>NC_044035.1:184718147-185396921 GCF_901765095.1 Microcaecilia unicolor
TAACAAAAAAACAAAAAAAACCCACAAATTTGTATGTAATGAGGTCTAGTGTGTGTCCTTTGGTATGGGTGGGTTGCATATTAGAATCAGCCAAACTGGAGTTGGCACTTTAGGATCCCCCTTGAACCTCTAAGGGTCACTTGGCAGGGAGCTTGTGGACAACTCCAGATCTAGGCAATCGAGGACACTTTCACTCTCCTCGTTTATTACCTACCAAGCTCCTCCCAATCTGTAGCTCTGCAAGTCAGGGCACTCATTTTACTGCAATGATTTCATAGCCCTCCCTGGGCTGGGCATCCTCCCACCCAAGGCCTCTTTTAATAATTCCCAATCTAACCCAGGGTTACAAATGCATCTTCTCAAACTGTATCCAAATTATAAGACACTTGGGAAAGGGTTTTCACTTGCAACACCTTTTCAATGGAATACTCTTCCCAAGGATATTAAAGTACTAACTCTGATTTCATATGCTTCTAAAAATGTTATAATTTACAGTCCAGCTTATTTTTGAAAGAGAAAGACGCCCATATTTCGACCCAAATCGGGAGATGGGCGTCTTTCTCCCGTGGGCGAACAAATCAGTATAATCGAAAGCCGATTTTGGTCGTTTTCAACTACACTCCGTCGCAGGAATGAACAAAGTGGACGGGGGCGTGTCGGAGGCGTGGTGAAGGCGGGACTGGGGCGTGGTTATCGGCTGAGGAGAGATGGGTGTCTTTAGCTGATAATCGAAACAAGAAGGGCGTTTTGGACGAGAATTTTGTCCACTTTATTTGGACCCTTTTTTTTCATGTCCAAGTCCCAAAAAAGTGCCCCAACTGACCAGATGACCACTGGAGGGAATCAGGGATCACCTCCCCTGACTCCCCCAGTGGTCACTAATCCCCTCTCACCAAAAAAAACCCACTTTACAAACTTTTTTTTCCAGCCTCAAATGCCGTACCCACCTCCATTGACAGCAGAATGTGTTCTATCCTCTGACAGCCTTTCCCTGGTTCTGATGTGGCTCTCGGGTGAGTGTGACACCTTTTCTGTTAAGGGCACTGCAGAGTCACATCAGCAATGCATTGTGGTGGGTGTAGGGTATTGGGCTCTGTGATTCCACTAGCTTGTGTTAAATGCTCACGATGTTGGTAGTTGGTAGGCTCTACTCCCATGGTGCTTTTCCCTCTGCTTACTGGGTCAGACTGTGCCCTGTTTTGTTTCCGGTAGTCCATGAGGTATTGGCCATTTTTGTAAGCCAGTTTTAGCTCCCTTTCATGTGTTACCCACGTTACTGAAAGTGGGCATTGTATAGCATTCTGCCAGCTCTGACCTACTGCTAATCTAAGTACCAGGGAGACTCTTTGCCAGTGGGGCACAATCTCTGATCTGCAGTTAACTGTGAGTAAATGTGCTTATTCGAATAAAGGACGTTTTTGGAGACATTAGTCTTCAGGTGTCAACTGGTGTGCCAAGGTTCTACAGCAGCAACAAGTCCTAGAGGCCTGGAGCACTTTTAGTGGGTACCGCAGTGCACTTCAGGCAGGCAGACCCAGGCCCATCCCCCCTACCTGTAACACTTGTGCTGGTAAATGGGAGGCCTCCAAAACCCACTGTACCCACATGTAGGTGCCCCCTTCACCCCTAAGAGCTATGGTAGTGTTGTACATTTGTGGGTAGTGGGTTTGGGGGGGAGGGGGTTGGGGGCTCAGCACCCGTGGTAAGGAAGCTATGCATGTGGGAGCTGTTTCGGAAGTCCACCGCACTGACCTCTAGGGTGCCCAGTTAGTGTCCTGGCATGTCAGGGGGCCCAGTGTACTACGAATGGCTCGGATTAGGACGTTTTAGAGCTGGCCGGTTTTAGTTTCCATTATCGCAAAAAAAAAAAAAAAAAAACGCACAGCTCAGAAACGAACAAATCCATGGCATTTGGTCCGTACAAACCGTATTTTCGAAACAAAACAAAGATGTCCATTTTTTTCGAAAATACGGTCTGTCCCTCCACGTACCCGTTTTCGGACATAGACGCCCATGGAGATAGGCGTTCGCATTCGATTATGCCCCTCAGTGTCTTCTAAATTTTAACTTTGCCATGAGGTTCTTGTTATAATAATGTCACAGGTATGACCAATCAAAGATTACCCCAGTATTTCACCCACAGTTCATTTCTTGCTGCCGGATCCTGCTAGTGGGTATGTGCTGACTCCTGTCTCTGCTTGTAGGTTCTGTAACCTTTTCGGTATCTGGCTGTTCCACCTTCTAAACAGGAGTAGTTTGCTAAGGATCAGATGTCACACACAAATTAGAGGGGATGGGTGGGCAATAGAGTAGTTCCTCCTGATTTGTCCAGAAATGGATTTTCAAGAGGACAAAGTCTTCTATTTTATTGCCCTAGTTTGGCAGCAGGCCCTGTTGTACTGCTCCTCTGCCTCCATCTGAGGTGCCATTTAGGAGTCATAAGCCACCTCCTATGTGGGTAGCCTCTATCACCTGTGTGAGACTGGAAGCAAAAGTAGGCAGTCATGCATTGAGAGGTAGGCTGGAAGCTGTAGTGAGCAAGAACTGCACTGGAGCATCAGGAAATATGAAGGGAGATAGGAGTAGCAGCAGGGACATATGTGCATACAGTAGTATTTATGTATTTATTTTAGATTTTGCTCACACCTTTTTCAGTAGTAGCTCAAGGTGAGTTACATTCAGGTACTCTGGATATTTTGCTGTCCCAGGAGGGCTCACAATCTAAGTTTATACCTGAGGCAATGGAGGGTTAAGTGACTTGCCCAAGATCACAAGGCGCAGCAGTGGGATTTGAACTGGCCACCTCTGGATTGCAAGAGTGGTGCTGTTACCACTAGGCCACTCCTCCACTCCACTTGGTGGTACTTGTTTGCCTTGCAGATAATCTGGTTCTACTGAACCTATCATGGATGTAAGTTAGTATGTATGCATCATTTCTGGATCCTGGGAATCTGGGAGACATCTGTAACTGGGAATCTTGGGAGATATCTGTGATGTGCCCTTGAGCACTGCAGACCACTTGCATGTTGAATAGTAAAAAAGGCTTTCTTTTGCAGTAAGTCCCCTCCCTCTCTCCTGTAGGCTGGATGGACATGTGTGTGCAATCTGTGACCCCAGCACAGATGGCAAATTGATTATTTCATAAGACTGGGTCATACTTTGCTGTATGAGCTGCGCAGTATGTTAGAAGGGGGTGTATTCAGAGGTTTGGTTGAGGAAAGCACTGAGAAACTCTATGATGCGGAGTGAGGCTGCAGGCTATCTGAGGTTCGCAGTGACTGCCAACCCAGGACTGAAAGGTACTGGGGTAAAAAAGGCAAGAGCTGTTGTGACCTTTGGGTGGGCTGTCCCCAGACACACAAACCTGAAGGCAAAGGAGTTTGAGGGGAGCTTGGGGGAGAGGGAAAGGAAGGTATTTAGTAGGAGTCACATGGAATTTGAAGGAGAAAGCTGCAAGGGTGGTGAGGAGAACTGGAAAGATCAGGGAAATATAAGGTAGCCAAAGGTATACATAGATGACAATTAGGCAGTCAAACAGCTCTCATATCTCCAGCAAACACCAATACAAATACCGTGTCTAGAAGATAAGTGAGATCAGAATTTGTGTGTGATTTTATAGTTGGTGCAGATGTCAACATTTAGAATAGCAACCGTTGATATCCACGGGGTTTGTGGAATATGTCATAGACTTATATACCACAGATCCACAAATACCATGCTTCCATCATGCCTCTTTTGGGTTAGTGGTTTTCCAGTGGTAGATAAACCTATTCCCTTTATCTAAGCTTCCAGTTTCGATATACAGGGGCATTTCTGTCCACTAGAGGATCCTCTTCACCACACAGACTGTCTCCACATAGGAATTTCCCACACAATAGTCACTGGTCAAGTTCCAGTTGGGTGCTTGCATTCTTTAATCTCTATGTGCTTGTAGTCAAGGACAGAAGCTTAAAATTCAAGGGAGGCTTCTTTATAAGAGATATAAAATAAAGGCTGAGCACCAAAGAAATGCACCATGCCCCATTGAAAAACTACAGAACAGCCACACTGTCACTGAAGAATCCGTGGCTTATATGTTTAGGCAAAATCCCGGAAGATGATATGGTCCTGCTGCCAGGAGCATACTGAACTATTGAGGGTCCCAATGGTATCCTTACTTTGAATTACAAAATAACTAGGGATGACTGGCTAGTACAGTGGCAGTGTTATGCATGCCTTATAGGTGATCTCAGTTTGTTCCCCCTGCTGCTTAGGTCAGCAGTGTTGGAGGTAGTGCAGAGGTGGCATTCACAATCCCTAGGTGGAGGTGGGGGGGGGGGGGTCACAGCCATCACAGATCAGTGGCACCCACTGGCAAGACTCAAATTTCACACATGCTGCATTAGGGAGGTAGTTGAGATCTGTGACCTCTTTCTGAAGGCTTATTATTTCAGAGGCTGAGCTATAGAAAAAAGGGCTGTAAAATGGAGGAGCCAAATCAGATGGAAGGGTTTCTGGATGCTTAGTCTGCAAAAGTTAATGTGATTGTTGATAAAGAAGGTCTCCCTTTTCTAGTGGACCTTCAGTTAGGATGTAATGCATTAGGTCAGCTCTGATACATAGGTTTGCAGTTTTCCTCCAGTTGAAGACTTGAGAATTTTTGTTAAATAATTATTTGTTTGGAAATATTTTTCCCTTTAAGTTTTTTTTTCCTAATGTGCTGTTTGGTTTCATTGTGATCTTTGAAACACTGAGGAATACAGCACTTTAAAGGTAGGGTGTACCAGGATAAAAGTAATTTTTTATAATTATTTTTCCTTAAGTGGTATATAGTTTTATATTTTAATGTTGTGCATGCATACAGAACAGATCAGTCATGCAGCATTTGTGGCCAGTTATATTAAAGCACTGTTTTGAGTAGGTTGGAATAATTTACAACAGTTTCTTATTCAGCATCTCTTATAAGTTTTTAGAATAAACCATACATATCTTGGTCTCACAGAAGGAGGAATTAAAATGCTGGCCGAGTTTTTTTTTTTTATTATCTGCAATAGCTTTTTAGTTTGGTGGCCTTTTGCTTCTCTGGTTTTGCGTCTGAAGAGACTGTTTGGTTTCTTCAGTGAAGATCTTGACCTGCATTTCTAGAGTGGTCATTGCAGAAAGTTCTGCTTCTGTGTTCCAAATCCTGCAGATAATTGGAACAATAAAATACCTCTGTGTTGCCGATCTTCTGCTGCATAGATCACATACACTTAAATGGCTATTTTCAAAAGCTGCTGTTTACATGTGGAGAGCCATACCATGTAGAAACTGCAAAGGGGGGGGGGGGGGGGGGGCGTGGTGTGGGCATAGTGTGAGCGTGGCTTGGGAGAACCAAAATCTACATGTATATTTCTCATCTTGCGTAGGCAATACACGTATATATGAAAACATCTCCACATTGGCTTTTGCACCTGCCCTAAGGCATGCCCAAGTGATAATAAAGGAGCAGGTACAAAACAGAATTGAGCCCCTCCAAATCCTGATGCTACCCTGATAACCAAGCCTCCCCCCCCCCCCCCATACTCCACTGGCCAGGCAAGCCCTCTTGCCAAGCAAGACCCCTCCAAACACCCTGTCTGTGAGGCAATATCTTTTGATCCTCCCAAACCCCTTTTGAGGCAACACCCCATGATTCCATGAAACTTCCCTGTAAGCCTGCCCCTCCAATCCCATCCCTGACATCTACAACTAGGGTCAACTAGGGTCATTTTGAACCCCAGAACCCACAAGCAGGAATATGTGGGGATCGCTTCTGCCCCCACCACTAGCCACAAAGCTGGCTGCTATGCCCCTAGGTCTCATTGCATAAAATGGTTCCTGTACTAAAATAGTATAAATTGTGGTAAAATAGTCCATCTTAACCATAGCCCACATTGATAATTTCCCCCTTAAATACAGCTATGTTTTCCAATATCCTTCTATATGTTTTACAAGGGTATTTACAGGCAGAGACTTTTGTAAAATACTGGGGGACCTGAGCATATCCTGATCTAAATGTCTCAATTCCTTTCTCCATGTCCAATCTAAAACGGGACTTGATATGAAAAGGAGACATCAACCTGCCAGTTAGTTTGGTTTTGTCTAAGGGAGTAAGGGGTCCTTTTACTAAGGTGCGCCAAAAAATGGCCAGCGCTGGTGTAGAAACGTGTATTGGACGCGCGCAGGTCCATTTTTCAGCACACCTGCAAAAAAGGCCTTTTTTGCCGAAAATGGATGAGTGACAAAATGAAAACTGGCGCGCGTCTATTTTGGGCCTGAGACATTACCGCCACCTATTGACTTAGCAGTAAGGTCTCACGTGTTAACTGGGTGGTAATCCTCAGAGGGCATACAATGCCGATTACTGCCCAGTTAGCGCCGCGTACCGGAAAAATTTCCGACACGTGTAGCGGATGCACGTAAAAATGAAATTACTGCCCGGGCCATGCGGTAGCCAGGCGGTAGTTCAGAATTGACGCACATAAGTGCTTAAACGTCTTAGTAAAAGGGCCCCTAATTTTGGAAGAGAGATTAGAACTTATGTGCTCAACTAGGTGTAAAGGTGGGCACCTATTTTCTTTGGGGCAGTTTTATGAAGTCATGTTGTCTTTATATAACAGCTCAAATAAATGTGGTAAAAGTGTCCTTGTTCAAGTGAAAGAAAGAAATCAAATAATCAAATCCTATCTAAATAATCTTTCATCATATAAAATTTTTTACAGTTCTACATATTTTCTTTCCAAAATGACATATGTAAACATGTACTTATCTTATACCAAAGTAGTTCCAAACTTTCACTATTCCAGGAGACTCAAAATCCGACTGGAATTCATGATTCATCAAGCTACATCAGGGACAACATGTCTTGAAAAAGTTCAGTAGATTCAAGATCAGTATCCGATATTTATTAGGATAGCCCCTTATAAAACAGACACAACATATGTATCTATGGGGTCCTTTTAGTAAGTTGCGGTAAACACTACCGTGTGCTTATCACAGGCAAAAAAGGCCTTACTTGGAGTGCACTCAGGCATCCTTTGATAATTTTGTGATTGGCATGTGCTTTCCATGTGCTAAAAAATAGATGTTACAAATGGTATTTTTGGAAAAAAAAAGACATATTGTGGTTTTGAAAATGGGCATGTATTGTATTCAGATTTTGGACGTTTAGTGCAAAACGTCCAAAGTCCAACTTAGACATCATATCAAAAATGCCCCTCCACATGTTCAGTTATAAAAGCATCCTTTAAAGGAGCAATTTTCAAAACTCAGGGGAAATGTGGGATACAAATGCAACAAATAATAATAGGTGCAAGGTCTTTGGGTACTTTTCCTCCTGCACACTCTGCATCAGTGATCAAAAAGAAAGACTCCGTTTGAAAATTGCTCAGGAAAGGGGGCCCCTCCCAAGATGGTGTCTTAGAATGACATGCTAAGCAGAGCTTTGAGCTGAAAAGCTGTTCTTTTTTTACCTTATCACACTTCCTTGCGGGAATTATGGTGAAATTCAAAGGAAAGGTGAAAATTTATCCTTCAGAATCCTCACTGATTGCTGCTTCATCCATTGAGAAGTTCATGGTTCACTCAACAGTCTGCCCCAGAACCGATGCTGACATTGAGGCAGCCTTCCAGGAGCTCAATGTTTCTTTGACCCCGAAGGAGCAACTTTTGCCCCCTGATCCAGGCAAGCAAGTGATATTTATGTAATCAATGCCATTACTGACCTTGGATACTCAGGCGGTGATTTTGGAGCCAGTGGAGGGACTTGATCAGAGCCCAGATGGAACATACGGAGTTAGTACAGCTGCTGTGGTGGTGGGCTGTGAGGTAGCAACTTCATTGCCCCAGTTGGCTATGTCAACTTCGGGACAACTTTCAGAAGTGAAGGTAGAATGAGAGTAAAAGTCACTGGTGGTAGATAATCAAACTGTGAGCTCTCCAGCTATGCAAACTTGTGCTCCTCTGTTGGTTCCACTGATAAAGCCTGCTAATGTTATATTAGACTGTATTGGGAGGATGCTGCACATTTGGAACAAATGTTTTTGATTAATTAACAGGAAATGGACATTAGTGTAAGTCTCGGCTTTTCAGCCAAGAGGCAAGAAGTTAAGAAAGTGGATAGTTTTCATTGTGGCTTAGTGGATATGTAGGCAAAGTGTGTAACATCTGAACATGTTTTTAATTTGACCAACAAAATGGAAATGTTTGACAATTTCTCAAGAAGGCTAAACCTGAAATTTGTCAACTTCCCTAAATCACAGAATATTGTACCTATAAAGATGTTTAAAATGTATCCATTGGAGGTTGTAAAAGAAGCACTACCACCAAAATCACAGATATACTTCTTGCCACATAAGAAACATTAGGATATCAGATGGAGAGCTATATCAGAGGACAGTTTAAATGTCACAGAAATGTTGGAGCATTCATTAGAAGTGGAAAGTGTCAAACTACCCTCTAAGTGGCATTTGTACTTGAACCAGATGATTGGGTCCTGAGATTTTATTTTAGGAATAGTGCAAAGCTATTTTGGAGAGGAAAAGTTTGGATATTTCCTGATATCTGTGCTGAAACACAAGAGAAGGGGAATACATTTTTGTCAATGCACTTCTTATGTTTTCCCTTTGAATGTTTAATTCAATTGAATGCAAAATGATATCTTTTCTACGATCCCAAACAGATTAGGGCTTCTCTGAATAACAGACATTCTGTTCATCTTTCCAATTGTCTAAGGGCTGTATAGGGAGTAGATTTAG
This sequence comes from Microcaecilia unicolor, assembly GCF_901765095.1. NCBI lineage: Eukaryota > Metazoa > Chordata > Amphibia > Gymnophiona > Siphonopidae > Microcaecilia > Microcaecilia unicolor. Next base: position 184,726,904 of record NC_044035.1, read on the forward strand.
AAGTTTTAGGAGCCCTTATACAAAGGTATGTTAGTGCTACCATGCAGGTAACATGCGCCAAATTGGCTCTACTGCAGGCACCCGATGGTAGTTCTGAGTTTGGTGTTCGTAGCTTCCCAAGGTAGAAAATTATATTCTATTTTCTACTGTGGGAGGCATTCCTGGCGGTAATCAGCAGCGCACCCACATTGCCGCATGCTACCCAATTACCACATGAGAAACACTGGAGTCCTTTCTGCTTGGTGGTAAATAAGAGGCAGTAAGGGCTCAGGCAGTAAATAGCATGCACTAATTTTAATATTAGCACACAACCATTTACTGCCCCATTTAAAAAAGGCTTTTTCTATGCTGTGGTAAAAAGTGGCCCAACATGCACCAATTTCATGCGCCAAAACTAGCGTAGGCCACTTTTTACCATGGCTTAGTAAAAGAGCCCCTTATTATTAGTTAATCTAAGCACTGTTTCTTTCTTTTTCCATTAGGTGATTTCTTTCTTTTTTTTATTTTTATTTGTCATCAGCCTCGTTACCTTTTAGGGTTCCCTTTAGATATTGTACATAAGTATTGCCATACTGGGATAGACCGAAGGTCCATCAAGCCCAGTATCCTGTTTCTAACAGTGGCCAAACCAGATTACAATATAGTAACATAGTAAATGACGGCAGATAAAGATCTGAATGGTCCATCCAGTCTGCCCAACAAGATAAACTCATTTTACATGATATGAGATACTTTATATGTATACTCGAGTTTGATTTGTCCATGCCAGTTTCAGGACACAGACAGTAGAAGTCTGCCCAGCACCCTTTTTGCTTTCCAATTACTGGTGTTGCCACCCAATCTCTGCTAAGATTCTATGGATCCATTCCTTCTAAACAGGATTCCTTTGTGTTTATCCCACACGTTTGAATTCCATTACCATTTTCATCTCCACCACCTCCCATGGGAGGGCATTCCATGTATCCATCTCCATAAAAAAATACTTCCTGAAATTACTCCTGAGTCTGCCCCCCTTCAACCTCAATTCAATACAAGTACCTGGCAAGATCCCAAAACAGTACAACACATTTTATGCTGCTTATCGTACAAATAAACTGTGGATATTCTCCAAATCCGTTTTAATAATGGTCTATGGACTTTTCCTTTAGGAAGCCATCCAAACCTTTTTAAACCCCGCTAAGCTAACTGCTTTTACTACATTCTTTGGCAACAGATTCCAGAGTTTAATTACACATTGAGTACAGAAATATTTTCTCTGATTTGTTTTAAATTTCCTACTTTGTAGCTTCATTACGTGCCCCCTAGTCCTAGTATTTTTGAAAGAGTAAACAAGCGATTCACATCTACCTGTTCCACTCCACTCATTATGTTATAGACCTCTATCATATCTCCCCTCAGCCATCTTTTCTCCAAGCTGAAGAGCCCTAGCTGCTTTAGCCTTTCCTCATAGGAAAGTCTTCCCATCCCCTTTATCATTTTCGTTGCTGTTTTCTAATTCCACTATCAGGCTTATTTTCAAAAGAGAAGGACGCCCATCTTCTGACACAAATCAGGAGATAGGCGTCCTTCTCTCAGGGTTCCCAAATCGGCATAATCGAAAGCCAATTTTGGGCATCCTCAACTGCTTTTGGTCTCGGGGACGACCTCATCCGATAATGGAAAAAAGAAGGGCGTCCCTGACGAGCATTTGGACGACTTGGTCCATTTTTTTTCACGACCAAGCCCTCAAAAACATGCCTGAACTGACCAGATGACCACCGGAGGATATCGGGAATGACATCCTCTTACTCCCCCAGTGGTCACCAACCCCCCCCCCCCCCCAACCTAAAAAAAAATTGAAAAACATTTTTTGCCAGCTTCTATGCCAGCCTCAAATGTCATACCCAGCTCCATGACAGCAGTATGCAGGTTCCTGGAGCAGTTTATAGTGGGTGCAGTGCACTTCAGGCAGGCGGACCCAAGCCCATCCCCCCCTACCTGTTACACTTGTGGTAGTAAATGTTGAGCCCTCCAAACCCCCCAAAAACTTACTGTACCCACATGTAGGTGCCCCCCTTCACCCCTTAGGGCTATGGTAGTGGTGTACAGTTGTGGGGAGTGGGTTTTGGGGGGCTCAGCACCGAAGGTAAGGGAGCTATGCACCTGGGAGCAATTTGTGAAGTCCACTTCAGTGCCCCCTAGGGTGCCCGGTTGGTGCCCTGGTATGTATGGGGGGACCAGTGCACTATGAATGCTGGCTCCTCCCACTACCAAATAGCTTGGATTTGGTCATTTTTGAGATGGGTGTCCTCGGTTTCCATTATCGCCGAAAACGGGGGGGCGACCATCTCAAAAACGACCTAAGGACAACCATCTCTAAGGTTGACCTAAATTTCTTGATTTGGGTGTCCCCGACCGTATTATCGAAACAAAAGATGGACGCCCATCTTGTTTTGATAATACGGGTTGCCCCACCTCTTTATGGGGCCGTCCTGTGAGGACGCCCTCCTGACAACTTGGGCGCCCTGTTCGATTATGCCCCTCCACATCTTTTTTGAGATGCGGTGACCAGAATTGAACACAATATTCAAGGTGCGGTAGCACCATGGAGCAATACAAAGACATTATAACATCCTCATTTTTGTTTTCCATTCCTTTACGTAACATTCTGTTTGCTTTCTTAGCTGTCACCGCACTTGCACCTTTTCATTCTTATCTCTCCCTACACTCCTCTCTGGGAACTCTGTTCATTGGGTAAATCTCTCTTATCTGTACTCTTATCCTCTACTGCCAACTCCGACTCCGTTCCTTTTATTTTGCTGCACCATAAATAGACTTCTTGAACCAATACATCAAGCTCCATCTCTGACTGTCTTCAAATCTAGGCTAAAAGCCCACCTTTTTGAGGCTGCTTTTAACTCCTAATCCTATTCACTTGTTCAGTAATCATGTCTATTTTATCCTTCCCACCTTAAGTATTTCTCTTATCCCTTATTTGTCCACTTTGCCTGTCTTGATTAGTTTGTAAGCGCTGTCCAGCAGGGACTGTCTCTTCATGTTCAAGTGTACAGTGCTGTGTACGTCTAGTAATGCTATAGAAATGATAAGTAGTAGTAGTAGGGAGCTAATGTGCGTTAAACAAATTAGGATAGAATTCTATATATAGCTGAAATGATCTGCACAGATGCTGTATCCATGTGTCTAGCTTGGGGCAACCTATACAGAATCCGTGGCTTATTGTCCTTTTGTAAGTAGAGCGATTTCTCTCAAAATATTCTTTTCATTTTTTTTTCTTTTCCTGACATATAGCTTTATTCTCATGCATGCGTATTATGTTTGTCCATATTAAATTCATATAAAAACAGCATTTAAAAAGATTGCCCAAGAAAAGGTACTTGCAGAGATCTGGGTTGTCTTAATCAACCTAATGCCACCCCAATCTTGCCTTCCCTTTTCCACCGAGGAAGGATGAGCAATTTTCAAACAACTAATTTACCTGGTTTTTGGAACTTGCTCTCTAATGAGGTAATTTTATAAGGCATTTCTGTAAATAAAACAGCAGGCTATATACCTTTAAATTGATGCGTGTGTACCTTGTATTGGCATAAGTTGCTCCAACCTGATCAGAAGCATTCCTGGGGGTGAGGTTTGAGTGGGGAGTACACTTATGTGGCATAAAATAAAGCAGGAAAATTGTGTTCTTGAGGGGTAATTTTATAAAAGCAGCAATGTATATAAGGTCTCTTTATAAAACAGGTGTAACTTACGCAAATATATGTATTGGGGAAATTTTATAAAGCATTTTCACATATAAAGCATGTTCTGATCTCACAACGCGTGTCTCACAAAACACCTAGCCACTCGCCTGGGGCTAACCCTGCGGCCACTTAGAGAGTCTATCCGCAGCACAGCTCAGGTCCGCCTGCACCTGGGCGTGTGCTCTACACTAGCACCCTCCTCCCACTGACTGGGTTCCAACCACCTCTAGGCGAGTCTCCCTCTCTCAAGTTATCTCCGGTGATTTCTGGATTACTGGGGCCATACTCCCAGTGGTCCCACAGTTCCTAGAAAGCACTCACAGACCCAACACGCAAACCACCAGGATTCTTAATCAGTCCAGACAAGCAGAGTCAAAAAACTAAAAAAGGGGTTTTTTTGTCATAAAAAATATTGAACAGTGAGATATAAAAACAAATGGAAAACAACAGGTAACTGAATTAGGATCAGTTATAAAACTTTCTAAACATTTTATCACTACCTGGATAGTGCCTGGGAAGTACAGGAAATATAGCTGTTCACAGGTTACAGAATATAACTGCTCAGAGGGTCTCAGTAAAGAGGTCTTTCTCTACTTCCAAACTTAGACTTTCTCTACTTCTAGACTGAATTTGAACTCCTGGGCCAATCAGAGCCCTAACAACATTTCTTAAAAGTAGCTGGCCACGTCACTGTAGGTTACTTCCTCTTTTTGTTAAACTAAAGAAGGAACAGTCATTTCTTTGTAACAGCTTTAAACACAAAACATGCACCACCTGCTGGCCCTCAAGAAATAATACAGTCATACAAACCCAGGGGGTCTTTTACTGAAGCTTAGCTCGAGTTACCTGCAGCAGGGCCCAGCAGATAACTTGAGCTAAGCTTTAGTAAAAGCCCCCCACCCACACACACACACTGTTTTGTCACACTATATACATTCATTGCTATTCAGCCAGTTAAACGAGCAGCCTACCAACCACTTTGGTATGCATCTGCAGGGATCTCACACATCCGGGGATGATGTTCATGGCTATACGTGGAGAGCTTTGGCAGTGGACAGGTTACATCAGAACAGTAGACTAGTTTTGTAGCATGTGTAGCATGTCATTTGTGAGTGCTGAACATCTAAGTTCTGGAGTCTCAAGTCAGTTACCTTCAAACTGTTTACAGTTTCATTTTGAGCTTCCGTGTCCAGAGCAATTCACACTGGATGCAGTATGGATAACAGTTTTGAAACTGGGCCAGTCATTAAGCCCCCAGAAGAATGTTTTAGCACTTAAGGTACAAGATCACGAAAACCAGTTGGACGTTTCAGCTATGGGGTCTTTGAAGCAAGCTGTGAAGGAATATAAAACTAGAATATCAGCAATTCAGAATTTAGATGCAGCTTTGGTTAAAGATAATTTGATTGTGAAAGCTAAAGCGGAATCCTTGGAAAATGAAGGCAGAGCCACAAACCTTTGATTAATAAAATTTCTTAAACTGCCTTTGTGTTCTCCTTGAGAGACATTCCTTGAAAATAATACCAGATATGATCTCTCCTATTACTCTAATTTATTATTTGCCAGCAAAGATCCAACTCTATATCCTGCTGTAGACATTCCAACATTTTGGAATCACCTGATTCAGATTGACAACTTTAGCTACTTTGGTTGCTTCCTTTAACATCTGATATGGAATGGCTTTTGCGGACTTTTTCAAACATAAAGAAGAAATGTTTCTTAATTGTAAGATCGGGATTTTTCCAGATATTAAAGGAAGAAACATAACCACTGAAGTGATTTGCTTGTATTACATCATGGAGTACTCCAATTAGGAGCCCTTTTCTTCTTTAAGTTTTCTTGTAAATGCTGAGCCTTTGTTAAAGAACTTTAAGATTGCTCTGAAGACTTTTTTTTCAACTATTTAATGCGTTTCTGGGTTAGCGGATCAGTTGTACCTGAAGAGAATGTAGTAGCTATGCAGCTATATTTTATCTTTTTGGTATGCCTGCTTTCTTTTCTGTATATTTTTTGGTATTCTTTTTCTTTTTCCATGTTTTTAATTATTTTTGTAATTCACTTATTTGTTAAAAAAAAGTGATTCATCAAGTACAGATCACATAAACATGTTAAAATATATATCTACTAGGTATATTTTTTTCAGCCAACCCAGCTGACAGTCTTTTGGTCTGCTAATGGGTCATTGCTCCTCCCCCCCCCCCCCCCCCCCTTGTCCCCTGCTTTTCTTTAGAGTCACAGATAGATAAGTGTCTGCATGTAATAGATTGCTGAGCTTGGTTTAGTCAGCTTGTTCCTTCCTTTTTCCTTTTTTAGTGTTTAAGGTTTCTTGCTAGTAATCTAACTTGGCTCCTATCCCAATATTGTGGACTCTAGTAGATGGTGTTTTGTTTTATCTTGAGGTTTTTTTTCTGCTGATAATGCTTTATTTTGGAACATCTTGTTTTGTTTCTTTGTCTTCTCCACTTTTTCTGTTCAAGCATGGTTTACCTGGATATAGTTCTACTGCAATTTTCAAAATAAATCATTTTTAAAAACCCAGCAACCCAACATCCACAAGAAGACTTTTCCTGAACAACTGTTTATTGCAAAATAAAGTATGAACAATTTGCTTACTTTATGCAGCAGCTGAAACCTGAAGTCTTTTTGTCCCAGAGCTGACAGGTTGACAGTATTGCAGAAAAATGGATATGGAGTGTCTAGAAAATGGGTCGATATATTATAGAGTTGGAGCTATGTGGAGAATAAACAGAGATAGTTGAGAATTTGGGTATAAAGTATTTGGGCGTAAGGTGATTTTGTGTTGGGCTAAAAAAGTGATTGAGGTTGGGCTCAAAAGATGGAAAGAAAGTCTACTTTCCTAGAGGAGAGGGGCAGAGCAGTACTGCATGTTATGAGCCAAAATAGATATTTCTGCCTTGAGGGAAGAAGGGGGACAAGAAGAACACCCACAAGGTTAGAGGGCAACAAAAGGAACCGATAGGATCAGTGCCTGAGACTAGGGAACGGTGCATTTCAGTAAGGGCAGTGAAGAATGTGTCTGCCAGAACTTCAATGATTAGAAGGAGAGAATCAGATGCAAGAGCTGACTTATGAAAGCACAGATTGTAAAGACAGACTGGAAGTGACAATGACATTGAACACTTGTTAGAACTACAAATGTGAGAAGCAAATGCAGAACTTGCACACACAACTGTGGGGGGCAGAAAAAGTATGTTTTTAGAAGCAGAAAATATCATTATAAAATTGCAGAGGGATGCATGTAGTTAGTTGGCAAAACAGGAGATAGCACTTACTTTTATTGTGCATAAATATTCCTAGGGACATGGTTTAGATAGAACCAGAGCAGGGTTACAATGTGCGCATATACACTGTAGACCCAATATAATGCTATTGAATATAATGTGGAATCGCTTATAATACATATTATACTGTAGAACCCATGTAAGACTCAATTCTGTAAATGGCACCTAAGTTTTGGCGGCAAAAAAATGCAGGCTAAGTGCTATTTCATAAACGGTGCTCAAAGTTGGGCAACATTTATAGAATAGTGCTCAGTGCTGGGATCCGCACCCAAATTTGGCTGTGAGGATTTACACCAACTGAACTCTGGTATAAATCCGAGGCATGGATCCCCTGAATTATATAACATTCATAGAATTCCCTGACTTGCCCATACCCCTCCCATGACCATGCCTCCTTTATGGATCTGCATGGAAAAATGAATGTGTGCATCTTTATAGAATAGTTACTATAAAGATGCACGTGTGCATTCCAATTAGTGCCAATAATTAATTGTTAGTGCACAATTATTAGTGCTAATTGACTTGTTAATTAAATTGCATGCACAATTTAGGCGCACACCCAAATCTGCGTTTGCAATTTTGAGCACTATATATAGAATTAGGGGGATAATGTGGATTCACTGTAACATAGTCGGTATCTTAGACCCCAACATCAGTGTTATATGGGGTCTATGGTGTATTATACATAAAATTGTCTCCTGGTTGACTTCCAACTATTTGGTTCTAAACCCATCAAAAACCGTTGCTCTTTGGGTTTCTGGTCATGCTCCTGCCCCATCATTTACTCCTTCATTGCACAACACCCCATTTCAGCTGGTGCAGACCCTGACATACCTTGGTGTGCCCCTCGACTTGTCATTTAGTTCCCACATCTCTTCTACAATAAGGGCTTCCTTTTTCTCACTTCTGTTCATCCGCTCACTTCACTCTTATCTGGATGGCGCCTTTTGCGCTACTCTGCTGTGCTCTTTGGTCCTCTTGCACCTTGACTAATGTCATTTATTACAGTCTTCCTTTGGTTGCCTATAAGCGGTTCTAGATGGTGCAAAATACCGTGATTCGGTTGCTCGTTTATACACGCAAGTTTGATTATGTTTCACCTCTGCTGGCTCATTACCACAGTTATCTGTCCCATTTTGCATACAGTTTAAGTTCCTTAAGCTAGTCCATGTGACACTATACACTGATCATCCCTTTTACCTGTTTGCCTTAGTTTCTCCCTACACCCCATCCCAAGCCTTACGTTCTGCCCTTATTTTCTGGCTCTCTCTTCCCCTACCCACTCTTCCCATCTCAAGTCCACCTGGTGAACATTAGAATATAAGAGTAGACAGATTGGGTCAGACCAATGGTCCTTCTAGCCCAGTATCCTGTTTCCAAACAGTGGCCAAGCCAGGTCATAACTATCTGGCAGAAACCCAAATCGTGGCATCACTCCATTCTACAAATCCCATACTACATACTCCATACTCCATGCTTCCCATGTATGTCTCAATAGCAGACTATGGACTTTTCCTCCAGGAATCTGTCCAAACCTCTTTTAAACCCAGATATGCCTACAGCTGGCAAACAGTTCCGGAGCTTAACTATTCATTGAGTGAAAAAATATTTCCTCCTATTTGTTTTAAAAGTATTTCCATATAACTTCCTTGAGTGTCTCCTAGTCCTTGTACTTTTGGAATGAGTAAAAAATCGATTACTTCTACTTTTTCTGTATAACCCCCTTCTCTTGGAATGCTCTCCCACCTGACCTCCACACTGAACATTCCTACCCCTTTGGACATTCCTGTTAACCCATTTCTTCACCCTGGCCTTCTCTTCCCTAGCCGTGGTGCATTGACTCCCAGCCCTCGGTTCTGCCACTGTCTCTCTGCTCTCGATTTTGATGGCGTTCCTTTCCTTTCTCGCTGTTTAGTAAAAGCCACTATGATATTCTGTGAAGAGCGGTATATCAGGTTTGCAATAAACTAAATTAAACTTATGTTTAAATTGTGTTTATTAGCATGAAGAACAAAACGTAAGAGATAACTAGGTAGCACATGTATTCAACTTTAAATGCCCCTCCCCACTCCCCTCCATTGCACAAAACAGAATTAAGATTACCACTACTGCAGTATTTTATCGCAAAGATTTGCCCAAGTAGTAGCTCTAAACTGGTGACTGAAAAATGGTCCGTGCCGTGGAACCATTCATTTTTATGGCACATACCACTAGCCACCAACAAATACAAAGATTTAATAATCCCATGCCTCCACGGTCTTTCGGCCTTTGCACCACCACCATTGAGAGTCATGGTTTCTTCCCTTGCCACAAAAACTGCTGCAAACACTAATGTAGTAATTTCTCAGTGGTAAAAGCTGAATAAGGTATAATCACCTTGGGGCTATCATCATGTTAAACAGATGGATGCACAAGGATAAAGGAAAAGCTGTCCACAACTGCAAGCGACGGGAGGTGTTATCTATGAGCCTTGGAATGTTTTGATGATATAAGTTTCCCAAATCCATGGGCAAATAAATTCCCAGATACTTTAGCATTTTGTTCTCCCAAGTTAAGGGAAATATCCCCTTCCAAGAGGTCTTTACCTCTGGCAACACTGAGAGAGCACAAAACTTGGTAGGGTTCAAGGCAAAGACCAAAAACTGCCCAAATTCATTGATTAAGGATAACAGCTGCACCAAGGCAGACTGAGGATTTACCAATAGTATAAAAAGATTACTGGCGAATGCCAAGGCCTGAATTTCAGGGTCAGAGTTAATCCTCCTTAACAGTGGGTCCAGATAACAGCGGTGACAATGGGCAGCCCTGGTGTGTACCACGCCCTCTACAAAAGAACAAGGTTCTTATCCCATTCTATTGACTAAGAGTTGGGCTTGGGGATTGTTATACAGGGTTGCCACCGCATCAAAATACCAATCTCGAATGCCCACCTGAGAAAGAACTGTAAACATATGATCCCAGTGAACTTTATCAAAAGCCTTTTTGGCATGTAACAGTCAATGCTGGAATTCGAAAGGCTTGGCAATGGGACCTGGCTATTATGATTTTCCTAACATTGTGTAGAGATTGCCTACCCCTTACAAAACCAGTTTGAGCTGAGCCAATAAGTGTTGGTAAAGTGTTGGAGGAAAGCCAAAAGAACATACAACAACAAAATAAAGAAGGCAAAAGCGGAATACTACAGTGCATACGTGAACCATGAACAGATAAATATGAAAAAAATATTTGAACTTATGAATAGCCTGTTGAAAACCCAAAACATACTAGCATTGACCAAAACACTACCAATTGCAAAAAACCTTGCCAAATATTTTGAACAAAAAATGATAAAAGACAAGAATAAATCTTGTGCAAACACACACATCTATCGCAGGCTTCCTACATGATGACAAGACCAACAATACCCACATCATAGCAGACAGAATCTGGTCTGACTTTAAACCACCCAAAACCAAAACAGTTAAGACACTACTGACTTCAGCGACATCACAAACTACAGACCAGTAGCCTCAATACCACTACTGACCAAAACGATGGAGGGTATGGTAGCACAACAACTAATGGGATACCTGACTCAATTCTCAATTCTTCACAAATCTCAATCAGGGTTTTGACCACAGCACAGCACAGAGACGGTAATAACTACTCTGATAACAAAGTTCAGAAGTCTAATATGCCAAGGTCAGAAAATCTTATTACTACAATTTAACGTCGAGTGTGTTTGACCTACTAAACCACACAATACTAATGGCCCTGCTTGACAATATGGGAATTAGCAGAACAGTGGCAACATGGTTCAATGGTTTCCTAAGGACCAAATCCTACATCGTAAAGATGTCCAACCAGCTATCTGCCTCTTGGACCTCAAAGTGTGGGGCACCACAGGACTCACCATTATCGCCGATACTGTTCAGTATAATGATGGCCCCACTCAGAAATTGGAACAAATGGATCTCAACCCATTCATAGACACAGACGATGTCATCATCTACATACCATTTAACCACAGCATCACAGAAATATTAGCCAAGGTCAGAAAAGGCCTGGACCTTATGGAAAACTGGGCCACAACATTCAAACTCAAATTAAACAGAGAGAAAACAAAATTCCTGGTCCTATCCAGCCCCTACAACCCACAACTCACCAAAACTTTACAATCAATCCCCAAACCTACCAATTCAAAACACAACTAAAAATACTGGGAATCATTCTTGATAAGCACCTATCCCTGGACAGCCAAGTTTCGGCAGTTACATCACAATGCTTCAAAACACTATGGATACTGAGAAGGATCAGGGACTACTTTCCTAGACAATCATTCTGGCTAATAGTACAATCAATAATATTATCAAAACTAGACTACTGCAATGCAGCATATGCAGGATGCAAAGAAAGCACAATAAAATCTTTGCAAACGGTCCAAAATACGATGAAAAGGCTGATATTAAAAAAAAATCAAAATACGAGAAAGCAACCCCACTACTTGAAATGCTACACTGGCTGCCAATAAAGGCAAGACTATTCTTAAAAATAAGCACCCTCATCTACAAAATACTATTTGGTATGTCTCCTGAATATATGCTAGACCTAATTGAACTATCCTCAAATGCAAGCCCAGAAACCAGAGACTACCTACTTCTCCACCTGCCCAGCTGCAGAAACATACAGGCATATTTTCAAAGCACTTAGCCTCCCAAAGTTCCATAGAAACCTATGGAACTTAGCCTCCCAAAGTGCTTTGAAAATATGCCTCATAATCTACAAAAACATCCACACAACCAGATTCAGCTACCTGGGCTCAAAATGGTGGAACTCAATACCCAAAGCCATAGGAAGTATCACCAGTTCAGAAAAGACCTGAAAACCCAGCTTTTCAAAAAATTCTATAACTAAACAGAGGAGTGTGGTAGCCGTGTTAGTCCACTTTTAAGGTTATCAATAGAAATCAAACAAAAAAGCCAGATGCTTAAGACAAGATTCAATTTTCATAGACATCACATGAACAATACAGCCAGTAGGGCCCCCACCACGGTGGGACAGCACTTCACAGAACCAGGACACTGTACCAGTGATTTCACAGTGAGAATACTGAAAGGTAACTTTAAAACCAAACAAGAACGTAAGACCTTTGAAGTCAGAATGATTGAATATTTTAACACCCAACAGAAAGGACTTAACAAGGATCTGGGGTTCCTAGCCCATTATAAACCATAAAGCTGTATGTCTCTGCTGATCACCCCACCCCTCACCTATCCACACCCATCTTGTTAGAATATCAATGATATGCTTTGATGTCCCCATGCATACCTCCGACCCACCCCCATCCTCCCACCCTGTCAGACTGTCATAGTAATGCTTGAATGTTTTCACTTATATACACTGTCAGCTAGCACATTTGCTTATTTCCGATCTGACGAAGAAGGGCAACCTTCGAAAGATAATCAAGAAATGTATTAAGTTATGTCCAATAAAAAAGGTATCATCTTATTTTCTTTTCCATGTTTTATTTTGTTTGATTTCTATTGATATAACTAAACACAAACTACTCCATAATACTTTGTAACTGAAAAACATTGCTGTAACTTCATCTAAGTGTAAAATTGTGATCCACTTTGAACCAAAACCTGTTCTAGGAAAATAGTGGGATACAAGAATACATAAATAAAATAAGCTGAAAGTTGATTGACCAATATCTTTGCAATAATTTTGTATCAACATTTAGCAATGAGGTTGGACGATAGGAGTCTGCTATATCACGGAGCTTGTCTGGTTTAGGGATTAAGGTGATAAGAGCTGTATTTGCATATCTAGGGAAAGCCTTGGTTTCCATTACAGCTTGATAATAAGAAAGTAAAGGACCCAGAAGTTGATGTTGCAAGTTCTTATAGAAGTCTCCAGTGTAAACATCAGCCCATCAGTGTACCCATCAGGGGCTGAATAGGCACGCAAGGACTTAGTAGTTCAGCAGCAATCCTGTTCTGCATCCTACAACTTATCATGTGGAGTACCTCAGGGTTCGGTTTTATCTCCACTACTGTTCAACCTATTCATCAGTCCCCTGGCGCTCCTCATTCAAACAATGGGTATAAGTTTTTACTCATATGCAGATGATTTTTTGCTTATCCATTATGTTAGACCATTGAACATAGATCTTACACCCATTCAAGTATGCTTGGATAGAGTAGCAGACTGGTTAACTACACATCAGCTGGTACTGAACCCGGATAAGACTACAACATCTTGGATAGTAGGGCAAGGCACATATCCCTCTGTAGTACCTGTGCTATTTGGTCAGAATATTCCAACAGTTAAGTCTTTTAGATATCTCGGGGTCATTATTGATTCCGCATTGACCTTTGAGGAACAAGTATCCGATGTAGTGAAAAAATCTTTCTTTCATCTGAGACGGCTTCGGTCAGTCAGAAATTCAATAAGTAAGGGCTCTCTCAAAACGCTGACATCTGCATATATTACTTCACGTTTAGACTATTGTAACATTATATATGCAGGGATTACCCAAGCAAATTTAAAGCGATTACAAAGAATTCAAAATACAGCAGCACGTATGATCTGTAGGGCCCGGAGGGATGATCGAGCAACACCTTTATTGCATCATCTGCACTGGCTCCCGGTTGAAGCAAGAATAAAGTTTAAGGCTCTTGTCCTTACACACAAAGCCTTTCACACATTAAACCCCAGCTACTTGTCGAATTTAACAATCCCCTACACCGCTATGCGAACTCTCAGATCCCTAACAGATAACAGGTTAGTCATTCCCCCTCTTACTAAGGCTAGGTGGGAATCTACACGGAGATCGGCTTTTTTCTACCTGTCACCCTCTCTTTGGAATAGCCTTCCAAAGGAGATCAGACTAGAGAAATCTTATCTCCATTACCGAAAACTTCTGAAAACCTTTCTCTTTATAAGCTATGTAGAACAGAACTTGGCATAATGAGATAAGGTCAAAAAGACAAAGAAAAATGGGATAGCTTAATTGTATACTAGATTTTTAATTTGTATTGATTTATTATGTAGTCTATCTTGATTGCTGTGCTTTCCTGTCACGAATGGAATTCCTATGTTTGTTTATTTGTATATACCAATTTTTTATATATATGTAAACCGTTCTGTTTTGCAGTTGCAACAAGACACGGTATATAAATCAACATAAATAAAAATAAAATAAAAAATAAAATGCACATCTGCAATTCCTTAGCCTGCAAAAGTAGGTTGAGTGTCTCAACTTGCCTGATCAGACAATTTAGGCAAACCTGCTTTCTCCAAAAATTCCTGGGACTCCATTAATGTGGCTGAACCCTCCCTGGTGTATAACTGCTGAAAATGCTGTAAAAAAAACCATCTGCAATGCAATCGCTATGATTTTGTATAGCTCCCGATAATGTTGGTACTTCCTGCGACCCACCCCAGGTTTTAACCACCCTGGCTAGATGTTTTCCTGCCTTATTTTCATACTTATAAAATTTATATTTGTAATAAAGTAATCGCCGAGTATTTTTTTGTATGTATTAACATATTCAAGGTAATTAGCTTGGATAGTAATTTATCTCTGGCTTCTTACGTTAAAGTCCTAAGATAATCTTTTTTTAGTTTGTCGTAATTGTTGCTCAAGTTGGACAATACTAGCAGCTATTATCTTCTCTCTTTGACTAGTGTAGGCAATGATGTGTGTCGTCCCCCCCCCCCCCCCCCCCCCCCCCCCCCACTAAGTACTGATTTTACAGCATCCCAAAGCAATTTAGGCTGTTCTATATGTTGTGAATTATTTGCTAAGTAATAATCCCATCATAACGGTATTGCATAAAATCCTTATTTTGGGCCATATACATAGGAAAACACCAATCCATATGACTTATGCAGTAGCTAGGAGCTTCCAGATCAATCCAGACCACAGATGCTGCTTGTACAGCTGCAAACAAATTCCTACGGACAACGTCTGGATAATGTGTCATGTGCCCATGAACGATGAGTGTAATCACATTCCCCTGGATGGAGCAGATGCCAAGCATCAATTAAATCCAAGGCTTCCCCAAATAAACCCAGGGAACCCTTCCCCATGTGGCCTTAGCTCAGAGCCCTCGCCTCTGAAGTACTATCTTCCATAGGATGCATGAGGGAGTTCATATCACCCTCAACCACCAAGTCTATATCTGAGTAGGGTTGTAGTTTCTTCAGCAATGATGGGTAAAACGATTTACTGTGGGGCATAGGGCCATAGATCACTTACAAATTCATGACTGTGCTCTGCACCTATAACTTCAAAAGTAGATAATGCCCATGGAAATGAAAGAAGAGAGTTTGGGTTATTTAGGACTGTTACTCCCCCCTTTTGGGAACCAGATGATGCAGAATGTACTTCTCCCATCCAATAACAGGCAAGCTTCTGATGCTCAGAATCGGCAAGTTAGGTCTCTTGTAAGCAAGCAATATGCCCCCCCCCCCCCCCTGTTTAAAGCTTCTAAGATTTTTGCCTTCTTGATAGGCGAGGTAATACCTCCTATATTCCAGGTTTTACAGGTCTGAGAGTTCAAGGTGGATGCAAATGTAGATGGAACAAATACAAGGGGAAACCACCATGAACATGCAAGTGGTGCCCAGCCCTCACCCCCCCCCCCCCCCCCGCTACATGCTACTGAAGGGCCAAGGAGATAACCAAGGCAATGTGGGCACAATACCAATCATAGGACCAGAAAACAGTTCCTGTGAGCTCATGTCTAAAAACCTTATTTTCCCTTCTCGCCCAATCTCCCCCCACACCGAAACCCCAATAAACAATCCAAAGCCAAACTCCCCATCCTCACTTTTCCTACCCTCCAACCCCCTACCCAGTCCACAACCCAGCCCCCTATCCCTCTTCCCCTCCCTCTGCATCCACATTAATTTCCACTACATGAAATGCAGCGGAGAAACTGAATGAAATCTCTATAAACCTAGAGGATGTAATGGGGCAATTTGACAAATTGAAGAGTTTCAAATCTCCTGGACTGGATGGTATTCATTCCAGAGCACTGTTAGAATTGAAAACATGAACTTGCGGAACTATTATATGTAATTTATCTTTAAAATCGAGCGTGGTACCAGAAGATAGGAGGGTGGCCAATGTAACAACAATATTTTTAAAAGGTTCTAGAGGGGATCTGGGCAATTATAAACTGGTGAGCTTGATGTTAGTGCCAGACAAAATGGTACAGACTATTATAAAAAACAGAGCACATTCAAAAGCATGGATTAATGAGACAAAGCCAACATGGATTTAGTGAAGGTTAATCTTGCCTCACCAATCTATTACATTT
Source organism: Microcaecilia unicolor (assembly GCF_901765095.1). Lineage (NCBI taxonomy): Eukaryota > Metazoa > Chordata > Amphibia > Gymnophiona > Siphonopidae > Microcaecilia > Microcaecilia unicolor. The sequence goes on from NC_044035.1 coordinate 184,743,254, forward strand.
CTTTGAAGGGGTGAACAAACATTTGGATAAAGGTGAGCCGGTTGATATTGTGTTTCTGGATTTTCAAAAGGAGTTTGACAAAGTACCTCATGAAAGACTCCAGAAGAAATTGGAGAGTCATGGGATAGGAAGTAGTGTCCTATTGTGGATTAAAAACTGGTTAAAGGATAGAAAACACAGAGTAGGGTTAAATGGTCAGTATTCTCAATGGAGAAGGGTAGATAGTGGGGTTCCCTAGGGGTCTGTGCTGGTTCTGCTGCTTTTTAACATACTTATAAATGATCTACAGATGGGAGTAACTAGTGAGGTAATTGAATTTGCTGACAACATAAAGTTATTCAAAGTTGTTAAATCGCAAGAGGATTGTGAAAAATTACAAGAGGACCTTACGAGACTGGAAGACTGGGCGTCTAAATGGCAGATGACGTTTAATTTGAGCAAGTGCAAAGTGATACATGTGGGAAAGAGGAACCCAAACTATAGCTACATAATACAAGGTTCCACGTTAGGAGTCACTAATCAAGAAAGGGATGATACATTGAAACCCTCTGCTCAGTGTGCTGTGGCGACTAAGAAAGCAAATAGAATGTTAGGTATTATTAGGAAAGGAATGGAAAACAGAAGTGAGGACATTATAATGCCTTTGTATCGGTCCATGGTATGACCACACCTCGAATATTGTGTTCAATTCTGGTCACTGCATCTCAAAAAAGATATAATGGAATCAGAAAAGGTACAGAGAAGGGCGACAAAAATGATAAAGGGGATGGGACGACTTCCCTATGAGGAAGTCTTCACTTGGATTCCAGGGCTCTGTTCTTTCCTGGTTCTCCTCCTACCTCTCGCTTCACACCTTTAGTGTACACTCTGGTGGATCCTCTTCCACTTCTATCTCACTACCAATCGATGTACCTCAGGGTTCTGTTCTTGGTCCTCTCCAATTCTCCATCTACACTTCTTCCCTTGGCTCACTGATATCGTCCCATGGCTTTCTTTACCATCTCTATGCTGATGACTCCAAGATCTACCTCTCTACCTCCGAAATCTCAACTAACATCCAGACCAAAGTTTCTGCCTGTCTTTCTGATATCGCTACCTGGATGTCTCAACATCATCTGAAACTTAATATGGCCAAAACCGAGCTTCTCATCTTTCCCCCTAAACCCACCTCTCCTCTTCCCCCTTTCTCTATTTCTGTGGATGGCACTCTCATTCTCCCCATCTCATCAGCTCGTAACCTTGGGGTCATCTTCGACTCCTTTCTCTCCTTCTCTGCTCACATTCAGCAGGTTGCCAAAACCTGTCTTTTCTTTCTCTATAACATCAGCAAAATCCGCCCCTTCCTCTCTGAGCACTCTACCAGAACCCTCATCCACACTCTTATCACCTCTCGCCTAGATTATTGCAACCTGCTTCTCACCGGCCTCCCACTTAGCCATCTCTCTCCTCTTCAATCAGTCCAAAACTTTGCTGTGCGACTCATTTTCCGCCAGAGTCGCTATGCTCACATTAGCCCTCTCATCAAGTCACTTCACTGGCTCCCTATCCGTTTCCGCATTCAATTCAAACTTCTCTTACTGACCTACAAGTGCATTCACTCTAGTGCTCCTCAGTACTTCTCTGCTCTTGTCTCTCCCTACGCCCCACCTCGGGTACTCCATTCTGTGGATAAATCTCTCCTGTCTGTCCCCTTCTCCTCTACTGCTAATTCCAGACTCTGTTCCTTTTATCTCGCTGCACCTCATGCCTGGAATAGACTTCCCGAGCTTGTACGTCTAGCCCCGTCTTTGGCCGTTTTCAAATCCAGGCTGAAAGCCCACCTCTTTGACGCTGCTTTTGACTTCTAACCACAACTCACTTGCCCTGTACCCTTTTATCCTTTACCTCTTAGTTGTTCTGTCTGTTTGTCTGTCCTATTTAGATTGTGAGCTCTTTAAGCAGGGACTGGCTTTTCGTGTATGATGTACAGCGCTGCGTATGCCTTGTAGCGCTATAGAAGTGATAAGTAGTAGTAGAAAGGCTGAAGCGGCTAGGGCTTTTCAACTTGGAGAAAAGATTGCTGAAGGAAGATATGATAGAGGTCTATAAAATAATGAGTAGAGTGGAACGGGTAGACATGAATCATTTGTTTACTCTTTCCAAAAATACTAGGACTAGGGGGCATACAATGAAGCTACAAAGTAGTAAATGTTATGATCCTACTGGGACAGGCAGGGGAGTGACTGGGATTGGGCTGATGTCTGAGGCAGCAGATGTCAGATCTCAGACCCAATTTAAACATACCTCTCCCTACATAGGATGCTCTAGCGTTATCTCTTGCAGCTGTGTGCTTTCTTTGTTCTGCTTGCCTGTGCTTGTGGCACAGGGTGTATTCTCTGTAGTTGGTTGTCTGTGTTTGTTCTGTGTGACGATAGAAGCCAACTTCTTTCCTGATTACTTTGCTTCTGTGCAGCTGTGTCTTCTGTCTCTCTGCCTGCTTTGCCTTTCCCTGCCCGGCTGTGTGTGCTGACTGAGTCTGTGGTAAGTATGTTCTTTCTTTGTTTAGAGTTCCTTTAGCCTGCTTTAACCCTTTGTCTTCAGTGTTTGTTATTTGGCTCTTGAGAAAACTACTCCTTTTCTGACTTTTGTATTTAGAAGAAGCCTTTCCCTTTAGTCTGCTTTATCCCTTTGTATGCAGTGTTTGTTATTTGGCTCTTGTGAGCACTGCTCCATTTCTGACGTGTGTATTTAGAAGTAGTCTTTCCCTTTAGCCTGCTTTAACCCTTTGTCTGCAGTGTTTGTTATTTGTCTCTTGTGAGCACTGCTCCTTTTCTGCCTTATGTATTCTGTAGCAGTCCCTCTCTTCAGTCTGTCTTATCCTTTCCCTGCTGTATCTGTTGAGCTCTGCTCCTGTTTGTCCAGTGAGTCTAGTAGCAGTCTCGCTCCAACTCAGCCTTACCCCTTTACCTGCTGTTGGGGACTGCCTTCTGCTACTCGGATTACTGTGTAGCCTTTTGTCTGAGTTCTCTCCCTCTGGTTATTATCTGTGTCTGCCTGTTTGGTCTGACATTCTTCCCTTTGTGTCAGTGCCTTACACTGTGTGCGCTGCCCGAGTGCCAGTCCCTTCTGGGACCTCTCGTTGATCTTTCCCCCTCCCTAGTGTATGATTGGGTTCCCGTTTGGCCTTGCGGCCCGTATGAGTGATCTATTTCCCTTTTCTGGTGGTACTTTCTGGTTTTCCTGAGTGTGCTGGGCTTCGTAGCCCTTGTTACTGTGTAGCTTCTGTTTGGTCTACCCTAGGACTTGGCCAGGGTCCTTCCTAGGCACAAGGGCTCACGATCAACCAAATAGTAAATTTAAAATGAATCTGAAAAAATGTTTCTTCACTCAACATGTAATTAAACTCTGGAATTTGTTGCCAGAGAATGTGGTAAAGTTGGTTAGCTTAGTGGGGTTTAAAAAAGGACTGGACAGCTTCCTAAAGGAAAAGTCCATAGACCATTGTTAAATTGACTTGGGAAAATCCACTGCTTATTTCTGGGATAAGCAACATAAAATATATTGAACTTTTTCGGGATCTTGCCAGGTATTTGTGACCTGGATTGGCCACTGTTGGAAACAAGATGCTGGGCTTGATGGACCTTTGCTCTGTCCCAGTGTGGCATGTACTTATAGGGAGAACCACACTAGACATGAAGGGATCCCACGCCCAACCTGCGTCAAGCAGTAGTAAAGGCAAATGCAAAACAATCATACCAGAGTAATACATTTCTCTAGAAAACTTGCACACTAAAATAGTAAATCAACATGCTGATTGTCCCAGTACTACCAGAGAGACATGTCCTCAACTAGCAAAGAAGCCATGAGGAGGCCAGCTACAACTCGGTCAAGTGTGCTCGTCTATGGGCGTTTGTAGCTGACAGGCTTGATCCTGTGCAGCACTGAGGGAGTCAAATGAGTGCCACTGGCCATTCACATAGATTTTAAATGTTGCGGGATAGAGCAGCATAAATCTGATATTTTGTTTATGCGGTATAAAGCAGAACGGAGTAAACTTCCTCTGACATTCCTGAAGTGAGAGAGAAGAGTCCAAAAAATTTTTTTACGGGTTCCCCCACATACTGTAACATATCTCACTTTAGCCAGTAGCCTCACAAAATTTCCACTTTAAGCAGATAATTATGGATCTTGATTACCATTCTTGGGTTATGCAGATAATTATGGATCTTGATGATTACCATTCTTGGACGCTGCCAACAATTTTGCACACGGCCAATGTGGTGAGCACAGTTGAGGCACAAAGGCCCCACACTATTAGTCAATGCAAACTCTTTGGAAAGCTACTGCTCCAACACAGGTATGAACGACTGCTCTGCTATTTGCTCAGGCAGCCCCACCAGCTGTAGATTACTCTGAAGTGAGCAATTCTTTAAATCGTCTATCTTTTTGGCTTGTTCTTTGACCTGTTTTCAAACATGGTAAGTGCCATGTTTTTAGTTTCTGTGGTGTCTTCCAGGGAAGAAACTCATTGTTCTAACTCTCCTGTTATGCGATGTGTGTCTGCCAGAAGCGATTCCACCTTGGTGAGTTGCCCCGACAGTTGACCAAGTCTGAGTTCAATGACCTTTCCCACCTCTTCAGTGATTTGACTGAGCTGTTAAGTACATAAGTAATGCCACACTGGGAAAAGACCAAGGGTCCATTGAGCCCAGCATCCTGTCCACGACAGCGGCCAATCAAGGCCAAGGGCACCTGGCAAGCTTCCCAAAGGTACAAATATTCTATACATGTTATTCATGGAATTGTAGATTTTTCCCAAGTCCATTTAGTAGTGATTTATGGACTTGTCCTTTAGCAAACCGTCTAACCCCTTTTTAAACTCTGCTAAGCTAACTGCCTTCACCACGTTCTCCGGCAACGAATTCCAGAGTTTAATTATGCGTTGGGTGAAGAAAGCTTTTCTCCGATTTGTTTTAAATTTGCTACACTGTAGTTTCATCGCATGCCCCCTAGTCCTAGTATTTTTGGAAAGCGTGAACAGACGCTTCACATCCACTCCACTCATTATTTTATATACCTCTATCATGTCTCCCCTCAGCCATCTCTTCTCCAAGCTGAAAAGCCCTAGCCTGCATGACTTAGCTATAATTCGGGTTCTTTTTTCCCATATACATCACCTTGCACTTGTTCACATTAAACATCATCTGCCATTTAGCCGTCCAGTCTCCCAGTCTCGTAAGGTCCTTCTGTAATTTTTCACAATCCTGTCGTGAGTTAATGACTTTGAATAACTTTTTGTCATCAGCTAGTTGATCTGAAAACGCGAGATCCGGTTCCGCCATCTTGCTGTTTGTGGCTTGAGTCTTTCTCTTTTTGTTTTTGAGTTTTACCAGACATCTCACTGCCCAAAATGGTCAGATATAAGAAATAACAAAACAGTTGGGGGTAGTTGGTACACCTTAAAGAGTCTCTTCAGGCAAAATTAGGGCAGGCCAGATGTAGGAACCCCAGAAAGGGAAAGAAGACGTCTGTTCCCCTCAGCGCATCACTTTGTCTCTCCATAAACTAAACTTATATAAAATATATGTGTACATGCACACATTTACATCTTCTTCAGTACAGGCTGAAATTTGAGGTGAAAAATTTGTCTGCGATTAGGAATCATTTTGTTATGAAATTGCCTCCCATGAAAGTCATTTTATAACAGGTCTCCAAACTTATGCATCATATAGGTGCATAAGATACCCCAGATTTCTAAAAGAAGATATGTGCATACTTTTCGTTTGAAAATTATCTCACAAACCTACACATACTTACATCTGCTATCTCGTAAGCACAAAGTTTTCAGGAAAATGTATATGTATATATTTCAAAATGCAAAAGTATGTGGGTAAATCCAAACTCTGCTCCAGCTTCACACCTGAAATGCCCCTGTTCATCATGGGTTAACATATGCTCCAAATGCTGTCCATTCAGTTTTATAACAAGTCCCTCCCTTAATAAGCCACAGTGGCTTTTAAAATTTCTCCCTAAAGGAGCGTTAGAATACTTATTATGAGCTTTGTACCCTGATGAAAACATTTTCTTTGTTTTTCAATTAGCAAGTTTCCGCTGGTATTCTAATTTTTTAAACACATTAGTGACTTTTTACCCATCCCTACATCTGTCAACTGGAAAGAAAGCTTGCTATATGCAGCACATTGAAATCTATGCTGATCTTGTTCTGGAAAACTACTACTAGAAATAGAGTGTTTTGTTATGCTGGATTACTATTATGGAATTCATTGCCAGCTGAAGTGGTATTCCTAGTTATTTATCGGTTTGTAAGGCAGTAGAAACTTGGCTATTTGAGAAGAGTTATGGGTTGAATAATGATTGAATTCTAGCACGTCTGTTTACATACTTGACTGATATGATTTAATTATTGTTTGTACTGTACCAGGGACATGCTTTTGTTTATCTTTATTGCAAACTGCTTTAAACCTTGGCTGTGTTAAGTGGTGTACAAAGTTAATAAATCAAATCAAAGAACACTGCCCTTAACTACCTGTTTAAAACTTCAGTGGCAAGTAACCTCTCTGAAAATGGTTTTAAAGTTTTTTTTAATCATTGGTACTGTACTTCTGAGAGGTTAAAAAATGTATCCTCAGGCTTCTGAACAACGCTGAAGGGACTGCGGGGAAAGGGTACATTTTTTCATATATGGTGGACATGGTAACGTGGAGGGGAATTTTCGAACGGGGATGCCCATCTCTAAGGGCGTCCATCTCTGAGGATGTCCCCGCAAAGGGGCGGGGCATCCCATATTATTGAAACAAGATAGGCGTCCATCTTTCGTTTCGATAATACTGTCAGGAATGCCCATATCTCAACATTTAGGTCGACCTAAGAGATGGTCGACCTAAATGTTGAGATGGTCGACCTTAGAGATGGTCGTCATAATGGAAACCGAGGACGCCCATCTCAAAAACGACCAAATCCAAGGCCTTTGGTCATGGGAGGAGCCACCATTCGTAGTGCACTGGTCCCCCTCACATGCCCTAGGGGGCACTGCAGTGGACTTCATAAATTGCTCCCATGGTGCATAACTCCCTTACCTTGGGTGCTGAGCCTCCCAACCCCCCCCCCCCAAAAGCCACTACCCACAACTGTACAACACTACCATAGCCCTTAAAGGTAAAGGGGGGCACCTACATGTGGGTACAGTGGGTTTCGGGTGGGTTTTGGAGGGCTCCCATTTATCAGCACGTGTAACAGGTAGGGGGGGGGGATGGTCCTGAGTCCGCCTGCCTGAAGTGCACTGCAGTACCCACTAAAAACTGCTCCAGGGACCTGCATACTGCTGTGGTGGAGCTGGGTGTGACATTTGAGGCTGGCAAAAAATGTTTTTAAATTTCTTTTTTTTGGGTGGGAGGGGGTTGGTGACTTTTTGGGGCTTGGTCATAAAAAAAATTGGACCAAATAAAGTCGGCCAAATACTCGTGAGGGACGCCCTTCTTTTTTCCATTATCGGCTGAGGATGCCCATCTCTTAACCACGCCCCCGTCCCACCTTTGGTACACTGCCAACATGCCCCCGTGAACTTTGGTCGTCCCTGCAACAGAAAGCAGTTGAGGATGCCCAAAATCGGCTTTTGATTATGCCGATTTGGGCGACCTTGAGAGAACTACTACTACTACTACTACTTAACATTTCTAAAGCGCTACTAGGGTTACGCAGCGCTGTACAATTTAACATGGAAGGACAGTCCCTGCTCAAGGAGCTTACAATCTAAGAGACAAATGTACAGTCAATCTGATAGGTCAGGCAGATTGGGGCAGTCTATAAGTTCGAAAGGTTAGGTTCCGAAAGCAGCATTGAAGAGGTGAGCTTTAAGCAAGGATTTGAAGATGGATAGGGAGGGGGCTTGGCGTAGGGGTTCAGGAAGATTGTTCCAGGCTTAGGGTGAGGCAAGGTAAAATGGGCGGAGCCTGGAGTTGGCAGTGGTGGAGAAGGGTACTGAGAGGAGGGATTTGTCATGTGAGCGGAGGTTACGGGCAGGAACGTAGGGGGAGATGAGGGTAGAGAGGTAGTGAGGAGCAGCAGAGTGAGTGCATTTGTAAGTAAGGAGGAGAAGCTTGAATTGTATGCGGTATCTGATCGGAAGCCAGTGAAGTGACCTGAGGAGAGGGGTGATATGAGAATAACGGTTTTGGCGGAATATAAGACGTGTGGCAGAGTTCTGAACGGATTGAAGGGGGGATAGATGGCTGAGTGGGAGGCCGGTGAGGAGTAGGTTGCAGTAGTCGAGGCGAGAGGTAATGAGAGCGTGGACGAGGGTTTGGGTGGTGTGCTCAGTGAGGAAAGAGAAGGACGCCCATCTCCCGATTTGTGTCAGAAGATGGGCGTCCTTCTCTTTCGATTATGCCCCTGATAGTAACATAGTAAATGACAGCAGATAAAGACCTGAACAGTCCATCCAGTCTGCCCAACAAAATAAACTTATTTTACATAGTATGTGATACTTTATATGTATACCCGAGTTTGATTTGTCCTTGCAATTCTCAGGGCACAGACTGTAGAAGTCTGCCCAGCACTGTTCTTGTTCTAAAAGTTCTGAAGCTAACGTCAAAGCCCCTTAAATTTACACTCCAGCCCATCCATATCTATTCAGTTATGATCAGGGCGTAGACCGTAGAAGTCTGCCCTGCACTGGTTTTGCTTCCTAATTACCAGCGTTGCCACCCAGTGTCCGCTGATTCCATAGATCCATCTACACAGGATTCCTTTGAATTTATCTCACGCATGTTTGAATTCCATTACCATTTTCATCTCCACCACCTCCCGCAGGAGGGCATTCCACATACCACCCTTTCCTTGGAAAAATACACGTGCTGTGGTTCAGTCTTACTGGATGTCCATTTTGGATTTGGTGCAGCAGGTGCTACAAAAGCCTCACCCACAGTGGGCAGAGTGCTACCTATTGCAATTCAAGCCAGTGGACGTCATTGTAGAACACATAAATTGGCTCTACATTTCTTTACAACAGCTAAGCTGGCTTTTGGCATGCCATTGGAAACAAAAGACATATGTCACATATTATTCAAAAAAAGGATTTTCTTTTTTAAGTGTCCAAATTGAGATACAGTCTTTTGTTGTCTTTTTCAAAAATATGGCAAACTTATGAGAATTGGAGATCTCAATCGGGTCTGCGAACCAAGTGAAAGTGGCACCATGACTCCAAGGGGGAGGGTGTTGGAGTGTAAATGTGTCTGTAGTTGTTATTGCACTTGTTGTTTGTGTTACCTTTTTGCAATACACTGTTAATTTTTTTTAAATCAAAGAACACTGCTCTTATTCACTCTATATAAAATTTATTCACCTGATTATTTAAGCATCATGGTCATCATTAACTTCAGATGCTGACCACACTGTTTAAATTGGATCCCTTCAGAGCAAAAGCAGTTGATGTCCACTTTTTTCATTATTTCAGCTATGCACTACTTCATAGCCTGTATGGCCTAAAGAGAAGAAAACTTGAGCTATGTCCATACCTACATACATACAGCTTAAAGCCGATTCAGGCATTGCTTCTTTTTACTGAAATGTTGTCATGTCCCCTACTTCAACGCAAGCGGCGTCCTCGGGCTGCGCAGGGTCCCGTCGACATGCACACTTGACTGGCACAGCCCTGAGCCATGTGTGTGTAGTTCTTCTCTGGCTGCAGGCTCCTTGATTGCTTTGCTTCCATGCACCTGGCTCTGCTCTCTCTCTGCCTGGCTTCCAGGCTCTTTGATTACTTTGCTTTCACCCACCTGGGTCTGCTCTTCCTCTGCCTGGCTTCCCTTGCTTCTCTCCTATTGGTCTTCCAGTTCCTCCTTCCCCTGCTCTTGTCCTATAGCTGTGCCCCTTCTCCCTGCTGATGTCAGACACCAGCACTTTATCAGCTGAGCTCTCCCTAGACTCCTTGCTTCGGCTTCTACTTTGGTAGGTGTTACTTGCTCAGTAGTGTGCTTCTCCTCTACTTTGTTCTTCGTTGCTGACTTAGCCTGTACCTGGATTACTCTTGTGTCTGGTGCCTGCCTACTGACCTTGCCTGTACCTGGATTACTCTTGTGTCTGCTGCCTGCCTCCTGACCTTGCCTGTACCTGGATTACTCTCTTGACCTGCTGCCTGCCTACTGACTCTGCCTGTACCTGGATCACTCTCTTGCCTTCTGCCTGTCTGGCCATCACGTTCATCACCCCACTTCCTGCTCCATCTTGTAAGCCCTGCAGGCTGGCCGCACCTAGGGGCTCAACCTCTGGGGAACGGCGGTCAGCGCAGGTGAAACCTGGGGTTGTCTGGCCGCCAAGCAGAACCTGGTCCGAGTACCGAGCTCGACAGCACTCAACTTGGTACAAGAACTCACAGGTCTGACAAATATATACCTCAAGACTTAGATGGCCAATATTTCCCATTGTAACAGATTGGACTTGGGCCACTTTTGTCCTCAGGAGCTCATTTGTACACAGATATGTAGTGCTGGACTGTACCTAGATACTGGTACTGAATATCGGGCTATAAAGTGGCCACTGGACATTCTTTGGGTACTGCTTAAGTAGAGGAGTGTGGTAGCCGTGTCCCCATGCATACCTCCGACCCACCCCCATCCTCCCACCCTGTCAGACTGTCATAGTAATGCTTGAATGTTTTCACTTATATACACTGTCAGCTAGCACATTTGCTTATTTCCGATCTGACGAAGAAGGGCAACCTTCGAAAGCTAATCAAGAAATGTATTAAGTTATGTCCAATAAAAAAGGTATCATCTTATTTTCTTTTCCATGTTTTATTTTGTTTGATTTCTATTGATAACCTTTGGGTACTGCTGAAATTCAGCACTGGTACTTGGAAAATATCCAAATACGCCAGGACAGCTAACTTCAGGCTCTTCCCGCAGATTGCCCCATTATTTGGATAGTACTGGAGCAGTCAGTAAAGATTTTTGGTGGTATTTTCCAGATAATGCTGCCGAAAAGCAGTTGTTGGCCCCACATTTCTTGCAGTTGTTTACAAGTGTATTCACTCAGCAGCTCATTATATCCAGGGCTCCCAATTTTATTTTTCAAACTATAAAACATCCCAGATGCAACAAAATTAAAACAGGTGCTTCTTGGATAAACACTGTGAAACAGCACTTCTCCTAGTACTCTGTCACCCCTCTTTTGGCTTGTTTTGTATCCTCTCTCAGATTTGTACCTTTTCTGCGCTGATGACAGCTAAGTGACTCAAACACACACACTTGATTCCGCTGGAGAAGGTGCAAAAACACAGATAATCACTGATTATTTTGTACCTTCAAAGAACCCCTAATTAGCTGGAAAATTAACATCTAAAATTATAAACACCTAAGTATAGAAGCCCTAATTATTTGAGATCTGCATTCATTTGAAATGACATAGGAAATATCAACGACATATCCCATGTTGTTCCTGTTGTTGGCAAATGTAAACAAACAGAAAAAACATAAAATTTCTTGTTTATTTATGTGCCATCCATGGTGGGGCATTTTCAAAAAGTCCTCTGTCAGAATTGGGATGTCTTCATAATGTCCAAAAAAAACCATCTGTCTCGTAGCCATTTTCATACAGGAAAACTGTCCACATTTTCTGTTTTGAAATTACTTTGAAATGGACGATTTTGTGCTGAGAGCATCCAAAATGAAATGTCTAGCTTATTATCTGCATAAAAAACAGGGATAGGGATGTCTATCTGGCATCATTATGATAAAAATGGCCACACGGACCTTCAGGCAGAGCAGAGGGGTAGCCTAGTGGTTAGTGCAGTGGACTTTAAACCAAGGAACCCTGGTTCAAATTTCACTTTTCCATAATCGTCTAGGTTGTAGTATTCTGTAGCAATTGTAACCTTTTTAAACAAGTCTAGGCCTTCAAATGAGTGACACACCTAATACGTGAGAGAAGAGGCTCAAAGGGTGTGAGAGTGAGACAACCCTCAAATAAGTGTGACACACTGCTAATGATAGAAGGGACTCAAAGAATGTGAGAGTGAGAAAGCCTTCAAATGAATATGATGTACTTCTAATGAATGAGAGAAGGAGTACAGAGTATGAAAGTGAGAAAGCCTTGAAACAAGTGTGACATACTCTCAGTGAGTGAGACTTGGCATTTCTAGAATGTTATATATTCCAGCTCATTGCACTGAATGCCTGGATTAAAATTTCCTAGGCAAGTGCACCATTCTCCTTTTTTAATGTAATTCACATCCCACCTAAAAATTCCTCCCTTGGAGGCTGCTTTTAAAATTTACACCCTACTTCTCCTAGATTTGATTTAAAACGCTATAGTGGTAATCAAACTTCCCAGAACCTCTTCTTTGTCTTGACCTTATGTCTTCAACTAGATTGTAAGTTCCATGGAGCAGGGACTGTCTCTTATGCACGTCGTTCAGCACTGTGCATGTTTTGTGGTCCTGTATAAATGATTAATAGTAGAAGTAGTTATGGCAGGATGCCGCTCTCCAGAACACATTTGTCTTTTAGCAGTGATGAGGCAAAGGAACACGCAGATCCAGAAGGACTTTGTAAGACAGTAATTCACTTTTTTATGCTGACATCAGAAAACCATGACAATATTAGCAAAACCCTGATAATAAAATGGCAGCTCTTGCCAGGCTGGTGCATAGCTCATTTAGTTATTTATTTTTTTGAAATCTTCTTATTTGGCAATAGCAAGATTTTCAAAGGCACAAGAAATGCTTCACATCCATTCTGCAGGTATAATAGGCCAGGTACAAGGTTGAGGACTGAAAGGTCTTATCTGAGTGAATGAAGAAGGTAGCATGCGAAACGACCTCAGTGAAGCACAGGCTTGCTGCTTATATTAAATTTTGAATGTGATTTAATTTATACCAGAGTTCTATTACTCTCCTGATGCTGATGTAAGAGGTACTTAAAGAGTGTTTCTTGTACAGAGCAAAAGCTGATTACTTGTTTAGGAGATCTCTACATAACAAAAGGTGCCAAATATAAGCAACAATCTGCTCTATACAATGCTCCTGAAGTGTGGCATGGAATTCTGTAGATAGCACCTGAAAACAAAGGTGTAAATCAGCTTGTAACTTTGTAGGCTGACTGACCAAAAGTAGTTGTACTGCCAATTCAAATATAATTGACTCGAGCAATAAAATAATACAATTATTAAGACATAAGGGACAATATGGACCAAATTCTATATATTGCATTGAAATATCGGAGCAGGGAGGGAGAGGCAAGATGGCGATTTGAGAGGAAGCAGATTCTGAGCTCGCGAAACCTGACAGCGTTACCTGAGTAAGCGGCACTTTTCCCCTTGAAGATTCATGGGGAAAAGGAAGGGGAAAACAGGGATCCAGTCCTCCTCCTGCCCTGGAAGCCCGGCGCTCCAGCAACAAACGTTGGAGAAGTGCAGAGTCCAGATGAATAGAACGCCAGCACCCGCGACGATGGGGTCCGTAGCTGGTCTATCGGACCACAGCATGGAGGCGGTGTCACTTAGTCTGCCTCCCTTCACAGCTCCATCGCGACCCGGAAGTATTTGCTCTCTATCGGAGGGGCAGCAAACGCAAACCGAAGAGTCTATTGCGTTAGCAACCGGAGGAGGCCCCGTGGAAGCGTCAACCCCAGAGAAGACAGCGGTTACAGATTTGGGTGCAAGGAGTCCTGCACTCACTCCTGTCCTGGTGGCACCTCCGGGGGTAAGCGGTGAGAGAATAAAACCGGCTGTGATAACGCTGGAGCGGTTGTGGGATGCCATACAGGGGATGAACACCAGCCTAACTAAGGTAACAACGTCCATAAAAGAAGAAATTGTTAGTTTAAAACAAACCCAAGAGCAGCTGTGTGGGAAGATACATCAAGTAAAAACTGACGCCTTGGGAGGAGAGTTAAAGAAAATTCAAGACCTGACAGGAACTTTGGTAAAAGATAGAGATACTCTAGCTAAAAAGCTAGAGTATCTGGATAATCAGGGGAGGAGAAATAATTTGAGATTCCTTAACTTTCCCAAGTCTCCTTTAATTCCTGCTAAAGATATGCTTAAAAAATATTTTGGAGAAATCCTAGGAATCCCTGTGGAGGGTCTTCCTCCTATTACTGGGGCTCGTTATATATCTGGAATTTGGTCTCAACCCCTGGTTTCTCAATCTCATCTGGATCTGAATTTGACCGAGTTCCTCGAGAGTTCATTAGAGGTGGTTACTGAACGTACAACTTTCTTGGTGTCATTTGCTCTTGAGTTTGACAGAAATAATGTCTTCAAATTGTTTTTTCGACATATGAATGCACTTTTTTTTGAGCCAAGATTCAGATTTTTCCTGATCTTAACAAAGAGACACAAAAGCGGAGACGAGAATTCTTGGTGCTTAAACCACGAATCCTCGCAATATCTGGGACTTTTGTTCTTAAATATCCATGCAGATGCTTAGTCTCTATTGATGGTGTTAATTATATGTTCCTTGACCCCAGAAAAATGCAAATATATATTGAATCAAAAGAACATAGTAAGACTGATGTTCAGACCTGAGATCCCACTTTAAAAATGCTGTTATATCGGCTAGCGAGTAACTGGGGTTTTTTTTTCCTCTTATTAGAGTAAATTAAACTTAATAATTGTTTTTTTTCCTTTTCTTTTAGATTTTCCTAGTTTCTTGCCTCACAATGTGGTGTTGATTGTGGTCAAAATAGAAAAAAATATATTCTTTATGTTACAGTGTGTTTCATATATTCTCTGTATCTAGTACATTTTTGAAATGGATGTAATATTGCAAAATCATTAAAAAAAAAAAAAAGAAAGAAATATCGGAGCAGGAAAAAAAGAGCACTAAGCGCTATTCTATAAACGGTGCTCCATGTTGGACGCCTAACTTCTAGGTGTAAGGATTTACTCTGGGCAAGTCACTTAACCCTCCATTGCCCCTGGTACAAAATAAGTACCTGAATATAAGTAAACCGCTTTGAATGTAGTTGCAAAAACCTCTGAAAGGCGGTATATCAAGTCCTATTTCCATTTCCCTTTCCCCTTTATACCAACTGAAACCCTATATAAATCCCCACATCTAAATTAGGCATGGATCTGGCATATTCTGTAACAACTGCATGCAAATCCCTGGAAAGCCCATGACCCACTCATGCCCCTTTCATGGCCACACCCCTTTTGGATCCATGCACCAGAATTTACTTGCTCATCTTTATAGAATAGTGTGTAGCAAGATGCACTCATAATTTCTAATTATTGCCAGTTGGCACCTATAATTGATTATTAGTATTCAATTATCAGCTCTAAATTACTCAAATTGCATGCACAAATTGGGTGTGTGCCCAAGTTTGCACGCACAATTTTGTGCGCCATTTATAGAATCTGGGGGTATGTGTTTAACAACACTAAAAGAGATAAATATATGAAATTTTTTCAAATGTTAAAGAAAATTAAGAAATATTTACAATAGGGGTGTTCAGTGTCAGTACTCGAGGTCCACAACCTATTTGTGTTTTTAGAATTTCCACAATGAATATGCATGAGATCTATTTACAAAAAATAAACGAGCAAACAATCTGCAAGATCCAGAGCAACAGACTAAAGAGCAGACCACGTAAAAAGGCCAAGTCATCAAAACAGCAAACAGTTTCCTTTAATCACCCAACATGGCCATGTTTCACCCTACAAGGGCTGCATCAGAGGCTTGACAAATAACCAGCAGGAGCAGTCCAATGTTTTCCCTGTCTGGTTACAATACAACACTAGAAACTAACAGGAGGTTTGCTTTTACAAGCAGCAGTTACAGCAGCCACAGCAACCTGACATGCAGGCTTCCTTAAAATGCAACCAGCTGGACTGCAAACATTGGACTGCTCCTGCCGGTTATTTGTTTAGCCCATAATGCAGCCCTCGTAAGAGTTAAAGGAATTTGTTTGCTGTTTTGATGATTTGGAAATAAATATCATTTTACTTTTTACTGGTCTGCTCTTTGTGCTGAGATCTATTTACATACAATGGAGGCAGTGCATGCAAATAGATCTCATGCATATTCTTTGGGGAAATCCTGGACCGATATTGAGCACCCCTAATTTAAATTAAGCAATATTTATTAGCAAAGTTATAGTGTTTGAAAGATAGTCAATCATAAATAGACAAGAGGCTAAGTTAAACGTCTCATGCCCTTCATCCCATTTCATGAGTTTTGCATCTTAGTGAGCTTAGTAATCTTTCTCTTTTTGATGGATTTCCATTCTTTTTGTTGACTTTAACAGTAAGATCTTTAAAGCTTTGGCCAAGCAACTAAAAAAAACCTTTCAGCAATCATTAAAATCATGTTCTTTAATACAGAAGCTATTAGTTACCAGTATAAGTCCTAAAGCTTCACTAGAACTGACATGGTCCATGATAGTACAAAACAGTGACCTGTGAGACCATGATAACAGGAATTTCTCCTTCAGGTTACAGGGTGTTTTACATTTCTGAAAAACACATCAGCTGTGAACGAACAGCAAACATAAAAGTATGTTCAGCTAGTTTTGTCAAACTTCCTCTATTTACTTCCTCCCAAAACTGAGATGTACTGTTTTCTAAACACTGGTTCAATTCCAGTATCTCATGCTCTCCGCCACTAATCAGTAAGTCCTTGCATGAATCTCATTCATTTGATTGTGCAATGGATTTTGCAAACATCAAAATCAATCCCAAGCACATACACACTTCAACAGTATAGCTTATGAACAGATATAAACACTTTGTATAGGATCTTCAGAATATAGTGCGACTATACTGTTTAGTGAACTTCCATCAGTCTGTAAAGTGCAAATTGTCATTGATCCAATATTTTGCTTTTTAAAGTTACTGGATGTGACTAACTTCAAGAAACTATATTTTGAAGAATACTTTAAAGTGATTAATTATAGCTTGTAGTAAATTACTTAACTGGCAGCAGCTTTCTGTGCAAAGAGAACCTCAACCAACATGGCCAAGTTTTGGATCTTCATCAGGGAAGAGGTTCAAAATCTGATAAAGGCTTCTTTCTCCTTTATAGTGGCCATATTTACTATTAATAATATTAATAATATTATATGTTTTCAAACTATCTTCATTTTTCTTATGATCACATTTTTAATATGGTAATACTAGAGCCCAGCTAAGGAACAGTTACAGGTTCTTTTGAGTTAGTCTTCACTCGACCAAACTTGCTTTCCTTGTGCCATCACCATCTAGTTGGATGGGAAGGGCCTTAAAAGGTGGTGGATGAAGGATTTATTTTTTAATTGACGTTTATATCCCACATTATCCCAAGCAAACTACATTTGAAAATACAGTGAGGCAGAATAATAGAATTCAGTTATATCATGAATAAAACTTAGTAAAGTGGAGGGGCATAATCAAACGGGGGCGCCCATCTCTAATGACGGCTTCATAAAGTGGCATACCTGACCATATTATCGAACCAAGATGGCCTGCCATCTTTTGTTTTGATAATACGGTCGGGGACGCCCAAATCTCAACATTTGGGCCGCCCTTAGAGATGGCCGACATTGGTTTTCGCCGATAATGGAAACTAATGGCGACCATCTCAAACCCGGCAAAATCCAAGCCATTTGGTCATGGGAGGAGCCAGCATTTGTAGTGCACTGGTCCCCCTCACATGCCAGGATACCAACCGGGCACCCTAGGGGGCACTGCAGTGGACTTCACAAATTGCTCCCAGGTGCATAGCTCCCTTACCTTGTGTGCTGAGCCCCCCAAAACCCACTCCCCACAACTGTACACCACTACCATAGCCCTTAAAGGGTAATGGGGGGCACCTACATGTGGGTACAGTGGGTTTCGGGTGGGTTTTAGAGGGCTCCCATTTACTACCACAAGTGTAACAGGTAGGGGGGATGGGCCTGCAGTACCCACTAAAAACTGCTCCAGGGACCTGCATACTGCTGTGATGGAGCTGGGTATGACATTTGAGCCTGGCATAGAGGCTGGCAAAAAAATGTTTTGTTTTTTTGGGTGGGAGGGGGTTGGTGACCACCGGGGGAGTAAGGGGAGGTGATCCTCGATCCCTCCGGTGGTCATCTGGTGAGTTCAGGCACCTTTTCAAGGCTTGGTCATGAACAAAAAGGGACCAAGTAAAGTCGGCCAAATGCTCATCAAGGCCGCCCTTCTTTTTTCCATTATCGGCCGAGGACGGCCATCTCTTAACCACGCTCCCATCCCGCCTTCGGTACACTGCCGACATGCCGTAGGAGAAGGCCGGCCATCTCCCGATTTGTGTAGGAAGATGGCTGCCCTTCTCCTTCAAAAATATGCTGGATAGTAACATAGTAGATGACGGCAGAGAAAGTCCTGTACGGTCCATCCAGTCTGCCCACAAGATAAACTCATAGGTGCTACTTTATGTGTATACCTGACCTTGATTTATATCTGCCATTTTCAGGGCACAGACCGTAGAAGTCTGCCCAGCACTAGCCCCGCCTCCCAACCACTAGCTCTGCCTCCCACCACCGGCTCTGCTACCCAATCTCCGCTAAGCTTCTGAGGATCCATTCCTTCTGAACAGGATTCCTTTATGTTTATCCCACGCATTTTTGAATTCCGTTACCGTTTTCATTTCCACTACCTTCCGCGGGAGGGCATTCCAAGTATCCACCACTCTCTCCGTGAAAAAATACTTCCACATGTCTGAAACATTTAACAAAGTTGAGATTCGCATATATACCCAACTGGGCATTTAAAAGTCTGACCTTTAGTGATGCTGCATGTTCAGAAATCATAGCCATAAGTATAGAGAGTTATTCAAATATTATCACATGCATACACTAGAACAGGCATCCATACACATTGCAAAAGTAAACAGCTTCTACAGAATACATCCAAAACTTAATTGTTATTTTCTCATTTCCATCTTCCAAAATTCCAGATCAGCAGGACCCAAAGCAGTCCAAACAAGTAAAGTCAGAAGCACAGTTTAGACCTAATTGTTCAACCACCCTTAGGATTCACCTTTGGGTTTAAAAAGGGAAACCATGTGCATGTAAGGACTGGATAAATGGATTAAAATGAAGTTTAAAGCAAATGCCCTTAATATGTAATTATTGATAGCAATAATGAAACAGCAGCCTGAACTGGACAATATTGGCACATTTATACTGACTCTGGACTGACTATGAAATAGTAGTAATAAAAAAGGCGTGCATTTTTATAATATACCACTGCAATCCACAAAACAAAAGGAGCAAGTTCCCATATGCAATCTTTGATGTAGGCACAGGAAAAAAAAACAAAAAACAATAGATGTTAATGCTCCCAGGTTTCAGTCTAATTAATGTTTTTTTTAAATTGTACTTATAAATAGTAAGTCTGATTGTTAAGCACCTGATTCTCTAAACATGATGTTTTTTCACCTAATAAAGGGCAACCAAAACAGACATCTCTGCACAGGGCTGGTCATAGGCAGGGGCAGTCACACAGGGTCTCGCGCTTCCAGGGGCCGCACGGCGGCCATGGCATGTCCCTCTCTCTCTTTCTCCCTACCTGAAATCCAGCGTCTCTCCCTACCTTCTGGCCACAGCAGTGTTTTCTTTTCTTTTGTCTCTACTGGCTCCCCCATATCCCACGATCCGGTTTACTCCCCTCCTTGCCTCAAACCCATGGCTTCTTCCCACAGCGATTCTGAGCACTAAAAGGAAAAAGAGCTGCCATTATAGAGCCGCGTGCTGCAACACTCACTCACAGGCTGACAGACAGGCTCTGCCGGAACCTCCCCGTGTGACAATTCCTGCTGCCGTTCCGGCAGAGCTTGGCTGTGAGTCTTTGAGTGAGTGTTGCAGCACCCGGCTGTATACCGGCAGCTCTTTTTCTTTTTAATGCTTAGAACTGTTGAGGGATGGAGCTGTGGATTTGAATGGGGGGGGAGCCAGGGCCGTGCCTAGGGTCTCTGGCGCCCCCCTACAGCCTATCAGTTGGCGCCCCCCCTGCAGACTATCAGTTGGCGGCGGCGGCACCCCCCCCCCCCCCCCCGTGAAAATGATCGCTCACCACTTGCCACACTGACAGGAATTGTCAGCAATATTCTTAGAAACAAATTGCTATACATTGCAAAATAAGATAGCAGATGTAAATTCTCAAAGTGGACATATTCCAAACACTAAAATGAAAATAAAATGATTTTTTTTCTACCTTTGTTGTCTGGTGACTTTCTTTTTCTGATCATGCTGGCCCAGTATCTGATTCTGCTGCTATCTGTCCTCTTAACTCCGTTTCCAGGGCTTCCTTTCCATTTATTTCTTTCCTTTCCTCCTTTCGTCTTCATTTCTGGTCCTCAGCTTCTGCCTATTTTCTTCATCCATGTGCAGTTTTTCTCCTCTCTTCCTTTTCCCTCATTTCATCTCCTTCATCTCTCTTCCCTCCCCTCTATGTCAAGCAATTTCTCCTCTCTCCCTGACCCCTGCCCTCCAATCCATGCCCATCCATGCTCCTCTGTCCCCTGCCCCCTCCATTCATCCCTTTCCAGCAATTCCCCTCTCTCCCTGAGCCCTGCCCTCCCAAGCTCCTCTGTCACCTGCCCCCTCCATTCATCCCTATCCAGCAATTCCCCTGTCTCTCTGAGCCCTGCCCTGCAATCCATATCCATCCATGCCCATCTGTCCCCTCCATTCATCCCTATCCAGCAATTCCCCTCTCCCTGCCCTCCCAATCCATGCTCATCCATGCTCCTCTGTCCCCTGCCCCCTCCATTCATCCCTTTCCAGCAATTCCCCTCTCTCCCTGAGCCCTGCCTCCCAATCCATGCCCATCCATGCTCCTCTGTCCCCTGCCCCCTCCATTCATCCCTTTCCAGCAATTCCCCTCTCTCCCTGAGCCCTGCCCTCCCAATCCATGCCCATCCATGCTCCTCTGTCCCCTGCCCCCTCCATTCATCCTTTTCCAGCAATTCCCCTCTCTCCCTTCCATGACCCCCCCTCGCATCCATGCTCCTCTCTCTCCCATGTCCCAGCCTGGCCCGCCCTCTTCTCCCCCCCCCCTTCGCATCCATGCCCCCCCCTTCGCATCCTTGCTGTCGTTTCTCCCCTGCCCTCCCGCTCCCATTGTTCAACTGCCCACCCTCTTCTCTTCCCCCAACATCCCTTTTCTTTCTTTTTTCTTTTTAAATTTACCTCCGTGGCGGCGGTTCCGGCAGCGCAGCGTCAGGGAAAGAGGCGGCGCTCCCGACGTCTAGCCTTCCCTTCGCTGTGTTCCGCCTCCTTCTGACGTCATCCTTGACGTCAGAAGAAGGCGGAACACAGCGAAGGGAAGGCTAGAGATGTCGGGAGCGCCGCCTCCTTCCCTGACGCTGTGCTGCCGGAACCGCCACCACGGAGGTAAATTTAAAAAGAAAAAAAAAGAAAAGGGATGTTGGGGGAGGGCGAGCGAGGTGAGCATGGTGCGGCGGCGCCCCCCAGAGGGAAGCGCCCCCCTGCCATGCTTACCTCGCTTACCGGGTTAACACGGCCCTGGGGGGAGCAGGCTGGCTGGCTGCAGTTTTGAAGCAGGGGCGGGCCACGGGAGGTGGGGGAGCCCAAAGAGGTTAGATTGAGAATAGACCTGTGTGAAGTGAAAATGTGATTTCATGTGCCCTAATGAAAGATGAGTTTAATTTTACTTCCATTTAATTTCAATATAGTCCATCTTTATATTTAATAGAACGCACCTCCAACATTCTGAAGCTGAGAAACCTCGTGTGGTTGGTCACTTCTGCTTGTGATGAACCTGGAAGTACGTGATGTTAATTCAGGAGATGGATACAGAGATCAGGAATGCCTCAGCCATGCAGTCAGCTTCAGAATGTTGGAGGTGCCTTTTATTATATAGGATATGGAAAGCTTTTCAATAAATGAAAAGCTGTCAAATAAGTACCAAAAATAATGTTTGTCCTCCATCTTTTAAGGCACTGCCTATCCAATTGGAACAGCTTTTGACTTTTTACAGATGGACCACGCATAGGCAGCTCCTCATTTCTAATAATCTTTTGCTATTGTTTTCAATAGCATTTGCTATTATTTTGGGTGTGAAAATGGTGGCAAGCTCTGCCTACTGGCTTCAGCCCATGTAATGGGCTAGATAGGTTTCCTATGATATCATTGTGCTTATTTGAATTAGTTTTTCTGTTCAAGTTTTGCTTGATTTGTCTTTATTTTAAATTTCATAAATAACAAATTTTAAAACACATCTTGTCAACAAGGACAGGGCTAGGTGGGGCAGAGCTAGGTGGGGGCAGGGGGCCCCACCGAACTGGTATGCACAGGGCCCGCAATTTCTAAGACCAGCCCTGCCTCTACTCTGCTGCAACTTCCTGTCCTGCCAGACCACGGGAGAGGGGAGGGAAGGGAGTGAGACCTGTCATACCACGGGAGAGATAAAGGATGCAGGACCTGCAAGGAAAGGGAGGGAAATAAAGGGGGGTAGAAGAGAGAGAGAAGGAAATGAAATAGGTCTGGGATCTTCGAGGGAAGGAAGAAGAGGAATAGACAGTGGACCTACGAGAAGTGGGGTCAGGGGCAAGAAAGAGGGATCTATCCTGAATTCCTGGGGAGGAAGCATAAGGAAGTGGGGAGAGAGGGAGAGATGCTGGACAGGTGGAGGGGGATAGGGACACTAAGTATTTTCTGTGTCCCTGCACCTATCCTCCCTCCCTGAGTAGATGGGAGTCATAATCATTGCACAATAGAGGCACCTAGGGGTACCATAATTCTATAAAGGGGCACCTAATTTGAGGTGCCTAATTAGAGCCTGAAGCAGAGGAGTAGCCTAATGGTTAGAGCTGTGTGCTGGGAGCTGGAAAACAGGTTTAAATGCCACACTTGCTCATTGTGACCATGGGCAAATCACTTAATCCTCTCTTGCCTTGTGTCTAGTGCTAGGCAGGTTCTGGCAGCAATGCCAGTCAAACCTTGATGGGCAGCAGTGCAGCACACTGGTGTCTTACACTTTGCAGTAAAAAGTAATGGCTCTAGTATCATATAATTGTATGTCATGTATTGGTTTTTGACATTTACTGCCTTGTAAAACATTTTCAGGTACTTGTTGAAACAGTATACAAAAACCCAATGTGATATTATGTTATCCCAGCTCTAGTTTTGACTGAGCTAGATGTCCAAATGAGCTGCAGGAAACCTCCAGGTCGTTCCCCCCCCCACCCCCCCACCCCCACACAGACTGCTTTTTAAATCCTGTGATCAGCATTAATTTCAAATGCTGACCGCAATGTTTAAACTAATACCTGGATATTCAGCGGCAGCCTGTAACCAGATACCTGCATTGAATATCCAGATATAACCGCCTGCTTATCTGGGTATGTCTAATATTCAGAGTCAGTTCCTGGATAAGTGCCCACATAAATTTACCTGGATACTTATCCCAGTACTGGCATTGAGTGTCATCGGTACCCAAAAAGTTTCAGCTCTGCCTCTGGACTACCTGGTGCTATCCAGATAGTGCTGAGGCCTCAGTAATGATATTCAGTGGCATTATCTGGATAATGCTGCTGAAAATCAATGACTGACCCCAGTGAGTGGAACTTATCCAGGTAGAAATGGGGGAGTAGCCTAATGGTTAGAGCAACAGGCTAGGAACCAGGCAAGCCCAGTTCAAATCTTACTGCAGCTCCTTGCCTTCTTGGGCAAGTCACTTAACACTCCATTGCCTCAGGTACAAACTTACAGTAGATTGTGAGCCTTCCAGGGACAGAAAAATAACTACTATACCTGAATATATATGGCATAAATAAGTAAGTTCTTCTGAATATTAGGCCCTTGGTTTAATTTTATTTGCTTGAGTGCCTTACATCAAAGTGGCTACAGTTTAAAATTTAAATTAGAATATAAAATGGAGCTGTGACATTTCTTTTATTATCCAGCTGCCTTTCCTCATCTACTCTCTCTCATTTGGAACAGAGACATAGAATTCGACAGCAATGTGCTCACCAGCCTACAAGCCCCATGGGATATTTCAACATTGCCTCAGCATTTTGTCGTTGTTTTGACACTGCACATTGAGGCCCCAATGTTCAGAAGCAAATATGGGCGCTAGAGGCCATTAGTGATGGACTAACACCTGCATTTGCTCCCACAAAATGCTCAGAGCCAGCAAGCGTGTAAAACAAGCCCCCACAAAGACATAACCCCCACCCAAAATTAAATACAACCTGGTGGTTGAGTGGGATCCTTGCCCAGGACCCCGACCTGACTTCCCCTTCCCACACCACAGGCTAGCACTGGTGGTCTAGCGGCGGCCCCCCAACCCCCTCCTCCTACTTTCTAGGAGTAGGGACTAGCACTCCTTCCCTTCTCCTGGGGGTGCCTCCTCAAAACGGTAGCGCTCTGCACTGCCCTGTGCATCTTGAGATGCACTGGGCGTGGCTTTACTACCATATAAGGGAGTTATATGATAGGTAAACCCAGTCTAGTGCATCCCAGGATGTACCGGGCAGGGCGCCACCATTTTGAGGAGGTGCCTGCAGGAGGAGGGAGAGGGTGCTAGTTCCTCCTTCTTCTAGGAGGAGGTTGGGGGCCACCGCTAGACCACTAGGGCTAGCCTGCGGTGTGGGGGGAAGGTCAGGTCAGGGTCCTGGGCAGGGGTTCCACTGGACCACCAGAGTTGTATTTAATTTGGGGGGGGGGTTATGTGTTTGGGAGGCTGGGGGGTCTGGGGTCCACTGGACTTCTAGGCCCTTACGTGTTTGGTGTGGGGGGGGGGTCTGAGGGTCATCTGGACCTTCAGACTCTTACATGTTTGGGGGGTGGGGATCTGGGTCCACCGGAACACCAGGGCTTTAGGTTTGACAGGTCTGGACATTTTCTCCTGTGGGAGAAAAGCCCGGACTTGTCAACCCTCTTTTGTAGGAGGATTGTGCCTGGGCTCTTGAGAGCATACCGATGCACAATCCTCCCACAGAAATCCCTAATTATCAGCACTGACAACATGCCTAAATTTGCATGCTATTAGCATTGATCATAAATTCATAAGGGAGTTCTTTCTCCGCTCTGTTCGGCAGTATTTTTATGGCGCATTTTGGAACAGCACAGGAAACTGAGCATTGGGGCATGCGAGCAGTATCTCATTTATATTTTGAGAGTAACATCCAACTATTGCACCAGATTCAACTCACAGTGCATTCCACAGAGTGCTCTTTTTTGACCCCTGAAGCAGGCCGCTGTGTCTGCCGAAACACGGACCTATGTCAGGTCTTTCTCCTGGTGCTTTCAATAAAGATTTCCTGAACACCTACTCCTGGTTTGGAAGTCGCTTTGTCATCCTCTGCTCCTGTGTTGCATTCATTTTGCGTATATCATGACAATAATGAACCTCAGTCCTATGCCAGAGTATGTGTAGTATGATCTGAAGTCTCTCAGTTTTACTGCTGACCCCCTGTGTAGTATGTGCATCATTCCCACTTCTGGAGTTCATAAGATATGATAAGGGATCCTCTGTGTTTATCCCATGCTTTCTTGATTCTGTTTTTGTTTCTACCAGCCTCTTTCTGGCTTCTAGTTCCAGCTCACATCTCTCATTCCCCTTTCAGAAGGGGTTTATTTCTTCAATTGTATACTGCTCATTTATAAAGCTCCAAATGGTGCAGAAAATTATTTATTTTCCACTATAGACCCTATAATTGTTGTTTTATTTGTACTGTCATGAGGAAATTTGAGGGACTGATCAGAAACAATGCATTCCAGGTACAGCCCTCAATTTGGGAAAATGACGAGAACAGCGCCCTTCTTAAAGTGGACGAAGGGGTAGAAGAGTTCTTCTCCAGGAAACTGGTACAGGAGGAGCTGCCGTAAGTAAATAGTTGGTTGATTATTATTACTATGTAGTGAATACTCTTCAATCAACAAAAGCCTAGGATACAAGGGTATTTATATCTGCCAGTCCAACCCAGTCCTGGAATCTCACCTTAAAAGTCTCGTTTTCAGTATATCCATAATAGATTTGCATGAAATATACTTGCATACACTGATGAACCAGTGCATTCAGATACATCTCATGAATATTTATTGTAATATCTTCCAATTAAGTAAACACTATAAAAAAATTTATGCAAAACCTATGTTTATTTTCTATATAAATATATATCACATTAATTTTTATTAATTTTTAGCATATCCTACTTTCCCTTACCACACAACATTCATACCATACTGCCTCATACTTATTTTCATTTATGTTCACAGAACTTCAAGACCGTAAATCTCACATCGTGATGCTGTTGTATCTAGTACATTATTTCACTGTTATCTGGTGGTTTGTTAAATCACATATGAACTTTGTGTCTGAATTCCTCAGTACACGTTCTTAACTTCAGTCTTTCAGTTCCACCAGTAACGATGTTTGAAACTAGATATGTTGTTGCTATCCTCTGTTTCACTGTATCCAACAATGTCCACTCCTTTGCTATTCCACAATAGTGTTCTCTTTTCAATTACAAATCCTACGTAACAGTCTTGTGCTGTGAAGTTATCCTCGTGAGCTATATCCTTATAGACTCACTATACTGCTTGCGTAGCCCTATATTCAACTGATTTCTTCCCAGGTCACTGCTGTTAAACCCTATGCAATCGATGCGTTTCACCGCACTGGCATCTTCAGGGGTTCAACTTCATTTTTGTCAGCAGGTCTCACAGGTTTAGTACTCCTCAGGAGTCTGCATAAAATGGCGCCGCTGAAGAAATCAGGATATAGCTCACAAGGATAACTTCACAGCACAAGACTGTTACGCAGGATTTGTAATTGAAAAGAGAACACTATTGTGGAATAACAAAGGAGTGGACATTGTTGGATACAGTGAAACAGAGGATAGCAACAACATATCTAGTTTCAAACATCATTACTGGTGGAACTGAAAGACTGAAGTTAAGAACGTGTACTGAGGAATTCAGACACAAAGTTCATATGTGATTTAACAAACCACCAGATAACAATGAAATAATGTACTAGATACAACAGCATCCCGATGTGAGATTTACGGTCTTGAAGTTCTGTGAACATAAATGAAAATAAGTATGAGGCAGTATGGTATGAATGGTATGAATGATGTGTGGTAAGGAAAGTAGGATATGCTAAAATTTGATAAAAATTAATGTAATATATATTTATATAGAAAATAAACATAGGTTTTGCATAAATTTTTTTATAGTGGTTACTTAATTGGAAGATATTGGATTATATAGGGTAACCCCTAAAAGTAATGTGAGCTCAGGTATTGGGGATTATGAACATTTATTGTGGATATCCTGAAAGTCAGACATGTTATATAGAACTCAAGGATAAAGTTAGGAAGCATTGGCATATAGTATAGAGTCAACATATATTTTAACATTCCATTAGAAAATCTTTCTATCTAATGCTTAAATGTTTCTAAAGGCTTGTCCCAAGTGCGGTGTGAGGAGATTAATGGTTTAAGAAGAGAAAGTAAGTGAGAGAAAGCAGAAAGTTTAAAAGCCAGACATATAGAGGTGTTTAAGTGGACAGAAAAGTTAAAAATATACAGTCTGGTTTATAAATACACAGGCCAGTATTCAAAAGAAGAAATAAATTCATTGGCCACCTGTGAATGTATAATTTCTCTGTCTGAACATTTTCAGACTTTATATAGGTGAAGGGCATTTCGATATAACGTCCAAATCCAATTGTAGACAGTTTGCTGAAAATGTCTAAAATTCTCATCCTGAACATAGCAGTTGGGGTCTTTTGGTCTTTGTTATGTTCAGGATGATCATGTCTATTTTTTTTTGTTTGGTTTCTTTTTTGTTTTGAAAATCTCTATTTTCCAGACATATTTCTTTAGGTACCATTTCAAAAAAAAAAAAAAAAAGGTCTCAGCAAAAAAAAAAAAAAATGCAAAAATAAATAAATAAATAAATAAACCATAGGGATAGCTGTGTGGCACCATTCCTAGTAAACTGGCTACACAGACATCCCAGCAGAGTGGAGGGGCAGCCTGATGGTCAGTGCAGTGGACTTCACATTAAGGGACCCAGGTATAAATCTCACCTTAACACCTTTATTTTGTATTTTGAGCCCTCCAGGAACATCTAAAAACTTACTGTACCTAATTGTGCACCACTACAAAACCCTCAGGTCTGTAGATGACTCCTATCAATAGATATGGTTGATATTTTGTGGGTTTTGGAAGGCTCTCAATTTCCAACACAAGTGTACTAGTTCGAGTGGGATATGGACCTGTTCTCTTTCTCTACTGTCCAGTGTGCTGACCACTAGCCTACTCCTGGGACCAGCTTGCTGCTCTAAAAGGAATGGTCATAATATCTGAATCTGTCACAGACTGTGGTATATACTGTCACTGTCACATCTTTGGGTGGGGGCGTGAGAGGAAGTGAGTACTGGGGGATTAAGAGGGGGAATCATGCCTTAATCCCTCTAGTGGACAGCTGGTCAGGTAGGGCAACTCTTTGTGACTTAGTCATGGTTGAAACAGGTCCAAATAAAAAGTCCCAATTTTTGCCCTAGACTTTTTTTTTAATCTTGTTCCATTATCTCGGGAAAACATCCAAATTATGGGCCCACCCAAATCCCTCCCAGAACATGTCCCCAATTTAGATGAACTGCAGAGAAAACTGCCTCAAACTGCAACAGATGTTTTTCCCTGAAAAACGTCCATCTAGAACTTTGTTCTTCTTTTGAGATGTTTTTCTCTTTTGAAAATGAGCGCCATAGTATCAGGCTAAATATCTGACCAAACAGGTTGCTACTTACTATCTGTACAAAAAAAGGACTGGATTTGAGGTAGAGCAAAGGAGGGTTGTAAAATTTTCTGAATTACAAGTTTATAGGAAACGGATAGTGCTGACACTGTGACTGCGCTATTCCCCTCCTTCTGGCTAGGAAAGAATCCCCCCTCACACCCCTGGTCCTGATAGGTCCCCCTGAGCCTCCCTGGGATCCCAATGTACTGTGAGGCTGCTGCTAGAAATCATGGCAGTCATTTTGATGTGGCAGCTGCTAGGGGCAGGAGCGAATGGGCTTTTCTCCTGCTCCCATTGCTCCCACTGGACAACCAGGGATCCCAGGAAGGCCCGGGGGGGGGGGGGGGCTTATTGGGATGTGGGGTGGGAGGGGAATTACTTCCTTGCCAGGGGGAGCTATTTTGGGTGGATGGGAGGGGGATTAGAAGGGGGAATGTTCCGGGGAGGAGGGGATCAGAAAGGCTGCAATCTTTAAAAAGATATGCGGGTCCTGGCCAATATTCAGCCAGAGGCCGCATAGCTAACCAGATGAATTTATGGCATCTTTGAAGCTCTCCTAAATTTGCCGGATTATCTAAATGGCTGCCCCATTTACTACCCCTGACGTGCCCACTTTAAACATGGCCAGTCAGAGCCAATATTTAGTGGTGCTGCCCAGTGAAGTGTCACCCAGTTGGACGGCCTCAAATGATTTAAGTGGGCAGAAACCTCTCATGTCCACATAAATTGCTTTGAATATCGGCCCAAAAGCAATCAAATTAGTTTCAAATATAAATGAACCCTTGCCTTGCAGCACTAGTAAAAGACTGTAGTGCAGTCCTAGTGCAGTCCAGGCCAAATCTCCTAGTTACTGAGAGTTGGCAACCAAAGGGGACTGAGAAATAACAGAAAAGCAAGTTAGACAGTCTGCAGAGGTTACATAGTCCAGTTAGTGGCCACTGTAAAGTGTTGGAAAACTTCAGCTTTCCTATGCAGTTCCTTGAATGCTCTAATAGTAGATAAATCTTTACTATGAGTGAGAAAAATCTCAACCATGTGGTCTATATATGCTGTGCTTCAAGCTACTAGGACTAAAACAAATAAGAAAAAAATATTTCTTCACTCAACGTGTAATTAAACTCTGGAATTCGTTGCCAGAGAATGTGGTAAAAGCAGTTAGCTTAGTGGGGTTTAAAAAAGATTTGCATAGCATCCTAAATGAAAAGTCTATAAGCCATTATTAAGATGGACTTGGGGAAAATCCACTGCTTATTTCTAGGACAAGCAGCGTAAAATGTATTGTACTGTTTGGGGATTTTGCCAGGTACTTGTAATCTGGAATGGCCACTGTTGGAAACAGGATGGTGTGTTTGATGGACCTTCTGTCCTCTCAGTATGGCAACACTTACATACTTATATAAACTTTGCAAAGACTGTATCCCTTCCTGGACTGACTGGTCAAGAAATTAGTTCCTTCCTACTCCTAGTCACTGAGGGAAATTTGTACACTTTTACCTCTCGTTAATGGTGGGAATTTTTCTAGGGTAGGGACTTTAGCTGCAAGACAGGCAAATTCATTTCCTCTTCTTTCAACTTTTTGTTGTGGAAATCCTCCTGCTTGTTTGGAGTCCCTAGGTAATCAGGGGCTAAATTCTGTGGATTCCTTAGCCCAGTTTCACCACCTCCAATTTCTGCCTTGGCTCCTCCTCAGCTCTCTGCTTCCAACAAATTCTGCCTAGTTATATCATCCACATCTCAGAGTTCAAAAACAGGCTGTGGAAATTAACTCTGTCATTGCTGGTATAGGCAGAGTGAGTTCAGCATCTTCCTTTGAGTTTTACTGGTGTGATTTAAAGCAATTCACTCCAAGTTTTGCATTTAACTACTTAAAGGCTGATTTCTACAGCAAACAGCATTGCCTTTGTTTCTGGCTTTACTCCTACCAGGCAGAGAAAACTCCAGAAATGGGGAGGAAATGATGTCACCGCTAAAGTATGAATGCATGAGACTTGAGCTCCATCAGGGCAGTGGAATTTAAGCATTTTTAACCCCTCATCTGCCTCTTCTTGATGTGATAATATCCAGAGAGTGATAGAGGCATGTCCACATGGTAGAAACTGGACAGATGTTAATATTTGCCAGAGAGTGCGGACAACTGTTGATCAGGAGCAAGCCTTGCTAATATGATGCCAGATCTGGCAGACACGGATGAAGATGAGGCCATGAACTTTTCTGGTTCCAATGATGAGTAGATGACTAAAAAAGAAGTGGTGTCCTGGTTTCAGGTGGACCTTTCTTTTTACAGATGCATATTCTCTCTTTTCTCCACAGAGACCAGTCTGAATTGGCAGCACAATAGTGATGCATTCCCTCTCCCCTTTCCCACCCTTCTATCCTAATTACAATGTAGTTCCATCCTTTTTCCCTCACTATCATATCTTGTTATTGTCTTAATTTATGTTATACTACTATTATTGTACTTTTAGTATGTAAGCCACTCAGATACCTGCTTGATGGGCGGGATAGAAAGTCATAAATAAACTTGAACTTGAAAATCAGAAATGCAGGCAGTGTCTGTGGATTTTCACATGGCTCTGGCAGAGATCTGGAGAGATGTTGGCAAGATCAGGGCCAGAGTAGAGCAGGTCGAGGAGCACATGGAGACCTTTGAGGAGTGCATGCAATCAATGACAATGACCAACCAACAAGAGCGGCAGGAGAGACAAGAGGTGCTAGAATTGTTCAAGGAAAACAGATCCTGCTGGCACAATTTGTGCTTTCAGACTATCCCAGAAACAGAGCAATATCAGGATTGTGTGAAAACAGTGACCAGTGTATGTTTATTTTTGCTGCAGTCAGAGGAGCACACAGTGGGCTCTTCAGAGCCACAGGAGATTAAGGGGGAATGGGTCTTGATATACCAGCTTTCTGTGGTTACAATCTAAGCAGTGTACATATTATACACAGGTACTTATTTTGTACCTGGGGCAAGTGAATTGCCCAGAGTCACAAGGAGCTACATTGGGAATTGAACCAGTTAACCAGGATCAAAGCCCACTGCACTGACCACTAGGCTACTCCTCCACTCTAGATCAGGTGCACAGAAGTACAGGGCCACAGAAGGATTTGGCCCCCAGATAAAACCATCATGTATTTTCACGACTTTCCTCTTAAGACAGAACCTGAACCAACTTCGAGACACTATCAGAGGATATCATCTCCCAAACGCTCAAAAGATTTGCCAAATCTCATTGCAAACTAGACATATGTCCAAACAACCTTATGACAATTGCTCCTCAACAATTTATAACAGACATAACGAAACACTTGAATTATATGTTACAAAATGGACTCTTCCCGAAGGATAAAGGAAACATTCTACTCACCCCCATACCCAAAGATGCAAAGAAAAGTGCCAGTGAACTAACCAACTACAGACCAGTAGCATCCATTCCCTTAATAACCAAATTAACGGAAGGATTGGTGACCAAACAACTCACAAACTATTTAAATAAATTCTCAATACTCAATACTCCACGACTCCCATGACTCCCAGTCAGGATTTCGGTCTAACCACAGTACAGAAACAGTACTAGTTACTCTCATGACCAAATTCAAACAAACAATTGCATCTGGCAAGAACATACTTCTCTTACAATTTGACATGTCAAGCGCTTTCGACATGGTTGATCATGGAATACTACTACATATCCTTGATTACTTTGGAATTGGAGGTAACGTTCTCAATTGGTTTAAGGGATTCCTAACCACACGATCATACCAAGTGACATCTAACTCGACTACTTCAGCCACATGGATACCTGAATGCGGGGTCCCACAGGGATCCTCCCTCTCGCCGACCCTATTCAACTTAATGATGATACCCTTGGCCAAGCTATTATCAAACCAAAACCTCAACCCATACATATGCAGACGATGTAATGATCTACATCCCATTCAAACAAGATCTAAAGGAAATTTCCAACGACATCAACCAAAGCCTCCAGATCATGCATTCATGGGCGGATGCATTTCGGCTGAAACTTAATGCCTAATACTCATATCTCAACATAACAAGAATAAATTCACCGCCATTAACACACCAAACTTGAACCTTCCAATTTCGGATACCCTAAAAATTCTCGGAGTTACCATCCATCGACACCTAACACTCGAGAGCCACGCAAAAAACACAACCAAGAAGATGTTCCACTCAATGTGGAAATTAAAAAGAGTAAGACCCTTCTTCCCAAGGACTGTTTTCCGTAACCTGGTACAATCAATGGTGCTAAGTCATCTAGACTATTGCAACGCACTCTACGCCGGCTGTAAAGAGCAAATAATCAAGAAACTTCAGACAGCCCAGAACACTGCAGCTAGACTCATATTCAGTAAAACAAAATATGAAAGTGCTAAACCCCTATGAGAAAAACTACACTGGCTCCCACTTAAAGAACGCAAAATATGCTCCCTAGTTCACAAAATCATTCACAGAGATGCACCAGCCTACATGGCAGATCTGATAGACTTACCACTCAGGAATGCCAAAAGATCATCCCGCACATTCCTCAATCTGCACTTCCCTAACTGCAAAGGTCTAAAATAGAAACTAATGCACGCGTCAAACTTTACCTACTTGAGCACACAGTTATGGAATGCATTGCCGCGCAACTTAAAAACGATCCACGAACTAACAAGCTTCCGCAAACTACTGAAGACCCATCTCTTTAACAAGGCATACCACAAAGATCAACCAATGTGAATACACACAACTCCTCCACAGATATTCAGGACTGTCTTACAATATGTTCTTGTAATACTACTATCATGTTTTATCATTATCATGTTGACCAAGACCCTCCTATAACACTAAATATGTATTTTCTAATGTATTACCACTATTCATGATGTATTGTAAGCCACAAAGAGGTGGGAAAATGTGGGATACAAATGCAATAAATAAAATAAATAATAAAATAAGAAAGACATATTTAGAAAGGCACATGCCAGGAAAGATTTGGTCTGGGAGAACTGCAAAATATCTGTATATCAAGACTTGGTGAGAACCACATTTCAAAAGAGAAGGGAGTTGTTTCCAGTGACCCAATATCTATAAAATGCTAATTATCGCTACATGTGGTTGTTTCCATTTGGGCTCCTGATAACTATGGCTGGAAAATCAAAACGGATGAAAGGTCAGAGGCCTGGAAAGCATTGGCACACCTGGGATGCTCGGGTTTACCGTCTTGAGTGGATTTCTTCAGAACTGCCTCACCTAAACCATTTTTGGATTTCAACAAATGGCAGAGGGTTTCTGGCACGGGCTCCAGAGTGTTGCAGAGAAGCGAGATGCAGGACACATGATGTGGCAGTGGATTCTTTTCTGGACTATCCAATTTCCTGGTCCACGGTTGTGACTGTGTGAGGGAGGGATTGTGGCTGATCTGAGGTGAGTGCTTGTACACTAGCTACAAAAATGGTACGGGATTTCCATTGCAAACTGTATGAAGAGAGACTTGCCGACCTGAACACGTATACCTTGGAGGAAAGAAGAAACAGGGGTGACATGATACAGACGTTCAAATATTTGAAAGGTATTAATCCGCAAACAAACTTTTTCCGGAGACAGGAAGGCGGTAGAACTAGAGGACATGAATTGAAGTTGAAGGTGGGCAGACTCAGGAGTAATGTCAGGAAGTATTTTTTCATGGAAAGGGTGGTGGATACATGGAATGTGATGGAGGTGATGGAGATGAAAACGGTAATGGAATTCAAACATGTGTGGGATAAACTTAAAGGAATATTGTTTAGAAGGAATGGATCTATGGAATCTTAGCGGAGATTGGGTGGCAATACCAGTAATTGGGAAGCAAACCCAGTGCTGGGCAAACTTCTACAGTCTACGCCCTTATCATGACTGAATAGATATGGATGGGCTGGAATGTAAGTTTTAAGGGGCTTCAATGTTAGCTTCAGAACTTTTAGTAACATAGTAGCATAATAAATGACGATAGATAAAGACCTGAATGTCTACCCAACAAGTCCTTTCAGTCTACCCAACAAGATAAACTCATTTTATTTATTTTATTTATTTATTTATTACATTTGTACCCCGCGCTTTCCCACTCAAAGCAGGTTCAATGCGGCTTACATAGTAATTGGGATTACAAAGTATTGGTGGAGAGAAATAAGTTGAGTATTATCAGAGTTTACATGGTATATGATACTTTATATGTATATCCGAGTTTGATTTGTCCTTGCCATTCTCAGGGCACAGACCCTAGAAGTCTGTCCAGCACTGTTCTCGTACTAAAAGTTCTGAAGCTAACATTGAAGCCCCTTAAAATTTACACTTCAGCCCATCCATATCTATTCAGTCACGATCAGGGCACAGACCATAGAAGTCTGCCCAGCACTGGTTTTGCTTCCCAGTTACCGGCGTTTCCACCCAATCTCCACTAAGATTCCATGGATCCATTTCTTCTAAACAATATTCCTTTGTGTTTATCCCATGCATGTTTTAATTCCATTACCGTTTTCATCTCCACCATCTCCATTACTCCTGAGTTTGCCCCCCTTCAACCTCAATTCATTTCCTCTAGTTCTACCGCCTTCCCGTCTCCAGAAAGGGTTTGTTTGCTGATTAATACCTTTCAAATATTTGAACATCTGTATCATGTCACCCCTGTTTCTCCTTTCCTCCAAGGTATACATTTCAGGTCGGCAAGTCTCCTCATACAGTTTGCAATGCAAATCCCATACCATTTTTGTAGCTTTTCTTTGCACTACTTCCAGTCTTTTTACATATTTAGCAAGAAATGTCCTCCAAAACTGGACTCAATACTCCAAGTGGGGCCTTGCCAACGACTTGTAGAAGTGCATCAACACCTCCTTCTGCTGGTTATACCCCTCTCTATGCAGTCTAGCATCATTCTGGCCACAGCCGTCACCTTGTCACATTGTTTCTTCACCTTCATATCCTCTGACACCAACACCCCAAGGCCTCTCTCCTGAGTCAAGCTTGCTAATCTCTCCCCTTCTGTTCGGTATCTCTCTTTTGGGTTTCTGCACCCCAAGTGCATCACTCTGCACTTCTTGGCATTAAACTCCCCAACAAATACAGAAACCTGAACAATTTTATTTATAAAATATTATTTCATATATGTGTATAATAGTGCTCAGAAACTGGGTGCACATCTGTGAACTGGTAAGCAGCTCTTTGAATAGCACCTAGACCCACCTTCATAGCACTATAATGCTCCTTCCTCCCTCATAGCAGTTGTTGTCTATAACTCAAATTTCTTTCGAAGAAATTTTTTTTCTATTGCTTAAAGTTATAATCTTCAAATATTCAACTTATCCATGAGGAGATATGGTAGAAGTTCTCAATACAGTGCCAAATGATGTGTTGCAATCCTCGGGTTGTTCTTCTTAATGAGCTCCCAGTTTCATGTGGTGAATTCTGTTGTGCTATAAAACGTGAATATTCTTCCCCTAGTCGTTGCATTCCCTACATGCTTGCATGTTTCGTCCTTAGGCGTCTTCAGGGGATTGATTAACTGTGGCAGGAACCGCTTTGTCTCCCTCTTCCAAACCAGCTAGATGCTGACAGGGAGGGAGCGTGAATATCAGTGGGCCAGTTCTGCCCAATGCTGATCTTGTGAGATCAGTATCTGGATATGCTCCTGTGAGAATCTGATGTGCTTGCAGTGCTGGCATTAAATGCTTCAAGTGCTGTGGCTAGCAGCTGCTGAAAGCCATGCTTTTCCCCTGTTTACTCATGCTCTGGATTTTTTTCAACTGGTGGGGCTTGGGGATTCCCGCCAGCTATGGCAATAGTGTGATCTGGCGACTGGGGGGGGGGGGGGGGGGGAGGGGCCTGAGGCAAGACCAGAAGGGCCCCTCTCCTAGGTCCCACTGTGGCTATACCACTGTCCTAGACTATACCTCTCCATCAGTGCATGGTATGATCTGTATTGGGTTGGAGTCTGACACCTGGTTTGAGTATTGAACTGAAGGGTTTTTATTTCAGAATTACACTTTTATCACCAAGGGAACTCACTGGTACACCACATGAAAATAAGATTGACATTTACACTTCAGAAGTTGCTGTGCCTGGCCAGTTAAAGAAAAAGATCATTAGTTGTTGGTGAAGAGAAGGCAGGGTATGGATGAGGAAAGCACAGAAACAGGGTGCCATGGGGTGCTCAGTGGGAGCCGGCATCAGATAAATGACAGTAGGTTGGTGATGTCCAGGTGCCATGGGGGGGGGGGGGGGTAAGGCATGGGCCAGCAACCTCACTTATTTTGGTGGTAGTTTGTATTGTTACGGGGCTTTGTGATAAGAAATGGGGATGGGAAGGCCTGGGTGCTGTATTGGGTTTGGGGGCTAGTACACGTCTGTCCTGGGTAATGGGGAACAAACGATGTCTTGAATGTGGAGCAATGTCCTGCAGGTAGTCAGGCATTTCCAGCTGGCAGCTGTCAAGTATCCTTCACAACGTAGATCAAGGGTGGTGGTTAGATTGGATGGGCCAGTTGGGCTTTATTTGCTATTACATGCCATGTTACTGTGTTATGGGAACAATACACTAGTATATGGTAGGGCAGGCTATCCTATCAGATGCTGAAAGATGAAAGCTGCCCAGTTGTTGTCATAAAAACTTTGGTATTACATTACAAAACACTCCAGTTTAAAACTAGTACATTAGTACAAATTACCCAACATCCAATCTATACAAGGATAAAGGAAAAAGGAGGAGTTGTGCTTATAGACAGTACTGTAAGCATTAAAAAGAATTTTAAAAAGAAAAAAAGCTAGTTTGTTAGCATATATATACACAACCACATATAAAAAAATGAATTCTGTATATAATACTGGTACCAGTGCATTTTTTCTAGCGTTAAAGATGCCTGTATTCAAATGCCAGGCCATCCTTTTATTTATTTATTTATTTAATTTATCAATATATACAAGCATATCAAACTTGTCCAGAAAGTTGGTTAAAGAATCTTAATTAACATCTCAAGAAATTATAATAAAACATATATCTTTTTCTCTATTAACCAAACATAAGTCCACAAATGGAGTTCAAAATGTCATCGTTGAAGAATACTAAAAAGACAGCATACAATGAACGGAATGTAAGCTACTTGCATTGTATGCTGTCTTTTTAGTATTTCTTTCAGTTTATCATTAATGTTTTTGTTTTCTGGCAGAAACAAATGACCAGTGGTTCTGATGCAGCAGTGGCGTAAACAGAGGCCACCGTTAACCACGGTCTGATACACACTGAGGAACACTGACAGAAGACCCATGCCTCAAACTAAGTACTTCTTTGAAAGTTAACTGAGAGTAATAGCATTGGGTCCGTGTTGTTCATTACTAGAAGACAGGCGAGTGATACCAGGAGGTTTTTTGCCAGTGATGAAGCAGTCCTAGCTCTTTGTCCGCTTTGATAGTGGAAAAGGTGCTTCTTGAGGCTTTTTCCTCCTATAATAAATATTCTCCCATAGCACTGGGCTTACAGAGATAATCATTGAAGAATAAACATTATATAATTAAAGAGAGTTAACAGTCATTCACTTGATCCTATATATAATATTTAAAGAGCTACTTATCATTGGAGCTTCTACTCCAACTATTCTTCTCACTGTAATAAATGACTCCAATTGGGAGGGATCATAAAATATAAATTTTTCAGAATGGTAGTTAACTAAACATTTGCATGGAAATTTAAGAAAGAAAGTTGCTCCCAATTGAATTGTTTCTTGTTTCTTTTGAAGAAATCTTTTCCGGCGTATTTGGGTCTCCCGCCAGACATCTGAATAAACAGAGATCTTTAATCCCTTAAATAGTTTTTCTCGATTTTTATAAAACATTTTTAATATCCATATTTTGTCCGGCATTAATGCTACCATCGCTATCAAAGTAGCTGGTACTATTTGTTCAGTATCTGAAGTTTCTAATAAAGCCGTTACATCTAAGGGTTGATTTTCCTGTGTTGGTAAATTTCTGGAAGGTAGGTAGTAGACTTGAGCAAAGGGGGGAATACTTTCCTCCCCTATCTGAATAATTTCTTTGAAATAAGATTTTAACATCTCTTTTGGAGCCACAGATAGTAAATAAGGAAAATTTGTAAATCGTAAATTATTGTTTCTACAATAATTCTCCAAAATTTCTGTCTTCCGTCTTAGATTTGTTAAGTCCTTAAGCATAGCATTTTGTACATCTTGAACTTGTCGAATATCCTTCTTTTGTTTTTGGACTTGTAAATTCAATAGTTTAACCTTCTCTTCTACCTGTCCAAAATCTTGTTTTATCTTTTGAATCTGGGGGACTAACGCCTTCCCCAACTCAACAATCAAAGTCCAAAGACTATCTAGTGTCACTTCGGGAGGTTTAGCGGTCTGTAACATTGCAAATGAAATAGTTTCTACCTCTGCTTGCTGTATAGGAATACCTGCCAAAATTGAGGCATTTTCCTCCGCCGTTGCTGTTTCGACCGCCATGGTTAACATAGCTTCTGCTTGATCTAATATCGCCTCTCGTCTTCCTACTCCTGTGACCACTTTGGAACTCAGATTCGGAGACGCCAGCTTTAGAGAGCTAGTTCCACATGGCTGAGGCGGAGGAGGGGGTGCTCTATCGCCAGGGCTCAGCGTAACTTCCAGCCCAGGACTCTCCTGTAGGCCTTCAACTACCTCGGAGACTGTCCGCGGGCCGCTCACTGACATTCTAGGATCAGGAGTCCTCTGCAAAAAAGTATCAATCAGGCCGATAGGAGTTGGGGGGGTTCTGCCGTTGAGAGGCTAGTGCAGCGGCTCTTCCCCTTCTCTTAGGCATAACTTCAAGTACAAGGAAAAGTTTTGCGAGAGCCCAAACACACATCTGATTCCAGGGGCGTAGCCACAGGTGGGCCTGGGTGGGCCTAGGCCCACCCAGTTTGGGTTCAGGCCCACCCAGCAGTGGAGGCAGCGGAGCGGAAGGAGCAGGCTGAGCTCCGTTCCTGCATCTGCCTCCCTCTCCCAGACGCTGCCTACCGCCGCCATGATCACAGGATCTACCTCCCTCCGTCTCTCAGCACTGCCACTCATCAGCAGCAGCAGCGCTGGTAGCGAATCATACACGCTGCTTTCTTCTAACCCGGAAGCGTCTTCTCTGCCGCATCCAGCCCCAGCAGAAACAGGAAGTTCTGATAATGGGGGCGGAACGCGGCAGAGAAGACGCTTCCGGGATAGAAGAAGGCAGCGTGTATGATTTGCTACCGGCGCTGCTGCTGATGAGTGCTGAGAGACGGAGGGAGGTAGATCCTGTGATCATGGCGGCGGTAGGCAGCGTCTGGGAGAGGGAGGCAGATGCAGGAGCTCAGCCTGCTCCCACTGTAAATTTTTGGAGGGGAGAAGAGGGCGGGCAGGTGGAATTGAATGGGAGGGAAGGATGGAGCCCAGAGGGAATTGCAGGGGAGAGAGGAGAATCGCTGATGGCTGGAGGGAGGGGACAGGGGAGAAAATAGAATTGCTGGGTATGGATAGATAGAGGGGGACAGGGGCAAGAACAGAATTGCTGGGTATGGATGGATAGAAGGGGGCAGGGGCAAGAACAGAAATGCTGGGTATGAATGGATAGGGGCAGGGCAGAGATGAGAATTGTTGGGTATGGATGGATGGAGGGAAGAGGAGAGTTGCTGGACATGGGTGGATGGAGGGCAGGGGAGAGGAGGGTTGCTGGACATGGATGGATTGGCGGAAGGGCAGGGGAGAGGAGCGTTGCTGGCATGGATGGATGAAGGGGAGGAAAGAGGAGATAGGAAGGTTGCTGGACATGGATGGATTGGCGGAAGGGCAGGGGAGAGGGCATGGGACAGGAGGGTTGCTGGCATGGATGGATGGAGGGAAGGGCAGAGGAGAGGAGGGTTGCTGGACATGGATGGAGGAGAGGGAAGGGAGAGAGAAGAAATGCTGGACATGGATGGAGGGGATGGAAGAGTGAGGAAGGCGAATAGAAGAGATGAGGGAAAAGGAAGAGAGGAGAAAAACTGCACATAGATGAAGAAAATAGGCAGAAGCTGGATCCACTGGACAGTCGTCTGCAGAGGACCCAGCATTTACTTAAGGATGTAGGGCAAGAAATGAAGAAGAAAGGCGGAAAGTAAAGAAATAAATGGAAAGGAAGCCCTGGAAACGGAGTTAAGAGGACAGATAGCAGCAGAATCGGATACTGGGCCAGCATGATCAGAAAAACAGTCACCAGACAACAAAGGTAGAAAAAAAATCAATTTATTTTCATTTTAGTGTTTGGAGTATGTCCACTTTGAGAATCAGGTGCTCAACATTAAAAGTTTATATTTATTTACTTATTTATGGCATTTTATCCCACAATAAACATGAATTAGATTGGAACCTGGGATCATTTAATTTTTTTTTCCTGGAGAGAGTAATGCATTGCCTCCCCCCCCCCCCCCAGGCTCTCTCCCCAGCTATAGCCAGCTCTGCAATTTTGAGGGGAGGTGCACAGGGGGGGGGGGGGGTGCAGAGGTGGACCGGGGAGAGAGCCTGTTGTTAAACATTTACCAGCACACCACTGTCTAGTGCCCACCCATCCAACCTGTTGGCCCACCCAAAAATTGACTTCTGGCTACGCCACTGTCTGATTCACTCGGCAGCCATTTTGAACCAAATGCTAGGCCATCCTTTATGGTTGGAGTGATCACTGAGGGACCCACCCCACAATAGCTAGGCCCCCTGCAACCAGTCACAGAATCTATGGCAAGGCAGAATTGTTGTGTAGAGCCTGAGCTCTTTCATTAAAACTTGGGGACCATGGGTCAATTTTAGCAGACAATGAAAAAGGTACCGGTACTCAGTACCCCCAAGTACCCCCTCAAAAAAAGCCCTGACTAGTACTAATCTCCAAGATTGAAGTCCAGCATAGAGTATGAGCCTGTGCTGTTTCAAGGGCTACGCAAGCAGTGCAGTCAGCGAGTGCAAATATAGAAGAGTGCAAATATTGCTCCCAGCCCACCTTCTCCTCTTACTGACGATGGCAAAGTGGGTGGGGTAGGAGAAGCCAGTGGGTGAATTGCACAGGGCACAATTATAGCTCAGTATGGTCCTGGTCTGAGCCAAAATTTCATCAGAAGATTTAGCAGCGGACTGAAACATTGAAAAGGACAAGTGATACAGACCTGGGGGCAGGGCTGTAGCTTGCAAGGGGGGTGGACTTCTGGGCCCTCAGGCACTGCCTTGTTGTCCGTGTGGTCAGTTCGCCCCTGCAGAGCAGTATTACTATAGATGATTTTATTTGAGAGACCAGTAGCACTAGGTGCAAGGGCAGTTGACCTCTTGGGGGATCTGTCTGCAAGATGCCTAAGGGGGAGCTAGCAGATACTGTACCACAGAAGGGGAGGGGCTATGTCCACACCAGCTTTACCCCTCCGCCTTCCTTTTCCTTGCATGACAGGAGAAAAGTGGACGGATTATGGAGGGGCAAGGCTCTTTGTTCTGTCAGCTCCAGGCTCTTCCTCACTAATTTTCTTCCTGTACCCTGCAAGCTACCTGGGAGCTACCCAGGG
Organism: Microcaecilia unicolor; assembly: GCF_901765095.1. NCBI lineage: Eukaryota > Metazoa > Chordata > Amphibia > Gymnophiona > Siphonopidae > Microcaecilia > Microcaecilia unicolor. The sequence goes on from NC_044035.1 coordinate 184,785,525, forward strand.
AGAGGTAAAGAACCTAGACTGGAAACAAGAGGCCTGTTCTCTGGTGAGGTGAGTTTCAGAAGTTCCTAGGCATGGGGTTGCAGACAGGTGGCTAGGTGAGGAAAGTGGTTGTGGGGAGGATTTGCACACAAACACCATGCATTATAAATGTAAATGATCCCATTCACAGAAAGGTTTAAAAAAAATTAGATTGGGTTAGAAAACTAATCAGCTATGAAGGAGAAGCGTGCAGCTGACAAGACATGATGGATTTGTGGCAAAAGATGAAATCAGGGAGAGACTAAGTAGTGTAATGTGTTTAGAAAGTGGGCAAGTGGACACCTGGCAAGGTGTGTTGGGAAATAAGCCTTTAAAGTTTTATCCAACTACTGTACAACATGCAGCAACTACAAGCCCAGCAGTAAACATACACTGAGAGATTGGTAGAGGTAAGAAGAGACTCCTTCCTCCCTAAATAATAATAAATCTTCCTCTGTCTGCCTGTCCCCTCCCAAGCCAATATTTTGCCACAATTTACCCCTTTAGCAGTAGTACACTGCTTGCTTAACAGCTCAGAGTAGGAGTCTAGTGAACTATCAAAGGTTAAAAATACCCAATATATGAAACTGGTTTCAGAATATACTCACCTTTAAATTCTAAGTAGGCAGCTAACAGAATGAGTTTGATGGTCAAAAATATAAGCCAAGCTCTTCTAATACATTATTCTCAGATGCATAATTTTTTCTGCGTCAATTTTTCAGCACGATTTACTAAATATAGTCCTATGGGGGTAAGTTACCAGTGTGGGCTCTCATTAAGACGTGTTATTTTACCATTAACCTTAGTTATTAGTAACTCGGTCTCATCGCATAAAATGGGACCTTTGCTAAAGTAGCATGAGTTGGTGGTAAACATAACATGTCTTAATGGTAGCCTCTCGTTGAATGATAATGTCCCCCTGTGAGTTATCATCCTCTGAAACAAAATGCTTTTGCAGATTGGTTGTTAGCATGAGGTCATAAAGTCACATTGACCAATCAACTTTTTAAATCAGTTGCCAAGCAACAAATTGTTTGAGATGTAGACTCAGTGAGGAGGAGGCAGAGGTCCGAAGTGATCACACTCCCTCCTCTGTCCTCTCTCCTTCCACTTGCTTCTAGTATGTCTGGGAGAAATGAGAGGTGGATAATGCTGCAGGTAAGTCATTTCTTTTCAGTGTGTTAAGTCTGTGCATTTAGCCTCAATTGGGAGCAGGCAAGGAATCCGGCACCAGGTGGGCAGATGCAATCTGTGAAGGTTTAGCACCCAGTTAAAGATGAAGCTGAAAGATTTCCTTGGACTGAGCTGTAGCCCATTCGCAGCCAGATGATCAAAAGCCCCGCGCTGTTCCAAACAGTGCTCTAAAATAGCGCTAGAACAGCGGGGGACGTTATTAAACCTATGATCACAGACAATTGCATGCAAATTTAAGCACGCAATTCTCTCTGATCATGGGGTAGAACTGCGGGAGAGTTGGGCCTGAACATGCGCTCAGCACAATCCTCCCACACTTGTTTGACAGGTCTGGGCTGTCAAAAGCCCAAACCTGTCAAACACAGGGGCTGGAGGTCCATGGGACTACCAGACCCCAACTACCCCTGTCCTGAGCAAGGCCAAACGGGGGCTGGAGGTCTTTTTTTGAAATGCTGAGGGGAATTAGGGAGGAATGGAGACCCACCAGATTTCTAGCCGTCCCTGAACCTGGTGGGGGGTGGTCTGCAGGTTTGCTTTGTTGGGGGGAATTGGGGCCTGCCAGCATGTAAATGCATGCTGGACAGGGCTTACCATTCCTCCCCAATGGTCTGCAAACCCTAACGCCAGCTCAGAGCTGGCGTTAGGGTTTGCCGTGGCCAGCAACACAATCTTTGGTGTGCTGGTCACTGATCATTGGGGGTGAATATGTTTAGCCCTGTTTGCATGCATTTGCATACTAGTTGCATTCAGAGCCCTTGAGCGCGTTGTTTCACGCGCTCGGGGACTCTGATCTTGGGGCGGTAGCAAACGTCAGCGCTGGTATGGCGCTAACAGCCTCTAGAGCCGGCATTTGCTTCTGATCATCCCTATGTAAGTGCACATGGATTAGGGCCTGGTCAGCGCTACCTTTTTGATGAGATCAGCAGCCTTTCTACAATTGCTTTGTGTTAAATATACCTAAGACAAGCATACTGGGCTCTTTACCTATCCTCAGTCATTGCAGAGCTTGTTGACTTAATATTTCAGCAGGTGACCCTGCAGACATGTTGAAGTGCCTTTCACCTTCCTATTTCCTCCATTTTAGGGATCTCAAACTAGGAAAGAGGGGGGTGGGAGGTGAAAAGCAAAGATAAAGGAGATCATCGGGTAACATGGTAAGAAAGAAAGGCTTAATTGCACTTAAATCCCATATATATATATATATATATATATATATATATATATATATATTGTAAATGGGACCGCTGCGCCAGTAGGGGGAGGAAGGAAGTCTCCTCCCCAGGATTAATCCGAGCCCCACAAATTTCCACCAGCAGATACCTTCAAATATTCTTTTCTTTTTATTTTGTTTCCAAGTTACAAACAAAAGCTTCAGTCCAGCCCTGGGTTAGGGCTGCCCCAGGCAGGGTTGTGTTGCCCCTCACCCAGCAATCCAAAGTCTCTGCCCTTTCTTGAGGGCTGCAATAGTCCCCTTCAGTGTTACCAGGTGGAAAAATTTTTTCCCACCCAATCCCGCACAAAAACCGCCCAAAATCCGCCCAAACTCAAACCCCGCCCCTGACACCCCCACCCCCGCGTCATCACCCCCGCCCCCGCCGTCATCAACCCCGCCGTCACCGGCCCCGCCTCCCCCGTCACCGACCCCGCCCCCACGTCATCAGCCCCGCCTCCTACGTCACTAACCCCCGCCCAAAACGTCACTAACCCCGCCCAAAAACGTCACTAACCCCGCCCCCCGCGGCCGAAAAAGCCGCCCAAAAAACCGCCCTGAAGCCCAAAAAGCAGCCCAAAAAACCGCAACCCGCCGCGGGCAAAAATTTCCCGCGGCGGGTCGCGGAAAACCGCCCAATTGGGCGGTAAAACCGCCCACCTGGCAACACTGGTCCCCTTTGAAAATACTTCCTTTTCAAAGTACGTATCACAAGCAGTGCTGGCCTTTCAGCAGGATTGTTCCCTCCTGTCCAAACAGGGTTTCCAGCTCCCACAGTTCTTACACAACAATCAGGAGCCGCTGGGGAACCAGGCTTATAACTCCTCCAGCCCTCTGCCCTTCCCCCACAGCAAACAGTTCTAATCAAAACAGGCTTCTTCCTTACAACAGGTTTTAAATCAAACTTTTACACACATAGCTTTCCACCTTCAGGTGCTACCTTCCTCAGGGCTCTCCAGCTCCCATTCAGGGTTGCCAGGTGGAAAATTTTTTTCCCACCCAATCCAGCCTAAAAACAGCCCAAAACCCGCCCAAACTCAAACCCCGCCCCTGACACCCCCACCCCCGCGTCATCACCCTGCCCCCGCCGTCATCAACCCCGCCCCGCCGTCATCGGCCCCGCCTCCCCGTCACCAGCCCCGCCTCTCTCGTCATCGGCCCCGCCTCCCCCGTCATCGGCCCCGCCCAGAAACGTCAGTAACCCCGCCCAAAACGTCACTAACCCCGCCCCCCGTGGCCGAAAAAACCGCCGGAAAACCGCCCAAAATAAAAAAAAAAAAAAGCCCAAAAAACTGCAACCCGCCGCGGGCAAAAATTTCCCGCGGCGGGTCGCGGAAAACCGCCCAATTGGGCGGTAAAACCGCCCACCTGGCAACACTGCTCCCATTCCATCCTGCTTTCTGCTTCTTGCTCAGCCTCTTTAACCCCCTCCTCCACCCAATCCATCCCCTCCTCCTCCTCCTGCTCCTGCTTCTCACCCCACCCTTCCCTCTTACAGGTGGGAGGCATGATGTATTGATTACGGAGCCAGGGGAACTGGGCTTCTTCCTTCTCCCTCCCTCCCTCTTGTGGTCAGAGTTGGTATATACCCATCTTGTCTATCCCTGGGGCTCCCCTTGCTGGGACGGGCAATGCATTCTGGGAGACGTAGTTCAGGATTTTGTTGTTTCATTTTGTACCTCTGGGCTGTAGCCTTGTCACAATATATATCTCCTATTATATAAATGAAGAGTGACCGACATGCCGCGCATGCGCTGTTCTGCGCATGCGCGGCATGTCACACCTCTCTCCCATGCCTCCATACCTGCTGCGGGGATATGCGGGGACAGTACGAACAGTTCTTATAGCTCTCTCCCGACTACACCCACTTCGCTGCCGCTACCACCCAGTACCTATGCCGCCGCTGATAAAATGCACCCAGTACCTTTGACGCTGGCACGCTGTTCTGCGCCCCAGTGAAGCATTGCTCCCGCTGCAGCAAGTGGAAGAACGCAGCGGGAATGTGTGGCACAAGTTTCTTTGATGAGTGACGGCTTCGGCAAACCCGGAACTTTCCCGTGCATTGGAGCTCAGCAGCAGCGCCATGTTTGAAGGATCGGGTGACGCGCGGCTCTCGGCCCCTTTAGAGAGTGAGGGCATAAATCAAGAGGGAGGGAAGGAGGGGTCCTGACACCAGAGAGAGAGAGAGAAGGGGGGGGGTCCTGACACCAGAGAAGGAGGGATGGGTCCTGACACCAGAGGGCTCCTGACACCAGATAGAGAGAGAGGGAGGGAGGGGGTCCTGGCACCAGAGAGGGAGGGGAGGATGGGGGGGCCTGACACCAGAGAGAGGGAGAGAGGATGGGGGGGTTCTGACACCAGAGAGAGGGGGAGGGGTCCTGACACCAGAGAGGGAGGTCCTGACACCAGAGAGGGAGGAGGGAGGGGGGGTCCTCACACCAGAGAGGGAGGGGGGAGGTATCTCTGTCACGCACACACTCACACACTCTCTCTCACAGTCAGTGTCTTTCTCTCACTCTCACGCCCTTTCTTTCACATTGTATCACATTCACTCTCTATGTGTCACAGTCACTCTCACACACTCTCTCTGTCTCATACACTTTCTCGGTCTCACAGACAGTCTGTGTATCGCACACATACTCTCACACTCTCTCTGTCTCACACACTCTGTCACACACACTCTCTCTGTGTGAAACACACTCTCTCACACTCACTGAGTCTCACATACGCACTTGCGCGCACTCATTCTCACACACACACTCTGTCTCACAAACACACTCGCACCCAATCTCACTCTCTCTCTGTCACACACACACACACTCGCACATTCACTCTCTCTCACACAGTCACTCTCACACACACTCTCTCAAGCATACACACTCTGATGAACTCTCATTTCTTGCTTTGGCTATTTCATTACATTTTTCATAACAAAAATGTCGCCCGTTTTAACGGGCTTTACGACTAGTATATATATTTAGTGTGATGCTGCTTCATGTTCCGCCTTGAGCCCTTTCTTGCCGTAATCTGTGTCACTGCACGAAAGCAACCACAGGTTGAGTTTAGCAGTATTTGGCGTGCTGCAGTATTCCACTGACTGGGACAGTCAAGGTAGTCTGCTGAGCAAGAGGGCAAGGAGCCTGCTGGTTTGGCATAGAAAGGGAGATTGCCTCTTCAAAAGAACATAATGTATCAGTGGGGAGGTTGTCTCAGGGAGAGGAGCTGGTAACCCTTTTCTTTTGTGCTATAGCCTCCCAATAGCCCTTGGATGAACCATGAGAGTTAGTAATCTGTAGGGGGATCCTATATTCCTGGGTGGTCGTAGGTCTTCCCTCTCCTTCCCTTACCACCACTCCTATCCCAAGTGTTTCCAGCTACATCGGACAGCTAGAGATGGGATGTCCTCAGACTGGATCACCTGTTCCTAGTCCTTGAAATCTCTGTGTTGTGTGGATCTCCATATGTAAACAAAAGCTTTCTGAAATCATTGTTTACATATGTATGCAAGATATACATGTAGATGCTGGTAATTACACATAGATATATTTTTAAATGAACAGCTATAGACAGAGTGGAGGGAGTGTTAGGACAGTTTTTAAAGAAGGGTTAACAATAAAAAAAGTTTTAAAAACGCTTCCTTCTAGTGTTAAGCAGTAATTGGAATAGCTTCAACCAGCTCTTGTATCATGTCTCAGGTGCACTGTGAAATATTAGCACAGAGGAGCGGATAATTCAAGCACTCAAGAACTGTTATAATGGCAAGCTAAAAGAACATAAAAATTCTAATGCAGTATAAGAGAGACGGTGAAATTTAAACTTACCTGTTAATTTCCTTTTCTTGAGTCCTGCCTGACCAGTATCGATGAATGGGAAATGCGGCCCCCCCCCCCCCCCCGCCAGCAGATGGAGACAGAGAAGAAAAGCTCAGGGCTAATTAAATTCCTGTTACAGGTAGCTGGTGCAGTTCTACAAATTGAAGAGTAGCAAATCTCCTGGACTGGATGGTATTCATCCCAGAGTACTGATAGAACTTAAAAATGAACTTGCGGAGCTATTGTTAGTAATATGTAATTTATAATTAAATCGAGCGTGGTACTGGAAGATTGGAGGGTGGCCAATGTAACACCGATTTTTAAAAAAGGTTCCAGAGGAGATCCGGGAAATTATAGACCGGTGAGTCTGACGTTGGTGCCGGGCAAAATGGTAGAGACTATTATAAAGAGCAAAATTACAGAGCATTTTCAAAAGCATGGATTAATGAGACAAAGTCAACATGGATTTAGTGAAGGGAAATCTTGCCTCACCAATCTACTACATTTCTTTGAAGGGGTGAACAAACATGTGGATAAAGGTGAGCCAGTTGATATTGTATATCTGGATTTTCAGAAGGCGTTTGACAAAGTACCTCATGAAAGACTCCGGAGGAAATTGGAGAGTCATGGGATAGGAGGTAGTGTTCTATTGTGGATTAAAAACTGGTTAAAAGATAGAAAACAGACAGTAGGGTTAAATGGTCAGTATACTCAATGGAGAAGGGTAGCTAGTGGGGTTCCCCAGGGGTCTGTGCTGGGACCGCTGCTTTTTAACATATTTATAAATGACCTGGAGTTGGGAGTAACTAGTGAGGTAATTAAATTTGCTAATGACACAAAGTTATTCAAAGTCGTTAAATCGCAAGAGGATTGTGAAAAATTACAAGAGGACCTTATGAGACTGGGAGACTGGGCATCTAAATGGCAGATGACGTTTAATGTGAGCAAGTGCAAAGTGATGCATGTGGGAAAGAGGAACCCGAATTATAGCTACGTCATGCAAGGTTCCACGTTAGGAGTCACAGACCAAGAAAGGGATCTAGGTGTCGTCATTGATGATATGTTGAAACCTTCTGCTGCATCGGGTATGCTTCTCAAGGCAGTAATGAAATATGAATATGTGGACTGAAGACCACGTCAGAGCCTTGCAAATTTCTTCAATGGAGGCTGACTGGTTGCAAGTGGGCTACCGATGCAGCCGTGGCTCTGACAATTAGAGATTGTGTGTTTCATGATGGTGACCCCCATCCTGTTGGGATCAAAAGAAACAAAAAGTTGGGTGGACTGTCAGTGGGGCCTAGTCTGCTCCATGTAATAGGCCAATGCTCGCTTGCAGTCCAAAGTGTGCAAGGCGCTCTTGCCAGGATGGGTATGAGGTTGGGGAAAGAATGTTAGCAAGACAATCGACTGGTTCAGATGGAACTGCAACACCACCATCATCAGGAACTTAGGGTGCATGCAGAGGACTACTCTCTTGTGATGAAACTCAATATAAGGTGCATCCACTACTAATGCCTGAAACTCACTGACTCTATGAACTGAAGTAATAGCCACTAAGAAAATGATCTTCCATGTCAAGTACTTCAGATGGCAGGAATCCAGTGGCTCGAAAGGAGCTCTCATCAGCTGGGTGAGAACAATGTTGAGGTCCCATGACACAGGTGGATGTTTGACAAGAGGCTCTGACAAAAGCAAACCTCTCATGAAGTGAACAGCTAGAGGCTGTCCAGAGATGGGCTTATCCAGAGATGATAAGAACTAATTGCACTGAGGTGACCCCTTACAGAGTTGAACTTAAGACCATATTGGATAGGTGTAGAAAGTATTCAAGCAGGGTCTGTGTATAGCAGGAAATAGAATCTAGGGCGTTGTCCTCACACAAGGCAAACCTCCTCCATTTAAAAGAGTAACACCTCTTAGTGAACTCTTTCCTGGAAGCCAGCAAGACTGGGAGACAATTTCCAACAGACCCAAGGAAACAAATTCTAGGCTTTCAACTTCCAGGCTGTGAGGGCCAGAGACTGAAGGTTGGGATGCAGAAGAGGGCCCTCGTTCTGCGAGATGAAGGTTGGAAAACACTCCAATCTCCACAGCTCTTCACAGGATAACTCCAGAAGAAGAGGGAACCAGATCTGACGAGGCCAGTAAGACGCAATCAGAATCATGGTCCTGTGGTCTTGCTTGAGATTCAGCAAAAGTTTTCCCACAAGAGGAATGGGAGGATATGCATACAGAAGACCTGTCCCGCAATGAAGGAGGAAGGCATCTGACACTAGTCTGCTGTGGTCCTGGAGCCGGGAACAGAACTGAGGGACTTTGTGATTCATGTGAGTAACAGAGAGATCCACCAAGGAGGTGCCCCGCACTCGGGTGATCTCTCGGACAACTTCCATGTGGAGAAACCACTCATGTGGTTGCAAAACCCTGCTCAGTCTGTCGGCCAGGCTGTTGTTTTTGCCCACCAGATAAGCGGCTCAAAGGTACATGCCATGCCGGTGAGCCCAATGCCACATCCAGACGTCCTCCTGACACAAAGGGCATGATCTGGTGCCCCCCTGCATGTTGGTGTAATACGTGTCAACCTGATTGTCCGTCTGAATGAGAACAGTATGGTAAGACAGCCAATCTCTGAAAGCCTTTAGAGTGTTCCAGGTCATCCGAAGCTCCAGGAGATTGATCTGGAGATCCATTTCTTGGGCAGACCAAGCACCTTGAGTGTGAAGCCCACTATACAAGCTCCCGAACCCAAGGGAGTTGCATCCACCATCAGCACTTATTGTGACTGAGGAACTTGGAATGGAAGTCCCAGAGTCAAATTGAATTGAATGGTCCACCACAACAGAGAATGAACAAGCTCCGGGGACACTCAGATGACATCTCCCAGACCTCCCATGGTTTGGCACCACTGAGATGCTAGGGTTCATTGGGCTGATCTCTTGTGAAGGCATGTCAAGGGTATCACATAAACTGTGGATGCCATGTGGCCCAACAACCTCAACATCTGCCGAATAGTGATCTGCTGAGAGTCTCGAACCTGAGAAGCCAGTGCGATTAGAGTGTCTGCTCTCGGCTCCGGGAGGAAGGCTCAAACCTTCTGCATATCACGCAGGGTTCCAATTTCTGGGCAGGGTTTAGATGGGACTTGCGGTAGTTTAAGACAAACCCTAGTAGCTCGAGCACCCGAATAGTCCTCTGCATGGACTCCCGAACACCGTCCTTCAACGTGTTCTTCACCTGCCAATCATTGCGATAAGGGAACACGTGGACTCCCAGTCTGCATAGCGACGCTGCGACTACTGGTAGATATTTGGTAAAGACCCTGGGAGCTGACGCAAGGCCAAAGGGCAACATGCAGTACTGGAAGTGATGTGTTCCCAGCCGAAATTGTAGATATTTCCGGTGGGCTGGAAGTATCGAGATATGTGTTTATGCATCTTTAAGTCCAGAGAGCATAGCCAATTGTTTGCCTGAATTATGGGAAGAAGGGTGGCCAGGGAAACCATCCTGAACTTTTTTTTGACCAGGAATTTGTTCAGGGCCCTTTGGTCTAGGATGGGATGCATCCCCCCGTTTGCCTTCTACATGAGGAAGTACCTTATATAGAATCCCCACCATTCTTCCCCTGGTGGAATGGGCTCAACTGCATGGGCCTTCAGTACCTGCTCATGCTGAGAGCTGAAGTAATGAGCTCTCGATGGGCAATTTGGAGATTTCTGACACCAATTTAGTGCATATCCATGCCAGACTATTTGGAGAACCCAGTGGTTGGAGATTACAAGGGGCCACCTTTTGTGGAAAAACTTCAGCCTCCCTCCAACCAGCAAGTCATCCAGAACAGACACTTTGACACCGGCTATGCTGTGTTGCATCCAGTCAAAAGCTCGTCCCTTGCTTTGACTGGGGAGCAGCAGGGGCATTAGGCACATGCTGTTGATAGGAACAAGTGCGCTGGGGCTGAGCTTGAGCAGGCTGGCGAAAGGAGGTGGTGTACCTACGGCTCTGAGAATAGTAGGCACCCCTTCTCAACTTGCCAATAGACCTTCTAGCATAGGCGCCCGGTATAAGAGGCTTGGGGAGGCTATGCCTCCCCAGCCACAGCAGGATGGATCAGCTGTTTCTATAGAAATGCTAAATAGTATTAGTAGTAGTTCTCCTGCGAGTCCTGCTGCTCTGGGGGGTTTAAATAGCAGCAGCGGCAGACCTGCAGTGAAAGCCGTCTCTAGGCTTGTGTATAACCAGTTGTAATTTGATTATCTTACTGCTGGGAGAGCAGAGCAGGAGGGTTGGCTGGAGGTGTCCTGGGTTGCCAGGGAGATATTTAACTAGGATCATGAATTCCTGCACATGAGCAGTTCACACCAAAGAGACTTGCACTGACCCCTGAAATTTTAAAAGTGCTAAAAATAAGTTTTAAAAGTATTTGCATTAAATCTAATTGCAGAATTTAGGTGCTAGGAAGTGGGATTGGTATGCTATGTACTCAAATTTGCTCAAGCCATATGCAAATTAGTCCGTTTTGGGGAGGTTCTCATTTGCATATTTATGGGTAAAAATTGTTGGAAATGTTTACAGCCTTAATGTTAGGGCATGGCTCTGATCAAAAATGTGAACTTTGATCCAAAAACGAAGGGTTTAGCTAGTGTTTTTGACTAAAAATTCATATTAGAGTGTCTGTATGTTAATCTGCATTCAAATAGAGCTCTCTGAGTGGATGAGCAGCTCCTGTTAGAAACTCTTCCCGAGAACAGAGAGGAGAGGAGAGAATCAATGGGTGGGTGGGTATGGAAGGCTGGAGGGGGGCAGGGGAGAGGAGAGAATCAATGGATGGGTATGGATGGCTGGAGGGGGGGCAGGGGAGCGAGGACAAGAAATGAAGAAGAAAGGCAGAAAGTAAAGAAATAAATGGAAAGGAAGCCCTGGAAATGGAGTTAGCAACAGAATTGGATACTGGGCCAGCATGATCAGAAAAACAAAGTCACCAGACAACAAAGGTAGAAAAGATCATTTTATTTTCATTATAGTGTTTGGATTATGTCCACTTTGAGAATCAGGTGCTTAACATTAAATGTTTATATTTATTTACTTATTTTTGGCATTTTATCTCACATTAAACATGAATTAGGATGTTTTGTGGCTCTACATGAGAATTGTGATATTATGATCCTTGTTTCATATTGTTGACGGTCTGCATTTTCCGTATGGGTGGTGTATTGGTGTATTAGGTTCTGCCCAGTGTAATATTTATGGAACAGTAAGGTTCTGAGTGTGTTTTTGCACAAAGTTGTGCATAGTGTTTTGTAGTTGAGCGATTGTGGTTAGTATATGCTTTGAGCAACCACTTTATTCTTTGACATATGATACATATCTAATATCTAAATTTAATAAAAGGTATTAATTGTGACTTTTATTTTTATTTATTTATTTTTTCTGTGTGTTATCAGACAATTATGGATTTAAGCTCCACCCCTGACTCCACCCCTAACCCCGCCCCCTTTAGCCTCCCCAAACAGTTGGGCCAACAACCGCCTATGCCTTCTAGATGAGGAGGCTGATACAGAGGGTACCCGGCAGGAGAGAGAATAGATGGTATCGGTATGTTTTTTGATTTGGTCGGCGACTGCCGGCTCCAAGTCAGAAACATGCAGCCATGAGAGTCTGCACATTGGTATACTTTGGTCAGAGATCCTGGATGCCACATCAAAAGTATTGTATGCACCCCTGGTCAAGAACTTATAACATGCTTTCTGCTGCTTGGCCAACTGACCCAGCGACTCCAGTGGTCAGCCAAGTCTAGCATCTTACGCATGCCGGTATGACTGAATACGTGACATGAGCATAGAGGCCTGGATTTTTCTCTCAAAAGAGACCAAGGTTCTAGCTTCTTCCTGGGGGCATCAAAGCATAGTCTCTAAAACTGCCAGCTCTTTTGAGTGTGGATTCCACCACCATGGAATGATGAGGCAACTGGGGCTTATCAAAACCAGGTATGTTGTAGATCTGTTACATAGTATCGATCTTCTTGGGCAGTACTGGGACAGAGAGAGGGGACTCCCAATTCTGGACGAGAACCTCCTGCAGTACCTCGTGGAGAGGGACAGTCATAGCCTCTCTACGAGGAGACTCATAGTCCATGACTTCGAACATCTTGGCCCTGAGTCATTCTCTACCCCTAAAAGAAATGGAATGGCAGCAGCCATTTCTGTCATAAAAGAGGGAAAAGAAAGGCTCTCCAGAGGAGATTTTCTCCTTTCAAATGGAGGGGAAGGTTCAGAGGGGATGCCATAGGGCTCATCCTCCAAAAAGTACCGTGGATCATCCTCTGACTCCCCTGAGCGCTCTTCATTGGTGTCAGTCAAAACCTCCTTATGGGAGAGCTGAGACCACACATGCCTCAACTTAGAGGAACAATGTCCTCGAGAAGGGCATCGAGGAGTCGGCTCTGGTCTTGATTCCGGCAAAGCTTCCTCCACCAATATCGAGGGGGTACCAGCTTGGGTGACAGTCGACACTGGAGCTTCACTCAACACCAGCATCAGAGGCCGCAACGGGAGGCAGGGTAGGCGCAAGCACCCCCGATGCCGATGCACAACATTGCAATAAGCCATCCAGCAGCTCAGGAGCAAGGTCCGGATACGCTTATCAAGGGCCAACAACCGGGAAAGGGTGGGGCACTAGCTGAGAGACAGGCTGCAAGACTGGTGCGGTTGATATGGGAGTTTGGTCCTGGCTGCTTGGAGGGCGATGCATCGGGGCCTTTATTTTTAATTCAACTATTGGGATGTGTCAGCTTTGGAAATATGCACCCTTTTAATTTTGTTCAAAGGAGAACATCATTTCTGTTTCTATATTTCCAGTGCTTCAGTGCATGCAAACTCTGTTTTAGAAGATTTCCAGTTCAGGTTTAGTTGCATTACTTTTTTTCTCATTTCTGATCACTTATTCTATATTTGGTAAGGATCTGCCTTAGGTGAGATATTAGTCATTGTCATGGCAACTCACACAGACGACACAGAATGCAGGAAGAAAGACACAAGGCTCACACAAAAGCAAAACAACTTATTCTTTTGCTGTTCTTACTCTGTAGTAGTCTTTATTTCCAATAACTATTCAGGTCAGAGTGAAATGCAAATCAATCAAATAATCAGTGTTTCTCAACATATAAGAAACGAGTCCACAGTCTCCTACGTGTAAATCACTTCTGGTTTGACTCCCAGTGTTTCTTATATCACACTGAGAAAGGTCTAAAACAGTTAAAGTGGTGTAACGCCTGCTTTATATGCAAATGAGTTCCTCAGCTCAGTCATTCTCCCTCTCTCTTTTTCTGTATTCCAAACAGGTAGTCAAAACACGACAATTTTTAGCAATTCAGTCATATAAATGCCACAACACCCAGTATCATCCAGATCAGATAATGGCTCTTGCCAGATTTCCATTTCATTTCTCTAGCATTGCACAGTCATTGTTGTTAAATGTTCCTTCAATGTATAAAAGACTGGCTGGCATTCAGGCCATAGCAGTGCAGCCTTAAACAGCCCTCCCTTCATCTCACAGCTGTTTTACACTGAACAAAAATAAAACTATTATGTGGTTTCATTACTTAAGGCAATAGTCCTTACTCAGAACTTTGCCCATGTTTTAATCCATTCCGCTTTCTCCCTTTCTTGAGCTGTAATGGAATCTGAGGCTGTCAAGGTCCATAGCTTGTGCGCTTCAGGCTTTAGTGGCACGTTCCTGCACAGCTTGCTCTGATAAGGAGAACCCTACCCACTTCCCTTGTAACTCTGGAAGGAAGATGTGGTGGGGCATTTTCAATGTGACATCTAAATCCAATTTTGCATGTTTTGCAATAAACGTCCAACAATCCAGTAGTGAACATAGGCATTTTCAAACTGGAAAAACGTCCAACTTTTTGTTTCAAAAATGGCCATTTGCTAGACATTTTTGTGCTCAGTGTGTTTATATTTTAGGATCATTTTCAGGGGGGGGGGGACATCCAAGAGAAAACTGCACAAAAACAAACCATTTGGGGTATGTGGGGAGGCCAGCATTCTTTGTAGACTGGCCACACAAACATCCCAGCAGAGCAGTGGGGCACTCTAGGGGGCACTGCAGTGGACTTACCATAAAATGACCTAGGTACACATCGCACCATTACCCCCTTATATTGTATGGTGAGCCCTTCAAATCCTAGTGTACCCAACTGTACACCACTACAGTAGCCTTATGACTGCTGGTGTCACCTGTATGTAGGTACAGTAGTTTTTTGTTGGGTTTTGGAGGACTCACACTTTCTACCACAAATGTACCAGTTAGAGTGGGATATGGACCTGGGTCCCCTTCTCTACCATGTCCTTCACCGACCACTAGGCTACTATAGGAACCTGCGTGCTTCTCTGACCATAACATCTGAAGCTGTCATAGGTATGTACTGTTTCTTTCACAATTTTGGGTGGTAGGAGGGATTCAGTGACCACTGGGGGAGTAAGGGGGTTATGCCTTAATCCCTCCAATGGTAATTTTGTCACTTAGTGCACCTTTTCATCACGCAATCTCGATTGAAACAGGCCTAGCCAAAAAGTCTTAATTTTGACCCTATACATTTTCATTTTGTACCATTAGTGCAGAAAAACGTCTGTCTTTTTGTTCCGTCCATGTCCCACCCAAAATACACTCCCAACATGCCCTCTTGAAATTTGGACGAATTGTTTTTGGGATGTTTTGTTTTGAAAATGAACCCCATAGTATGACTTGGGAAATGGAAGGTCCCCATTGCCCTGATAGGAGTAGTGTCAGTCTCTGGGCACAGTAATGATCCCAGCTTCCCAAAATCTAAGATCCTGCTGGGCTGTACCCCTCCTTTGAGTCTTAAAGTCTGAACTCTAGAAATTTTCTGGCCAGTCCCAGCTGTTTACAAGGACAGAGGCAGTGTCAGTTTCTGGGTGAAATAAGGGAGTATTTTCTGTACTCATCTCCCCCAGTGTAGAATAGAATATAGCCTGCCTCCTTTTCCCTTGAGGCAGGTAGGGATTTTGTTCCTACTTTTAGGTGCTATAGAAATGATTTATAGTAATAGTAGTAGGTGAAGTTTCTCAACTCCCCCCCCCCCCCCCCTCAAAGCTTTTGATACATGCTTTTGGATAAGGAAGAACAGCTGCTCTGTAATGTGAGGTTGTAGTCCTGTCTTTTGGACTGTCACTTGTAGGGCTCTTTCACCAGCTGCCTGCCTTTATGCTCAGACACCTCCTTATCACAGTATGTAGTTTCTGTGTAGGGGATGGTAGCAGTCAGCTTGGTTTTGTTTTCCGATCTGACGAAGAAGGGCAACCTTCGAAAGCTAATCAAGAAATGTATTAAGTTATGTCCAATAAAAAAGGTATCATCTTATTTTCTTTTCCATGTTATATTTTGTTTGATTTCTATTTATAACCATTTACAGTAGAATGCTATTGATGTTCTAGGGTGATTTTTATATTTGTAGTGCTGCTGTTTGAGTCCTGGGAGTAAATGTAATTACAATATTGCAGTTTTACTGCACAGGTTCTGAATGTCTTTGTGGCAAGGCTTTGTATTGCCTGTCAGTAAAGGCAGTTCCTTCTTTGCCTTCATTGTTAGGGAGTTTCTGTGGAAACAGATTGTGTTTGGAATTCAAGGTGCAAGATATACATGCCTAGTTAAATCCTTTTAAATATCAGGCCCATAGTATCTTTATAGTCAATTTAAAGTACCCCCACCCCCTTCTCCCCTGCCAGTCTGACCTCCTTATCCCTTGCTTCCTCCCCCTTCCCCACCCCGCCCTCCAATTAAACAGACAAACTATATCTATGATTTTATCATAAGAAAACAAAGGCATAAATAAACTGTAAAAGGCCATTTGGAAGTTTGGATATTGCAGTCATCTCCACCATTAATAAGTTGACATTCACTTGTATATACTGTCTTCTCACCAAAGGAGAAACAAGGTGGTGTACTATATTTTCAGTCTGTATTAAAAAGCTACATCTATACCTCTCCCTTCTCTGGTAAGGTATTACTGTTTGTTCCATCACATAAATTGCTACATTTAGCAGAGCACTTTTTCAATTGCTAATTCAATTCTTTGGAATTTATTTCCATTACATATTCAGTTAGAAAAAAATGAAAAATGATCTTTTGTTCTTTAAATTGGCTTATTTTTTTTCACAAGCATTTGAGCAGTTATTTTTTCACTTAGTGTTGATATTTTGATAGTAAATGGTGTTTTCTTTTTATAAGTTGTTTAGTTAAACTGACTTAGGGCAACTTTTACAAAGCAGTGCTACCGATTAGCTTGCGCTGAATGCAGACGAGCCCATGGGAATTGAATGGGCTTCTTCGGATTCAGGTTGTTTTTAATCGGTAGCACCGCTTTGTAAAAGGAGCCTCTAATGTTTAAATCTTTATTTTAGTGCTGTACTGATTGTTTTTTGAGGTTTGTAGCCTGCATTGAACCAAAGCTAGATGAATGCAGTATATAAAACCCATATTGCACTGTATTGTATAGCGCAGAAATTTAAGACTGCATGTTGTCTTTTTTCTTCTTGTCATGTTTTTCTGTTAGATATTGATTTTAATGGTGAAAGCTTTTATTTCTGTCTGTTTTATGATTTGGTTGACTTTCAGGCTTATTTTCGAAAGTGATCACCGGTGATCTTCCGACATAAATCGGGAGATGGCCGGCGATCTCCCAAAAGCGGCGAAATCGGTATAATCAAAAGCTGCTTTTTTGACACCATCGCAGCTTTCCCGTCGCTGAGCCGGCAAAAGTTCAAGGGGGCGTATTGGCGGTGAAGCGAAGGCGGGACATGGGCGGGCATGGGCGTGGCTTTTGCGGATAATGGAAAAAAAAGCGGCGTTAATCAGTATTTCGCCGCTTTTACTTGGTCCTTTTATTTTCACGACCAAGCCTCAAAAAGGTGCCTGAACTGACCAGATGACCACGGGAGGGAATGGGGGATGACCTCCCCGTACTCCCCCAGTGGTCACCAACCCCCTCCCATACTAAAACAATAAAAATAAAAACCTTTTTTGCCAGCCTGTATGCCAGCCTCAAATGTCATACCCAGCTCCCTGACAGCAGTATGCAGGTCCCTGGAACAGTTTATGTTGGTTGCAGTGGACTTCAGGCAGGTGGACCCAGGCCCATCCCCCCCCCCCCCACCTGTTACACTTGTGGTGCTAAGTGTTGAGCCCTCCAAACCCCCCCAAACCCCACTCTACCCACATGTAGGTGCCCCCCTTCACCCATAAGGAATATGGTAGTGGTGTAGAGTTGTGGGAAGTGGGTTTTGGGGGGGGATTTGGGGGGATCAGCACCCAAGGTAAGGGAGCTATGCACCTGGGAGGCATTTGTATATTTTTTTAAAATTTTTAGAAGTGCCCTCTAGGGTGCCCGGTTGGTGTCCTGGCATGTCAGGGGGACCAGTGCACTACAAATGCTGGCTCCTCCCACGACCAAATGCCTTGGATGTCGCCGGGTTGGAGATCACCGACATTTTTTTCCATTATCGCTGAAAAACAAAACCGGCCATCTCAAACCCGTTGAACTCTGGCATTTGGCTGGGCTAAACCGTATTATCAAAAAAAAAGATGGCCGGCCATCTTTTTCGATAATACGGTTCCAGCCAGCTGTAGCACCACCGCCAAAATAGATCACTGGCGATCTATTTCGCCGGCGATGTTGGATTATGCCCCTTTTTGTTACCTGCCAAGAACAAGTATTTGGATTCATGGACTAGAAATAATTTTTAAATAAACAAAGTACAATAAGAAACATAACATTTCTTCAAATATATCATCATAATACAATCTAACAAATTTCACCCTTAATCCATGTTTTTCCATGTTTTATTTTGTTTGATTTCTATTGATAACCCTTAATCCAGTAGCCCATCAATCCTCTCATTAAGTAAGGCTTCCCAAACTGGGAGCTATGACCCCCAATGGATCACAAAACCTGTGCCTGAGATTACAGCCTGGATGTGCTGTCCATAGAAATGTCATTAGCGCGTGCCTCCAGGATTGTGTAATGGGGTTGCAGCCACAGAAATTTTGATAAGCACTGCACTGAGGTGGATAGGATCGCAATACATCTGAATCACATAATCATTAATAACACATGTCCAGTATTAAAAAGGATTTACCTAGTGCAGTGATGCCAGACACAGACACATGAATCCTTTTTTTAGAATTGCTGACAGTTATGTGGATAACGTTTTTGCATGTAGTCAATAGATGTGCATATGTATTTAGGCAAAAGCATTTACATCAGCCATAGAGCTGGTGTGAATGTATGCACCTATGTGCCATTGACCCTGTGTTTAAATAATACAGTGCATTGTTTCTTCACTGACCTGATGGAGAGAGGATGACTCTTGAAAGCTTGTCCAAT
Organism: Microcaecilia unicolor; assembly: GCF_901765095.1. NCBI lineage: Eukaryota > Metazoa > Chordata > Amphibia > Gymnophiona > Siphonopidae > Microcaecilia > Microcaecilia unicolor. Next base: position 184,804,165 of record NC_044035.1, read on the forward strand.
AAAAATTGGGAAAGCATAAAGAGCATGGCTTATGGAATTAGAGGTGTGCACGAGGACACAATCTGGTCCCCATCCCCAGTCAATTTTATTCTGTCCCCAACCACGTTGACTTGTTCAGACACCGTTACTTTGCAGAGAGTGACACTGAGTGCTCCTTTGGTAATCTGCCCTGTGGATGTTTTCATTTACACACGTTTTTAGCATTCTACCCATAACCATATACAGTCACTACCATATACATCTAATGAGAATCTTGAAGTAGGTGTTCCATGCCAAACATGGATCCATGTCAAGTCCTTGACTGAATTGATGCCTAATAAAGACTGTTCTCTTTGGATTCCTCTCCTTTTGATTTTATTGGAAGGTCCATTACTCTACCCTACTTTGGTTGACTTTCCCACCCCATCCTAATTATATTGGTACCATCTCCTCACCATCCCCTCAGTTTTCTTTCCCATCCCCAAACCCAACCCACATTTAAAAGACTTTATAAATTCAAATAGTACATAAAATGGGCCCTATAACTTGTTAAAATGTAACACAAAACAATAGGAATAACTCTTAAATATGCAAGAAAAACATATTAGTTATGAACATGGACTGTGCAAAAACTGTCATTTTAAACTATGTAAAGATAAGAAACCATCTACAGAGCCAAAACTCAGTTCTGTTCTACATTCCTTGAGTTCATCCTGCAACTGAAAAAGAACGTTCTGATGATTTGCTGGTGGCAGGAGTTCCAAACAGGGAACAGGAAACATGTGCTGGTTTCAGCCACACATGGGACCTCTCTGTTGCTAGAAAGAGATAAGCAGAATTCCTTGTTCGAGTTCAAGCTGTTTCCTGGCTCTTGAGTAATTCTAAAAAAAAAACCTGCCTCCAATTCTTCTCCTTTTGTATGTTTTGTTGGAAGTTCAGCAATTGGCTGCATCTCAACTACAGTGTTCACAGTTTATGGCAGTGTTGCAAAATTGCTGAAAACGTACCAGTTTTCATCAAGGTGAGCGCCCCCTTTTTTTTAAACTGAGGTGTTGGTGTCAAGTTTCTGAGTTGAGGTGTGCACAAGGATATAATCTGGTCCCCATTCCCTCCCATCACCATTCACTTTCAATCCATCTTCTCTCATCTCCCCCTCCCCCTCCCATGTACAGCGTTTTTCTCTCTGCTCCTCCCCCACCCCGTGTCCAGTGTTTTTCTTTCTCTCGCCTTTCACAAATCCAGCGTCTGGATAGCCAATACGGTAAAACTGGGGGACAAGGATGAAGGGGGGCAGGAATACGTAGAAGCTGATAAGGATAAAGCTGAACTGCTTAACAATTATTTCTGTTCTGTGTTCACGGATGAAATGCCTGGGGTAGGACCACAGAAAACAAATGGTAATGGATGTGTAGTATATCAGGATTGATTCTTAGAAAACTGTGTTCGTGAGGAGCTAGCTAAACTATAAATAGACAAAGCAATGGGGCCTGATGGGATTCATCTGAGAGTACTCGAGGAGAAGTTCTGGCAGCTCCTTTGTCTGATCTTTTCGATGCTTCCTTACAGTCTGGAGTGGTCCTGGAGGACTGGAGAAAGGCAGATGTGGTCTTTATGCACAAGAGCGGAAGTAAGTTGGAGGTTGAAAATTGCAGATCTGATAGTCTGATCTCAGTGATGAGTAAACTAATGTAAACGCTTCTAAAGCAGAGGATTGTGAGGTTTCTAGATTCGAATGAACTGCAGAACCCGAAGCTGTCAATATGTCCACCTGCTAGTGTAGGCACATTGAGGCTCGCCGTCCTCAGTTCTGTTTCCTCTTAAATACTTTTTTCTTCCTTTCTTCATTATCTTAATTATAATTAAGATCTAACAATTACTGGAGAACTCAAGCTCTAAATAAATTATTACAAACTGATCAATGGAGCTTGAAGTAGAAATGTAACAAGTTTTAAAGTGTCCCTTAAACAGGAGGAAAAATCCAACCTTTACAAACTTTATCTAACAAATGGAACCTCAAACCTCCAACAAGGGACCATACCAAAGTACTTGTAACACCTTGTATATACAGGAGTAAATTACTATCATAGGTTCCTACTAAGAAAGGAGAAGAGAAAAAAAGCCCAAACGAAAAAACTCATCCTACATGAGAAAACCGTATGGGTTAAAAAACTGTCCTCCCCTCTTGTAAATAAAGACACTGTAAAAGCAACACCAAAACCTCACCCTTACCCTTTCTACCTAATGAATATGCATCTTTCCAGAATATTCTGTTTCCTGTTATGAATGATGTTCCATCAAATCATTTATTCCCTTATTATATTGGCAGTTAGGGCCTCTCATGCACATAAGCATAGGTTTTCATTTGATATGGGTTGACCTATGTCGCTGGTATGCACAGTCATCATACTAGCCCCTTCCACCCTCTTGCTTAGCCTTACAGTTTACCCATCCCAACTTACTACTTCTGATTGTTTATCTGGATCAGCAGGTGTCCTTAGTCATAGGAGTCTCTGGCTCTTAGCTGCTGATCAGCAACTTATCACAAGTTAGCGTAGGTCAAGTGTCAAAGCAGAAATTTCTACAGCCTTACAAAGGTAGTTACCAGAAAAAATGCTGTCTTGCAATTCCAGCTCCCAGCTCAAGAAAAGCAAAATAGCTTATATTGAAATAAAAACTAGAAATATGTATGGTTTGCACCTTTTCATGGCCTTTATGATATACAGTAGACATCACGGAAGGTGTGGATAGCATGAGGTGGGATCTAGTGAAACTTGAAAATGGTCCAGAAATTGGCAACTAAGATTTAATGCTAAAAAATGCAGAGTCATGCACTTGGGTTTTGTATTATAATCCATAGCCTCTAGCAGCTGAACAGAAATACATATCTATTCCGCAAAAATGGATGTCATGAACAAAACCCAGTGTCTCATAGAAAGCCACATTCTTAAAAAAAAAATCAGAGTCATCTATGACAAAAGAGATTTGACCCATGGTTTTAACACTCTGCTGTATGGCTACTGATCTGCTAGACCAAGCAACTCTTGAATAAAGAATTATTCTGTAACTGTTTTGTCATTTTAAAAAGAAAAAAATGTTGGTTTGGTCACCTGTGATTCTTTCCAGTCAATAAAAAAAAAACAGTCAGTAGAGATGAAATGTGGAAGCAGTCATTTTTCCTTCTTCCCTTCCTTTGTGGGCAGAGTAGAGCTGCTGCTGCAGGTCATTATGGTAACTGGTCTCTGGCAAGAGGGAGAGGGTTGGCTTGCCCGGACATATCTTGAATGAGCTGTGAGAGGGGGAAAGGGAAAGGGAAATGGGACTTGATATACCGCCTTTCTGAGGTTCTTGTAACTACATTCAAAGCGGTTTACATATATTCAGGTACTTATTTTGTACCAGGGGCAATGGAGAGTTAAGTGACTTGCCCAGAGTCATAAGGAGCTGCAGTGGGAATTAACTCAGTTTCCCAGGATCAAAGTCCACTGCACTAACCATTAGGCTACTCCTAGGGTAGAAGGAGGGACTGTGACTCAAAGTTTTCATTCTGAAACAGATACAATGCTAGTGCTTCTCACATTCTTTTAAAACCCTTTTAAAAATCTGAAAGAGAGAAAGCACTATGAAACCTGCCTCTGCTGTAATGAGGGGTTTTCAGACTTAAAGTATAAAATGTATTTTTTTGTTTCTAGAAAAAGGAGGGGAAATGGTCAAACCATCTTTTTTGCTTAGTGGTCTGCATACTGGCAGGAGTTCCCGAACCAGCTGCATTTCACAGACCATACACAGGGGAGGAAATGGGTAGGGGGAAATCAGTCTGTGCACACACTTGGTGTGGGACAAGATATTTGCTACCAAGTTTTGAAACAGGAGATGTGGAGGGTCATAATCGAACGCAAACGCCCATCTCCATGGGCGTCTATGTCCGAAAACGGGTTTGTGAAGAGGCGGGACAGACCATATTATCGAAAAAGATGGGCGTCCAACGGTTTAAGGGTTGGGAAAAATAAACTGTGCACACTCCTCTGAGGCTGCGGTGTCTGACAAATGCCATGGATTTGGTCCCTTCTGAGATGGGCGTTTTTTTTTTTAGCGATAATGGAAACTAAAAACGCCCAGCTCAGAAACGTCCCAATCCAAGCCATTTGGTCGTGGGAGGGAAAAATGTACAACACTACCATAGCTCTTAGGGGTGAAGGGGGCAACTACATGTGGGTACAGTGGGTTTTAGAGGCCTCCCATTTACCACCACAAGTGTTACGGGTAGGGGGGGATGGGCCTGGGTCTGCCTGCCTGAAGTGCACTGCAGTACCCACTAAAAGTGCTCCAGGGACAGGACTTGTTGCTGGTGTATAACCTTGGCACAGCAGTTCACACTAGAAGACTAATCTTGCTGAAAACGTCCTTTATTTGAATAAGCACCTTTACTCACAGATAACTGCAGATCAGAGGTTGTGCCCCACTCGCTGGTACTGAGATTAGCAGTAGGTCCAAGCTGGCAGAATGGTGTACAATGCCCTCTTTCAGCAACATTCAAGGTAAGAACTAAGTGCTGTAACGTGGCTAACACATGAAAGGGATCTAAAAGTGTCTTACACAAATGGCCACTACCTCATGGACTACCAGAAACAAAACAGGGCACACTCTGACCCAGTAAGCAGAGGGAAAAGCACCATGGGAGTAGAGCCTACCAACTACCAACATCGTGAGCATTTAACACAAGTATAGTGGAATCACGAAGCCCAATACCCTACACCCACCACAATGCATTGCTGATGTGACTCTGCAGTGCCCTTAACAGAAAAGGTGTCACATTCACCCGAGACCCACATCAGAACCATGGAAAGGCTGTCTGAGGATAGAACACATTCTGCTGTCATGGAGGTGGGTACCGCATTTGAGGCTGGCATACAGGCTGGGAAAAAAAGTTTGTAAAGTGGTTTTTTTTTTGGTGGTGGTGGTGGTGGTGGGGGGGGGGGGGGGGGTTAGTGACCACTGGGGGAGTCAGGGGAGGTGATCCCCGATTCCCTCCGGTGGTCATCTGGTCAGTTGGGGCACTTTTTTGGGACTTGGACCTGAAAAAAAGGGTCCAAATAAAGTGGACCAAATTCTCGTCAAAAACGCCCTTCTTGTTTCGATTATCAGCTAAAGACACCCATCTCTCCTCAGGCGATAACTATGCCTCTGACCCGCATTCGCCATGCCTCCGACAAGGCCCCGTGATCTTTGTTCGTCTCCGTGACGGACTGCAGTTGAGGACGCCAAAAATTGGGTTTTGATTATACCAATTTGGGCGCCCACGGGAAACAGACGCCCATCTCCCGATTTGGGTCGAAATATGGGTGTCTTTCTCTTTCGAAAATAAGCTGGATAGTGTTTGTTTAAACAAATGCTTTTAAACACAGCCGCTCTCTCTCTGTGTGAAGCCTGAAACATCATTTTCATGAGAGAAAGCAGACAGCCATCACACACAGAAAAGAAAAAATAATATGATTTTTATTTTGCAGTTTATTCAACACTGCCTGCTTTTTTCACGAGGAGGCTATGCTTTTGATGGAGAAGTGAATCCTAAGAAAGGGAAAGAGGATGGGATTTGATATACTGCCTTCTGTGGTTACAATCAAAGCTGTTTACATAATATACAGGTACTTATTTTGTACCTGGTGCAATGAAGGATTAAGTGACTTGCCCAGAGTCACAAGGAGCTGCAGTGGGAATTGACCTCAGGTCCCCAGATTCTCAAGGCACTGTACTACCCATTAGGCTGCTCCTCCACTTCACAGACAATTTGGTCAAATAAAAAGCTTTTTAAAGACAGGGCATGTCCTTTCACTCCTGAGATAATGCACTGTGACGTTCTCACAGCACTACTTATAAAAGCCTTTTAAGACGGTCACACAAACCTTTTGCTGGCACAAGTAAAGCTGTTCTCTCACAAGGAGAGAACCGAGAACACCCCTTTTGTTCCTGAAAGAAAAGTAGACAGCCAATCACACACAGAAAGAAATTAGAATAAAATAAATCAGTCCCTGTGTTTGAAAATAAATAACATTTAAGAAACAGTTTAAGGGTTGGGAAAAATAAACTGTGCACACTCCTCTGAGGCTGCAGGGGGCGGTGTCTGACAAGTGATATAACAAGCGATATCACTTCCCATCACACAACCTATCCAAGATGGCAGTGAGTAGTGTGAAACCAAGGAGATTTGATGACAGGAAGTGGCATGAGCGTAGCTGACCCATTATGTAGGCTGAAGCCAGTAGGCGGAGCTTGACTTGCTATCAATTTTATTATTTTGTTTCATTGTACCAAGATGGCAACAGCTGCATTGAGGAAAATTAAAACCTCGTTGGGTGGAATGGGTAGAGACCAGTTTCAGTCTTATGACATCATGTCATCTACTGTTATCAAACCTCCATGTCTGAAACAGAAAGTGCCATGGGGTGTCCACTAATCGCCACCATCTTGAAAAATGGACATGGCTTGGTTGGAGTTATGATATCACTTCCTGTAGTGTCACTGAAAGGGGTGGGGTTTGGGGCACAGCTGTGCAAGAAAAGGATGAGTTGGGGGTGGGATATTCAAAAAGATGGGTATCACAACTTGGGGTAAGCTTTTGGGCCGCAGCAAGTTGACGCTACCTAGCCAACCTGAGAGCCAGCTAGGCCCAAACTGGTGGCAGGTGAGACACCTGGGCAAGGATGGATTAAAGACAAGGCTGGAGCTTGAAGACTGGATGAGTTAGAAGACAGGACTGGAGCAAAGCAGGAGCAGGGCTGGAACAAGACACAAGCAGGAACAGGAGACAAACTGGAACAAGGCTACAACACACACTAGACAACTCTAGGAGACATGATGCAAAGGCAGTGGCTGGGAGACAGGAACTTCCTTAAATACTACCAAACAGGAAGTGATGACATCAGCCAGCACCCTCTTGCAGAACTATAAGGAATTGCTATGTTTCTAGAAGTAAACAGATCCTTCCTGACAAAACGCTGCTGGAGATCACAGAGAACAGGTGAGGGATGTGGCAGCACCCCCTCCCTGAAACCCCCTCCCCAGATCTGTGGGTTTGGGTTTGAGGGAATGAAGATGTTGACAATGTCTTATAAATGTAGGGGCATGAACACTGATAGTAGGTTTCCACATATTATCCTTCTTATCCTTCTGACAGAATATCCTGAATATCATGTAGACTTAAAGTTGTGTGCCCCATGCAAGGTCTGCTTCCTTGACCACTTGGGGTCCAAAGTTCTTTGTAGGGGTGCAATGATCTGGGAGACAGCAAAAATCTTTGCAGGATCCAAGTTGGGTCGGAATTTCAAGATGGAAAGCTTGCCCTGGGGTGAATCCAATGTGGACAGGATTTGCTGAGGTTCAACAGATGCTAAGCAAAAATGAGAACAGGTTGGATCCCAGGCTAGAATGTCACCAGAGTGCCAGTCAATGCAAGGTTCGTGCTTCTGCAACCAGGGATGCCCCAAAATGACCTAATGGTCAGATCTGGGAAGTACATGAAACTCTATCGTCGCTTGTTGCTGAGAACCAACCTGAAGGGAAATAGGTTGAGTAATAGCCTGCAGATGCCCTGGCAGTGGGTCTGAATAGACCGAGGAAATGCAAGGGGTTCTCCCCCTCGAGAGGGGATTCACAGAAATGTCACACTGGCGTATCAGCCGTTCATCCACAAAGTTCCTGGCTGCGCCTGAATCAAGGAGAGCTTGAACTAAGATCTGTTTATTTTCCCATTGAAGGGTGACAGGGAGAGTACAGAGGGAGGTTGGAAGAACTCGGGAAGGACCTAGGGGCATCTCCATCACAACAACTCCAAGGTCTGGAAGTGTTCCCAGGTTCCTGGGACATCGCTTAACATAATGTCCCAGGTCCGCACAGTATAGACAGAGGTTTTGTACTCTCCGCCACCTTTTCTCTTCCTCTGAAAGTCGAGAATGTTCTATTTGCATGGGGACTTCTTCCTCCAGGGGGGCAGTAGAAGCTGTGAGTCTGTGAGATCCTCAAGCTGGGGCATTGACTACGCAGAATTGCATTTACCTCCAGGTTCCTCAGCCCTTTCTTGAAAGCAGATGTCCACTTTGATGCATATTGAAACCATGTCATTCAGACTGGTAGGTGGACATCCTTAATGTGGCCCTCCAGGCTCTGCCAAAAGACGGCCACCTGGGACTCCTGATTCCATTGCAATTTAGAAACCAGGGTCTGGAATTGAATGGCATACTGGCCCAAAGTTAGGGTCCCTTGTTGTAGGCGCAAAAGCTCGGAAGCTATTGAGGAAAGACGCCTTGGATCATCAAATACCAGCCGGGAGTGTGCAAGGAAGGCAGCCAAGTTAGACATAAGCGGGTCATTCTGCTCCCACAGGGGAGTGGCCCAAGAAAGGAGAGAGGCAATAAAAGTAATTTTGACTCAATCCGAAGGAAAGCTAGAGGGCTGTAGTTCAAAGTTTATCATAAATTCATAAGTATTGCCATACTGGGAGAGACCAAAGGTCCATCGAGCCCAGCATCCTGTTTCCAACAGTGGCCAATCCAGGTCACAGATACCCGGCAAGATCCCAAAAATGTACAAAACATTTTATACTGCTTATCCCAGAAATAGTGGATTTTCCCCAAGTCCATTTAATAACGGTCTATGGACTTTTCCTTTAGGAAGCCATCCAAACCTTTTTTAAACTCCACTAAGCTAACCACCTTTACCACATTCTCTGGCAACGAATTCCAGAGTTTAATAACACGTTGAGTGAAGAAACATTTTCTCCGATTTGTTTTAAATTTACTACATTGTAGCTTCATCGCATGCCCCCTAGTCCTAGTATTTTTGGAAAGCTTGAACAGACGCTGGTTAATAAATCCTTGGCATGCTCAACCTTGAGGTCAGACTTTAAGTGAATTGCAAAGTACTAAGTAGAGAGGTGTGGTAGCCGTGTTAGGCCACTCTTAAAGGTTATCAATAGAAATCAAACAAAATAAAACATGGAAAAGAAAATAAGATGATACCTTTTTTATTGGACATAACTTAATACATTTCTTGATTAGCTTTCGAAGGTTGCCCTTCTTCGTCAGATCAGAAATAAGCAAATGTAGTAGCAGATAGTATATATATAAGAGAAACATTAAAGCATTACTTTGACAGTGGGAGGGTGGGGGTATGCATGGGGACATCAAAGCATTTCATTGATATTCTAACAGAATGGGTGTTGGTAGGTGAGAGGAGGGTAATAGAGAAATAAACAGAGAAATACAGCTTTATGTTTTATAATGGGTTAGAAAACCCAGATCCTTATTAAGTCCTGTTTGTTGGGTGTCAAAATATTCAATCATTCTTATTTCAAAGGTCTTACGTTCCTGTATTGTTTTAAAATTACCTTTCAGTATTCTTACTGTGAAATCACTGCTGTAGTGTTCTGGTCTTGTGAAGTGTTGGCCCACAGGGGTGGGGTGGGGGGGGGGGGGGCTTGACTGGCAGCGGCTATTTTCATGTGATGTCTGTGCAGCTTGAATCTTGTCTTAAGCATCTGGCCTGTTTCTCCAATATAGCATCCTTCGTTACATTTTTTACACTGAATGATATATACCACATTGGAAGATGAGCATGTAAAATAGTCCTTTATGATGAATATTTTTCCTTTGTGAATGACTGTGGGGTCTTGTGAAATGTTTTGGCATAGTTTGCAGCTGGCTGTGTTGCACGGAAACGTGCCCTTTTCTTTTTCCGTCTGTGTTGGAAGTTTACTTCTAATCAGCTTGTGTTTTAAATTTGGTGGCTGTCGGAAGGCCAGCACTGGTGGGGATGGGAATATCTCTTTCAGTAATTCATCTTCCTGGAGTAGTGGCTGTAAGTCTCTTATGATTTTCCTCAGTTTCTCCAGCTCTGGGTTGTATGTCACTACAAGGGGAATTCTGTCTGTGGCTTTTTTTTCTTTGTACTGTAGCAGATTTTCCCTGGGTGTTTTGAGGGAGGAGGCAATATTCTTGGAGATTATTTTGGGGTTGTAGCCTTTCTGTTTGAAGGATGCAGTCAGGGTTTCAAGGTGTCTGTCTCTATCCTCTTGGTCCGAGCAGATACGGTGGTATCTTGTGGCTTGGCTGTAAATAATGGATTGTTTTTGTATATGAAGGGTGGAAGCTGGAGTTGTGGAGGTAGCTGCATCTGTCTGTGGGTTTCTTGTATATAGATGTTTGTATACAGCCATCACTGATTGAGACTGTGGTGTCCAAAAAATTGACTTTTTCTGGGGAGTAGTCAATTTTGATTCTGATTGTAGGATGGTATGTATTGAAGGAATAGTAAAATTGTTTCAGAGTTTCTTCCCCCTCCATCCAAATCATAAAAATGTCATCAATGTACCGGTAGTATTTTAGAGGTTTGGTCTGGTATGTATTCAGAAATGTCTCTTCCAGCTCAGCCATAAAAAGGTTGGCATATTGGGGTGCTGTCCTGGTGCCCATTGCAGTGCCCATTATTTGTAGATAGATATCATTGTTAAAGCGGAAGTAGTTGTGAGTTAAAATGAATTTGATTAATTTTGTAATAGTTTCTGGTGAGTATTGATGGTCTAGTGTGGATTTTTTTAGGAGTCTTCCACATACAGCTATGCCATCCGCATGTGGAATGTTGCTGTATAGTGCTTCTACATCCATCATGACCAGAAGGGTGTTTGGTGGTAATTGTTTGATATTTTTCAATTTATTCAGAAAGTCTGTGGTGTCTTGTATGAAGCTGTTAGTTTTGTGCACGAGAGGTTTCAGAATTCCCTCTATGAGTCCAGATATTTCCTCCGTGAGCGTGCCAATACCTGATATGATTGGTCTGCCCGGGTTTCCAGGTTTGTGGATTTTGGGTAACATGTAGAATGTGCCCACAGAAGGCTGGTTTGGTATGAGTTTCTTCAGATGTTGCTGTGCTTGTGTAGGAAATGTTCTGATAAGATCTTTTAGCTGCTTTGTATAATCCTGTGTGGGGTCCTCAGTTAGTTTCCTGTAGTATTTGTTATCTGAGAGCTGTCTGTGTCCCTCTTCAATGTATTTTTGTGTGTCCATAATTACCACTGCGCCTCCTTTGTCCGCGGGTTTGATGATAATGCATTCGTTAGTTTGTAGAGTTCTTATGGCCGCTCTTTCTGGTGGGGTAAGATTGTACAGAATTCTTTTTTGTTTGTTGGAGAGTTGTGATTTAACCCTATGTCTGAAACTTTCTATGTAATTATCCAGCTTGTAGTTTTGTCCCTCCTGTGGGGTGAAATAAGTGTTCTTTTGTTTAAGACTGTATTCCGGTCTGTTTGGTGTCCCTCTATTGTGGAAATGTGCTCTAAGACGCATTTTTCTGAAGAATTCTTCTAGGTCTGAATATAGTTGGATTTCATCAAGTTTGCTAGATGGGCAAAAAGAAAGTCCTTTGGAGAGTACAGAGACTTCATGCTGTGTTAATTGATGGTTCGAGAGGTTTATTATACCCATCTGATCTGCATCTCTGAAGGTGTGATCAGTATTCCTTGGTTTGTTTGGGCTCTGATTTTCACATGCCTCAGATGTATATCCAAGTGTCTCCAAGGTATCTGGGGATGTTGTTTCTGCAGAGCTGTGGTTATCCAAATATAGGCTGTTTTTCTCTCTGTGATCCTGCAGGAGAAAAGATAGCTTTATTTCTTTCTTGCGGATAGCCATGTGTTGCTTTTCTCTTTGGATGTTATGTAGGTCCTCTTTAAGTTGGTTCCTATGGTGTGGATGGAGTTCCTCCATGTTCCTCATGATTTCATCCCTTTGGGTTTGTAGTATTCTCTTTTTCTTGTAGAGTTGATGTATGAGTTCATTTCTTAGTTTCTGACTAGTGCGTTTGCAGATTTTCTCTGCTTAGTCAGAATTGTAAGTGGTAGCCAAAGGATTTTTGATCCTCAGTCCTTTGGGAATGATGTCATTCTTCTTGCAGATTGTCAGAAAGTAAAGATGGCTGTTCACTTTTGTTTCTTTTTCCAAAAGTTTGTTCATTTGCTTTTTCATGCGGCTGTATGCGGTATCTTCCATCTTAAGTAGAGAGGTGTGGTAGCCGTGTTAGTCCACTCTTAAAGGTTATCAATAGAAATCAAACAAAATAAAACATGGAAAAGAAAATAAGATGATACCTTTTTTATTGGACATAACTTAATACATTTCTTGATTAGCTTTTGAAGGTTGCCCTTCTTCGTCAGATCGGAAATAAGCAAATGTGGTAGCAGATAGTATATATAAGACGGAAAAAGAAAAGGGCACGTTTCTGTGCAACACAGCCAGCTGCAAACTATGCCAAAACATTTCACAAGACCCCACAGTCATTCACAAAGGAAAAATATTCAACATAAAGGACTATTTTACATGCTCATCTTCCAATGTGGTATATATCATTCAGTGTAAAAAATGTAATGAAGGATGCTATATTGGAGAAACAGGCCAGATGATAAGTCAACTTTCGAAAGCTAATCAAGAAATGTATTAAGTTATGTCCAATAAAAAAGGTATCATCTTATTTTCGTTTCCATGTTTTATTTTGTTTGATTTCTATTGATAACAAAGTACAATGTGAAAGTCCATGTGATTCACCCACCTCAGACGTGCTATCAGATCTTTATACTTAACTGGAATATGTGAATGGATTGTAAAACAAACATATTTGTTATTTATTTCAACATGTTTATTTTGGGGAATTTGGAGCTAGCAAAGAAAAGGGTTATAGCCCATAATTAAAGTAATGGACTAAAAATGTGGAATGTTAGGTTTCAAATCCTACCGATGCTTTCTGTGACCTCAAGCAAGTTACTTCACTCTCTGTTGCCTCAGATACAGGCTTAAGGGGTGATTTTGTAAAGCATTGTCCACCTGAAAAAGCCTATTTTATATGCATATACAGCCAATTTCCATATGTAAAATAAATGGTCAATGCTTTATAAAAAAATGGTTGGGGTCCTAAAGAAACAGATCTCTGGATCAGCCTCTGCCATGTGGGCTTGAGATGTATGTGCAGGAGGATTCATGTGAGATGGGAAAAGGAGATGCAGGAACAGTTCAGTAAGCATTGCAGAGTGATCAAAAAAAGCACATAAAAATATTCACAGAGAAAAAGGGGCCCCTGCAGTGGGAATAGACAGGAGACATGAGAGTCTGAAACACCCTTTGCATGAGGGATGCCAGTGACAGGTGGTTTCAGAGTTATTAATATAACAGATTTTTCTCCCATTTGGTACTGATGAGTTGGAGAGAACAATTCTTGTTCGTGACTCATGGGTACAGCACAGTCTGTCAGTACCAGCTGCATTCCTGCATTCAGAAGGAGGCCCGATTTATTTTAAGTGCCTTCTATTTGTTTATCTTTTCAGGCCCAAAACCATAAATACGCAAAGCAGACAACAATCCCTAGGAATGAAGGCATGAAATCACAAGTGTCCTCTCCCCTCCCCACCATCCAACAAATGTCACATGCAGCCGTACAATTGTATAAAAGCCTGTTATTAAATTTATTAAATTGTTTGGCCAAATAAGGTGCGTATAAATATATATGCCAACAAGATGGCATCTACATATACAAGCGCTGCATGTAGTGTTCCTGGGGGTGTAGTCTGAGTAAAGCAGGGACAGAGTTGTGATATAAATTTATATTTTATAAAATATGTATATAGGTCTTTTTGCACATATATACCAGTATGCACGTTTTAAATTCCGTTTAGAAAAGTATCCTGCATGTACAAATGCATGCATTAATAAGAACACACATGCTTGTGTGCAACTCTGGTGTAGGCATTCCCAGGGAGTAGATTTTGGGTGGCATACAGGCAGAGTCACAATTTTTAAAGGTGTTTATAAAATATACAGGGTTTAGAGCTGGTGTAGATGTATGCAGGTTGATTTTAGTTGCAATTATTGCAGGATTTGAGCTAGTATTTTATGAAGACACGTAAGCGCCTTTGAGGCATATTTTCAAACTTAGGCTTACAAAGTTCCATAGTAACCTATGGAACATGGAAGTGTATTTTCAAAGCACTTAGACTTACAAAGTGCCCCTGGGGGCCGCTTGGGGCCCCTGGAACATTTTGGCTCCAGAATTTAGCACAATTGGTCCAACAGCAGTTGTAGTCAGACAAGGGTCCCCTCCCTCTAGTGGGGCTCAGCAGGGCACCGGTTTGGGTTCTAAGCAGTGTAGGACCAAGGGAAGGGGTACCTGAGGCGCAGATTTCCTTAGAGAAGGCAGGGGAGGACTCTGAGGACTTCTCGGAATCTCAGTCCACAGGAGACTCTGAATCGTAGGCTCCCCCTTCTCGGGAAGCTGAGGAGGAGTGGTCCCATGTGATCTGTCTAATTCAGTGAGAGGAGCTGTCATTGACAAAGTTACTAAGGCCCTTTCTAAGCTGTAGACCCCGTTGAGGGGATCCGCTGCTGGAGGGGCTTGCTAGGCCCCCTAAGTATTTTCTTCTGCATAAGGCTCCTGTTAGTATGATGATGGTGGAGTGGGAAAATCCAGATGGTCCACTTAGAGTGATTCACCTTTATACCTTTGCTCTGGAGGAAGTTGAAAGGTATTGGTCTTTTCCTAAGATGGACACTCTGGTCAAAGCGGTCACCAAGGTGACTGCTGTGCCGGTCCAGGGGGGCTCGGCTCTGAAAGGAGCTCCATGACAGCAAATGGCTTTAGGCTGCTGCCACATATTAAAGTTGTTCCTTTCTCCAACATTTCACCCCATTCAAGTGAAAAGCTTTTCAGTTCCACCTCAGATTGTCTTCCCTCCATACAACCAGGTTTAAATTTTACCTAAAATAATAAAAAAGGCTACCACAACTGCTTTCATACAAGCAGTTTGTATGTGTGTATGAAAGCCGTCTGTACTACTACTACTACTTATCATTTCTATAGCGTTACTAGATGATTGGCTGTTCTGCGCATGCTCGGCAGACCGATTGGCTCCCTCCCCCCTACTGAGCTGCTTGCTGTTTTTTGAGCAGCTCATTTGCATCCCGTTTCTTCCAAGCATCACTTGCTATTTCCAAGTCAGTCATTTTTACCGAGTTGGAAATAGCAATCGGTGCTTTAACAGGAAATTAGTGCATCGAGAGTTAAGTGCTCTCCTCTTCCGCTCCTACCCTATTGTAGTCTTCCCTGATCTATCAAGCTCCCCTAACACAGTTAAAATCCCCCCCATCATCCAAACCCCCTTAGCTATTGTCCAAATGTCCCAAACCACTTCAGGAAAAAGTCCCCCTTCTCCCCATTTTCAGCATAGACATTCAGTATGCTAATTTGTTTTTCTTCTACCTGACCCATGACCCACCTGCCCCTCCTCATCCTTACCCTCTTCATATTAACAAATGTGAGATTTTTATTCAATAGAATAGCTACTCTCTGCTTCTTGGCTGTGAAAGATGAGGCAATAACCTCCCTGCACCACCCGCTACAAAGTTTTGCATGTTCCCATCGTGTAACTCTCTCTGTAGCATGGGATAGGAGGTAGTGTTCTATTGTGGATTAAAAACTGGTTAAAATATAAAAAACAGAGAGTAGGGTTAACTTGTCAGTATTCTCAATGGAGAAGGGTAGATAGTGGGGTTCCCCAGGGATCTGTTCTGGGAACACTGCTTTTTAACATATTTATAATGATCAAGGGATGGGAGTAACTAGTAAGGTTATTAAATTTGTTGACGACACAGTTGTTAAATTGCAAGAAGATTGTGAAAAATTACGAGACTGCTTGACTGGGCATCCGCATGGCAGATGACGTTTAATGTGAGCAAGTGCAAAGTGATGCATGTGGGAAAGAGGAACCCAAACTATAGCTACTTAATGCAAGGTTTCACTTTAGGAGTCACCAACTAGGAAAGGGATCTAGGTGTCATCATTAATGATACGTTGAAACCCTCTGCTCAGTGTGCAGAGGCGGCTAAGAAAGCAAATAGAATGTTAGGTATTATTAGGAAAGGAATGGAAAACAAAAATGAGGATGTTATAATGCCTTTGTATCGCTCCATGGTGCGACCGCACCTCAAATACTGTGTGCAGTTCTGGTCGCCACATCTCAAAAAAGATATAGTGGGATTAGAAAATGTACAGAGAAGGGCAATGAAAATGATAAAGGGGATGGGACGACTTCCCTATGAGGAAAGGCTAAAGCGGCTGGGGCTCTTCAGCTTGGAGACTAGACGGGAGATACGATAGAGGTCTATAAAATAATGAGTGGAGTTAAATAGGTAGACGTGAATCACTTGTTTACTCTTTCCAAAAATACTAGGAGTAGGGGACACACAATAAAGCTACAAAGTAGTAAATTTAAACAAATCAGAGAAAATATCTCCTCATTTAATGTGCAATTAAACTCTGAAATTCGTTGCCAGAAAATGTGGTAAAAGCAGTTAGCTTAGCGGGGTTTAAAATAAGTTTGGACAACTTCCTAAAAGAAAAGTCTATAAGCCATTATTAAGATGGACATGAGGAAAATCCACTGCTTATTTCTAGGATAAGCAGTATAAAATGTACTATTTTGGGATCTTGACAACTACTTGTAATCTGGATTGGCCACTGTTGGAAACATGATGCTGGGCTTGATGGACCTTCGGTCTGTCCCAGTATGGCAACGCTTATGTTCTTATGTAAGAAAGTGGAATAGCAGCTCCGCCTGGCCTTTTCTGTGGGGATGTCCAGTTCTCAGGCCATCACTTGTGGCAGTTACGTGACAAAGGTCATGATGCAATGGTTACAGCAGCTCCAGGAGTCCCCAGAGGTGGCTTGCCTGGAGTCGGGAACAGCCTTTTTGGCGGACGCTGTATATGATCTAGTCCGCTTAGCTTCCTGCATAGTGGCCGCTTTGGTGGTCAAACGGCAGTGGTTGTACCTTCACTGCTGTTTTGTGGATGTGGCTTCCTGAAAGTTTATAGTTTATTTGTTTTTGATATACCACTCTAACTGACTAAGCAGGGAAGAGGGAGTAGGGGTGAAGAGATAAAAATATCATATAGAAGGAGAGGAGACAAAAACAGGGTGGCTAGTGAACTCTTTCTTTCTGGTACTCCGAAAGCCTGCATAAAAAGCCAAGTATTGAGTTCGGATTTAAAACTTTTAAAAGAGGATTTACTGCAGAGAGAAAGAGAGGTTATTTCAGACGTGTGGTGAAAGAAAAAAAATGTGCAATGTCTAGTTGATGCGTGGGGACATAATCGAACGGGGCCGGCCATCTATAAGGGCGGCCATCTCTAATGATGGCCCCGTAAAGCGACGTACTCGACTGTATTATCGAAACAAGATGGCTGGCCATCTTTCGTTTTGATAATACAGTCGGGGCTGGCCAAATCTGAACATTTGGGCCGCCCTTAGAGATTGCCGGCGATAGAGATGGCCGCCATTGGTTTTCACCGATAATGGAAACTAATGGCGGCCATCTCAAACCCGGCCAAATCCAAGCCATTTGGTCGTGGGAGGAGCCAGCATTTGTAGTGCACTGGTCCCCCTCACATGCCAAGAAACCAACCGGTCACCCTAGGGGGCACTGCAGTAGACTTCACAAATTGATCCCAGGTACATAGCTCCCTTACCTTATGTGCTGAGCCCCCCAGAACCCACTACCCACAACTGTAAAACACTACCATAGCCCTTAAAGGGTAAAGGGTAGATGTGGGTACAGTGGGTTTTGGGTGGGTTTTGGAGGGCTCCACCACTAGTGTAACAGGTAGGGGGGATGGGCATGGGTCCGCCTGCCTGAAGTGCACTGCAGTACCCACTAAAACCTGCTTCAGGGACCTTCATAGTGCTGTGATGGAGCTGGGTATGACATTTGAGGCTGGCATAGAGGCTGGCAAAAAATGTTTTGTTTTTTTGGGTGGGAGGGGATTGGTGACCACTGGGGGAGTAAGGGGAGGTTATCCCCAATTCCCTCCGGTGGTCATCTGGTCAGTTCGTGCACTTTATCGAGTCTTGGTCATGAACAAAAAGGGACCAAATAAAGTCGACCAAATGCTGGTCAGGTTCGGCCTTCTTTTTTCCATTATCAGCCGAGGCCAGCCATCTCTTAACCACGACTCCGTCTCGTCTTCGGTACACTGCCGACACGCCCCCTTGAACTTTGGCCGGCCGTGCAACGGAAAGCAGTTGAAGCTGGCCAAAATCGGCTTTTGATTATACCGATTTGGCCGGCTTTAGGAGAAGGCCGGCCATCTCCCGATTTGTGTCGAAAGATGGCCACCCTTCTCCTTCGAAAATAAGCAGGTAAGTGTGCGAATTTGGGACTTGGAAGGATGCTAAGTGTTATGCTATGAGTCCCTGTGCCCAGCGAAGCACAGATGAGACAAGCTCAGACCTGAGCTCCGCAGGACAGCCGAACAATCCCGAGACTTCACCTGGAGTGACCCCTGCCCCCAGGACTGGGGGCCGACAGGACTTCCGAACTCCAACCAGGAGTGGTCAGACGACAGGCAAGAGTCGAGGCAGGCAGCAAACAAAGAGATGGTCTGGAGTCAGGCAATGGTCAAGGCAGGCAGTAAAAAAGAAGTAGTCAGGATTCAGGCAATGGTCAAGGCAGGCAGCAAACAAAGAAGTGGTCAGGATTCAGGCAATGGTCAAGGAAGGCAGCAAACAAAGAGGAGGTCAGGATTCAGGCAATGGTCAAGGCAGGCAGCAAACAAAGAAGTAGTCAGGATTCAGGCAATGATCAAATCCGCAAAACAACAGGAAACACCACGAACACCACCAAAGTAGAAGCCGAAGCAAACTGATGACAGTGTTCCGTTCTTAAATAGGCCTCTCATCAGGAGATCCCTGCCACAGCTGACAGGCGAGGAACCTCATTGGGCACACCCATAGGAATAAGCCTCTCAAGATGGCTGCCCCTCAGGAACCGATGCATATGCTCTTCTCAAGATGGCTGACCTTCAGGAACATATCGATGAACCTCTCAAGATGGCCGCCCCCAGATGAATCTCTCAATATGGCCGCCACCAGGAGCAGCAAGGTAGGAGTGTAGCAGTACCCCCTCCGGAAGACCCCCTCCTCACCGGCTCGGCCCGATGGTATTCTTTCACCAGCTCAGTAGCATGGACATTCTTAGCCGGCTCCAAAGAATTGTCCTTTGGCCTGTAGTGCTTCCAGGAGATTAGAAACAGCAGGTGTCTCCCACGACATTTAGAATCAAGTATCTCCTCCACCTTGTACTCAGGATCGGCTTCTGCTTCAGGAATAGCCCCCTTAAGAGGCTCCGGATGCCACCTGGAGGTGAGGAAGGGTTTTAAGAGAGACACATGAAAGGCATTGTGTATTCTAAGGTTTTGAGGTAACCGGAGGCGGTAGGTGATGGCCCCTACCTGGGATAAAACCGGGAATGGCCCAATGAATTTTGGGAGCAAACTTAAAAGCTGCTTGCAGAAGATGTTCCTGGACCTCCCTCCACGTATCCTGGAAAGTAGTGAGAGTGGGCTGTAGTTGCAGCAGCACCTGTGTGACCGGAATGGGAGAAGGCAACCGTGGATGACATCCAAACACTACAAAAAATGGAGATGTTTGGGAGGCGGAATGAACACAGCCCAAGGCAATAGAGAAGCCCAGTCATCTTGGCAATGGTTAGTGTAGGCTCATAGAAAGGCTTTGAGGGTCTGATTCACCCTTTCAGCCATCCCATTAGTTTGTGGATGATATGCTGAATAGAATAGCGTAGTGATACCAAAAGTAGTGCAGAGGTGCTCTCCAAAACCGGGATGTAAACTGGGAACCTCTATCACTGACAATTCGCTGAAGTACTCCATGCAGACAAAAGATGTGGCTGATGAAACTGGTAGCAAGGGTGGAGGCCGTGGGTAGCGCCTTCATGGGAACAAAATGAGCCATCCGAGAGAACCGGTCGATAACCACCCAGATGACCATGTTCCCCTGGGAAGATGGCAGGTCAGTGATGAAGTCCATCGAAATCTCTTGCCAGGGCTGCTGGGGAACAGGCAAGGGTTGTAATTGCCCCCAAGGTCTTTCATGGGATGCCTTACTCCGAGCACAAATGGGACAGGTGGAGACAAAATGACGAATGTCCTGTGCCATTCGGGGCCACTAATAAGAACTGGAGATCAGATGGTAAGTCTTCTGAAACCCAAAATGACCGGCGAACTTTGAGGAATGCCCCCACTGGAGTACCTTCCTCCAAAGCTGAGAAGGTACTGTAGTCTTGTGTGAGGTGGAAACCCCCAGGGCTGTTGGAATGCAAGCTGGGTTAAGTATAGGGTAAGACTCCTCTGGATCTCCGGTTGCCTCAAATACCCGGGAAAGGGCATCCGCCTGAATATTCTTCTCCGCTGGCCGAAACACCAGGCGGAAATCAAAACGTGCGAAGAAGAGGGACCATCGAGCCTGACGTGGATTCAATCTCTTCGTGACCTGTAGGTACAAAAAATTCTTGTGGTCCGTCATGATAATGACAGGATGTGCAGCCCCCTCTAACAGGTATCGCCATTCCTGGAGGGCCCACTTGAGCACGAGCAATTCCTGATCTCCTATAGTATAGTTTCTCTCAGCCGAGGAGAACTTACGGGGGGAAAAAAACATGGATGCCTCTTTCCTGATTCCCCAGCCTGGGACAGCACCGCCCTGGCCCCCAGGGAAGAGGCTTCCACCTTTACCAGAAAAGGCTTAGCCAGATCAGGGCTCTGGAGTACTGGAGCAACAAGAAAAGCCTCCTTCAGCGTGGAGAAAGCGGTCAAGGCCTCTTGAGACCAATTCCTCACATCCGCTCCCTTCTTGGTGAGGGCGGTTAAGGGTGCAGTGATCAGGGAATAATTCAGAATAAACTGTCGGTAGTAATTTGCAAACCCCAGGAACCTTTATAGAGCCCGAAGTCCCTGGGGTACCGGCCAGTTGCGAATGGCTAGGAGCTTAGCCGGATCCATCCGTAGCCCCTGACCAGTTATAATGTAACCCAAGAAGGGCATCTTGTGCTGGTGGAAGGCACATTTCTCCAATTTTGCGAACAACCGATGCTCCTGAAGTCGCTGGAGAACAGTGCGCACGTGGGAAGGGTGGTCCTGACTGGAGGGAGAGAAGATCAAGATGTTGTCTAGGTAGACAATAACCGTCTTATAGAGGAGATCCTGAAAGATGAAGTTCACAAAGTTTTGGAAGACCGTGGGAGTGTTGCATAGGCCGAACGGCATCACCAAATATTCGAAGTGACCCTCGTGCGTGTTAAAAGTGGTCTTCCATTCATCTCCCTCCCGGATTCGTACCAGGTTATAGGCTCCCCTTAAATCCAGCTTCGTGAATGTCCTTGCTCCTTGCAACCGGTCAAACTATTCTGGACTCAAGGGAAGCGGGTAGCGATTCTTAATCGTGATGCTGTTCAGACTCCAGTAATCAATACATGGCCGTAAGGACCCATCTTTTTTCGAGACAAAAAAAACCCCGGCTCCAGCCGGTGACGAGGAAGGCCTGATAAACCCTTTTCGCAGGTTTTCTGCAATATAGTCTTGCATGGCCTGGGTCTCAGTCCGGGATAAGGTATACAGCCTGCCCCAGGGCGGACTTGTCCCGGGGAGTAGTTCAATTGGACAGTCAAAAGATCTATGAGGCGGGAAGGCATCAGCCTCTTTGAGCACTGAACACATCTGCAAAGTCTTGGTATTCTTCAGGAAGAGCCACCTGGACTGCCCGCAAGACTCCAGGAAGGGCAGGCAGAGCCCTCGTAGGAACCTCGATAGACGAGAGACACTGCTGAAAACACCGCGGACCCCATTGACTGATCTCACCAGTGACCCAATCAATAGTAGGAGAGTGGAGCCGCAGCCAGGGTAGTCCCAGAATCACCGGATGAATAGCCCTGGAGATTGCATAAAACAAACCGGTTCCAAGATGGCGCATTGACCGGACGCACCTGTGTCAGCTGCTGAGGCGACTCCGTTGTTTTCTGCTGGTTTCGCTGCTTCTGTGGCCTCCTTGATGGGGAAACGGAGGGGGAAAGTTAAGGAGCGTTCCTCGGCTCCTGAGACGTCCTCGGCGTTACGGCAGACGACTCTCCAGTTTCCAAAGCAGCTACCGGGACCTCGGGGAGCTTCGACCCCCTCTGCTGCTCCCGACGCATCAGCGTCGATTGAGAACGCCAACGGGGCTTCCTTGAGCCCTGTAGAGCGCATTGCTCCGCCTCAACCCGGAAGGGAATTGCTGGCAGCCCAAGCAGGGATGGAGAATGTAGGCGTTCAGCCCAACCTGCTCGAGGGAAGGACTGCGGCGATAGAATATGAACCCCAACCGAAAGAAGCACTTTTTCAATCAGCTATACAGGTACTTCCCTTAGAAATTGTTTCTAAACTATCTCAAGTTGGTGCTCAAATTCAACCCCTTCCTGGAATTTCTGGCGTGGTTAGACCTGCAATTGTGACATTAGAGTCACTATGGGACATGGTACATAATATTCAAATCTCTATGCAACCTACATTAAAAGAGAACACTGAAAATATAAGAATTATTTCTGAAGCTGCGCTACTCCAAGCACAGGTATCTGCGCAGCAGGCCTCGAAATTGGAAAATTTGAATACTAAATTACAAGAGATGGGAACTTTAGAGACTGTTTTGGTTAAGGACAATACTTTTCTTCATAAACGAACAGAATACCTGGAGAATCAGATTCGGAGACTTAACCTCAGGTTCCTAAATTTCCCTAAGTCTCCTCTAATTTCACCTGTTGAAATGGTCAAGAAATATATGGTGGACATTCTTGGAATGGACAAGGATTCGTTGCCCCCCATAACACGGGCCTATTACATCTGGAACCCACAGGGGGGTGAGGGAAACCTCCCAGTGGTGGGGGATGGAATGAATCTAACTTCATTCCTCGAGAGCTCACTGGAGATTATTACCCAGAGGTCTACTATGCTTGTTACTTTTGTCTTGGAGCCTGACCGTAATGCAATATTAAGACTTTCCTTAAGACATTTAGAAAACTTGTTTATGGGCTCAAAGGTTCGTGTTTTTCCTGACCTCTCAAGGCCTACTCAAGCTAGACGCAGGGCCTTTTTGGAACTGCGTCCTAGAGCGTTGGCATTGGGAATAAATTTTGTATTACGATTTCCTTGTATTTGTAATTTAATGCTTGAGGGCAAACAGTTTCAATTTGTTGACCCTAAACAGTTAAAAGAATTTCTTGATGCTAGAGTAGATATGAATGTTGTATGCCCTCCATAAAATAGCAGGCTGGGATCAGCAACCCCGATGTAGCAACTGGTGGGGATTGTTTTTTTTTTTTTTTTCTTTTTCTTATTGCCTTAGTTATTTATATTACTTGATTCTTGGAACCAATGTTTCTTAATTTGTGGACGAACAGGCCTTAAATGTCATTCCTTTTCTATTTCCTTTTGTGAATGCCTATTGCATATTCATAATTTGTTGTGAAATAATGATTTATATTAATAAATAAAATAATTAAAAAAAAAAAAAGCCCTGGAAAGTACTAAGAACTGAATCATCTCCTGGTGGAGAATCCCGACCTGCATCTGCAAAGGTAAGGTAACCCGGGCAACCAGTCGAGGCAGCGTCAATCCCTGGATAGAGGTCACTTGAAGAGCCGGTTGACAGGGAGTCGAAGGCCCCCCTAGTTGTTCCAGGAGGTCGGTGTCAATGAAGTTCCCTCCAGCCCCAGTATCCAAGAGGGCCACCGTATGGATGTGGAAATTCTGCCACTGCAGCAGAATGGGGACAGAAAGCATGTTTTGAGGAAGGGAAGGAGACTGACCCAGGACCACTTCCTTCACGGGTCCTGGGTTGTGGCATTTCCCATCTTATTGGGGCAAACATTTACAAAATGTCCATCCTGCCCACAGTACATGTAGAGGTTGTTTCTCCAGCGATAAGACAGTTCGGACGCGGAGAGACGATGTCGCCTGACCACCATAGGCTCCTCCTCAGATCTGGAAGTCTGCTCCCCGGTGGTTCCAGGCAAGCTCGGGCGCGGTGGTCGATGAGAAAACTTCTGTGTGTGCTGCTGATTACTCCGCTCTTGCTCACGTTCCTGGAATCGAATGTCTATCCCGGTGCATAGGGTGATGAGGGCATCCAGAGTCGAGGGCAGCTCCCTACCCGCTAGCTCGTCCTTCACCCTGCAGCTCAACCTCTGCCAGAAGACAGCCGTCAGGGCCTCCTGATTCCAGCGTAGTTCAGCTGCCAGAGTTTGGAACCAGATGGCATAGGCCCCCACAGACCCGGTGCCCTGCTGGATCTGCAGTAGCTCAGTAGCAGCCGACATCAGCCACCCCAGAACGTCGAAAACCATGCGGAACCGCCGCAGGAACTCTCCTAAATCCGAAAGAATGGGATCCTGTTGTTCCCAGAGAGGGGAGGCCCAAGCCAAAGCTGGTCCGGTCAGAAGGGAAATGATGTAGGTGATTTTCATGCCTTCCGATGGAAAAGATCCTGGCTGCATTTCAAATAGCATCTGGCACTGATTTAGAAACCCTCGGCACATCGAAGGGGTTCCATCGAAACAAGGCGGCTCTGGGAGCCGCAGGCCAACCGCCAGAAGAACCGGTCTGGGATCCAGAGCAGCGGCGCCTCTAGAATTCTGAATGGTAGCCAACTGAGAGCAAACATCCTGTAACACACTGGAGATTCAGTTCATCTGGGTCTGCTGTTGCTGTAGTACCTAGGCTAGGTCTACCATGTCAGTCTTGTCTGGCGAGCTCATGGCTTCGGCTTGCTGTTATGCTGTGAGACAGATGAGACAAGCTCGGACCTAAGCTCCGCAGGACGGCTGAACAATCCCGAAACTTCACCTGGAGCAACCCCTTCCCCCGGGGGTTGAGCCCCCCAGGACCGGGGGCCAACAGGACTTCCGAACTCCAACCGGGAGTGGTCAGACGACAGGCAAGAGTCGAGGCAGGCAGCAAACAAAGAGATGGTCCGGAGTCAGGCAATGGTCAAGGCAGGCAGCAAACAAAGAGGTGGTCAGGATTCAGGCAATGGTCAAGGCAGGCAGCAAACAAAGAAGTAGTCAGGATTCAGGCAATGGTCAAGGCAAGCAGCAAACAAAGAAGTAGTCAGGATTCAGGTAATGATCAAATCCGCAAAACAACAGGAAACACCACGAACTCCACCAAAGTAGAAGCCGAAGCAAACTGATGACAGTGTTCTGTTCTTAAATAGGCCTCTCATCAGGAGATCCCTGCCACAGCTGACAGGCGAGGAACCTCATTGGGCACACCCAGTAAGCCTCTCAAGATGGCTGCCCCTCAGGAACCGATGCAGATGCTCGTCTCAAGATGGCTGACCTTCAGGAACATATCGATGAGCCTCTCAAGATGGCCACCCCTCAGATGAACCTCTCAATATGGCCGCTGCCAGGAGCAGCAAGGTATGAGTGTAACATTAAGGCTGCTTTCAGTGGATCATCACAGGAGATATCTGTGCTTCTGTGTGTTGAGCAAGTGCTAACTGCTAATGGCCACGCACTAATGGGGAAATTAGCACGTGGCCATTATTGGAAAATAGAAAAATCTACCTTTTACCGGCAGTACTAAAAGCGGCCTTAGCATTCGGGAAAGACCCACATTGAGGATCTGCTTGGTAAAAGGGCCCCTTAATTTTCAAACTTGGAAAATTTTGATTCTGCGGGACCAGACAAGCCAATTTTTACCAAGGTCCTACCTGACTAGAGACTATTTCTGCATGGTAGATTAAATTAATAGATCCGTTGCATGCCTGTACTGACTAAACTAATTTGTTCATTTTAAGCTACCCCAAGTCCCATCTACACCCTGTCTAGTATTTATTGGTTGGGACCAGGGCCAGGATGGGTATACACCAGGAGGCCAATGAGCAGCTTCTCTGAAACTTTATCCAATTCATTCATTCATTAACTCAGACAACTCCTATTTCTAAAACTGCAGCTTAATAAAATCACTTTCTTGGCAGTAACAGTAAGCTCTCCCAGACAAAGACATTCAACAGCTACTGTGTATGCTGAAATGAAAGTTCACCTGGCCAGGAACATAGAGAGCAATTCTGTTAGGAAGGCACCAACATTTAGGCACCAATAGTGTGCCTATATGACTAGAATAGTGACATGTGTGCACATACACACGTAAGCACCAGTATTCTGGATATGTGCCATTCTGTAACATGACGCCTAAATGTGATTGCATGCACTTGAAAGATAGTCATACAGTATATGTAGGTGGAATCTGATCAGGGAACACACTTAAAGAATTACAGAATACTATTATGTATTGTGTTGACATTGTAAGTGGTATACTATACCATACCTTGTATTGTTATTTGAATATTTTTACTGCTGTAACTGTCTATTGCTCATGTTTGATTTATTCTTACTGTACACCGCTTTGAGTGAAAGCCTTCAAAAAGGCGGTAAATAAATCCAAATAAATAAATAAATACAATATAGCAATTGAACAATCCAGGTGCAAGCATTTACACCAGCTCTATGGATGGTGTAAGTACTCACGCCTAAAATATACTTGCATATTTGACCTGCTACGCTAATATTCTGCAAAGAAAAATATTTACCTACACCAAACAACTTTAAATTAGTACCTTATTTTCTTACTGTTTTGTTCTATCTTATCCATCTAATGTTCTATCTTTGCTTACACCCTATGCTGTCTATTAAAATGTTTTATTGCGTATTGTGTTGACATTGTAATGTAGCATACTATGCCATACTTTGTACTGTTGTTTGAATATTTTTACTATTAATTGTTTATTGCTTATGTTTGAGTTATTCTTACCAGTGGCATAGCCAGACCTCGGCGGGAGGGGGTCCAGAGCCCAAAGTGTGTGTGGGGGGGGCACATTTTAGTCTGTCTCCCCCAGCCGCCGCCCCTCCCCCGCCACTTCCGACCCCCTCCCCCCTGCCGCCGCCACTTCCGCAAGGTACCTTTGCTGGCGGGGGTCCACAACCCCTGCCAGCTGAAGTCTTCATCAGTGCCGGTCTCCGGCGCGCCGTGTTCACTGCTGATCTGTGCTTTCTTGAGTCCTGATGTCCTGCAAGTTCCTTTTAGTGAAACTGAGGGTGCTCTCTGTCTTGAAGCTCTAGTGGATTCCAGTGCTGGGGGCTTCATCAGTGAGAACCTGGTACAGAGCCATCAAATTCCTACTGAATATTTACCTCATCCCATATCCGTGTCAATGGCATTGGGTCTAGTTCAAGGAGTTTTACGGGCCAGAACCGTGCCTATGATGATATGGCTTGGAGTTCTACATAAGGAAATTATCTCCTTTTATGTGCTCCCATCTGCCAGTGATTCCATCATTCTAGGATTACCATGGCTTAGCTTGCATAACCCCCGCATCGACTGGGAGTGGGGTCAGTTGTCGGCTTGGAGACCAGCCTGCCATAAAGCCTGTTTGGACAAGGTCTCCCCGGTACCAGCGTTACTTCCCTTGGTTCAGGCAAATTTAATGTTACCAGCCATGTATAAGTCCTTTAAAGATGTTTTCTCCAAACGACGAGTGGAAACATTGCCTCCTCATCGCTCCTGTGATTGTTCCATTGAATTAATACCAGGAGCTGAACCTTCTCTTGGCCAAGTGTATCCTCTGTCTCATCCTGAAACTGAAGCCATGACCGAGTATATACAGGACAACCTTGCTCGAGGGTTCATTCATCCCTCAAAATCGCCAGCAGGTGCAGGTTTTTCTTTGTGGAGAAGAAAGATGGTGGGTTGCGTCCATGTATAGACTAAAGAGGGCTCAATGCTATTACACGGAAGGACGAATATCCTTTACCCATGATTTCTGAGATGTTTGACCATCTTCAAGAAGCCAAGATATTCTCCAAATTGGATCTCAGAGGAGCCTATAACCTCGTTCGGTTCCGAGAAGGTGAAGAATGGAAGACCGAGTCCGCGACTGGCACTATAAGTACCTGATGATGCCCTTTGGCCTGGCTAATGCCCCAGCGGTCTTCCAGTCCTTCGTGAACAACATTTTCAGAGACCTCCTATATAAATTCGTAATGGTCTATCTAGACGATATCCTAATATTTTCTAGATCAGCGGAGGAAAATTATGAACATGTGAAGACCGTATTGCAATGACTAAGAGAGAACCAATTGTACGTGAAACTAGAGAAATGTGAGTTTCATCGGTCTGAACTGCCTTTCCTTGGATACATTTTTTCGAACCAAGGACTATGGATGAATCCCAGTAAATTGACTGCAATTTTGCAGTGGCAACAGCCCACGGGGTGTAAGGCACTGCAGCGCTTCCTGAGATTTGCAAATTATTATAGGCAGTTCATCCAAGATTATTTGTCACTGACCACTCCCCTTACTGCATTGACCAAAAAGAATGCCGACGCCCGTAATTGGTTACCAGAGGCTTATGAAGCATTTGAGTATCTTAAACGGGCTTTTGTCGTGGTGCCAGTGTTACGACATCCTAATCCGGCCAGGAAATTTTTTGTGGAAGTGGATGCTTCATTGGTTGGCACAGGGGCAATTTTGGCACAGGTACATTCTAGCGGGAAACTTCTCTCCTGTGCCTTTTTCTCCAAGAAATACACCCCACCCGAGAAAAATTATGCCATAGGTGACCAGGAACTCTTGGCCATTAAACTGGCCTTAGAGGAGTGGCGGCACCTTTTGGAAGGGGCCCAGGAACCTTTCACTATATTTACTGATCACAAGAACTTGGTTTACCTGCGTGAAGCAAAAAGATTGAATCCCCGACAGGCCCGTTGGGCATTATTTTTCTCCCACTTCCATTTCACATTGACCTACCGTCCGGCGGAGAAGAATACCAAGGCGGATGCTCTCTCTAGATCCTTAGAGCCTGACCTAGAAGATGAGCCCCTGCATCATGTGATTGAACTTGCTGCCATTATTTCAGCTATGATGCTTGCGGTACTCGCAGGTATGACATTTGTAACACCTCGGTTGAGAGAAATTGCTAGACATCCTGGTATCCTCGCATACTCTTTCCATTGCAAACTAACTCAGATGTCCCAGCGGCTGCCAAAGCGGTAACCTCCCTCCTGTCCATTTGGCCTTCCGTCCAGAATACACTTCATTTAACCTCTGCTCGCATGAAGCATCAAGCGGATAAGCATCGGAGATTGGAGCCCCGATTCCAGCCGGGTGATTTGCAATAATAAACGCGCTGTGATTGGCTCAGAGACTTCCTGGTCTCTCAGCTGAGTGAAGCACTGCCAAAAAAGACGTTTGAGCTGCGAAGAAGTTGCAGGAGATGTTCTTTTTTTTTTCTTTGCAGCTCGTCCTGGCAGGCAGGCAGTCTGAGCAACTGCCTGGGGGGAGCTAACCATGCTTCTGGGACCTTTGAAAGGCTTTGAAATGGATCGGGTGAGTGTGTCCTTCTTTGAAAGCTTTGAAATGGATCGGATGAGTTTTTTTTGTTGTTGTTTTTTGAGTGAAGGACGTCTATTAAGCATGCACAGAGCAGCCAGCATAACACTTGGTTGCTCTGCGCATGCTCGACCGGCCGACTGGCCGAGTGTTTAGAGATAGAATAGAGAATGCAAGTGAGCTACAACGAGCAGCTCATTTGCATTCCCTTTCCTTAATGCATGCCCGTTCCTTACTGATTCACTAAGGGAATCGGTAAGGGAAGGGCTCTAACAATTTTTTAGTGCATCTTCCCCTCTGTTTGTGCTAGTGCACTTTCTGTATACATTGGAGTTTTTGCTTTCTCTCCTCGTAGCTTGTTGATTCGATGTATGTGTGCTGGTAATTCCCAGCATGAGCTTGATTGCCTCACTATACTGCACCTGTGTCTGTTCCCTGCTTGCTGCTGTAGTCTGGTCTGTGGTAAGCTTGTCCCTTGTATCGTTCCAGTTCGTTTGTTTAGTTTCCCTTTCCTCAGTGTAACCCTTTATGTGCAGTATTTAGTATTTGCCTTCGGTAGTCCTGCCTCTGTCTGCAGCCTCCCTGTCCTTGTATTTGCTCCTGTTCATTTGTTTAATTCCTTTGTTGCCTTACCTTTGTCTGCCATGTTTGCCCTGCTTCCTGCTGTTTGGTGTCAGAAGCAGCCTTCGCTTTAGCCCATTTTTTCTCCTTTGTTTGCTGAGTCTATCTCCTGATTTTGGTGAGCATTGCACCTTGTCTGATCTGTGTATGTTAAGGCAACCTTCTCTGTTTGTTACCCTTGTGTGCTGTGTGGTACAGCCTTGTGTATTCCTATAAGCAGCTTCCCTTTACCCTTGTGTGTTGTGGTGCCAGCCTTGTGCATTCTTGTGTGTGGATTCCCTTTACCCTTGTGCACTGTGTGGCACAGCCTTGTGTATTCCTATAGGTAGGTGGCTTCCCCTTAACTTTGAATGCTGTATGGTACAGCCTAAAGTATTCCTTTGAGTGGCTTCCTCACGTGTGGCACAGCCTTGTGTATTCCTATAGTAGCTTCTGGCTGTTGCCCTTTCCCTGGTGTCTCTAGCTTGCGCTGTGTGCTTTGCCTGTGCTCCAGTCCCTTTGGGGACCTCTCATTCTTTCTCCCTTCCCAGTGTATGACTCGGTTCCTGTTTGGCCGTGAGGCCCGTAAGCTTGGACTCTGTATGAGTGGGTTCCAGCTAGGCCGTGAGGCCCACCTGAATGATCTGTCTCCCATTTTCCGGTGGTGCTAGTTGTTTGTGCTGTGTGTGCAGGGCTTGGTGGCTGGGTTGTGTGTAGTGCCTATTTGGTCCACCCTAGGTCTTGGCCAAGATCCTGTGCTAGGCCTTGGCCTGGGCTCATTACCAGATGAACAGCAGTACAGTTTACTAGAGGTTCCACCTACAGTTCAGAAGGTAGCTGCCAGGAGACTCAGCCTCTGAGGCTCAGATGCAAGCTGTTTATACTTGAGATCTGGTGATGTGTGATGGGATCCTCAGAAACCATGTAGATATGATGCATGGTAACTTTCCTTCAACCTTGTGGTGTTTCTAGTCCACAAATAGATGAGATGAAATCATGTTTGCCTTGCTGTAATACATACACTGATAGACTAGTAACTCAAAAGGGTGATGAGGGTTCCCCGTCACTCTGCCATCCACTAGGGCAGTTGCTTAAGCAGACTTCTGTCACCTAGATGCTCTTAGGTACTACTTTGACTTTACTATACTGGATTGGGTAGTGCAGCACTAGACCTTATAATATCTCGGCTACAAGGCTGAAACTTAGGCTTGAAGGCTCAGAGAGGAACAGAAGCATAAGACAGTGTTTCAATAGTGAGTCAAGGTTTTATAGTCAGGGGAGTTTCTTTCTGTAACCAACTCCTACCTCTGATAATAATAGTCCACTCCTAGTTTCTGTCTCTTTTTAGAAGAGGCCAGAATTTCCAGCTGGTCAGATATTGTTCTGCCTGCCTACCACTAAGGTCTGGCTCTGGCAAGATGGTAAAATTCTATTTCTTAAAGTAGTAGCAATAGGAGCCTACGCAGACACCCCTACTGCTAAATTACCAGCTGTGCTGTACTTATTCTGTATTCCGCAGGAGTGGTACAAGTGAAGTATTCGATTACCCCAAAATAATCAGCCCACAGTGATCAACATTTTTTTTAATCCAGCCAATATAGGCAAAAAAAAGTGTATATTCAGCAGCAGAATCCAGTGAGTGCCCAGTACTATTCAGATAACAATGATATTCCGCCACTGTTCGGACAGCTTATCCATATCCATTTATTTTTTGCTGTCCTAAGTTGTCCAGATAGTTATCTAGGCAACAGCACTGAAAATCCCCATGCTCATGGACTGCCTGGCAGTATTCAAATAGTGCTGAGGTGGTCTGTAAAGATATTTAGCAGCAATCTGTGGAAAGTACTGCTGACTATGTGTCTTGGTAGCACTTTTAAATATTTTCTCCTAGTATTTAGTTTCTGTGTAGGGATCTGTAGCTGTCTGACTTGTTCTGTTTTCCAGCAGGAAGCATATTGGTTTTCTAGGGTGCTGTCTTTTATAAGTAGACTGGTAGCTATTTGTGTCCTGGACATTCATCCTGTTTTTAGTATGCCAGCTTTCTTTATTGGTCTAGAGAGAGAGTGTGTGTGTGTGCGAGTGTGTGGACAGTTTGAGTTGTTCTTACTCTGAGGTGACTTCAGAATTTGTATATTATAGTCAGTGAATTTTAATGCATATTTCTGCTTTTCTACGTGCTTTATAGATTTTAAAAAATGGAGTCAACATTCACAGGAGTTAACCAGGTAGGAGCGGTTCCTACCTAGTTAGCTTCTCTTATTGGTCCCTGGCCAGATGTTCAGTGACATCTGGGTTGTGCAGGTGTGATCCAGCAGCAGAGCTGGAAATAGCCTGGGCACTACTGATACTTAGCATCAGTCTCTTAATAGCCTATTCCTACAGTAGATTTGTTTTGTTACCTGGGAGTAATCTTTGATAGTAGATTTATGTTTGAGAAACTAATTTGACAGGTTATTAAATTGAGTTTTCAATCACTTAGAAGGCTTCACTTAATCCATTGTTACTTAGATTTTCCTTCACTACATACCCATTTGTAATATTGTGGCTTGACTACTGTAACTCAGTATATTCAGGGATATTGAAAACTCAACTTTGTAGACTCCAAACACTCCAGAATTCAGGAGCTTATTTTTCATGCAGAGCTCAAAAGTTTGATCATATTACTCCTTTGTTAGAAAAACTTCATTGGCTCCTTGTCCACTTGCATATCCAGTATAAGATATATTTAGCCCATAAGACTATTCAGTTAGGTACACCACATCCGCTCTTCTCCAGTCCCACAGAACCTCTCCCGTCTTCAAGGATTTATTAAACAAATCTTTAAGAGGACCTGCCAGAATCTCTCTAAGCTCCCTCAATATCCTAGGATGGATCCATCCGGTCCCATGGCTTTGTCCACCTTCAATTTTTCAAGTTGTTCATAAACACATTCTTCTGTGAACAGTGTGATATCCACTTCATTCTTATATGTACCTTTACCAGCCGATCGTTGTCCTTCAGGATTTTCTTCCATAAACTCAGAACAGAAGTATTTGTTTAGCACATTCGCTTTTTCATATTGCTCTCCCATAGCCGTTCACAGCATCTTTAAGTTTCACAATTCCATTTCTAGCATTCCTTTTTTCACTAATTTACCTGAAAAAGTTTTGTCTCCCTTCCTTGCATTTCTAGCCATTTGCTCTTCTGCCTCTGCTTTTTCTAGATGTATCTCCCTCTTGGCTTCTTTCAGCTTCTCCTGGTATACTTTCCTGTGTTCCTCTCCTTGAGTTTTCCTGTATTTCATGAATGAACCTCTTTTGCCTTTATTTTCTCAGCCACTTGTTTGTAGAACCATATCGGTGTCCTTTTCTTCTTACTTTTATTTATTTATTTTTATTTTGCTGCATTTGTATCCCACATTTTCCCACCTATTTGCAGGCTCAATGTGGCTTACATTATGCCGCAATGGCGATCGCCATTATCGGAATGAGAAATACATTCTCATTTCTCTCCTCACGTAAAGGTCAGTAGCTATTTTAATAGCCACTTTTAGCCTGGACCACTGTCTTTCCACTTCTCGTATGTCTTCTCATCCCCTCAGCTCTTTCTTCAGGCCCGCCCCCATTTTGTTAAAGTCAGTATGTTTGAAATCCAGGACTGAGTTTTGAGTGACTGCTCTCCGCTCTAGCCGTTATTTTATTTTTATTTTGTTACATTTGTACCCCGCGCTTTCCCACTCATGGCAGGCTCAATGCGGCTTACATATTATATACAGGTACTTATTTGTACCTGGGGCAATGGAGGGTTAAGTGACTTGCCCAGAGTCACAACGAGCTGCCTGTGCCTGAAGTGGGAATCGAACTCAGTTCCTCAGTTCCCCAGGACCAGAGTCCACCACCCTAACCACTAGGCCACTCCTCCACTCCAACCAAACCATTTGATGATCACTACTGTCCAGGTGGGCATCTACTCTGACATTAGTCACAATTTCCCCATTTGTGAGCACCAGATCTAGCATTGCTCCTTCCCTTGTGGGATCCATCACCTTTGTCTGAGCATAGCACTTTGAAAGGCATCCATTATCTCCCTTCTGATTCTGCAGGTGGAACTTTCCAGTTCACATCTGGCAAGTTGAAATCACCCAGTAACAGCACTTTCCCTTTCTTTCCCAACTTTTGGACATCTGCAACCAGATCTTTATCAAGCTGCTCTGATTGTGTCGGAGGTCTGTAGACAACACCCTTGTGGATAGAGGTTCCGTGTTCTCTTTTCAAGGCAATCCATATAGCTTCTTCCTTTCCCCATATCGCCTGCATTTCAGTCGCTTTAATATTGTCTGTGACATACAGAGCTACTCCTCCACCTTTTCAACCATTTCTATCCTTCCTAAATAGATTATAGCCCGATATTTTTGCGTCCCATTCATGGGAATCATTGAACTATGTCTCTGTGATAGTGACAACATCTAAATCTGCCTCTATCATCAGGGCTTGCAGATCATGAACTTTGTTGCTTAGACTGCGAGCATTTGTAGTCATTGCTTTCCAGCTACATTTCAGTGGTAGTCTAATCTTATGTACTACTACTACTACTTAACATTTCTAGAGCGCTACTAGGGTTACGCAGCGCTGTACAGTTTAACAAAGGACAGTCCCTGCTCGAAGGAGCTTACAATCTAAAGGACGAAATGTCAAGTTGGGGCAGTCAAGATTTCCTGAATAGAGGTGTAGTGGTTAGTTGCCGAAGGCAACATTGGGCTTTGAGCAAAGATTTGAAGATTTATGTGTAGATTTTTGTTTAGTCTCACCTACTCTGGAATTACTAAGAAGTGAAGTGCTAAGATCGTTGCTTCCATTGCTTTCTTTACTATTGTTGTAGCTTGTTTTTTGCTGTGGGTGACTACCTGGATTGACCTGCTTCCAGCTGCCACCCCCAGCTTCTAGCTTATGTGCCTAGACACATATTGTCTGAATCTCTCACCAAGGATTCTTTTTCCTGCCACAGTGAGATGCAGCCCATCATTACAATATAGTTTTTTGTTTTTCCATGTATTGCCTCATCCTCCTATGTACCTAAAACCTTCTTGGTAACACCAGACTTTGAGCCACTTATTGAAGTTCTCAGTATTTTGTACTCTTTCCTCTTCCTTTACATAAGTAGGTAGAACTTCAGAAAAAACAACAGTATGTACCAAAGATTTTAACTCCTCCTTCAACTCCTGAAAAGATTTTTGTGCTACAAGCAGGGTATTATTTGCTAGGTCATTTGTGCCCATGTGAATAACAACATCAGTGTTAGAATCCTTATTCTCTTCTCTGATTATAGTCAGTATTTGCCTGGTACTCCTGCTAGCTGAGGATCCTGGAAGGCATTTTACTTTGCAGGGCCCCTTGAACTGTGTTCCAAAGTTAATGCCTCTGATAATGGAATCCCCTAACAGTAACAATTTTCCGGTTTTCAGTTTTATTTGTGCTTTGGGTGGGTCTTTTCTCTTGAGCTACCTTCATTGGTTTTGGTTTCATCTCAGTTCTATTTTTTTGTACCTCACACTGCTCTAGTGCAGTAAAAGAATTATGTAGGGGCTGCAGTTGTGAGGACAGATGCTTTTATGTCACATGTCTTAATCTGCCTGAGCCTACAGTGACCCATCTATTCCTGAGTTTTATTTTTTGAGGCAGAGGTGGTAAATTGGTATGGTTCTGTGTAGTGATGGAAGCTGCTTTAATTGCATCCAATTCTTGCCTAAGTTTGCTGATCTCTTTTAGGCTAGCAAGCTGAAGACAGATGGGGCAAGACCTAAGCTACCAGATGGTGTGCCTTGGAACTAAAGCACCACAGTTGTTACACTGAATAAAAGTAATTTTGATTGGATGTAGATGGTATGCACAGGTGTACTATAATGTAGCTGAGGACTATTACTAATGATTTTTTTTGTCTATGTATGACTAGAAATCCCAGGGGTGGGTGGGATGTGGGGAGGGTTGGTGGGACTAAGTCCTACAGTGATTCAGCCAAATACCACAATTAAAAATGTTCTCTGGGAGGGGCAAGCAATGAGAATGTGAAACAAAGTCCAGGATTTGCTAGAAATCTAACTTTTCTTTCTAAACCAAATTATCCCAATAAGTATTGCAGTTTCTTTAATGTAATCTCTAATTACAAATTAGACCAGTTGAAGATTAAAGCTACTCTCTTTATCTAGGCCTGGCAATGGAAAATAAACCTTGCAGAGCCTGTAGCCAGAATGTTGAGAAATTAAGAATTAAATATCATAAAACACTTAGCAGTATTATGGTTCAGGTCCAGCACGTGGAATGCTTCAAGCAGTGTGCACTTTTCTCAAAGAGTGCATTCTATTGGCAAATAATGCACACTCTTTTCTGATATTACACCATGCGGAAACCATCACACATACGTGTACTATTGGGAAAGAGTGCACACTCCGAAAGTTGCACACCCAAATTTGTGATTAGTATGTAAATTTGCATATGCAAGTTATAGAATAAGGTCAGTTACACATATAACTTAATGAGCTGATAATTGGTGTTAACAAGATATAATTGGCCTTAATTGGAGCTAATTGGTACCAATTAGCAGTTATGCATATAACTGCCCATAGCAGGTGGAGATGGAGGACACTGAACTGAATTCTAATATAGGACAGTCCTTAGCCCAGCCAGCCAGTATTCCCACTATCTCCAGCATCTGGTGGATGGTCTCCCAGCAATTTGTGCTCTCATTTGTGGGCCTGCTCGTGTCCTGGGTCTCCCAGTTTAGTTGAGCCCAGGGGTGTTAGACTAGTGCTGGAGGTACACCTGGTGGTGCCAGGTTTCCTCTCCTTTCCTCCCCCTTTCTTCTACATTTAATTTGTTTTTTAAACCAGCCTAACACCTATTTCAGCAGTGCTGTCATAAGGTGCAGTGGGGCAGCTTTTGCTCCATTCAGGGGGGGGGGGGGTGGAGTGCTGGTTTAGGGGCAGCAACAGAGAGACTCTTCTCAGAACCAGCAGGCAGGAGGGATCCTGAGCGGTAACCTCTCCTTGAGTTGGTGGGTCTGTATTTCCCTCCTTCCTGATGGCAGATGAAGTGGCTAAGCACTGTTCCAGCTGCTCAGCATGAAGACCTGCTCCAGGGAGCTGCCCTAAGTGTTTCTCACATTTAGGGATGTTAGACCAGCCTGAATCACTAGAACCTCAGTTCCTTTCCTGCGCTGCACAAGACTGATAGCACATCTTTTTCTTTAGGTTCCACCGCTGGAACAGTGGCCATCATGGCAGATGACGTGGAAAGAACTGGGTCAGCCTCTATGCCTTTCTCTTTTCACCAGCCCTCTTCTGCTGTCCTTGGGGACTCCCAATTGCCATTTTCTCAAGAGTTTGTTTTGTTGCTCCATCATGCTCTGCCAGCTCAGGACACCCTCCTTTTCCTCCCTGTCCTTAGTACAGGATCCCGCAGCTAAGAGGCAGTGGGTGGAAGTACATGTGAATGTGGACCCCGGTTCTCTCTCTTCTCCTCCTAGATCATTGTCTGGGCTTCTTTGCGACAGGATTGTGAAAAATTACAAGAGGACCTTACGAGACTGGGAGACTGGGCGGCTAAATGGCAGATGATGTTTAATGTGAGCAAGTGCAAGGTGATGCATGTGGGAAAAAAGAACCCGAATTATAGCTACGTCATGCAAGGTTCCACGTTAGGAGTTACGGACCAAGAAAGGGATCTGGGTGTCGTCGTCGATAACACACTGAAACCTTCTGCTCAGTGTGCTGCTGCGGCTAAGAAAGCGAATAGAATGTTGGGTATTATCAGGAAAGGTATGGAAAACAGGTGTGAGGATGTTATAATGCCGTTGTATCGCTCCATGGTGCGACCGCACCTTGAGTATTGTGTTCAATTCTGGTCGCCGCATCTCAAGAAAGATATAGTGGAATTGGAAAAGGTGCAGCGAAGGGCGACTAAAATGATAGCGGGGATGGGACGACTTCCCTATGAAGAAAGACTAAGGAGGCTAGGGCTATACAGCTTGGAGAAGAGACGGCTGAGGGGAGACATGATAGAGGTATATAAAATAATGAGTGGAGTGGAACAGGTGAATGTGAAGCGTCTGTTCACGCTTTCCAAAAATACTAGGACTAGGGGGCATGCGATGAAACTACAGTGTAGTAAATTTAAAACAAATCGGAGAAACTTTTTCTTCACCCAACGTGTAATTAAACTCTGGAATTCGTTGCCGGAGAAAGTGGTGAAGGCGGTTAGCTTAGCAGAGTTTAAAAAGGGGTTGGACGGTTTCCTAAAGGACAAGTCCATAAACCGCTACTAAACGGACTTGGAAAACTCCAAAATTCCAGGAATAACATGTATAGAATGTTTGTACGTTTGGGAAGCTTGCCAGGTGCCCTTGGCCTGGATTGGCCGCTGTTGTGGACAGGATGCTGGGCTCGATGGACCCTTGGTCTTTTCCCAGTATGGCATTACTTATGTACTTATGTACTCTCTTAAACTGGAGACCTTGGAGGAGGGGGAGATTCCTCAGACAGAGGCAGATGTTTCCTTGGCAGTTCAGATGTTCCATAAGGAGGAACTGTCTGCCTTTATTACCAAAGCAGGTGCTTAATATCTCCCCTCCGGCCTCTTAGCCCCCTGGCCTTGGTGCAGCCAATGATGGCTAGCACGAAGGAGTCACCTAAGTTCTTTGTAGTTCAGGAGGCCATACAGGAACTCATCTCAGTGCAATAGGATACTCTGGATTCCAGTTTGAAGCTGATTCAGGCTATGTCTCGCCTGTACCCTATTTCCCTGAAGGAGCTGGAGAAATTGCAGATGCCCAAGGTGGACGCTCTGGTGGCGGCTGTCACAAAGACCACCCATCTGTTGGAAGGTGGCATTGCCCTCAAGGATCCCCTGCTGTGCTATTTCCTGACTGCTTATGTGTTCTGTGTGTCTGCATTTGCCAAACCCAGAAGTGACGTTAGTACCTGCTTGCTTTATTGTACTGCTGCTAGACTTGCGGCGCACTCCTGTGTGCATTCTATGCGCCTCCTGAGAGTGTCTCTTATTATGCCTAGGACTACATTGAATCCATTCTGTTTGTGTATTTTAATTGCACATTTTATGGCATTGGGCCTTCCTATCCCAGTAATGTGGGGCCGGAGATGAGCTTTCTTACCATGGCAGTCGTGTCGTCAGGGCCGGAGACAAGCTTTCCTACCCTGGCAGTCATTTCGTCGCTATGAATTAAGGCCTAGTTCAGCTTTGATTTCAATACCTCTTTCCTTGGAATTACTATTATTGCCTGGCCTGTCAGTTGAACAACTTAAATTGGGTTTGTTAAGTGTATGAACCATTCGTACTAAACATGGATTGCCATGGCTTCGACATTCTTTGTCTTGTGGAGACCTGGTTGTTGGAATCTGAATAGTTATATTTGCAACAATTGTGCCACCAGGTTATTCTTACTTTTGCTTTTCTAAGTTAGCTGGTGGTGGTGGGGGGGGGGGGGGGGGGGAGGTCTGGCTGTCATTATTTTCTACTGCACTCTTTCTTACTATGCAGTCTTCTTACTTTTCTGGGTGTGTAGAGAACCTCAGTTTTCGTTTAGGCAAAAATGAACGTTGTACTTTCTTTTAGTCTACTATCCTTCACCCTACAGGACCTTGAGCAACTTTTAATGCACTACTGTTTGGCATCTTTGAAGGTTACTATTTTAGGAGACTTTAATGTGCATATGGATGA
The DNA here is from genome assembly GCF_901765095.1 of Microcaecilia unicolor. NCBI lineage: Eukaryota > Metazoa > Chordata > Amphibia > Gymnophiona > Siphonopidae > Microcaecilia > Microcaecilia unicolor. Next base: position 184,843,750 of record NC_044035.1, read on the forward strand.
TTTATCTAATAAACTTACAGGTGCCTTTTCAACTTTTCCTTGAGATTTACAGATTCAACAACATGTTTGCCAGCCTGCCCATATTGCAGGTCACAGTATACAGTAGATTTAGTGCTTTTACAAGCTAAGTCTTCAGTCTTTATAGATTCTTTATCGACTTTGTCACTACCTCGGACAGATCATTATTTGGTCTCCTTTATATTACATTAAGTACATAAGCATCGCCATGCTGGGACAGACCAAGGGTCCATTGAGCCCAGCACCCTGTCACCGACAGTGGCCAAAAGAACAAGCAATTTGTCCCACCCATCCTAGAAATACTGTATTCCCTCGTCCATTCAATAACATTCTATGGCTTTTTCCTCCAGGAAGCCGTCCAATCCTTTTTTGACGTCCGCTAAGTTAACTGCCTTAACCACCTTTTCCATTAGCGAATTCCAGAGTTAAACTACGCATTGAGTTTCCTCCGATTCGTTTTAAATTTACCACACTGCAGCTTCATCGCATGCCCACTTGTCCTAGTATTTTTTGGAAAGCGTAAACAGACGCTCCACATCGACCCGTTCCATTCCACTCATCTTATAGACCTCTATCATATCTCCCCTCAGCCACCTTTTCTCCAAGCTGAAGAGCCCTAGCCTCTTCAGCCTATCCTGATAGGGAAGCCGTCCCATCCCCTGTATCATCTTTGTTGCCCTTCTCTGCACCTTTTCCAGTTCCACTATGTCTTTTTTGGGGTGCGGCGACCAGAATTGAACACAATACTCGAGGTGCGGTCGCACCATGGAGCGATACAACGGCAGAATAATATCCTTATATTTGTTTTCCATCCCTTTCTTAATGATACCCAACATTCTATTTGCTTTCCTAGCCGCAGCAGCACATTGAGCAGACATTTTCAACGTATCATCAACGACGACACCTAGATCCCTTTCTCGGTCCATGACTCCCAACGCTGAATCTTGCATGACATAGTTATAGTTTGGGTTCCTCTTTCCCACATGCATCAATTTGCACTTGTTCACATTAAACGTCATCAGCCATTTAGACGCCCAGTCTCCCAGTCTCGTAAGGCTCTCTTGTAGTTTTTCACAATCTTCCCATGATTTGACTACTTTGAATAACTTTGTGTCATCGGCAAATTTGATTACCTCACTAGTTACCCCCATCTCTAGGTCATTTATGAATATGTTAAAAAGCAGAGGTCCCAGCACCGATCCCTGAGGGGCCCCACTAACTACCCTTCTCCATTGCGAATATTGACCTTTTAGTCCTACTCTCTGTTTCCTATCTTTCAACTAGTTTTTAATCCACAGTAAGACACTACCTCTGATCCCATGTCCCTCTAATTTTCTTGTTCTTCATTTCCGGTGAAAGTTTACACCAGGCCGCTTCATCTTACTACTGAGGAAGTGTTATCATCAGATTTGTCATTAAATCTATCTACTTTTCTTCATTGTCACTCAATGAGAAAATATTTTTCTAGAATTCTGTAACACCTGCTACCCTAAAGAAGTTAGCACCTCTACAACAGACTCTTTCCAGGGATGCAAAAAAAGGAACTCTGGTATTCTCCAGAACTTGTTTTATTGAAGCAACAACTGCACCAGAGAGAACGTAAATGGCGCAAAAAAACACTCCATGGATTCCAGAGAAGGTTATTTTCAGATAGCTACTTACTATAAAAGAAAGGTATTTTATTTATTTATTTATTTATTTATTTATTTATTTCATTTGTATCCCACATTATCCCACCTCTTTGCAGCAGAGGCGTAGCCAGACACCCAATTTTGGGTGGGCCTGGGCCCAAGATGGGTGGGCAGAACTCCTCCCTGTCCCGCAAGTGATTTGGTCTCTCTCTCTCTCGCCTGCATGCTATTTGGTGTCTCAAACATCCCTCTCCCCCCATACCTTTTAAATAGCAGATTTTCACTGGCAGCAAGCAGCAAATAATACACACTGCTCATGTTGGCTCCACAGCCTTCCCTCTGATGCAACTTCCTGTTTCCACATAGGCAGGAATACATCAGAGGGAAGGCTGGTATGCAGGAAGGACAGGAATTTTCGGCTGGTGGGGCTTGGGAATCCTTGCCAGACACTTCATAGGTGTGCTGCTACTGGGTGGGCCTGAGCACAAAGTAGGTGGGCCTGGGCCCACCCAGGCCCACCCTTGGCTACACCACTGCTTTGCAGGCTCAATGTGGCTTACAATTCATCATGGATACTGGAAATAAGAGAAAGTACATTTGGTTTTACAGAGGGTTTTGGTTACAGGGTGGTGAAATACATGGTAGTGTTAAAGCAGAAGACATTATAAGACAATATTGGATATATTTAGAGATTGTTAAATGTTACATGTGCTGAATGTTATGATAGGTAGTTGATGCCTGAAAGGCTTATTATTCAGCCCATATTCTTTCTACCCCTTCTATGGCCCAACTATATAGAATTTTTCAGAATTTTACTGTACACACTCCACCTGTGGTTGAAACATTACTACCTTCTGTCCAAGCCTTGGTGGATTCTTTCCAACAAAAATTTCTGATTTACAACCTTCTGTTACTCCTTGTGCAACACAAATCTGTAGTCTTGAGTCAGCATCTGAAGACCGTCTTCCTCCTTCCTCAGTGAATTCTGGGGGGAAACTTTCTAACTGCTTTTCAGGTTCCTTCAATGACGGAACTTCTTCGGGTTCTTACCTCTATTCAACTTAACTACTGCCCCTCATGACCCTATTCCTTTGCGGCTTTTAAATACATTTATCTATTTTCCTTCTTTTTATTCAGGATATGATTGGTTATTCTCTTACTGTGGTGCCAGTCAGAATTTTGGAAAGTGGCTTATTTATGCCCTAAAATTAAAGATCATAAGAAGTGTACCACAGATGTTACCAGTTATCCTCCCATAGCTAATTTTGACACTACTAATGCACATCATCCCCATCAGACTGGGTTTCAGAATGTACATTCTACTGAAGCTACTTTGTTGGGTATGACCACTTATGTGAAGACAAATTTAGATCATTTGATCTAACTAATGTATTTGATCTGGTAGATCATGACTTGCTTTTGCATCAGTTGCGCAGAATAAACTTAGCTGGTACTTCATTAGCATGCTTTAATTCTTTTTTTTTTTTTTTTCCTTTTTTTTTTTTTTTAATTAATTTTTATTGTCACCAATGCGATACATAGGTACATCTACAATGTTTCAGGTAATATCAAAAGCCATTCCATACAGTAGATGGCCTGAACAGCATCCAATAGTAAACAAAGATTTAACAACTTAGGTTTTGTAATGCCATAAACGTGTCGGCTTTTTTTTTTTTTTTTTTTAAAGTACCCCCTATCCATTCATCTCATGCATCCCATTCCCTCCCATTCCTTCTCACACCATTCGCTTCAAAAACACATCCTATTCCCTCCCATCCCATCCCCGCCTCCTTCCCTCTTTACCCTAGCTGCTGTAAACAATCTGTCCACACCTTCGAATATTGCTTGTTTATGGATTTTAGAGATTTGGCATAGATCCGGCTTTCATATTTGCCGACTTCCTGCATCCTGGTCTTCCAGGCTTCAATTGGTACACTCTCAGCGGAGGTCCAAAATTGCAAAATAGTCTTTTTGACTAGCAATAATGTCATATATATGAATCTCCTGTGTGGTTGCGATAGGCCCTGTGTCAACAAAAGATTTTGATCTCCCAGTAGTAATGTTATATAGTCCCACTCTATCTGCTTGTGGGTGACCTGTTGTATTATTTGAAATGCCTCATTCCAGATAGATAGGCTCGAGCACTCCAAAAAAGAGTGGAGAAAAGTACCCTCTCCCCGGCGGCATCTGTTGCATTGTCCGTCCCCCCATAAGCCCATAGCTGCCCCTTTGGCTTTGGTAATATAAGCTCTATGCATTATCTTGTACTGCGCTTCCTGTAAATCTGCTGTCTTGACCATGGCATATAATGTGTTAAAAAGCCGATTAAATGTTTGAATTGTGTATTTCGTACTCAGTTCCCTGTTCCAGTGCTCTATCAACCGTTCCATCCCCCCTGTTGGAGTGTGCATTTGTAGTATCTTATACCATGTGGAGATGCTGTTTACTTTAAATGGAGTACGAAGCAGAATCTTATCCAATAGGCCCCACGTCCACTTGTCCCCATATTTCCCTTTAAGGGAAGATTGATAATGCCTCACCTGTATATAATGCAGCAAATTGTTATTAGGGATAGCCCATCTCTCTTTTATTTGATCAAAAGACTCTATGCTATCCCCGCCCTCTACTAAAAGGTGACCCAGTATTCTACACCCGTTCTGTTGCCATTTAGTAAACATCGAGTATCCCATGCCCGCCGGGAAGTCCGCATTACCCACAAGGCCCAAGAAGGGAGACGCGTCAGGTGATCGATCTTGATGTCCTCTCCACCAGACCCATGCCCTCCTGAACGGTCTCAGAAAAGCCAATTTGCTCACTAATTGTGGATTCGTATTTGTCCGCATATGAATCAAGTTTACAAAAGACCACGGTCGACTCCAGTCTTCCAACCCTCCGTGCGGCAAAAACCGGTAATGATCTGCCAATCCTTCAAAGATAAACCGCATTAGCGCTGCAACATTATAAATGCGCAGGTCAGGTAATCCCAGACCCCCGGCCCCCTTGCTATATACTAATTTCTGGTGTCCTATCCTTGCTCCCTTCCCATGCCAAATAAAGGAGCGGATTATAGAGCGAAACAATCGCTCTTCTTTCCGTAGGAGCCAAATAGGAGCTACTTGTAGGGGATAAAGAACCTTGGGCAACATAACCATTTTCACGAGGGCTATTCTCCCCATCAGGGACAACGGTAGGTCCTTCCAACGGGCACACAACTGCTTAATTTTGTCCACCGGGTCGATTACATTCTTGCGATAAAATGTCCTCGCGTTAGGGCTTAAGAAAATGCCTAGATACCGCATTGCTCCCTTGGCGAATGGAATCGGCATTTCCTCTACTCCCGGGTCTCCCGGTTGCCCCGATAGGGAGAGTACTTCTGATTTGGAGCAATTTACCCGCAACCCTGACAGATCCCCAAATTCATCCACTATGGCCAAAGCCTTTGGCAAGTCCGTAGGGGCGTGGGCCAAGTACAATAAAATATCATCAGCGAATAAGTTGAATTTCCGGTGCCCCACTCGCAGCCCTCGGATTGTCCTGCTGCTCCTTATTTTAATTGCAAGTGGCTCTATTGCCAGGAGAAAAAGAAGGGGTGAGAGGGGGCACCCCTGCCGAGTGCCTCTGTGTAGCGCGAAGCTTTCTGTTAGTTTCCCATTAACTAACAACCTGGCTAGGGGATTTGTATAGAGAGCTCTAATCCACGATAAGTATGGCCCCGTTATCCCATACCTTTCCAGAACCCAGAATAGGTACCTCCAAGAAATGCTATCGAAAGCTTTTTCCATGTCCAATCCCACAATAGCTTCCTTTCCCCCACTCTCTCTGTATTCCTGTATGGTCACCATGGCCCGCATAATATTCATGGATGCATATCGCCCCGGTACGAATCCAACCTGGTCTGCATGTATCAGGTGCGGAATTACTACATTCAATCGTTTGGCCATTATGGCCGCTAGCAATTTCACATCCTGGTTTAAAAGTGAAATTGGACGATATGATCCTACCTGCGCCTTGTCTTTGCCCGGCTTTGGCAGTAATACCACATGGGCCATGTTGCTCTGAAATGCCAACCCCTCTCCTATGATCCCATTGAACCAGTCCCTCAGCGGTTCCATAACAAGGTCCACCAAGATACGGTAGTACTCTGGGCCGAACCCATCCGGTCCCGGAGCCTTAGTCAGCTTCAAAGCTTTTATACCCTGTTTGATTTCCTGTCCCAAGATGGGTGTATTTAAAGCTTGTAGTTGATCCGCTGTAAGTTGTGGAATGTGTATTGCCTGTAAGAACCTCTCGCACACCTCAGGGTCAAACTCCCTAGCCTTATACAGGGAACTGTAGAATTGTACAAATTGCTGCATTATATGGGCCTCTTCAGTATATACCTTCCCCTCTGTATCTTTAATGGTAGTAATGATCTGCCGTTTACGGGGTGGTCTGACCATGTTAGCTAGTAATTTCCCTGCTTTGTTGCCCCATTTGTGCAGCCTAAAACGTTGAAAGTATATATCTCTCTCCGCCCTTTGGGTCAATATGTCATCAATTTGTTTCCGAATCTGCATTATCTGATTTTTATAAGTTACCGATAAGGACCCCGTGTGGGCTCTCCGTAGCTGGTGATATTCTTTAGATAGCTTTAAGAGATCGGCCTCCCTTTTTCTCCTTTGTCCTGCTGTATATGCTATGATGTCACCTCGTAATACTGCCTTCGAGGCCTCCCAATATGTGCCCGCGTCCACCCCTGATGTCTGATTGTGTCTCTGATATTCGAGCCACCTGTTTCTTAGAAACTCGTGAAACTCTCTATTATTATATAGAGTTGGAGAAAATCTCCACACCCTTTCTTCTGGTTCTGACGCAAATGAAATATTCAGAGTAACTGCGGAGTGATCGCTCAGTGTTGTGTCTAAAATGCTTACTTTAGATAATCTGTGCAACCAGGAAGTGGTAACTAGCATATAATCCAGCCTAGAGTACACATTATGCGGGTGTGAGTAAAACGTATATTCTTGATCATGTGGGTGCAACAGACGCCAAATCTACAAGTCCCAGCTGAGAGGCCACAAAGTTCACCCCTTTGTTCTCCCACGTCCCTCCTCGAAGTCTTGGGGGTTTACAATCAATGGAGGGGTCTGCCACTACATTGAAGTCTCCCCCCATCACTACCAAGCAATCCGGAAAGGTCACTACTTTGGCCACAATGTCTGAGAAGAACTTGGGAGAATAGGTATTTGGCCCATAAATGTTGCACAAGAGTATGTGTTGTCCCCACAGTTCGCCCAGGATGAGCACATACCTCCCCTCTCTGTCCTGAATTACTTTGTGAGTGTTAAAGGGTATATCTTTGTGTATTAGCACAGCCACTCCCCTTTGCCTGGAATTGAATGATGAGTATTCCACCTCCCCCACCCAGCCTCTTCGTAGTTTCTGGTGTTCTATCGCTGACAGGTGGGTCTCTTGCAGGAAGGCAATATCTGCTCCCTCCTTCCGCAACCAGGAAAGCAATTTAGTTCTCTTAACTGGTGAATGCATGCCATCTACATTAAGAGTAATTAGCTTTAAATTAACCATGATCCAAATATATATGGTCAGTAACATAGATTTGAGTGTTATACGTCCCGCCAGCCTCCCAGCCTGACCAGCGAGCGTCTACCTGTGTCTTTTCAATGGAACAGACTGTCACAGATGTTATACTTATCTTATTCCCATCCCTCCCCCTCCTAGCCCCCCCTCCCTCCCTCCTCCCTCTTCCCTCCCACTCCACACATACATCCATCTCATCCACACCCCTCACCCTCTGCATCCAGACCCCTTCCCCCCTCCCCTTCCCCCCGTTTCCCCCCCATTCCTTCCCCTTATTCAATCCCCTCCCTTCCATATCTCCCATCCTTCTCCTACCCGATATCCGCAGAACATCAAGTGCCTCCCCGGGAGTTCCCCTTAACAAGAGTGTTATAACATTAAACTGACCATAACTTGGGGTTCTAATAACTCAGCTTAAACCCATTCCTATTACATTTACAGAACTTACCCCTCCCTCCATATGCCTATAACCAAAATAGAACATCTCAAAAAATCTAACATAAACCAAACAGGTTCCCCATTGTTACACCACTTCCCTCTCCTTGTAACAGCTGATGCTTACAGTTCAATGCCACCAAGTAGCATGTCCGATTACTCAGAGCTCTGATTAGTCCCAGTAGTTTTATAGGAGCACATGCAGTTACTTGTAATTAAAGTTTCCGGTACCACTACCGTACCGATTCACTTCAGTCACGGATCTTGTTCCTCCCCACGAGCTCCGTTCCCGTTGATTTTCTCCATTAGCGCTTTTGCTTCTCCCGGGTCGCTGGCGTACATCACCCGATTTTCATGCCAGACCTTCAGTTTTGCCTGATATAGAAGGGCAAACTTGACTCCTTTTTTGTGCAAGTCTGTACACGTGGGCGCCATAGCTTTTCTTAGCAATGCCACTTTCGTGGAGTAGTCATTAAAGAGAAGCAATTTGTGGCCTTCATATGTCAGTGTTTTCTTTGTGCGAGAGGCCCTCAATAGCTCTTCTTTCACCTGCCAGTTGGTAAAATGGCCAATTACCGTTCGAGCTCTGGCATTTCTTTCAGCTCGCGCCCCTATCCGGTGTGCCCTGTCGCAGCATGCTTTCGTTTTGTCCATTACAATGCCCAGCTGATCCGGGAGCCAGGATTCAAACAAATTACATAGTTGTTTGTCCGGTACCTCCTCAGGAAGCCCAACAATTCGCAGATTATTTCTCCTTGCTCTGTTTTCTTGCTCTTCCATGCGGTCTCGTAGGTCTCCTGTTTCCTTTTGGAGCGTTGAAATCTGGGCCGCCATACTCCGCATATCATCCTCTCCCGATGCTATCCTTTTCTCCACCTCGGCAATACGATGGGCTTGTGCATCAAATTTGCCATTGATTTCATCCACCGCTGTTTGTAACTTGCCCAGCCGGTTCTCTAGAGCCTCCGACACCGAGCGCGTGATTTCCTCGATCCAGTCTCTTGTGTGCGTGTCAGGCTCGCTCCGCGCTCGCTGTGGCGGGGACTCCGCCATTTTCTTTTGCGCCGAGGCGTCCAAAGCTTTAGCTCCCCGCTGTGGCTTTATTGGCATACCTCAAGGATCCCGCTCGGAATTATGGCGTTCTCTGGACTCTTTCCCTTGTTTGATCGCTCCTCACCCTCAAAGGTCAGTTTGAATCAATTAATACAGCTATTTGTAGCTGATTTTAGCCGATCTCCCGAGGAGCCACTCTCCCCCACGTCCTCTCAGGCAGCAGGCATCACGTGACTCCCCATCCCTCAGCATGCTTTAATTCTTATTTATCCCAGCATTTGTATATTGTGTCCAGACTTTGACTGTTCTTTACCTTTTACCCTTACATGTGGGGTCCCTCAGGATTCGTCTTGGCCCCCATATTATGTAATATTTTTCTTGCAACTTTGGACCTGATTGATTTGCTAGGCTTGGTTTCTTTTGTCTATGCAGATAATATTCAGGTATTAGGTCTTGTCGACCCAGGATTGCCATTGGCACTTCTGGAACGTAATAATAAACTGGCTCAGATTGTTGACTGGTTAGATAAACATAAATTGAAGCTAAATTTGGCTAAGACAAAAGCGATGGTTTTTGGGACTCATATATGTTGTTTTGTCTGTTTGCCTGTCCTATTTAGATTGTGAGCTCTTTGAGCAGGGACTGTCTTTCATGTATGGTGTACAGCGCTGCGTATGCCTTGTAGCGCTATAGAATTGATAAGTAGTATTAGTAGTAGTATATCTCATTTCATACCCTTTCTTTGCATTTTGGTATGACCTGCATTGAGATCCTGTCCACTGTGAAGCTTTTGAGGGATTCATGTAGATAATCAACTTAATTTTCAAACTCATATTTATTTATTGATTCAGCGTTGTTTTTTTAGGCTGCTTCAAATGAGGTCAGTTCGATCTCTTTTTACGCAAGCTTCATTAGGGAAACTTCTTCACTCATTTATTATAGGGAGTCTGGACTACTAAAACTCCTTGTTTTCAGACCTTCTCTTGATTACAGCTGATCCAGAAAACTGCTATTAAAATGTTATATGGAGCTTCGTGTGAGGATCATGAGGTGGAGGTGACCTGGTTGAGAATTCAAGTTTAATCTTGTGAACCTTATCATGAAAGCACTCAGTCAGAGTCTGGGGAGAAAGTGAATGGGGAGTTGGAGGTGAAGGCACTTTGAGGAGAGAGTTCAGTGTGGCAAAGAGATGTTGAGGGTTTGAGTCTGTGTCTCTCTCCTTTTGTAGCCCCTCCCCATAGCTCCCCCCCCCCCCCCCCAGCAGCTTTCACCCAGTCTGTCTTGTGCCCCTCTCAGCCTTTACCCATTTCTCTCTTGCTCTATGTCTTATTGCAGGCACCAGCCTCTTGCTTCGTTATTTGCAGCACTGCCTCAGAAACTGTTTCTCTGGGTCCTGCCCAACAATTGGGCTCTCCATATACTTGAGCCACGTGGTGCAGGAAGTTCAGGAAGTCTTACGGAACTTGAAACTGCAAGACTTCCTGAACTTCCTGCACCGCGCGGCTCAAGTATAAAACAGGAGAAAAAGAACGTCATTAAAAACACATGTGACACTCTTCAACCCTAAAGAGACAAAAGCACAGATTACCCTGATGCTATCACAATTCTTATCCAAAACTGCATGCGTAAATTCCAGAGTGCCCAACTTCAAGGGCGGTGTGGATCTGAGAGGATATGGACAGATCAGGAGTGTGTGAGACAGTTACGCATGCGGGTTATAGAATATTAGCATTTACGTTCCCAACTGCCTACAGTTAGGCACAAGCATTTATGTCAGCCATTGAGCCGGCGTAAGTGCTCGCACATAAAGTTAGATGTGTAAATGCAGACTTACACTGGTATTCTAGAACAGCAGTTGTGCACAAATTCAACCTGCTATGTATAAATAGTGTACACTCTGTAAGAAAAGAGCGCTCTGTGTGTGCATAGTGCACACTCTTAACAGCAAATAGAATACATTTGAGATAACTGCCTATCCTTATATGTGGGTTCCAGCGCTGAATATCGGTGGTACACAGGTAATTTCAGGCAGCAGCCGAATAACCAGATATTCAGCACCAGTATCTGGGCATGGGCCAGTGCTGAATTCTGCGCCTAGATGCACCCATTGCAAAAAAAAATGACTACCAGTGAGTAAATTTTAAAAAATCAGTTGGAGTTGAATTCCATATTGAATCAAATTATTTGATTTCTGTTGTGTAAAATGTTCCTCATGAGAGACTCCTGAGAAAACTAAAGTCATGGGATAGGAGGCAAGGTTCTGGTGTGGATTAGGAATTGGTTATTGAACAGAAAACAGAGGGTAGGTTTAAATTATCTCTATGGAGGAGGGTGAACACTAGAGTGTCGCAGGGATCTGTATTGGGACTGGTGCTATTTAACATATTTATAAATGATATGGAAATCAGAACGACAAGTGAGGTGATCAAATTTGCAGATGATACAAAACTATTCAAGGTTGTTAAAACACGAGCGGACTATGAAATATTGCAGGAAGACTTTAGGAAACTGGAAGACTGGGCATCCAAATAGCAGATGAAATTTAATGTGGACTAATACAAGGTGATGCACATTGGAAAGAATAATTCACCTTGGGGGAGAGCACTCAAGAAAAAGATCTAGGTGTCATTGTAGACAATAAGCTGAAATCTGCTCAGTGTGCGGCAACGGCTAAAAAAGCAAACAGGATGCTAGGCATTATTAGGAAAGGGATGGTGAATAAGACTGAAAATAGTATAATGCCTTTGTATCACTCCATGGTGCGACCGCACCTTGAGTATTGCGTTCATTTCTGGTCGTTGTACCTCAAAAAAGATGTAGTGGAATTAGAAAGGGTTCAAAGAAGAGCAACCAAAATGATAAAGGGGATGGATCACCTCTCGTATACGGAAAGGCTAAAGAGGTTAAGGTTTTTCAGCTTGGAAAAGAGACGGATGAGGGGAGATATGATGAGGTCTACAAAATCCTGAGTGGTGTAGAACAAGTAGAAGTAAATCAATTTTTTACTCATTCCAAAAGTACAAAGACTAGGGGGACACTCAAGTAAGTTACATGGAAATACTTTTAAAACAAATAGGAAATATTTTTCCATTCAACGAATAGTTAAGCTCTGGAACTCAATGCCGGAGGCTTTAGTAATAGCAGTTAGCATATCTAGGTTTAAAAAAGGTTTGGACAAATTCCTGGAGGAAATGTCCATAGTCTGCTATTGAGACACACATGGGGAAGCAACTGCTTGCCCCGGGATTGGTAGCATGGAATGTTACTGGTAATTGGGTTTCTGCCAGGTACTTGTGACCTGTTTTGGCCACTGTTTGGATAACAGTGTACTGGGCTAGATGGACCATTGGTCTGACACAGTATGCTGCTCTTATGTTATGTTCTTGTTCTGAAATAATAGTCATGGATGGGACAGTGGTAACTAGTGCTTTTTTTGTGCCACTGTGCACCGGTATGTCATACTGGCACCTTTTTTTCCCTTTAGTGCTCATCTCCCCCATCTCCCGCCCGTCTCCGGCGGCCACAGCTGCTTTTCCAATGAGCAGCAGCAGCACTGCAGACACAGTATGGAGTAGCAGGCGCAGGGCTGCAGTGCTAGGACACACGCTGTTGTCTCTGCTGATCCCCTGCCCCAGAACAGGAAGTTGACGTCAGAAGAGTAGGGGAACAGCAGAACCGACAGCACCTGTCTGAGCACTGTGGCTTCTCATCTTTTACTTCTTGATTTTCCCACTTCTCCTACTGGTTGGGAGAAGCAGCAGCAGCCCTAGGAGAGTTGGTGGATGGGGTGAGAGGAGACAAGGGGAGAAATACTGGACGAGGAGAGAGGAGACAAGGGGAGAAATACTAGATGGGGAGAGAGGGGACACGGGGAGAAATGCTGAGGAGGAGGGTAGGAGCAAGGAGAGAGATACTCGATGGACAGAGAGTGCAAGGGGGAAAATATTGGATGGGGAGAGAGGGGGCAAGGGGAGAAATGCAGGAAGGGGAGAGAGGGGGCAAGGGGAGAAATGCAGATGGGAAGAGAAGGTGCAAGGAGAGAGATGCTGGATGGAGAGAGAGGGCAAGGGGAGAAATGCTGAATGGGAAGAGATGGGGCAAGGGGAGAAATACTGAATGGGGAAGGGAGGGGACAAGAGGAGAAATATTGGATGGGAAGAGATGGGGAAGGGGAGAAATACTGGATGGGGAGAGAGGAGACAAATACTGGATGGGGAGATAGGGGGCAAGGGGAGAAATGCTGATGGGGAGAGAAGGGGCATGGAGAGAGAGGGCAAGGGGAGAAATGCTGGAAGATTGGATAGTAGGAAAGAACTAAACGTGGATAAAGGCAGAAAATAAATTCAAAGAAAGCTGAAAAGAAAAGGAGGAGAGAAAAATGACAAACAGGAAATCCTGGCAATAGAGTTAAGAGAAGACGAGGAAAGTAGAAACCAGAGACTGTGACCAACACAAATGAAAAGAAGTATATGGCCTGACAACAAAGGTAGAAAAAATAATTTTATTTTTTATTTTAACATAAAGTAGTGTGGTAGCTATGTTAATTTTTTTTTTATTTTATTTGTGATTATTAATTTGTAATGTAGTGAATTGAATATTTGAAATTTATGTCTACTATTTTTATAGCAAGAAGAAAATATTTTTGTTTTTCTGGTGTTATCCTGCATATCAGAGTCTGATTTTGGGGGGGTTTGGCTACTATGGAGTGTGGCTACTGTGGGGGTAGAGCCATAGATAGTGACCTCACCCTTAAGGTTGGCACTGTATGAGTACCAGCACCTTTTTTCCTACAAAACAAGCACTGGTGGTAACAGAACATGTGCATATGGGGTTTTGTCCCTTTTTAAAACTATCCATCCTTTTGTGTTTGTGCCTGCCCTGCCCCTCCCTTCCCTGCCACCATCCTACCTCTCCCTGCTTTACCACACCCCTCCCCATTCTACCCCTTTACTTCAACCTTACCAAACAAGTGAGTCACTGACCACCTGTACTACTGTGAGTCATTATAAAGGCATATAGGCACTTTTGTTGCCTCTATAAAATAGTCACCCTTTTAGACTTTTTACATAGGTGCCTTGTAATAAAATTAGACCCCTTTTTGTCTGTACTACAGTGCTATGAATGTGCTAGTGACAGCAGAAGAGTGCACTTTCACTTTCTGATATATAATAATGTCCCATAGAAATCTCTATGTGCCACATTCTTGTAATTATCCAAGGAAGTATCTTCTTTCTACCACCCGTCCCTTCTTTCTCTCCTCTTTTTAGCAGCTTGGCTTCTGGATTCTTCTCCGCTGATATGAATTGTCGGCTGCCCCCAGGATTTTGCTTTTTTTCTACCTTGTAGTCAGCATAGGGCAAAAATGAATCACCTCAGCTCAGGGCCTAACAGTACGTTAGAAGGAACATTTCTGCTGATCTCATTGTCAGGAATCTATAAAAGCTGCATTATAGTGCCTTGGGGACACGTTCTGTGTCGCAGATTCAGAACATTGGATTGCCTTTACTTCATATTCTTTTTTCACTTCAGAACTCATGCTTCAGTCCTGTGGCCCAGCTGCAGCTGCAGTGCTGCACCCTTCTGTGCAAGAAACCTGATTTTGATTTGTGAACTCGCCTGCTCCTCAGGCTTTCTGGGACCAGAAACACTGCAGAACCAGCAATTAGAGGCTTAGAGAAGGAGGAAGGCCCAGCCACCATGCAACAGTACCACCTATTGACTAATTATGGATGTGTTTATATTGTGTTAGGGAAGGAGCATCAGTTCATGCTTCTCAATTATGTTGTTGGGCTAGATGAGAGGGAGAAGAGGAATTAAAATATTGTGTAATTGTGAATGAAGGCTCATGGTGCCATTCAACAGTTGATGCTGGTTCTAATAGACCTGGAAGCCCAAAGGAGCTAGAAGAACTGCTGGACATAAAAAGGTTTTCCACACTGCATCTTTCTCCTTAAGGCATCCTTTTTGGTTTTTAAAATAATAATTACTTGTAGAAAGAAAAACAAAACAGTCTGTAGCATACTTCATTTACTTCTCTTGATCACCTACTTAATGGGGGTAGTTTTATAAAGAGTTTTTAGTGTAACGCCAGTTGTGCACGTAGAAAAGGTCTTTTATAAAACTGCTTGGCCATTTATACGTGGCTACAAGATGCTGTTCTTTACAATTCAGGAAGCGCTCATAATTGCCTCCCTTCCAGTCTATGATCTTCCAACTTGTATGTGAAACTGTATGTCTTATCAACATTCAATGTGCAACCAATGAGGCAGCTGTTATATCTGCCTGAATATGGGACCTAGCATCATTATGATGCTGAAAAAAGGAATACTGTGGTGGAACCAGAGGCAATGAAAGAAGCACAACCCAAGAAACATCCCCCAAACAATGACAGATTGGTGAAAAGCAGAAAACCCTTACTGGTCGGAGACTCCATTATCAGAAGCATTACCTTAGGAACACAGTTCAAGGGTTCCAACCTAGTGAAATGCCTTCCAGGATCTTCAGCTACCAGATGTACTGATCAAATACTTAAAGTGATCCGAGAAGAGAGCAAGGCTTCAAATACTGATGTAATTTTTATTTATTTTTTTTATTTATTTGCATTTGTATCCCACATTTTCCCACCTATTTGCGGGCTCAGTGTGGCTTACAATACATTGTAAATGATGGAAGTGCAATTGGTTGCAGTACAATTATGGGTTACACTGTGAAGAGTTATATAAGACAGAGTAAATTCAGGATATTATTAGGGGATAGGAGAGTGGAATATAACAGTGGTGAGTTGAGAGGGGGACAAAACAGTATCGAGGGAACAGGGAGGTCTGACAATTTTATCTGTGGGTAGGGTTTAAGAGTGGTGAGAGCGCGGGAGAAGAGATTTCAGAGAGTGTATTGGTGCGTGTCTATGAGATTGTAATTCACCTGGGGACATATGACCTGGCCAACAACAGCAGGTTTACAGCACAGAGAGTGTTCCAGAAGCTTGGGGAGGGACTGAAATCTTTGGTTCGGACTGTGGCTTTTTCTGAAGTAATTTCCACATAGAAGAAGGGAGAGGAAAGACTACACAAAACAGTGGATTTCAATAAGTGGCTTGAGTCTTGGTGTAAAGAAGAAGGTTTTAGATACATAGGAGCATGGGGTAATACATGGAAGAATAACAGGCTGTACTGTAATGATGGACTACATCTTTCTGTGACGGGAAAAAGGATCCTTGGGGAGAAACATAATGATATATAATAATGTCCCATAGAAATCTCTGTGTGCCACATTCTTGTAATTATCAAAGGAAATATCTTCTTTCTACCATCCGTCCCTTCTTTCTCTCCTCCTGCCACCACCCCATCCCGGTACCGCTCACCTGAGCATTGGAGGAGACCAACTGGCCTGCAATATCCCACCTGGAACCCCAGATAACACCGACAAGAGACACCTAGCGCACAGCACGGAATGAGACAAACTGCTGCAGGTATATACCAGAAGGCATAAACTCTCTTAAAAACTCTCTCATGTATAGCACTAGGTTTTCAGATATTTGTGAAAACCTAGTGCTATACATGAGAGAGTTTTTAAGAGAGTTTATGCCTGCTGGTATATACCTGCAGCAGTTTGTCTCGTTCCGTGCTGTGCGCTGGGTGTCTCTTGTCGGTGTTATCTGGGGTTCCAGGTGGGATATTGTAGGCCGGTTGGTCTCCTCCGATGCTCAGGTGAGCGGTGCCGGGATGGGGTGGTGGCGGGAGGAGAGAAAGAAGGGACGGGTGGTAGAAAGAAGATACACAAATATCTGAATTGCTTACTATTGCACATGCTAGTGCCCTAACTGCTTGTTATTGTACATGCTTAGCGCACAGACGTCCATATTGCTCAAAACCATCTGAAACTGCTTAATAACACCTAACCAGAGTTTAACATTTTTGTCTATTTAGACAGACCATCATTGATGTAACTAACTCTGTAATAGTCAATACTGCACTACGCATATTGCACTGTAAACTATACTGCCTACTGCTTAAGTTGCATTGTTTATACTGCATTGTTAAGACCGTATCGCTCATACCGCACTGCGCATACTGTACTGTCCACTGTCAAACTGCACACAAATCACAACCAACATGAATACCAAAAAACTATTCAATCTATTTCCTCCCCCTAATCTATCATGCTTGGACCACTCCCAACTTAAATAACAACCTACCTACAATACACAAACCCTATAGACAACCCACCTACAACTCACCAGAACAAAAAAATAACAACCAACTAAAAAGTAAAACAAATACATTCGGAAATAACCAACAGCAAGGGAAGAAGGGAAACAACAAAATCAAAAACCTAGAAAACAGACAACTAATAAAAATCAACACATCTACAACCCAGACCGAACCGTACCATCCAATCCAACTAGGATACGTCAACGCCTGGTCAGTAGTAAGCAAAACGGATATTGTAACAGATTGGATCACCACAGGCAATCTTGACTTCCTATTCATCACCGAAACCTGGATCCACGACCTTAAGGATCCCATAATCCTAGACTTATGCCCACCAGGATACAAAATTACCCACTGGACAAGAAACGGGAAAAGAGGAGGTGGTACAGCCATTATATACAAATCCGAATTCACTATCCATCCTACCTCAACTCGAAATTGCATCGGTAAAAATCAATCACCCAAACCTGCAGGAACACCTGAACGCAATCCTACCAGGTAGCTGGCAAGACACTCAAACACACCTTATGGACTTCATCTCGAACACATGCATCTCTACTTCAAACCTTATCATCATAGGCGATATCAACCTGCACTTGGAAGATCTTACCTTAACAAGTACCCAAGAATGCAAGGAATTCCTACAACTATGGGATCTCCACGTACCAAATACACAACCGACACACAACAAAGGACACACACTAGATGTTATCGCATACAAATTCGACTCAGACCTAAACCTTATATTAGCAGACATAAAATGGATACCTACACTATGGTCAGACCACTACAAAGCACACATCTCCCTCCAATGGAGGACGAAAACCACAATCAAAAAACAAGAACGAAAAACCTACACCACTAGAGGAAAAATAGACCCGGCAATATTCTGGCAACAGATCTACGATAACAAATGGACAACAAAGACAGACACAATCAAATTCCTCCAAGAGTGGGACAAAAGATGCAAAACAATATTAGACAACATCGCCCCAATTCAATTCAGAACCTCACACAGAAAGAACTCAATACCATGGTTCAACGAAGAATTGAAAAAACTCAAAACACAAGTTAGAAAATTTGAACGTGCTTGGAATAAAAAGAAAGATGATCCCACACTCAATGCCTGGAAACAATTCCGAAGAAAATACAAATACACCATAAGACAAACCAAAAGACTATACTACAAAACCGAAATTGGTCCAAATTACAGGGACACACACAAACTCTTCTAACTTGTGAACAAACTAATAGACACCACATCAGTCACGAACAACAGCAAAGACACACCAAGAGCTGATGACCTCGCGAAGTACTTCAAAGAGAAAATAGTACAACTGCGACTAAAAATACCTGCTAGCCTCATCAAATACACTGCACTCCTAGACTGCCTGGACCCAGACCCTGGAATATACCCAGCAGATAGGATCTGGACTGAATTCGAGCCACTATCGGAAGATCTCATCTCCCAAACGCTCAAAAGATTTGCTAAATCTCACTGCAAACTAGACATTTGCCCAAATAACCTTATGAAATCGGCCCCTCAACACTTTATAACAGATCTAACGAAACATATGAATTTCATGCTACAAAATGGACTCTTCCCAAAGGAAAAAGGAAACATCCTACTCACCCCCATACCCAAAGATGCGAAGAAAAATGCGAGTGAATTAACCAACTATAGACCAGTAGCATCCATTCCCCTAATAACCAAAATAACAGAAGGGATGGTTACCAAACAACTCACAGACTATCTAAACAAGTTCTCAATACTACAAGAATCTCAGTCAGGATTTCGCTCTAATCACAGCACCGAAACAGTACTAGTTACGCTCATGAATAAATTCAAACAAACGATTGCAACCGGTAAGAATATATTACTTCTACAATTCCACATGTCAAGTGCCTTTGACATGGTTGATCATGGAATCCTACTACACATCCTTGAATATTTCGGCATTGGAGGCAACGTTCTCAATTGGTTTAAAGGATTCCTAACTACACGCTCATATCAAGTGACATCAAATTCAACTACATCTGCAACATGGACACCCGAATGTGGAGTTCCACAGGGATCTCCCCTCTCACCGACTATATTCAACCTAATGATGACACCACTGGCCAAACTACTATCAAAACAAAATCTCAACCCATACATTTACGCTGATGATGTAACGATCTACATCCCATTCAAACAAGAACTAAAAGAAATTTCCAATGAAATCAACCAAAATCTACATATCATGCACTCCTGGGCAGATGCCTTTAAGTTAAAACTCAATGCAGAAAAAACCCAATGCCTAATACTCACCTCCCAACACAACACGAGCACATTTACCACCATCAACACCCCAAAACTAAATCTACCAATTTCGGAGACCCTGAAAATTCTTGGAGTCACCATCGACCGGCACCTAACACTTGAGAATCACGCGAAAATCACAACCAAAAAAATGTTCCACTCAATGTGGAAATTAAAAAGAGTAAAACCATACTTCCCAAGAACTGTTGTCCAGAATTTGGTTCAATCACTAGTACTCAGTCACCTAGATTACTGTAACTCACTCTACGCTGGCTGCAAACAGCAAATACTCAAAATACTCCAGACAGCCCAGAACACAGCAGCCAGACTCATATTTGGAAAACCAAAATACGAAAGTGCTAAGCCCCTATGAGAGAAACTACACTGGTTACCACTCAAAGATCGCATCCCGTTCAAAGTATGTACCCTAGTACATAAAATCATCCACGGCAAGGCCCCAGCCTACTTGTCTGACCTGATAGACCTACCACCCAGGAATGCTAAAAGATCATCTCGCACATTCCTTAATCTTCATTTCCCCAATTGCAAAGGCCTAAAATATAAACTAATGCACGCATCAACCTTTTCCTATATGAGCACGCAATTCTGGAACGCCACATAACCTAAAAGCGACCTATGAACTGGCCAACTTCCGCAAACTGCTAAAGACCCATCTCTTCGACAAAATATACCACAAAGACCAATACATGTGAAACCCCCACACATATCTAGTTACGTTAAGAATGTCTTTATCATATTACTATCATGATTTCCATTACCACGCAACTCAAAACACCTCTGTAATGTCAATTCTCCTATCATTTCCATTACCCATGATATATTGTAAGCCACATTGAGCCTGCAAAGAGGTGGGATAATGTGGGATACAAATGCAATAAATAATAATAATAAATAATAATAAATTCAGACAGTATGTTTCTAGACATTTAAACTAGAAGGCGGGGGTGACAAAAGGAAACAAGGGACTTCAGAAAGTCACCCCCAGAGTAAACATGATGGCAGAGGGCAAGGTCATCTAAATATAGAAAACCAACTAAACTCACTAAGAACATGGAAAGCAATGAGCACAAATGCTCGTAGTCTAGGTAAAAAGGTTCAAGACTTGGAAGCCCTGATGTTTGATGGAAACTTGGATATTGTTGCTATTACAGAGACGTGGTTCAATGATTCCCATGAATGGGATGTGACTATACCAGGCTATAATCTTTTTAGGAAGGATAGAGAGGGCGAAAGGGGTGGAGGAGTGGCGTTGTATGTGAGAGACAATATCAGAGCGGCTGAAATGCAGGGAACCTGGGGAAAAGAAGAAGCTTTATGGATCAACCTGAAAAGAGAAGAAGGAACTTGTATCCACACGGGGGGTTATCTACAGGCCTCTGGCACAAACGGAGAAGCTAGACAAGGATCTGATAGAAGATATTCAAAAGATTGGTATGAAAGGGGAGGTGCTACTGTTGGAAGATTTCAACTTGTCTGATGTGGATTGGAACGTCCCGACGTCCGCGGAATTGGAAAGAAATAGGGAGATTGTGGATGCCTGTCAAAAGTGCCTTGCTCAGACAAATGGTGATGGAATCATGAGGGAACCATGAGGGAAGGTTCGATGCTGAATTTAGTGCTCACGAATGGAGGAAGTGTTTCCAATATCCGGGTGGGTGCCTACCTATGTAATAGTGATCATCACACGATATGGTTTGATATAAGGGCAAAGACAGGGAGCAGACGCGCAAAACTCAAAGTACTGGATTTGAGACGTACTGATTTTGATAAAATGGAATACCTGAAGAAGGAGCTTTTGGCATGGGAAGGCGTAGAAGAAGTGGAAAATCAGTGGTCAAAGCTAAAGGCTGCTCTAAATATGGCAACTGATCTTTATGCGAGGAAAGTAAACAATAACAAGAGAAACAGGAAGCCTATATGGTTCTCTAAACAAGTAGCTGAAAAAATAAGAGCAAAAGAGGCTTTGTTTAAGAAATACAGATAAATGCAATGAGAGGATCATGGAAAAGATTAACGGATTAAACTCAAAGAAGCGACGAGAGAAATATGGATAGTGAAAGCGCAAGCAGAAGAAAAAATGGCTAAAGATGTTCAGAGAGGTGACAAGACCTTTTTCAGATATAATGGAGAAAGGAGAAAATATAGGAATGGAATTGTAAGACTGAAATATAATGAGAATGGTTATTTGGAGAGTGAGGAGGATAAAGCGAATGTGGAGGAGTGGCCTAGTGGTTAGGGTGGTGGACTTTGGTCCTGGGGAACTGAGGAACTGAGTTTGATTCCCATTCAGGCACAGGCAGCTCCTTGTGACTCTGGGCAAGTCACTTAACCCTCCATTGCCCCATGTAAGCCGCATTGAGCCTGCCATGAGTGGGAAAGCGCAGGGTACAAATGTAACAAAAATAAATTACTTATCTTTGGTGTTCATGAAGGAAAATCCTGGTGAAGGACCATGGTTGACTTCCGAGGGATTGTTTGGGAATGGATACTGCACTGTTTACAGAAAAAAGTTTATAAATAGCTGGAGAATATGAAGGTGGACAAAGCTATGGAGGCAGATGGGATACATCCCAGGATACTGAGGGAGCTCAGGGAGGTCCTGGCGGGACCTCTTAATGATTTATTTAGTAGATCTTTAGAGATGGGAGAGGTTCCGCGAGATTGGAGATGAGCGGATGTGGTCCCTCTTCACAAGAGTGGAGACAGGGAAGAAGTGGGAAACTACAGACCAGTGAGTCTCACATCGATGGTAGGAAAAATAATGGAGTTGCTGCTGAAAGAAAGAATAGTTAACTTTCTAGAAGCCGACGGATTACAGGACTCGAGGCAACATGGCTTTACCAAAGGAAAATCCTGCTAAACGAATCTTATTGATTTCTTTGACAGGGTGACCAAAAAACTGGATGAGGGACGTGTGCTAGATGTAATCTACTTGGATTTCAGCAAAGCCTTTGATACGTTCCCCCACAGAAGACTCATGAATAAACAGAAAGGGCTGAACTTGGGACTGAAAGTGGTGAACTGGATAGGTAACTGGTTAACTGACAGGTGGCAGAGGGTGGTGGTAAATGGAATCCGCTCGTAGGAAAAGAAGGTGAGTAGTGGAGTTCCTTAGGGGTCGGTGCTGGGGCCTATTCTGTTTAATATATTTGTGAGAGATATTGCTGAAGGGTTGGAAGGGAAGGTTTGCCTTTTTGCAGAAGACACGAAGATAGCCAATAGAGTGGATACCCTGGAGGGAGTAGAAACAATGAGAAAAGATCTCCAAAAGCTAGAAGATTGGTGGGGGGTCTGGCAGTTAAAATTTAATCGCTAACTTAATGTGCTCCGACCAACGATACATATATCCAAATTCTGTTTATTATAACAAAACACACACCAACATACATACACACCCTCTTTTGTCTGAACAAAGCTCAATCCTGCTTACATAATCTTTGTAACAAATTGCTCACATTATGCTATAAAACTTCATCAACATATGGTAATATTTAAGCAAAATTGTCCATTCATATCATGCAAGTCATCATATATCACTCTGTATCAAATCCTCCTATTATCTGACCACAACTGTTCTCAGATGGAAAATAGGTTTGTTTTGCTTTGGTCAATATGCACGCACTTGATGTCAGTTGCATGTAAATCAAAATCTCCTTTTGTAACACAGTTCCACAGTTTCGTCCAGCAAAAGGCAGTTCTAAAGACCTTTACTTTTCCACGAAATGGCACAATTTGCTCCTGTTCTATTGGTGCTCAAGCATTGCAGGAGAGCGTCACTCAGTCCTTCCAAAATTAAACATATTCCCAACCGTTCCTCAGCTCCTCTATGCGTGACCGGTGTATGGTGTGGGAGCATTGAGGGTTTGCCGTGCCTGTGCATGTGGTTCTGCTACAGGTGAGTGGATGGCTGATACCCAGGAACGCACAGAGTTGGGGGAGCGAGTGGAGGAGTCAGGACGTTTTGGCATGCTCTTCTGGCATTACTTCTTCAAACCTTTCAGGCGGGCACCATTTTTGGGGATCCCCTACATGCAATATCAGGAACAGTGGCGGATGCCTCTTTTTGCTCTTTGTCGTGCCCTTCTGCAGGCGCCATTTTTTGCCTCTCCTGCATGCTTGGGTAATCATAGACTGATTCTCCAAAATGGCTCACTTTATTCTTTTGCCCAGCTTACCATCTGCACCAGGTATTGTACTAATTGTTCTTACACTTGCGTCAAGCGGGAAGACACCCACGCATGCACTGCAGGAGCGATGTCACAAGCTTTGAAAGAAATAGTATGCTGAGCAGTGTTTCCACACCTTGCGCCGTGAATGGCATCACCCACATGTGAGAATAAGTGGCCTGCTGTCCTTGGAGAATACCTGCTACAGGTAAGTAACTTCATTTTTTTTTTCAGTTAAAGCTGAAGTAGATCCAAACATCTGACTTGAATTTTCAAAGAAGCCCATGAAAAGTTTTGTCTAAACCCAGTTCAGACTTTTGTGGATTTTCTGAAAGTCTGTAGCAAATATGTTAATTTTCTTTTAAATTTCATCCACATGTGTTAGGAAGATTTTTACAGATTTGCCCCACAGATCAGGCTGAAATCTAAAAAGCCCGTTACACTTAAACCAGACTGCCTGGTTGGACTTTGCAAACGTTTCTAACATTTATAAGGAAACACATTTCCCAGTTTCCCCTTGTCCTGTTTGCCTTTGTCCCATTGCTGCATATCTCTGCCTTCCTTCTGCCGCCACACTCACAGATTTATAGGGTATTACTGGCATGAGCTGACAAGAATTTGCCAGCAGCATTTTATAAATGTGCGTATATTATTATTAATTATTATTATTATCATATAGTGCATACCAGAAACACATGGTAATGATATGGCCAAAAGGAAAAGTGCCTTGCAGGATTCATTGAGAAACTAATCAATAGACAAATATAGGATTAAAAGGAATTAAAGTAGCCATGAAAGATCCTTAAAATATGAGGTCAAATGGAGCAGAGCCTGCAGATCAAGGAAAGATGCTTACTATATGGATTCTGTAACGATTTTCAAGATGATCAGAACTGTCCAGCAATGTACCAATATTTCACTACAGTAAATCTGATCTGAAATAACTAAGTATTGATTTAAACTAACAGCCTCATTTTTAAGGACAGCAGTGAAAGGTTAATTTGTTTTTGTTGTGCTTCCTTATCTGTGAGATGACAAATGTTGGTAATAGCTTGATGATCTGTCAAAGAGCAGGTTTTCTGCACTCAGTTTCCCATCAGCTTGCAAGGATATGTTCTATCCATTGCAACATGCTCAGTGAGCCAGATGCCCCTCTCTTCACTGAGTCATAAAGTTTTAAGCAAAGTGACAATTATGATGTAAAAGGAGCCCATGTTTTTAAATCAGCTTCTGGGCACGTCACTATTTTTATCACTCTCTCTCTCTCTATCTCTCCGTCGTCATCTGCTGGATCCTACAATCTTTGTGCACCTTTCTGAGGAATGCCAAGTCTTCATTTCTGCATTTATATTTTATTGTTGATTTAAAAGAGTTTTACTCTTAATAATAAAAAAAAGGGGGGAGGGAAATCCACTAACACAACAAATTATGAAAACACACTACAAAAATAGTAGACCATGCCTGACAAATTCTAAGGCTCCTTTATTTAAAAATAATTAATCAATTCAGATCAATTACAATAAAGGGATGAAAAAGATCTCAACAGGTCAAGTGCATCATTGCATTTGCAAAATAATGCACTAATATGGACCCCCATTTTAATCACTTGTCAAAAAACCTCCAACATTTTTTTAAATTTTCATGTGCAGATTTTAGTAAACAAGTACTCATCTTTCAACAAAAATAATGTTCAAGTGTCACTGCACATTAATTTGAATTAATCTTCACACAAGAGTTTGCATTGTATCCGTTTCAAATGATCTTCACTCAAAGGCATTTGAAAATGAGAAACAAAATTCCCAAAAGTTTGAAAATCACAGCAACAAGACTTTTCAACTAGTATTTTCAAACACAGCACTTATCTTGTAAGCTAAATCCCGATAGAGACCGCCATTCCTCAGGAGATAAAAAAAAGAGTGCTGAGTCACTGCAAAAATACCTTATTCTGCAAACAGAAAAGAAGAATTGTGTAAAAAAAATTGGAACACCTTGCAAAAACAAAGTAAACTCACAAAAAATACATGAGTATGGCAGGCACAAACAGAAATTAAAAAAACAAAACTTGCCTTTTTGCAGTGACTCAGCACTCTTTTTTATCCCCTGAAGAAGTCTGAGGCACTGAAAGCTCTGAAGGAGTTGATGGAAAAAGCCACATGGTAGAACCGCATGCGGAAGGCAGAGCTCATATCTTTCTAACCTGAGATTAACTAGATAAAATAACTAGATAAAATTCTGTGACAATGCAGGAAGCTGAGATGCAAATTCAAAGTGCACATAACTTTGTTAATCAGGGAAAGTCTGTCAGACATATGTGCATATAGGTATTGGGTAAGGGTGACTTGCACATAAAGAACTAGATTCAGTATATGGCACCAAAAATCTTGACGCTGAACGATATTTATAAAGGTTGCTCCAGCATAGGTACCCTTTAGCACCAGAACATTTACATCAACCAAAACCAGGTGTAAATCCCAGCACTCAAGTTGTGCGCGGATCCCCCAAATTCTGTAACACTGCATGCATTTTAAGGGAATGCCCCTGACCTGCCTTTGTCCCTCCCATTATTATGTCCCATTTTCAGATCCATGCAGAAACACTTATGTGCTATTCTATAACACAGCGGGTAAGTGTAGTTCCACACCAATCTGTCATTTTGGGGCCATTTCAGCACCTTGTTTCTATTATAATGGCTTTTCCACACTGAAAAATAGGCATGGAAATAGTGCATAATGCTGATCGCTATATATATAGAATTCCCTAGAAGATGTTTGAAAAGCTAATATTTATGTGCAGAACAACATTCTTGGTCATGCACAAATGTGTGCTGATACTTTTGTTTTTCTCAGACACAAACACAAAGTTGTTACGTTCCATTCTGTCTTTTAAAGTTGCAGGTACTTGCAACCAGGGCCACTGAGAGACTGAGCCGGGCCTGGGGCAAGGCCGCCCCGGGTCCCCGCCGGCCACCCCAAGGCCACCGTCCCCCCCAATCGCTACTCAGGCCACCCAGTGCCGCAGTCCCCAGTCTCACCTGCTCGCCCTCGGCTTCGTAGACAGCCCCTCTCCGTCCGCCACCGGGCCCCCTGCATTCAAATCGATTTCGCAGCGCCTCACCTCCATGTGAAAGCGCATGGCAGATCGTCTCCCTTCGGGCCTTCCCTCCCTGTGTCCCGCCCTCGCGGAAACAGGAACTTACATCAGACGAGGGCGGGACACAGGGAGGGAAGGTCCGAAGGGAGGCAATCTGCCGCTGCGCTTTCACACGGAGGTGAGGCGCTGCCGAATCGATTTGAATGCAAGGGATCCAGTGGCGGACAGAGAGGGACTATCGATGGAGCTGAGGGTAGGTGGGTGAGACCGGGACTGCGGCGCCGGGCCCCCCTTGGAGGCCTGGGGAATTTTTCCCCCCTGCCCCCCCTCTCGGCAGCCCTGGTAGTCACAGAAAAAAAGAAAAAACTAGCAGTAAATTCCTAAAACTGGCATTAAATCTTCTCAACTAATCCTTCTATGCTGTCACAGAAGCAGTGAATTTCTGTTGTGCAAGTATTAAATCCCCTGTTTACTTCTGTACATTGTAGAGGAATACCTATCATCTCATTACCATTCATTTTAATATACTGTGTGTCCATGCATACCGTGTGAGTAAACATCTGCGCCAAACACTTTTGTGCATTATATGCTTAGTAATATGTGCATACATCTCTTAGTTAACTGTGCACTCTACTTACAGTGGCTTAATGCATCAGCTCTTGGTATTATTGGGATGACTTTCATTTTGCACTGTTCTAGGTTACAGTATAGAACACAAATATGTACATGATGCTAAGACTCCTGGCTGTTGAAGAATGCTTTCATTAGCAAAACACACATCTTTAACTGTGTGCTAACTACTTCTCCAATGAAGAGATGTTTAGACCCACAAAAGTGCTGCCACAGCAAGGAACTGGGAAGAACACCTGGACAATTCAGTATTTTTCACTATAAAACATGATAACGTACCTGCCTTCTTAGTGGAAGGCAAAGAATTCATGGAGATCATGGAGAAAAAGAGGAGTGAAGCAGCAAGTTGGTTTCTAACTCCAAGGTATCCACTATTCCCCAGCAACAAAGGGCAGGCTCTCTCAATATCTGCCTCACTTCAGTGAACCTTGGAGAAAAGGCCAGAGAGAAAGAATCTCTTCATGACCTCCTAGTTCAATAATGGTCAGACAGAACCTGCCTCATCTTTGAAAGAAGTTGAAGAATGCTGGTGCCTTCCTAGTTGGGTGTATATCATCCACAGAAACTAGATCAAATCAGAATTGATTCATGGATTCAATTTCAAGGCATCTCTTTGCACAACATGCTCCTTACTGAACCTGACCTAACTAACAGTTGAGATCAATATGGACATTCCTATGCTGTCACGCAGCCATCCATGTCCCTTAACCCCATTCATAATTTGGATGTTTCAGTTTGTAAAATGGATGTTCATAGTAGATATAGCTAGCACTTGGACTTCCATTTATCATGTATTTTAAAATAGGCTGTATGTCAGCAGATCCTGTTCTAAAATACATGAGAAATAGACATCCATTTCTGATGTTTAGACTTTGATGTCTTTATTCTGAGTTGGGCATTCTTCTACAGCTCACTATATAGAAATGTGCATCTAGTAGTAGTAGTTCTTGGATGTTCTTGTGAGGACTATAACTGCAGTAGTTTACTTCAGTCTTCTGCTGCTCAACTTATATTCCGCTTCTTACTGGCCTCCCACTTAGTCACTTCTCCCCCCTCCAGTCGGTTCAAAACTCTGCTGCCCGTCTCGTCTTCCGCCAGGGTCACTTTACTCGTACTACCCCTCTCCTCAAGACCCTTCATTGGCTCCCTATCCATTTTCGCATCCTGTTCAAACTTCTTCTACTAACCTATAAATGTACTCACTCTGCTGCTCCCCAGTATCTCTCCACACTCGTCCTTCCCTACACCCCTTCCCGTGCACTCCGCTCCATGGATAAATCCTTCTTATCTGTTCCCTTCTCCACTACTGCCAACTCCAGACTTCGCGCCTTCTGTCTCGCTGCACCCTACACCTGGAATAAACTTCCTGAGCCCCTACGTCTTGCCCCATCCTTGGCCACCTTTAAATCTAGACTGAAAGCCCACCTCTTTAACATTGCTTTTGACTCATAACCACTTGTAACCACTCGCCTCCACCTACCCTCCTCTCCTCCTTCCCGTTCACATTAATTGATTTGATTTGCTTACTTTATTTTTTTTTGTCTATTAGATTGTAAGCTCTTTGAGCAGGGACTGTCTTTCTTCTATGTTTGTGCAGCGCTGCGTACGCCTTGTAGCGTTATAGAAATGCTAAATAGTAGTAGTAGTAGTAGCAGTGTCACTATGCTCATATTAGCCCTCTCCTCAAGTCACTTCATTGGCACCTTATCCGTTTTTGCATATAATTCAAACTCCTCTTATTGACTTGCATTCAATCTGCAACTCCTCAGTACCTCTCCGCTCTTACCTCTCCCTACACTCCTCCCTGGGAACTCCGTTCATTGGGTAAATATCTCTTATCTGTACCCTTCTTCTCCACTGCCAACTCCAGACTCTGTTCCTTTTATCTTGCTGCACCATGGGGTCCTTTTACAAAGGCGCACTGAAAAATGGCTTGTGGTAGTGTAGGTGCGGGTTTTGGGTGCGCGCCATTCCATTTTTTAGCGCGCCTGTGAAAAAGGCCTTTTTTTTCCAAAAATGGACGTGCGACAAAATCAAAATTTCCGTGCGTCCATTTTGGGTCTGAGACTTTACAGCCAGCCATTGATCTAGCAGTAAAGAATCTGGGCAGTAATGACCTACGCATGTCAAATTCCACTTGGCGTGCATCCATTACGCACGCCCAAAAATAAAAAATATTTTTCAGACACGTATATCGGACGTGAGCAAAAAATGAAATTACCGCAAGAGCCACGTGGTAGTTAGGCAGTAACTCCATTTTGGCGCACATTGGGCATGTCGCTCCATCTCTGGCTGTCTTCAAATCTAGGCTAAAAGCCCATTTTTTTGATTCTGCTTTTAACTCCTAACCCCTATTCATTTGTGCAATACCCATGTCTGTTTTATCATTCCCCTTAGTAATTCCCTTATCCCTTATTTCAGTGGCGTAGCAAGGGGGGCGGGAGGGGTGGTCCGCCCCGGGTGTCAGCTCAGGGGGGGTGCTCCCTGCCAGCTCCCCCCCCCCTCGGCGAATAGACACCCCCTCCGACCAGCCCCCGCACCCTACCTTTAAAAAGAATATCGGGAGGCGAGGGGCAGCGCCTCGCGCCTGCCCTGCACGTAAAAGAAATGTGGACCGTCGGGCCTTCTCTTGCTCTGTCCCGCCCTTGCGGAAATAGGAAGTTGCGTCAGCGGAGGGTGGGACAGATAGAGCGAGGGAAGACTCGACGGTCCACATTTCTTTTACGTGCAGGGCAGGCGCGAGGCGCTGCGCCTCACCTCCTGATATTCTTTTTAAAGGTAGAGTGCGGGAGCTGGTCGGGGGGGGGCGGTGTCATCGTGCTGCACCCGGGGGGGGGGGGGTGCAATGGCGAACCGCCCCGCCCCTGGTGGCAGCCCCCCTGCTATGCCACTGCCTTATTTGTCCTGTTTGTTTTCCCTCATTAGATTGTAAGATCTTTCGAGCAGGGACTCTCTCTTCATGTTCAAGTTTACAGCGCTGAGTACGTTTAGTAGCGCTATATAAATGATAAGTAGTAGTAGTAGTAGTACTTAAAGCAATAGATGCAGGAGGAGTGTTCTATATAGGTTTTACCCTTGGCAAAGCTAAATTATCAAAAAGAAAACAAGCCCTTTGGTGCAAAAATTAACTACTACTTGAAAATAAAATATTTATATAAAACTTTTTTGTGTACTTATACTGGTCACCAAAGTGTTTTAATTCTAATCATCATATGCAAATCCCAAAGAACTGTAAACTATCCTATTGACATAAAAAATGTGTTTGAAAACAATATACTTATTTAAAGGCAGTAAAAAATCATGATTCTGGGAAAATAGAGGCCCTTTAACTAAAGGGCGTTAAACCCAAATTTTTGGAGGGGGTGTGCCATGGGCAGAGAATAAGCATGGAAACATTAACCAGCCAGCGTGTCTGTATTACCTTGTGCTAACTGTCTAATATGGAGTTAACATGGGCAAAACATTTTTACTGGTACCACATACTAACACAAACATTAGCACATGACCAAAAAAAATTATATATTTAAAAAAGCCTTGATTTGTTTAGAATGCAAAAACTTTCAGTCATAATGCAGGGGAGAGAGTAATCAATAGCTTTTAAAAACTTGAAGCCTTTTTTGACTTCATTGACTTTGCGATTGCTTAGCACTCTTTTTATTTCTCTGAGCTGGACAAACTTAAGAATTTAATTTTACTAATACTGGGTGAGGGGAGGGAGGGGGTTGAGGGGATATTTGTTGAACTCTCTTCCCAACAAATATCCCCTCAACCCCCTCCCTCCCCTCGCCCAGTATTAGTTATTTCCAGTTTCTTATAGCCAAAGATATGTTTCCCAGGTTGTACTATGGCTGTAATGGTTTTATTTTAATAAAGATGATATTTCCATTTTTAAAAGCCTTAAATTATGCTGCATTCAATCTGTGTTTAGCAATACGGAAACTCATGTTAAAATGCAGTACAGAAATAAACTGCATGTCCTGCTCCCAGATTCTGTATATTTGTGTTGTGCAGTGACCCTCTAACATCTGATTATATTAGCTGGCACAGATAACCTTGAGGTCTGTACACTCTGATTCAGTAAGTCACAAATGTATTTGTGGTTAGCATCCCTTTTCCAAACTGGGATTCCCTACATCCATTCTTGACTCAGAATATAATCTCTTTCCCAGTTGGTCACCCTTGGAAACAGAGCATATTAGGGACGTTCTCTACTTCCAGCACCAAGACTCCACCACAGACAAGGGCTTGAGTTGTTTCTGCAGCACGTATCTTGGTGGGACCTCAAGAGTTTGTCTCATTTTTACACTGAATTTCAATCAATCAGGATGGCCCACTGTTTTTTTTTTGGTTACATTTGTACCCCGCATTTTTCCAACTCAAAGCAGGCTCAATGCGGCTTACATGGGGCAATGGAAGGTTAAGTGACTTGCCCAGAATCACAAGGAGCTGCCTGTGCCTGAAGTGGGAATCGAACTCAGTTCCTCAG
Organism: Microcaecilia unicolor; assembly: GCF_901765095.1. NCBI lineage: Eukaryota > Metazoa > Chordata > Amphibia > Gymnophiona > Siphonopidae > Microcaecilia > Microcaecilia unicolor. The sequence goes on from NC_044035.1 coordinate 184,875,369, forward strand.
TTCCCCAGGACCAAAGTCCACCACCCTAACCACTAGGCCACTCCTCCAATAGGCCCAAAAAATTTGGCCGAGCTACTCAATAAGATAAGGGCAATTTTTGTATAGGGTGTGTGGGTTGCATTAGATAGATATGTCAGTATAGAAGAGGTAAGGAGAGATGGAGAGGAAGGGGTGAACAAAGGATTAAGGGGCAATGTCTGGAAAGCAATATATAATAATGCCCAAAGTATGGGAGAATAAGTTTTAGATCTTGAGGCTGTGATGAAAGAGGCTGATTTGGATATAGTGGCTATCACAGAGACATGGTTGATAGCGAACCATGAGTGGGATATAGTTATAAAAACTGAAAAGAAGAAGAGAAACTCCCTTTGTATCAAGGCGCAGATCACAAATGAAAGTGGGGGAGGACCAATACAATTCCAACTGAAGGGTAAAAAGCAATTTTATTAGTCAGATTCGATGTAGATCTTCATTTCGGCTTGGGTCGTCTGCCTCAGGAGTCAACAGATCAATCCAGATGGGTGTGGATTACAGCTGTACAAAATATTCATATTTGATTTGATATGGCCCCGAATAGTACTTCAATTACATTATTTAGATAACATGAGGAAGGATTTAGCAAAGCTAGAGGAATGGTCTGGAATTTGGCAGCTTAGATTTAATGCTAAAAAACGCAGGGTCATGCATTTGGGCTGCAAAAACCTGAGGTGAAGAACTTTTGTGCATGAAAGACGAGTGGGACTTGGGCGTGATTGTATGTGATGATCTTAAGGTGGCCAAACTGGTAGAAAAGGTGACAGCAAAAGCTAGAAGGATACTTGGGTGCATAGGGAGAAGAATGGTCAGTAGGAAAAAGGATATGATGATGCCCCTGTTTAAGACTCTGATGAGACCTCATTTAGAATGGAGTCGGTCCAGAGGGTAGCTACTAAAATGATCAGTGGATTCATCATAAAGTGTATAGGGAGATATTTAAAGATCTCAATATGTGTATTTTGGAAGAAAGACAGGAGAGGGGGGTACAGATATTTAAATACAAATGTGGCATAAATGCATAGGAGGCAAGTCTCTTTGTTGAAAGGAAGCTCTGGAACAAGGGGGTATAGGATGAAGGTGAAAGGGGACAGACTCAGAAGTAACCTGAGGAAATACTTCTTTATGGAAAGGGCTGTGAATTCGTAGAACAGCCTCCCGGTGGAAGTGGTGAAAACAAAAACAGTATCTGAATTCAAGAGACCTTGGGACAAGTACATAAATCTGTAAGACAGTGATAGGGATAGTGGATGGCATAGATGGGCAGACTGGATAAGCCATATGGTCTTTATCTGCCTACATTTTTCTATGATGTATGAAACAAAAACAGGAAACAAAAAGAAACAGACAATAAAGCAGAAAGTTATAGAGAGAAAGTCTTTTTAAACAGCCATGTCTTCAATGCAGATTTAATGTAATGTAAGATGGGTCAGAGCAGGGCCGTGCCAAGGGTCTCTGGTGCCCCCCTGCAGACTATCAGTTTTCCTGTCTGCCTCTTTGCCTTTCTGAAAGTTTCTGTTCCATCAGCTTATCCTTTCCTCGTGCCCTTGTAGTTTCCCCTCCTTCCTCCCACCCTGATTCTAGCTTGTTCTCTTCCCCCCACCCCCAACACACAGAAATTTCCTTGCCTTGTCTTTCCTTTCTTCCCAGCTGGTTCACTCCCAGTTTAAGTTCCCCCAACCTGCAGGGCCTTCAAATGCACTTTCTTTATCCCCATAAGGCCATTACAGACAGTAATAAAAAAAACAAGGATGTCTTCTTGCCAATGATGTCAGCTCAAAATTAATATATATGCGGCGGCAGCGGATCCATCCAAGCAGCAACTCTCCTCTCCAACGGCGTCGGCAACACCCGGTCCTCGTCAAAGTTACTGTCTGTCTCGGTCTCGCTCTCGAAATAACTCGACGGACGACGGCGGACCAGCATGGACGGTTGGAGACTCGGACTGCCTGCAAGGCTCCAGGCGCGTGCGTGGAAGAGCTGGGGGCGGTGCCAAACAGCCGAGCGATGAGCACGGGAAGGCAGCAGCACATGCGCATAGGCGCCAACAACGCGGTACGAAGTAGAGGTTTGTTTTTTAAATTTTACTACACTCAGCCAGCGGCAGCGGCGGTGCCCTTGAAGGCAGGCGCCCCCCTGCCATGCTTACCCCGCTTAACGGGTTGGTACGGCCCTGGGTCAGAGCGTAAGGTAGTAGGGAGTTGGTTCCACAGGAATGGGACCACATAGCCAAAAGCAGATAAACATGAGGACTCAGGATAGAAACTACAAAGAGACAACAGTCTGAGGACCACAATGGTTTAAGGTAGTTAAATAAATATAAAGGGAGTCCAGAGTAGAAATATATATGTGCCAAAAGAATAATCTTAAACTGGATTCTACTGCCCACAGGGAAGCCAGTGTTGCTCAATCAATAATAATGTTACATGAGCAAATTTGTTGGCTTTATAAAGCAATTTAAGTGCTGTTTTTTGAAGCAGATCTACAAAGCAGCATTTCAGGCCTTCAGACTTGTTTCTTGATACACTTCCCAAGGAAGGTGTCACGAAACGCCTAGCCACCCACCTGGGGCTACCCTGTGGCCACTTAGAAGGTCTATCCCCAGCACAGCTCAGGTCTACCTGCACCTGCCGCTAGTGCTCTACACTAGCACCCTCCTCCCACCAACTGGGTCCCAACTGCCTCTAGGAGAGTCTCCCACTCTCAAGGTGTTCCTAGAAAAAACTCACAGAACCAAGACACAAACCACCAGGATTCTTAGTCCAGACAAGCAGTGATAATAAACTAAAAATGTTTATTATCATGAAAAATATTGAACAGTGAACCATAAAAACAGATGGAACAAAAACAGCACATAATAACAAGTAACGGAATATGGATCAATTATAAAACTATCTAAATATTTGCTCACAGGTTGGGCCTCAGCAAAGAGATCTTTCTCTCTGGAGAAAAAGTCAGTACATCCTAGCTGAATTTTGAACTCCTGGACCAATCAGCCCAGAACAACATAAATAATGCCACACTGGGAAAAGACCAAGGGTCCATCGAGCCCAGCATCCTGTCCATGACAGCGGCCAATCCAGGCCAAGGCACCTGGCAAGTTTCCCAAACGTACAAACATTCTATACATGTTATTCCTGGAATTGTGGATTTTTCCAAGTCCATATAGTAGTGGTTTATGGACTTGTCCTTTAGGAAACCATCTAACCCCTTTTTAAACTCTGCCAAGCTAACCACCTTCACCACGTTCTCCGGCAATGAATTCCAGAGTTTAATTATGCATTGGGTGAAGAAAATGTTTCTCCAATTTGTTTTACATTTACTACACTGTAGTTTCATTGCATGCCCCCTAGTCCTAGTATTTTTGGAAAGCGTGAACAGTCGCTTCACATCCACCTGTTCCACTCCACTCAATATTTTATATACCTCTATCATATCTCCCCTCAGCCGTCTCTTCTCCAAGCTGAAAAGCCCTAGTCTCCTTAGTCTTTCTTCATAGGGAAGTCGTCCCATCCCCGCTATCATTTTAGTTGCCCTTCGCTGTACCTTTTCCAATTCTACTATATCGTTCTTGAGATGCGGCGACCAGAACTGAACACAATACTCAAGGTGCGGTTGCACCATGGAGCGATACAATGGCATTACAACATCCTCACACCTGTTTTCCATACCTTTCCTAATAATACCCAACATTCTATTCGCTTTCCTAGCTGCAGCAGCACACTGAGCAGAAGGTTTCAGTGTATTATCGATGACGACACCCAGATCCCTTTCTTGGTCTGTAACTCCTAACATGGAACCTTGCATGACATAGAGGGGAATAATCGAATGTCGCCGGCGAAATAGGTCGCCGGCGATCTATTTTGGCGGCGGCGCAACAGCTGGCCGGAACCGTATTTTCAAAAAAGATGGCCGGCCATCTTTTTTTTCGATAATACGGTGTGGGCCGGCGAAATGCCTTGGATTTCGCCGGGTTTGAGATCGCCACTTTTGTTTTTCTGCAATAATGGAAAAAACTGCCGGCGATCTCAGACCCGGTGAAATCCAAGGCATTTGGCCTTGGGAGGAGCCAGCATTTGTAGTGCAATGGTCCCCCTCACATGCCAGGACACCAACCGGGCACCCTAGGGGGCACTTCAAACATCTTTTATAAACAACCAAATTAGCTTCCAGGTGCATAGCACCCTTCCCTTGTGTGCTGAGTCCCCCAAATCCCCCCCAAAACCCACTGCCCACAAGTGTGCACCATTACCCTAGCCCTAAGGGCTGAAGGGGGGCACCTACATGTGGGTACAGTGGGTTTTGGGGGGTTTGGGAGGGCTCAACATTACCCACCACAAGTGGAACAGGTAGGGGGGGGGGGATGGGCCTGGCTCTGCCTTTCTGCAGTCCACTGCAACCAACAACAACTGTTCCAGGGACCTGCGTACTGCTGTCTGGGTGCTGGGTATGACATTTGAGGCTGGCATACAGGCTGGCAAAAAAGGTTTGTATTTTAATAATTTTAGTGTGGGAGGGGGTTGGCGACCACTGGGGGAGTAAGGGGAGGTCATCCCCCATTCCCTCCGGTGGTCATCTGGTCAGTTGGGGCACCTTTTTGAGGCTTGGTCGTGAAAATAAAAGGACCAAGTAAACCCGGCGAAATACTGCTTATCGCCGGGTTTTATTTTTCCATTATCCGCGAAAGCCGGCCATCTGGTAGCCACGCCCAAGCCTGCCCATGTCCCGCCTTCGCTTCGCCGCCAACACGCCCCTTTGAACTTTCGCCGTCGAGGCGAAGGGAAAGCGGCGAAGCTATCACAAAATGTAGCTTTCGAATATATGCTTTTCGCCGCTTTTGCGAAATCGCCGGCCATATCCCGATTTGTGTCGGGAAATAGCCGGTGATTACTTTCGATTATAAGCTGGATAGCTATAATTCGGGTTCTTTTTTCCCCACATGCATCACCTTGCACTTGCTCACATTAAACATCATCTGCCATTTAGCCACCCAGTCTCCCAGTCTCGTAAGGTCCTTCAGTAATTTTTCACAATCCTGTCGCGAGTTAACGACTTTGAATAACTTTGTGTCATTAGCAAATTTAATTACCTCACTAGTTACTCCCATCTCTAAATCATTTATAAATATATTAAAAAGCAGCGGTCCTAGCTGGCCACATCACTGCAAGTTAGCTCTTATCTGTGTTAACTAAAGAAGGAACCGTCAGTTCTCTGTAACAGCTTTAAACATAAACATGCACCATCTGCTGGCCAAACTAGAGAATTACACTTCAAGAAATAATACAGTTTTACAAGCTTTAAAACCACTGTTTCATCACACCTCCTTCCTTAAGAGAGAGACCCCGGATTGCGGCCTCTACAGACTGCTGGTCGGGACTTGAAAGTCCAGTATCAGGGCGGTTCTGGCTCTTCCTTTCTGGAGAGTCCATCAGCATTGCTTCACTGCCTTTCCATTGCTTATAACAGTAGCTTTTACCACACTCAGTACATGCTAATGGTTTTAATCCTGTATGCTTCATTTTGCAATTAATAATGAGTATCTTCTGACAGAAGCTTTTACCACGCTCCGCACATGTAAATGGTTTTACTCCTGTGTGGATTTTCTGGTGCTTTTTTAGCTGTGATTTATGAATAAATCTTTTTCTACATTCAGTGCATGTAAACAGTTTCATTCCTGAATGGATTCTATGCTGCTTTGACAATAATTTGTGGCAACTGAAACTTTTCTTACACTCCGTACTTGAAACTGGTCTCTTTCCTGGGTGAAATTTTGTTATTTCTTGTGGAGCTTTCTTACTGATTGAAGCTACTGTCATAACAGGGACATGAATATTTTCTCTCACCAGTGTTTTTCTGATACTCTGTAATGTTTGCTTTATTGATACAGCTTTTCCCATATTCTATACTTGTACATATTCCATTTTCTTTATTATTTTCAGGTGCTGCATTAGCTCTTTCTTAATACTGAAATCTTTCTCTTACTTAAAGCATGTAAAATGTGTCTCTTCCTGTTGTTCTTGTAGTTCTCTCTTCCTCTCCCTTTTGACTGAAGGGTTTTCCATAGTTTGTACATTTAGATCATCTCAGGGTCAGATCCCTCTGGTAATGTCTCGGCTAGGAGGTCAGGTATGGGGTCACTCTTCTGGTAGGCTACACACAGTTAGTACCATGGCTGTGCAATCTGCATAGGCCTTTAACATATTTACATGACAGGTATGCTGCTTTCTGTCTTGAGTAGAGTTACCATATGGCTCCAGAAAAAGGAGGACAGATTGAGCCAGTCTGGGTTTTACTTCCATTGCTTTCAATGGAAGCAAAACCCGGACTGGATCAATGTGTCCTCCTTTTTCTGGAGCCATATGGTAACCCTGGTCTTGAGAGTCCATAGATATGATATAGTTTGTATCATTCAGGTGCCTTATGACTTTGTAAGATCTTGCCCACTTAGCCTGAAGTTTATTCTGACATACTGGGGCCAAAACAAGTACCTGTTGGCCCTCATAAAACTTTCTATGTTGGGCCTAGTTTGGCTTAGTTTGGACTGCCTGTAAAGTTATCTCTGACAAAGCCCACAAGGTCTTACTTCCCTCTCTCATATTGCTTGCCTTGACAAGCAGTTCTTTCCATAGCTGGGACAGTTTACACTAGGCTACTGTGCCAAAGGTTAGCTGTGGTGGTTTCCTACAGCAACTATGCTCTTCTAGTTTTGCTCTCTGACACTGATCAAACTATTGCATTCCAGCTCCAGCTTCCACTGTATTTGTGGCACCTCTAGCTAGCTATTTGTTGCAGTGTCTCTAAGGCTTTTATTGCACTTTTCCTTTGTATTGGACAGCTAGCTATATTCAGAGCTACTTCAATTTAGCCTGCACTTCAATATTCCCTGCACTTCTCCCTTAGGAAGCGTTTCTTTTCTTTACTCTTTGGCCCCCTCATCTGAAGTTTCTCTGTTTGGCCGTTCTGAGCCCTCATGTTCAGTTCCAGGCTTTGCCTGTCGGCATGGCTATAGCTCCATTCACCTTTTCCTAGGTTTGGGAGTTTTGCTGCATTCTCTGCAAGGACAGCATCAGAGTGCACCTCGCTCTAGACGAGAACCGAGAGTTTATCTTCCCGGGTCTTCTTGGAATCCTTGAGCTGGGTGTTCACCCTTCAAGTGATCAAAAACACAGAAGAAACCTGTCTTCGCAAAAAACAATAGCCGTCACAAACAGCGAAGATGACGTAAAAAAAGAAGAAAAAAAAGAACAGAAAAAACACACGACACTAAAAATGAAAAATAAAAACAGAAGACGACACAAGCGAAAATGAAGAAATACTATGTAGATTTATTGAGGTGATATGACTCGACACAGCTGTGTTTCGGCCCAATAGGCCTGCGTCAGGAGTCTGTTACACCATATGAATGTTATCTGGTGATATCGGTCCTTGAAGGGTTTTCAGTTGAACGTGCCTTCGCAAACACTCTGCCTTTAGAAAGGCTGTGTGTAAAATTAGACACAAATCGTTGAAGGAAATTCTGGTTTAAGAAATGGATATGTATTTCGCTCAGATATCGGCACGCCAGTGTTAGCATTCAAGTATTGAATGCTAACACTGGCGTGCCGATATCTGAGCAAAATACATATCCATTTCTTAAACCAGAATTTCCTTCAACGATTTGTGTCTAATTTTACACACAGCCTTTCTAAAGGCAGAGTGTTTGCGAAGGCACGTTCAACTGAAAACCCTTCAAGGACCGATATCACCAGATAACATTCATATGGTGTAACAGACTCCTGACGCAGGCCTATTGGGCCGAAACACAGCTGTGTCGAGTCATATCACCTCAATAAATCTACATAGTATTTCTTCATTTTCGCTTGTGTCGTCTTCTGTTTTTATTTTTCATTTTTAGTGTCGTGTGTTTTTTCTGTTCTTTTTTTTCTTCTTTTTTTACGTCATCTTCGCTGTTTGTGACGACCACCCTTCAAGTGAGCCACCTCATCCCATTCCAGACAGCTCTGGTACGATTTTTTTATTGACTGGGGACTGGAGGATCTAGGTTCAGACTTGGGTACGCAATCTGCTCAGGGCGCCAAGTCCTCGGGCCTGGCTATGCATTCATATCTTGGGTTCTGTGGCAGACACTTTGGAGGTAGTGCTGTGGGCGGTGCTCATAGATGACATCTACAGGTCTTGCTTCTCGACGGGTGATCTCGTGTTCCAGGAGTGTCAGCAGTGTCTTCCGTGGCTGTTCTCGGTATGCCTGCGCATGAACCGGTGGCTTCGCAATTCCTCCCTGTGGAAGGGATGCCTTGGCGCCTCCGCAGTGGATGGTGGTAGTCACAGATGTGAGTCTCTCGGACTGGAGAGCCCTTTGCCTCCTCCTTCCGTCTCTGGAGTGGTGAATGGCACAGGGGATGGTGTAGCTGATCTCCCACCTGGATCTGCCTTTGGTGCTGTTCGTCATCTAGCCTTTCAGGACACATTGCAGGCCAGGCTTGTGTGTTTGTGCTGTCTCCCCCACCTGGACCTGCTTTTGTTGCTGTTTGTCTTCTAGCACTTCAGGAGACGTTGAGGGGCAGGCTTTTCCTACGATTAGTTCTCTTTTCTGCCATCTTCTGGTCTTGGCAGAATGGTTATTCTGCACCAGTGCTTCTCCAACATGGCCTCAGGTAGAGAGCTCTATAGGTAGATCAGATGTCGTCCCGGCTGGACGTCCAGGTACCTTCTTTCTTCTGTCATCGGAGAGAGGGTGATTCGGCAGGACTGGTTGTTCTATTGCTTCCTTAGCCAGAGGATGTTCTTCCATAGTGTTTCCTCCATGGCCTCTCTGCAGCCAAGTTCTTTTTGGATCGCTTCCACCGGGGTCAAGTCATTCTGGTAGCTCCGGATTAACCATAGCGCCCTTGATATGCGGATATGGTGAGGCTCCTGGTGGTGCCTTTGTTTTGGATCCGCTTGACTCTGGGCTCTTCCTTCTGGGTCCGCTGCTGAGTGAATGATCCCTCTCGCTTTGTTCTTACAGCCTGGTTTTTTGAGAGGCCAACTCTGAGGAACAGATTTCTTTGGATGCTATGGTTACTGTTCTGTTACGATCTTGTAGGTGGTCCATGGTCCACTGCAGCTGCGTATTCTCGGGTGTTGAGGATTTTTTGAGGCTGGTTGCAGCCCACGCTTGGTCTTCATTGCGGGTGTCTGTTCCTCAGCGATTGAGTTCTTTCTGCAGGATAGGTTGCAGAAGGGCCTGGTCTGGCCTTGCACTCCGAGTCTGGCCTTGCACTCTGAGTCTAGCTTGGGGCTCCTTGTCTACCGAGCATTGCTTCGGACTCCTTTTGTTCCTTTGCAGAATGCTTCGCTTAGCAACTTACAAGCAGTATTCTTGGTGTCTGAATTTTTAGCACAGCCATGCCAAGCTGTTTTTTTTCTGCAATTTGCTGAGTCTGGCGTGACCTTGCTTTCGGTTCCTTCTTTCTTTTCAGGCTGTGGTTTAGCTTTTCTTTTTCAGCCTCTCTTTCTTCCCTCCTTTCGGGAGGGGGATTTTCACGCAGAGTACATGGCGCTTCATCTTCTGGATGTTCAGAGGGCTCTCCAGTGTTTGCAGATGTTGCATATTTTTCAGCGTTCAGATCTTCTCTTTGTCTTTGTCACTGGTTCTTGCTGTGGGATGGCACCCTCTGGTCTGATCTGATTTTGTTTTTCATTGGATTGCAGATAATTTGTGGATTTTTTGGAAAGGTTGCATCCTGCCAGTGGCATTCCAGGCTCGTTTCACGAGTTTGCTATCTACTTCTGGGAGGAAAGGGTGTGCTTTCACTATTCAGATTCTGCCTTTGCAACGGCGGTTCTGTCTCGGGGAGTGGCGACTTCCCACCCTACTTAGGGATTGTTTTGGATTCATCTGCTGCATACGCTAAGGAAGGTAAAATTATGCCTTACCTGCTGATAATTTTCTTTCCTTTAGTAGCAGCATATGAATCCAGGATCCCGCCCTTTGTCAGCCGCACTTGTTTTGCCTATCTGTTCTTGTCCTGGTCTTTAGTTTCCAAAAAACAAACAGAACAAAAACAAAGGAGAAGAGGAAAGAGAACAGAAACCACTGAAGAGGACTCCATCGCAGTCATGGTTTCTCTTAAGTCAGACTGACAAGTTTCTGTTTTGTATGGTTGGTGAGGAAGGCTTCCTGGTTTCTTGTCTGATTCTGCTTGGTGATGAGACGTGTACTGAGGTGAAGAAGGAGCTGTTCGTCTGGTATCACTGCCTTCAGCTTTGTAATCTCTATCTCCAACTGCTGGTAGATGGACATAACCCACCAGTTCTTGGATTCATCTGCTGCTACTAAAGGAATGAAAATTATTAGCAGGTAAGGCATAATTTTACCGTGGTGGGCTGAGTGATGGAAATTCGGGGCACAAGAAGAGAAGAGTAAAGGGATGGGGTAGAGAGGGCAGTATGGGGTTGGGTCAAGATAGGAAGTGAAAGGATATACAAGAGTCATCTTTATACTGTGCGCCCTTGTTTATCAAATTTTGTTTGGTCTTCTACCTGATCATATGCAACTCTTGCTGCAATTACCATCATGCAATGCCCATCCCGCATCGAGAGACTATCTGTTTCTCCATTTTCTGAATTGTAAGCACCTTCGTTACAAATCAGTTCAGGATGCCAGTTTCTTATACCAAGCTACTAAGCAATGGAATTCCCTCCCAAAGTCAATTAGGGTTAATTAGGGTCAATTAGGGTTTCTGATTACCTAAAATTTCATAAATTGTTGAAAGCATTTTTATTTGGTGAATTCCTTGCCACTGTTGACCATTGGCTAGTTTGTTATTTTCAAATGAGTCATTCTGCTGCTATGATCTTATACCTTTTATTGTCTTACTGTTGTTTAATCTTTATTGTATTTTGCTTTAAAGTTTGATATAAACTAGCATATTGAACCCAAACTTATTTGGGATAATGCGGGGTATAAATGTTGTAAATAAATAAATGTGGTAACAAAAGAAAGAGAAAGTGGTGGGGAGGGAGAAGCTTAGGGAAGAGAAATTAGGTAAGGGAACAGCAGGATGAGGGAAAGTGAAGTGTGGTGAAGAGATGGGAGATGAGTGGGAGATGCACAAGAAATGAGGGAGAGATGAGACAGCTTTTGGACACTGCAGGGAAAAAAGGATTGTGAAAGGGTATGGATGGAAGGAGTTATTGTGGGATCATTGAACCTTCTTCTCTCAGAAGAGGGGGGGAACTGTTGTGTTGGGGTCATCAACCCCTCTTGTTTCTGTTGTGATGGAACGTGTTACGTTGGGGCCACTGAGCCCCTCTTGCTATTTTTCTTATAATGGGAGGTCTTATAATTATGAGAAGCCCTTTATGTTCTCCCACTGTGAATGTCACAGTCAAACGTGAAAGCAAGGCTTTAAGCTGGATAAAAGAGCAGGAGTAAGTTGCCTTGTTCTGCTAATTAGCACTTCTCTACAGTGTATGCCCTTCTATAATTATGGATGGTGCATTGTGCGTTCCTGTGAAAAGCATTCTGTGAAAGCCAAAGAGGCCATAAGTGGAGCACTGGGAATGCCCCATTCACATCTCCTCCAGCATCCTGCTTCCACCTTTCAAAACTATTACATAGATGAGTGCACATTTTTATTTTTCCATTCCTTTACCATGGAAACACTTCCTGTGTTGAAACCCGAAGCAATAAAAGAAAAGAAAAAGCTGAGACTGAAGTGCAGCAGTAGAATGAGAGAAGAGATTTGTAATACAGGACATGCTGTCACCAAGTTACCTTCACTAGTTAAGACAGTAAAGATGTATTCGCAGAGCAAAGCTGAGACAGTGAGTCAGCCATGCAGTCCAGTGAATGTGCTTTCCTCTCCCTTGCCCTGTTTATTCTGTGAATTCATGGGCCCTTTCACTAAGTTGTGTTAGGCCCATCATAACACATTAACAGCCATGAGGTCATTTAGCTTTTGTTTTGATACCATCCTCATTCTATTTAGGGATCCTGTGTGTTTATCCCACACATTTTTGAATTATGTCACTGTTTTTGTCTCCATCACCTCTGCCAGGAAGGTATTCCAGGTAAGATATACACAAAAAGTAGCACATATGAGTTTGTCTTGTTGGGCAGACTGGATGGACCTTGCAGGTCTTTTTCTGCCATCATCTACTATGTTACTCACGTTACTATCTACTACCAATCTATCCTTGAAAAAGTATTTCCTGATGATACTGTCTATCTTTGAAAATTCTTTATGGGCATGTCCCTCAATATCTGTCATTGTATTTGACTCTTCAGTCCAGAATTTGTCCTTCACAGTCTGTTTGTATAAATCAAGTTCAGTTATTTCCAGTATGGAATGTTAAAAGAAAAGATCTAGTTAAACAATTGTTTGGGGTAGTGGATCCTTTTGTATGGAATCAAATGCCACTTGATATTTGATGTGAATATTTCAGTTTTAGAAAATTGCTAAAAACTCATCTTTTAAAGACATTTTTTAGGATGAATGTTTTACCTTGTATTATTTCTACTATTATGACATTTATTATCTTAAATGCAATTGATATTGTTTGTTATTGCTGTAAATGTCATTTGTAACATGTGATCTAGCTCCTAAGTGGAACATTTTTTTATTGTAAATCACTATCAGGCTTATTTTCAAAAGAGAATGGCGCCCATCTTCCGACACAAATCGGGAGATGGGCGTCCTTCTCTCAGGGTCGCCCAAATCGGCACAATCGAAAGCCGATTTTCTGCATCCTCAACTGCTTCCCATCGCGGGGACGACCAAATTCTCGGGGGCGTGTCGGCACCATAGCGAAGGTGGGACTGGGGCCTGATTAGGAGATGGGCGTCCTCGGCCGATAATGGAAAAAAGAAGGGTGTCCCTGACGAGCACTTGGCCAACTTTACTTGGTCCATTTTTTCTTGTGACCAAGCCATAAAAAGGTGCCCGAACTGACCAGATGACCACCGGAGGGAATCGGGGATGACCTCCCCTTTCTACCCCAGTGGTCACCAACCCCCTCCCACCCTAAAAAAAAAAAACTTTAAAAAATCTTTTTGCCAGCCTCTATGTCAGCCTCAAATGTGATACCCAGCTCCATGACAGCAGTATGCAGATCCTTGGAGCAACTTTAGTGGGTGCAGTGCACTTCAGCCAGGCGGACCCAGGCCCATCCCCCCTACCTGTTACACTTGTGGTGGTAAATGTGAGTCCTCCAAAACCCACCCGAAACCCACTGTACCCACATGTAGGTGCCCCCCTTCACCCCTTAGGGCTATGGTAGTGGTGTACAGTTGTGGGGAGTGGGTTTTGGGGGGCTCAACACCCAAGGTAAGGGAGTTATGCACCTGGGAGCAATTTGTGAAGTCCACTGCAGTACCCCCTAGGGTGCCCGGTTGGTGTCCTGGCATGTGAAGGGGACCAGTGCACTGTAAATTCTGGCTCCTCCCATGACCAAAGGGCTTGGATTTGGTCATTTTTGAGATTGGCGTCCTCAGTTTCCATTATGGCCGAAAACTGGGGACGACCATCTCTGAGATCGACCATTTCAACATTTAGGGTGACCATCTCTAAGGTCGACCTAAATGTTGAGATTTGGGCGTCCCCGACTATATTATCAAATGAAAGATAAACTCCCATCTTGTTTCGATAATACGGGTTTCCCCACCCCTTCGCCGGGACGCCCTTAGAGATGGTCAACCCGTTCGATTATGCCCCTCTATGAGCTCATGGTTTGAGAGGTATATAAAAATAAATACTATCATTATTTATTATTATGCATTTGAATCTCTGTATCATATCTTCCCTATCCCTCCTTTTCTCTAGGGTATACATATTCAGGTCTTCAATTCTCTTCTCCTATATCTTTTTGTGTAAACCCCATGCCACTTCTGTTGCCTTCCTCTGAACTGCTTCAAGTTTTTTTTATGTCCTTAGGAAGATACAGCCTCCTAAACTGACCACAGTACTCCAATGACCTATACAGGAATTCAGGTTATACCTTTCTCTGTGTGGTTTAGCATCCTACTGACTGATCACCGTTTTTCCACATTATTTCACCACCTTGAGATCCTCAGACACTATCACTCTAAGGTCCATCTCCTGGGCCATGCATATCAGTCTCTCACCCCCTAGTACATACAGCCCTTTTGGATTTCTACTCCCCAAGTACATCACTCTGTACTTCTTCTCATTAAATGTTAACTGCCAAACATCAGACCATTCTAATTTTTATAGATCATTTCTCATTTTGTCCACTCTGTTGCAAGTCTTTGTATCATCCACAAAAAGGCAAATGTCACTAATAAATACACTGAATAGAACCGGCTCCAGTACCAATCCCTGAGGCACTCCACTGCTCACCTTTCTTTCATAGTAACATAGTAGGTGACGGCAGAAAAAGACCTGTACAGTCCATCCAGTCTGCCCAACAAGATAAACTCATATGCGCTACTTTATATGTGTACCTGACCTTGATTTGTATCTACCATTTTCAGGGAACTGTCCGTAGAAGTCTGCCAAGTACTAGCCCTGCCTCCCAACCACCAGTGCTGCCACCCAATCTCCGCTAAGCTTCTGAGGATCCATTCCTTCTGAACAGGATTCCTTTATGTTTGTCCCACGCATTTTTGAATTCCGTTACCATTTTCATCTCCACCACCTCCCATAGGAGGGCATTCCAAGTATCCACCACTCTCCGTGAAAAAATACTTCCTGACATTTTTCTTGAGTCTGCCCCCTTTCAACATCATTTCATGTCAACCTCATTTCATGTCCTCTAGTTCTACTGCCTTCCCATCTCCGTAACAGGTTTGTTTGCGGATTAAAACCTTTCAAATATTTGAATGTCTGTAGCATATCACCCCTGTTTCTCCTTTCCTTCAGGGGTGATATGATACAGAGTTAATTTCATTGACCACCACCGTCTGTCAGTCAATCAGTTTCTAATCCATTTCACTATTTTGGGTCTTAACTTCAGCCCATTGAGTTTATTCATGATCCTCCATGAGCCTGTCAAAGTTTGTACTGAAATCCAAGTAGACTACATCTAGCACATATGTTTGATCCAGTACCTGCAAAAATAGTACATATATATATTTATTTATATTTCACTCACTCCTTTTTCACTAGTAGCTCAAGGTGAGTTATATTCAGGTACTCTGGATATTTCTCTGTCCCAGGGGGCTCACAATCCAAGTTTGCACCTGAGGCAATGGAGGCTTAAGTGACTTGCCCAAGATCACAAGGAGCAGCAGTGGGATTTGAACTGGCCACCTCTGGATTGCAAGACCGGGTGCTCTAACCACTAGGTCACTCCTCCAGTTTATATATGTATAAACTGCTTTGACTGCATCTACAGAAAGGCAGTATATTGTGTGGAATAAACAAGCATAGCTATAGAGCTGTATGTGTGGGTGTCTAACTTACACTATTCTGTAAATTATGTGCATAAGTGAAAGCTCCACCTTTGTTTTGCCATTGCCCTGTCCTTGCAAATACCTGCTTTGTAAGTTGCTTTGAGCATCGCTGAGCTAGTCTTTTTGTGTTACTGTTGTATTGTGAGCCCATCTGTGTATGACATTAAAGTGTGGCTTTGAGCATCAGCCTCAGAGGAAATCTCTTCCCTCTCAGACCAGGGTGGTCAAATTCATTCCACCAGGAGAAAGAGGTGAGGGATTTTATTCCTAGTTCTTTCTAATCACAAAAAAAGACTGAGGATTCCATCTCATCCTAAACCTAAGGGCCCTGAACCAGTGGCGTAGCTAGGGTAGTTGACACCCGGGGCCGGTCATTTTTTAACACCCCCCCCCCCCCCCCCCAAATCCAGTACTAGGCATACCGAGAATACAAAACACTCAGGACCTATTGAGCAATTCTATCATACCATAAGCAGTAATTTCTACGAGTCACACAAGGAAAAGAAAAGCATCTTAAACACTACAGTGAGTGCTAGAACATCAATTCACCCATTGTAAAACGAAACCAGACAAAATAGTACAGATCGTCAATCCTGCACAGTCAATGCCAACTGAAAGCCATGTCTTTTTCACAAACACAGAAACACCCTAATCCACTATAGAATAAGTAATCATAAACTTTCTACTTAGACAGAAATTAAACTGAACCCCCAAGGTGCCAGATTCTGCTTACAATGCAACACCACAGAAACAGAAAATGTCCCATAGTACTGTGCAAAATATAAAGACAGCAGATGTAAATTTGAACCAATCACCACTTTACAAAATAACAAATAGAAATAAAACAAATATAGAAAATAAAATAATACCATTTTATTGGACTAATACATTTAGCTTTCAGAGGCCAAAACACCCTTCCTCAGGTCAATACAGTATAGTGCTTACAGTATCCTATCCTAACATGAGGAAGGGGGTTTTGTTCTCCGAAAGTTAGCCAAAATGTATTAAAATTAGTCCAATAAAAAGATTACCTTGTTTACATGTTCTATTATAAACATTTATTAACACAGCTACAATACTACTTTATCCTAAAGCAAAAAAAATAAAAATATACATTTTATTTACAGTTTGTTGTCTCTGGTTTCTGCTTTCCACTGTCTTCCTTCCATCCAGCATCTGTCTTTGTTCTCTCTCTGCCATCCAGTGTTTGCCCTCTCTGCTGTCCCGTCCATCTAATGTCCGCCCTCTCTCCCTGCCCCTTCCATCTACATCTGCCCTCTATCTCTGCCCCTTCCATCCGCCATCTGCCCCTGTCTGCCCTCTCTCTCTCCCCCTTCATTCCACCATTTGCCCTCCCTCTCCCATCCATCCAGGGTCTGCCCTCCCTCTCACTCCCCCTTCCATCCAGGATCTGTCCCTCTCTCTGCCCCTTTTTTTCAGCCCCCAGTTTCAGTCCCACTATCCCACCAGTCCCGAGCTTCAGCCCCCAGCCACTTCTCCCTGTCCCCTTTTCAGCCCCCCAGTTTCAACCCCAGCCCTTTTCTCTCACTAGTCCCAAGCTTCAGCCCCCAACCACTTCTCCCTGTCCCCTTTTCAGCCCCCAGTTTCAACCCCAGCCCTTTCTCTCACCACTCCTGAGCTGCAGCCCCAGCCACTTCTCCCTATCTCCTTTTCAGCCCCCCGTCCCCACGGTTTCAGCCCCTGCCCCTTTTCAGCCCCCAGTCCCACTACAAGCCCCCTTATCCCACCTACCCTCCTTTTCAGCCCTCTTCATCCACATACCTTGCATTAGGGCCCCCCCCCCTTTTCAGCCCCAGACCCATTCTCCCACCTGACCCAGGCATGCCCCATTTTCCCAGCAGCTCCAGGCATAGCCTCTTCTCAGACCCCAGTTCCAGCCCCCTTCTCCCATCTGAGAATCCCCTCGCCTCCCCACCCCAGTCACCTTCTCCCATCTGAGAGCCCCCACCCCATCCCCTTCTCCAATCTGGGAACCCCCCATCTGGGCTCCCCTTCTCCCATCTGGGCTCCCCACCCCATCCCCTTCTCCCATCTGGGCTCCCCTTCTCCCATCTGGGCACCCCACCCATCCCCTTCTCCCATCTGGGCTCCCCACCCAACCCCTTCTCCCTTCTGGGCTCCCCACCCATCCCCTTCTCCCATCTGGGCACCCCTTCTCCCATCTGGGCACCCCCCACCCATCCCCTTCTCCCATCTGGGCTCCCCACCCATCCCCTTCTCCCTTCTGGGCACCCCTTCTCCCATCTGGGCACCCCACCCATCTCCTTCTCCCATCTGGGCTCCCCACCCATCCCCTTCTCCCTTCTGGGCTCCCCTTCTCCCATCTGGGCACCCCTTCTCCCATCTGGGCTCCCCACCCATCCCCTTCTCCCATCTGGGCTCCCCACCCATCCTCTTCTCCCATCTGGGCTCCCCTTCTCCCATCTGGGCACCCCTTCTCCCATCTGAGCTCCCCACCCATCCCCTTCTCCCTTCTGGGCTCCCCACCCATCCCCTTCTCCCATCTGGGCACCCCTTCTCCCATCTGGGCACCCCACCCAACCCCTTCTCCCATCTGGGCTCCCCACCCATCCCCTTCTCCCTTCTGGGCTCCCCTTCTCCCATCTGGGCACCCCTTCTCCCATCTGGGCTCCCCACCCATCCTCTTCTCCCATCTGGGCTCCCCTTCTCCCATCTGGGCACCCCACCCATCCCCTTCTCCCATCTGGGCTCCCCTTCTCCCATCTGGGCTCCCCACCCATCCCCTTCTTCCATCTGGGCACCCCATCCATCCCCTTCTCCCATCTGGGCACCCCCCCACCCAACCCGACCCGCCTACCAGCTTCTCCTGCTCCCACCCTGCCTTTAAAAAAGAATTTGTGAGCAGAGTTGCAGGCAGGCAGCGCCTCGCGTCTGCCCTGCTTGTAAAAGAAGAAGTAAATCCATTCTCCTCGTCGTCGAGCCTTCCTTCACTGAGTCCCACCCCGCCCTTGTGGAAATAGGAAGTTATCTCAGAGGAGAGCGGGACTCAGTGAAGGAAGGCTCAATGACACGACGAGGAGAATGGATTTACTTCTTCTTTTACAAGCAGGGCAGACGCGAGGCGCTGCCTGCCTGCAACTCCGCGTTACAAATTATTTTTTAAAGGAAAGGGGAGCAGCGGGAGAGGAGCACCACCCAGCCGCTGACACCCGAGGCGGACCGCCCCCACCGCCCCGCCCCCGCTACGCCACTGCCCTGAACAATTATTTGGCCAGATAAAAATTTGGAATGCTTTCCCTAGGCACCCTCTAATCTAGATTGTACCTTGTGAGTTGTTTTGTATTTTTGGATGACAAATGTGCATAGACTATGAACTCACACATTCACCCAGGAAACAATAGCATGGAATGTTGCCACTATTTGGGTTTCTGCCAGGTACTTGTGACCTGGCTTGGCCACTGTTGGAAACAGGATACTGGGCTAGATGGACCTTTGGTCTGACCCAGTATGGCTATTCTTATGTTCTTATAGATACCTTTAATATGATGTCAGCAGAATAGTCAGCTCACACGGCTTCAGATTAGAGACTGCCATCTATACTGTCCATCTGTAAACTCCCACGCATGGGGAGAGGACAAGGAAGGGTCTGGCCTGTAGAGATTTGTGGCAATATCTCCATAATGCACAGAGATGGAATACCAGAGTTAAAAGCCAAAGAAAAGAAAAGAAAGAAAACATGTGAGCTCAATTTCCACTGGCAAAAGCAAGTTTGTACCATTCTGCATCACCCTCTTTCCCATTTTTCAGAAAAGGGATTGGCTATGCTCACTAGAATTAAAGGATGCATTTACCTATGTACAGATACATCCAAGTCACAGGAGGTATCTGAGATTCGTAGTAGGGAAACACCACTGCCGTTATCACATACTGCCATTTGGCCTTGTGTCACCTCTAAGAATATTCACAAAGTGACTAGCAGTGGTTGCAGCATCTCTCTGAAGACTAGGGGTGTATGCATTTCCCTACTTAGAAGCTTGGCTGATTAAGAGCACATCAGAGGAAGGGGCACAGATACCAATGGACAAGACCATTAGGGTGTTGGAGTACTAGGGTTCATTATAAATTACCCCAAGTCTCAGTTTGACCTATTATAGAAATTGGAGTTCATTGGAGCTCTGCTAGACATGACTTGAGCTTTTGAATTTCTCCCGCAACATCAGATAAGAGAAAGAGAGTTAGTATCCTCTCAACATTTGACAAATTGTTTGTTCTTTTGGCTTCTGTCGGAGACAGGATGCTGGGCTCGATGGACCCTTGGGCATGGCAATGCTTATGTATTTATGTGCTTATGAACCCCACTAACTACCCGTCTCCATTGAGAATACTGACTATTTAACCCTACTCTCTGTTTTCTATATTTTAACCAGTTTTTAATCCATAATAGGACACTTCCTCCTATCCCATGACTCTCCAGTTTCCTCTGGAGTCTTTCATGAGGTAGTTTATCAAACCCCTTTTGAAAATCCAGATATATAATATCAACCAGCTCACCTTTTATTCACATGTTTGTTCACCCCTTCAAAGAAATGTAATAGACTGGTGAGGCAAGATTTCCCTTCACTAAATCCATGTTGGCTTTGTCTCATTAATCCATGCTTTTGAGTATGCTCTGTAATTTTCTTCTTTATAATAGTCTCTACCATTTTGCCTGGCACCGACATCAGGCTCGCCAGTCTATAATTTCCCCGATCTTCTCTGGATCCTTTTTTAAAAATCGGTGTTACAGTAGCCACCCTCTAATC
The DNA here is from genome assembly GCF_901765095.1 of Microcaecilia unicolor. Lineage (NCBI taxonomy): Eukaryota > Metazoa > Chordata > Amphibia > Gymnophiona > Siphonopidae > Microcaecilia > Microcaecilia unicolor. The sequence goes on from NC_044035.1 coordinate 184,895,586, forward strand.
TTCCGGTACCATGCTCAATTTTAAAGATAAATTACATATTACTAACAATAGTGTTCTGCAAGTTCATCTTTCAATTCTATCAGCTGGGATGAATACCATCCAGTCCAGGAGATTTGCTACTCTTCAATTTGTCAAATTGCATCATTACATCCTCCAGATTTATAGAGATTTCATTCTATAAGGTCAATCTAGATCCTGTGCAACAACCTCCTGTCACTTTTGCAAGAGCGCTGGAGAGTCTCAACACCGTGCGGGCCTATGTGGAGGCCACTGGATGTCAGTGCTATGACCGTTTTTACCGTCTGGCAGACATAGTCTATGGAAGTCACAGACACAAGAGTCAAAACCTGTAATAAATAAGCTGGAAAGCAGTTCCATTTGAGGGCTCTGTCAGATGACATCACCCACATGTGAGTCTGTGTATCCTGCTGTCCTTGGAGAACATCTGCTACTAATAAGTAACTTTGTTGTATTCTAAACATTTTTGCTTGTAGCACACAAACAAATATTAGTGCCTAGTCATAGAACAACACAGCAATGGGGGTGCGCAGGCTCTCACCCAGTTTATAGCATTTTGCAAAAGGGGACACACAAACTGCAAAACCCATGCAGCAAAACTTGTAAAACAGTATACAGATTTTTTTTTGAGTGTTAAAATAACAAACAGGAGGAGGAAGATTCTTGCTAGGTCAGCTACGCACAGTTGCTTCCCAGGCCAGAATGCTTCCTCAGAGATATCATATATCTCCTATACAAATTAAACAGTAATAGTAGGGGACAGACAGTAAACTTCTAATCATTGTCCATAAAACAAAAGAAACTCAAGCAAAGCCCCAGAGAGATAGATTTTCAAAGGTGTTTTTCCTAGACGCAATGTTTGAAGTATCAGATTCACTAGGAGTAATTTTATAACAGGGGACATAAATTGTACCTATTTTATAAAGATAAAATATGTACCTTTCTACCTTTATAAAATTACCCTAAGGAAATAGGAAGTTACATCAGACAGGGCAAGATGCAGTAGATAGAAGATTTGGAGGTCAGTGGCAGGCAGTGAATGTGATTTGCCTAAGGACTCATGCCTAAATGTTAAGCGTGTATGTACTTGGTTAGGCAAGTATTCTGTAAAGGAAAGTAGTTCCCTACATGCCTGAGAGAATAGGCTCCTATCAGGCGTCTAGTTTATAAAGTTCTTAAGCCTGATGGAGTATGTTATGTGCATCAGCATTTGCAGCATGACTGATAGAAGATTGTAAGTGACATGATCATATCACACCATTTCTGAAAAAGATTCATTGGCTTTCAGCACAATACAGGGATAAATTTAAAACTCTATCTCTGATCTAAAAGGCCCATAAAGGTAATGGCCAGAGTATTTGAAGAACAAGATCTTCCTCTGTGCGCCTGCAAGGTCACTAAGGTCCTCCAAGAAGTATCCCTAACCATGCTCTTTCCAAATGAAATCACACAATGTGATATATGCCAATGAGCCTTCTTTGAGTAGACTCCGCAGTCTGGAATGCACTCCCAGAAAGGCTTTGCTTACTGCAAGACTAACTCTACTTCAGGATATAGGTGAAAGCTTGGCTGTTCTAGCATTTAATGGAAGAGGCAACTAACTAGCTAGTTACAGGCACAAAGACTAAAACCAGCAGCACACACTGTAGCAGGACTTGCGTATCAGCTCCTACTCTATCTAAATACTCCACATGCAATTTCTCCTTAAGTTAGTCACCCTTATTGTCTATCTGACTCTTGTTATTCTATCTTATCTATCTATATATTCTCATGGGCGTAGCCACGGGTGGGCCTGGATGGGCCTGGGTCCACCCACTTTGGACTCAGGCCCGCCCAGCAACGGTGCACCTCAAAGAAGCCCAAACCGCGACTTTTCCCTTGCTGCTGCTCACTTCCGCTTTCCCTCCTCCCAGCCACCCGCCGGCACGCCGCAGGTTTTGTTCCCTCCCTGCTCCCTCCTGTCGTCCCCGTCCGGCAGCTGTGTGTTAGCTCCGCTGCTTCAACAGAGCCGTGCAGCACCAGGGCCATCTGCACTCTGCTACAAATGCTTCCTCCGCTGGCCCCACCTCTTCAGAGAGTATTGGAGAATGTGAAGCCGGCCGAAAGGAAGCAGTCACGTAGCGGCTTGGCTCCGCTGCAGACGTGCAAACAGAGCTAGATCGCGGCGCCACCCAATGGAGGTGGAAGGGGAGTGAGGGGAAAGAAGGCCTGCAGTGCGGCAGCGGGTGGCTGGGAGGTGGGAGAGAACAAAAACTGCAGCGGTTGGCTGGGGGGGGAGAGGGGGAAAATGTGCAGCATGTCAGCGGGTGGGAGGAGGGAGGGAGAGAAAAAAACCTACAGCATACTGGCAGGTGGCTTGAGGGGTCAAGGAGAGAGGGAGAGACAGGAGCACTGTTGGGATGAGGGAGTGAGACAGGCAGGGCCATGCTGATGCAGTAAGCAAGGTAAGCGCCGCAGGGGGGCACCACTGCCCTGCCGTCCTCTGCTCACTTGCAAAATTTTTCACCTGAACTTGTGATTCTCCTATTTCCACTGCCCTCCCCTTTTCAAGCAAAGGAGCAGTATTAATTGAGGCAGGCACACTCTTCAAGTTACATGAGAATGCAACCAGATTGCTATTTATGCTTCAGTTTGGGGCTAGCTCCTCAGTCAGGGTGAGTTTCAGAGCTTGAAACAGCATTCAAATTAAAGAGAACCTGAAATTTTAAAAGTGCTAAAAATAAGTTTTAAAAGTATTTGCCTTAAATCTAATTGCAGAATTCAGGTGCTGGGAGTCTGTACTTGGTTGTCATATGCTCAGATTTGTTTAAATCATATGCAAATTAGTCCGGTGTTTTTCACTAAACATTCCCATGAGTGTCTGTATGTTAATCTGCATTCAAATAGAGCTCTCTGATTGGATGATCAGCTTCTGTTAAGAAATCTGCCCAGGGAAGTGAACAGAGTGAGAGCTGTCCTTTGCCAAGAGAGACATCCAGCTGTGACTTCCTGTGTTTGTTGACTGAAGTTATAAAAGAGTGCCTGATTGTGGTAAATGAGAAAATATAAGTGAAAAGAGATTGGTGGCGATTGAAGTTTCTCTAGTGAGAAAAGGATCTGAATATTTCAGGATTACTTGAAGTTTATGAAGAATAGAAAAGGGTGAATTTCAGTTTAAGAGTGTTTAAATCCTGTAAGCTATATAAAGGCTAGGTAGATTTAAGTGACTGTAAGCAAGGAAACCTTAATATTTGATCTGAAATAAATATTTGATCTGAGATAGTTGATCAGAGATAAATGTTTGATCTGAATTATATCCTTTGGTGCAAAGGAGATTAGAATGCAATAGAGTATTTCTTTCTGTTTACCAGTACAGTCAAATAATTCCATTCCACTTAAATAATCTTTTGTTATATATATGAGGGAGTAGTATCTGGATTTATTGTAAATCAAATTGATTCCATTCACAGGAATTCATATTCACCTTCATGGATTCATCCGATATTATGTTTTAAGGATGAAGTTTTATTTTATGTTCACTCTGTCTCTTGTGAGCTGAGCACAGTTAGTTTCCTCGGCTGGCACGACTACATATTAGAGGTATTTTGATACTGTGTGAAGTTTTACCACAGATGGGTGACATATATAAAACATTCTCCTTGGATAGGATGTGATATGTGAAAATACATTTTGCTTTAATGAAATTGCTAAACTTTAGAGTCAGAGACTTATCAGTGAGGGATACATACAGTGCTATTTTTTCCTGAGGTCCGGCTTACTTGCCTGCTCCCTTCTATTCCTGCTCTGCTGGACGGGGGGGGGGGGGGCGCCAACCGATAGTCTGCAGGGGGGCACCAGAGACCCTAGGCACGGCCCTGGAGACAGGGTGGTGCTAGGTGGGGTGGAGGAATAATTGTTCGATATGGGGGGAGGGATGGAGAGATGTTGCAAGGGGAAAGAGAGGGAGAATTGTTGGATAGGGATGGGGTGGGATGGGATGGGGAGAGGGAGGAAAAGGCTGCATAGGAGTGGTAAAGGACCAGAGAGAAAAAAAAGTGCTGGACATGGAAGTGGAAGAAAAGGAGGGAGAGATGAGAGGGGAAATGTTGAACATGACATTGAGGTGAGGGGAAGGAAATATGGAGAGATGCTGTGTGGCGGGGGGGGGGGGGGGGGGGGGAATGTTAGACCAGGGGCTCAAGGCAGGGAGAGGGAGCAAAGTTGGACATGAAGGTGCAGGAGAGGAGAGGAAAGGAGAGATGCACAAGCGGGGGAGGGGAGAAAGAGGGAAGATGGATCCAGGGAGAAAAGATGGACAATGGATGGTAGGGAAGAGAAAGGGAAAAATGCTGAACAATGGGGGAGGGGAGAGAGATGGGACAGGAAGATGCTGGTGGTGGGAGGTAAAAGGGATAGGGAGATATCAGGCTACAAGGGTGAGAATGGGAGAAAGAGGGAACAGATGCTGGGCTGGAAGGGTGGAGGGAGGGAGACACTGGGAATGGTGGAAAGCATGGGGGAGAGGCCCAGGGAGTGGAGATGGCAAGGAAATAAATGAGAGAACAGTGATTACAGGGGTAGAAATATGGTAATGGTGCGTAGATTGAAGATGGAAAGGAATGATAGGCTGGGAAGGAGAGAGATGGGGAATGGGAGAGCTAGTGGGTGAAAGGAAATGGAAATGTGATATCTGAAAAGTAAAAAGAAGGAAAAGATTTAGAAAGAGGATGAAATTTCAGTGTACAGAGGCAGAAAAGAAAAAAGAAAGAAAGGAAAGAGCTAAAATGGAAAGATCAATATTTCAGAGGCAGGTGTAGTGAGGAAATGAAATGACAGGAGAAAGAAGACAAATGGACAGCCGCTTGAAGAATTAGCAGAAGACAGACAGGAAAGCGGGAAAGAGAAATTGGAACCAACATGATGGAAAAATAAAATGCCCAGACTATAAAGGTAGAAAAATCACTTTATTTTGAATGTTTTAAATGGAATATGTTAGCTTTGGGAAATGTGCATAGTGGATGTCTTTTTATTGTGTTAAGTAGAAAAGGAAATGCGCTTTTGTTTTGTTTTTTTTCTCCAGTGTTGCAGTGCATGCTGAGTTCACTTTTGTCTACATATTTTTATTTCTAATTTGTGATTCCTTGTTCTGTAATTTGTGAAGGTCTGTCAGTGTGACTGTAACGGCAGATGAAGAGATTGGAGAGGAGAGGGAATTGGGGGAGGGGCTTCTTTATTTTCTGCTCTGGTCACCAGCATGGTTAACAGCAGCCCTGACCCTTGCTGTAGCTAGTGGGGATCCCCAAGCCCTGCCAGCTGGGGATCTCTTCCGAAGCTGGCCAGCAGGGCCGGTCTTAGCAAGTGCGGGGCCCTATGCAGACCAATTTGATGGGGCTCCACCCTAGCCCTGCCCCCATCCTAACTCTGCCCCCACCTAGCTCCACCCCCACCCTAGCTCCAGGGCCGGCCACCCCTCCCTCCGAGCTCCCGGGCCGCTCCCTCCGAGCTCCAAGGCCCCCAGCTCCAGGGCTTCCCCCCCTAGGGCTCCCAGGTCCAAGGCCCCCCTCCCTCCCTCCAGGTCATTTTTTAACACCCCTCTCCAAAATCCAGTACTAGGTATGTCGAGAATACAAAACACTCAGAGCAATTCTACCATACCATAAGCAGTCATTTCTACGAATCACACAAAGAAAAGGAAAACATCTTAAAACAGTACAGTGAGCACTAGAGCATCAATTCACCTATCGTAAAATGAAACCAGACAGAATAGTACAGATCGTCGATCCTGCACAGTCATTGCCAACTGAAAGCCATGTCTTTTTCACAAACACAGATACACCCTAATCCACTATAGAATAAGTAGTAATATTTAAACTTTCTATTTAGACAAAAATTAAACTGAACCCCCAAGATGCCAGACTCTGCATACAATGCAACACCACAGAAACAGAAAATGTCCCCTAGTACTGTGCAAAATATAAAGACAGCAGATGTAAATTTGAAAAAAAAACTAACAAATACCAATCACCACTTTACAAATTAACAAATAGAAATAAAACAAATATAGAAGATAAAATAATACCATTTTATTGGACTAATAGATTTAGCTTTCAGAGGCCAAAACATCCTTCCTCAGGTCAATATAGTATAGTACTGTTACAGTATCCTATCCTGACCTGAGGAAGGGGGTTTTGTTCTCCGAAAGTTAGCCAAAATGTATTAAAATTAGTCCAATAAAAAGATTACCTTGTTTACATGTTATATTATAAACATTTATTAACACATCTACAATACTACTTTATCCTAGAGCAAAAAAATAAAAATATATATTTTATTTACAGTTTGTTGTCTGGTTTCTGCTTTCCTCATCTTCTTTTCACTGTCTTCCTTCCATCCAGCATCTGTCTTCGGTCTCTCTCTGCCAACCAGTGTCTGCCCTCTCTGCTGTCCCCTCCATCCAATGTCTGCCCTCTCTCCCTGCACCTTTCATCCACATCTGCCCTCTATCTCTGCCCCTTCCATTCACTGTCTGCCCTTTCTATCCCTTCCATCCACTGTCCGCTCTCTCCCATCCATCCAGGGTTTGCCCTCCCTCTCGCTCCCCCATCCAGGATCTGCCCCTCTCTCCGCCCATTTTTTCAGCCCCCAGTTCCAGTCCCACTATCCCACCAGTCCCCCATTTCAGCCCCAGCCCTTTTCTCCCACCAATCCTGAGCTTCAGCCCCCCAGCCACTTCTCCCTGTCCACTTTTCAGCCCCCAGTCCCCAGTTTCAGCCCCTGCCCCTTTTCAGTCTCCCTTATCCCACCTACCCTCCTTTTCAGCCCCCAGTTCCAGCCCCCTTCATCCACATGCCTTGTATTAGGGCCCCCCTTTTCAGAACCATTCTCCCACCCGACCCACGCATGCCCCATTTTCCCACCAGCCCCAGGCATGGCCCCCATTTACCCATATGGCCCCTTCTCAAACCCCAGTGCCAGTCCCGTTCTCCCATCCGAGAACCCCAGCCCCCTCCCCACCCGTCCCCTTCAACCATCCAAGAACCCCCTCCCCATCCCCTTCTCTCATCCGTGAACCCCCTCCCCACCTCAGTCCCCTTCTCCCATCCAAGAACCCCAGTCCCCTCCCCACCCGTCCCCTTCAACCATCCAATAACCCCCTCCCCACCCCCTTCTCCCATCCGTGAACCCCCTCCCCACCTCAGCTTTAGAAATGTTAAGTAGTAGTAGTAGTCTCCTTCCCATTTGAGGACCCCTCCCCACCCTTCCCCCACCTGAGAACCTCCACCCCACACACCCTTCTCCCATCTGAGTCCCCCCCGAACCACCTACCAGCTCCATTCTCCTGCCGCCCACCACCCTCACTGCCTTTAAAAAAAGAATTTGGAAGCGCCGGAGGGACAGGCAGCGCCTCGCGTCTGCCCTGCTACTAAAAATCTCTTCGACATCATTGGGCCTTCTCACATTGAGTCCTGCCCGCCCTTGCAGTAATTGGAAGTTACCTCAGAGGAGGGCGGGACTCAATGTGAGAAGGCCCAACGACGTCGAAGAGATTTTTAGTAGCAGGGCAGACGCGAGGTGCTGCCTGTCCCTCCGGCGCTTCCAAATTCTTTTTTTAAAGGTAGGACAGGGTGAGAGCAGCGGGAGCGGGGCACCCCCCGCCCGCTGACATCCGGGGCGGACCGCCCCCACCACGCCGATATCGCGCGCCGTCGGAGGGAGGGAGGGAGGACTGGAGCTCGGGCGGTCGGGGCGACCTCAGAGCGCGTGGCCCTATGCGGCCGCCTCGGTCGCCTCGCCTTAAGACCGGCCCTGCTGGCCAGAGCTGCCTTCCACCAAGCTTGGCAGATGGGGGGCAGCATCCTGGAGCCACTGACAACTAAGCATGTATGGGGTGCTGGCATCAGTGGCTTGAGGAGTTGCTGCTGCCTGCTGGGCTTGGCGGAGAGGAGTTCTGGCCATCTCTACTGGAGGTCCCCAGCTGAAAGACATTGGGGAACCTCATCAGCTAAAGTATTTATATTTTGAGTTGGGGAAGTGCTGGGGGAGAGGGGGGAGAGAGAAACTTTTGTGCCCACCCACTTTGTGCTCAGGCCCACCCAAAATTGGTTATCTGGCTACGCCACTGTATATTCTACCACTGGATTAGCACGGGAGTCCTTATTACCATCTCAATGGGTGGCGGTAAGGGCTTCATACTGCATAGCTATGCGGTAAGTGTTCTCTCACCGCATGGCCATGCTTGCTGGTGGCTTTTTTACCTGCTGCGGTATAAAGGGCCCTGGTGCTTGGGAAAAACGGCCCCCACCACTAGCACAGGGCCCTTTTTCCCACATCTTGATAAAAGTACCTCTTAGATTGTGAGTCCACTAGGGACAGAAAAAGTATCTGCATATAATATACATAAACTACTTTCATTGTACCCATAGAAAGGTGGTATATCCATGACTCTAGATCTATACAAAGTTATCCTCACAATGTACACACTGATGACATCTTACATTCATTATGCAGACTCTCTGTCTTAAGACCTTTCACAATTTCAGGTAGGTATGGATACAATCTCCTCTTGGCTTCACAGAAACCTTTTAATTCTTAACCACTTGAAAACAGTGACCATTTGGATCATGGGATGCAGGAGGGGAGGGGGGCATAGCTTCAGTCGCTGTAACCCCTTTCTTCATGGTTTTCTAATTGCTGTTGTTCCACACTTCAAATACCTTGACATTATCCTACATCATGAACTTTGCTTTGAACCATATATCGCTGCTTTAGTCAATACCTGTTTTTTTCTCATTGCAGCAATTCCCAACAGTTATTTTCCTGACCAACCATCTCAGCTTTCTCTTCTCTATGCTCTTTTGGTTTCCAGATTGGACTATTGTGAAATTATCTACTGTGGTCTTCCTCAGACACTGATACAATGCCTTCAAACTGTACAAAATTAGGCTGCAAGGATTTTAGCATGTGATAAAAACACCTCTCTACTTAAGCATGTGATAAAAAATTGAATCATATCACACTTTCTATCACTGGTTCCCTTTTACCATATTAAATATAAGATACTTACTCATACTCATAAAATTCTCTTCTCAGGTGTCTCTTCCTATCTCTCATCATCTGTTATTCCTTCCTAGAATCTTTTACTCCCTTAATGATTGTTTACATATTCCATCAGTTCATTCTGGAAGACTTGATTAAACCAGGATTTGTGCTTTTTATGGTTCTGTGCCTTCTTTTTGGAATGCTTATCCTGTCCCATTCCCAATCTAGAACGGTCCTATCCAGTGGTGTGCTGGAGCAGGCTCTCACAGGCTCGCAAGAGCCGGTTGTTAAGTTTTTAAGAATTTTGGGAGCCGGTTGTTAAAGTAGGGCCCTCCATGGCTACTTTAACAACTGACTCCCAAAATGTGGGCTTGGGCCACCTGCTGAATTATCTTTTACTTTGCTGGTGGGGATGCTGAGCCCTGCCAGCCAAGTAAATAGACTACTGCTGCTCCCCGCTCCTTGTTTCCAGCTCTGGGCAGCAGGCTGGGACTTCTAGAGCATGTGAGAGAAGTTCCAGCAGGCTGCTCAGAGCAAGACGTTGGGAGTGGTGGCAGTCCATTTAGTGGCTGCCAGCAAAGGTATGCCTAGTGTGCATGCATGAAGGGAGGGAAGAGAGAGAGGCAAGTGTTGCTCCCCCCCCCCCCCCCCCCCCCGGCCACCCCTGGCCCTTCCAACTGCAGAGCTGGAGAAAGAGCCTGTTGTTAAAAATTTACCAGCACACCCCTGGTCCTATCAGAAATTTAAAGTAGATTTATAGACCACTTATTTCTTAAGGCTTTTGGCAAGTGGGTGGGAGGTGGTGTGGCACCAAGAGCATGATGATCTCTTCGTATCTGGTATGTATGATCATTGTTTGATTGTATGACTGGCTGGTTGTGTGTAGTCCTTTATGATGAGACTTTCCAGTGACTGTCCCTTTCTCCTTTTCTATTTAAAACTGGCATTCCTTTCTGTTTTACATTAGTTTTTACACTGCTTTGTTGTGCTTATAGGAAAGATAGTATATGTGGAGGTGTATTTTTGATATAATGTCTAAATTTGATTTTGGATGTTTTGCTGAAAACATCCAAAAATCAAGTAGTGAACATAGCCATTTTCCAAAGACAAGCAGGCCTATAATTCTCACAAGTGGGGTAATGTGAGAGTGCAGGATCGCCAGGTCTTTTTTTACTATGGTGAGGAGTGGACGCCATTTTCATCTGTTCCTCAGAGCCCGGTTCAGAAGAGCTTTTTCTGAGTGCTTTGTTTTGCATTTTTACCTTGCAATTTTTCTTGTTTCCGTGTTTTGGTTTCCCCTTATTCCTTTCCTTTATTTTTTTAGATTCTTTTTTGTTTCATTTCTTTTTTCCGTGTCTCTAGGCCATGTTTAGGCCTTGACTTTGGTCGGGTTCTCCCTTTTTCTCTGGTTCTTTGCCCCTTTTTTTGCACCATCGAGTTGTATGATTTGGCCATGGAAGTTTTTCCTTCCCTGTCCATGAAAGTTCCCAGAGGCATTAAGCACTGTTCCCGGTGCATTTGGACCATCTGTGGTACAGACACCCATTCTTGGTGTCTTCAGTGTTTGGGGCCTGATCATAGCCCTTCCAACTGTGTCCTGTGTCTTTGTATTAAGAAAGCTGGCCAGAGAGGCTCAACGTGAAAAGATTTTTGGAGCCCAGTCCGAATCTTCTGCCTCAGCCTCAGCATTAACAGCATCTGCGTCATTGGTCCGTATGGCTGCTAGACCTGTCGACACTGGGAGCAGTTGTGCATCGAGTGAGTCTTCACCTGCCTCGATGCTGACTGCTCTGCAGGGCCTTCAGGACTGATCTGCATCGGACCTGACCCCAAGGCGACAGGAGGATTCGACATTGTCCTCATCATCCTCGATGACCGGCTTTGGGCGAAGGCCAAGAAGCATCAGCATCAATCCCCCTCAATGCATGATGCCGGGACCTCTGGGACGCCAAGGGATTAAGCACTTGAGATGTGTCAGCGCTGGGAAGACTGATCCCACTCCATACAAGAGATGCTGCTGCTGAGGTTTCCATTCAGCAAGGTCCAGCCTCCTGTCTCGACCTCAACAGTTCTGCAGCTTGTCTCTGAGTCGACGCCCCAACTTTCGCGGTGTTGGCCCTCGATGAACACATCCAGACCTTGCTCTCTGAGCTGCTGGCTGGCTTTATTCAAGAGAGTGTATCGGCATCGAGGGTGCTTGCACCTGCCATGTCTCTAATTGCAGCCCCGCTTGGCTGTCAGCCTGCAGTGAAGCCTCCGATGCCAGTGTCATGTGCGTCTCCAGTGTTGACTGCTGCCCAAGTTAGCACTTCCTGGACGTCGGTGGAGGAAGCTTTTCTGGAGTCGATGTAGGAACCTCCTCAATGCCCCTCTCAGGAACATGGTTCCTCTAGATCAAGGTAGACTCATCTCAGCCTTCTCCACGGGAGATTTTGGCTGATACCCATGAAGAGTGCTCTTGGGAGTCAGATTGTGGCCCTTGATACTTCTCGGAAGAGGAGTCTTATGGGATACTATCTGACCCCTCACCTCCACAGGAAAAGAGAAAGTCTCCCCCAGAGAGCCTTTCCTTCCCCGCTTTTGATAAGAACATGGCGGCTGCCATTTCGTTTCCTTTGGAGGTGGAGGACGAGGCAAGGGCCAAAATGCTTGAGGTCCAGGACTACGAGTCTCTTCCTAGAGAGGCTGTGATGGTCCCACTTCATGAGATCTTACAGGATGTTCTCATGTGGAATTGGAGTCCTCTCTGTCTGTCCTGGTACTCCCCCAAAAACTGACACCATGTACCGGATTCCGAGTAACCCTGAGTTAGATAAGCCTCAGCTGCCTCATCATTCCCTGGTGGTTGAATCCACCCTCAAAAGGGCCAAGAGTTCTAGAGACTATGCTTCAGCACCCCTGGACATGGAAGCTAGAATCTTGGACTCTTTTGGATGTAAGATGTTTCAGGCCTCTATGCTTGTGTCCCATGTTCAATCTTACTAGCTCTTCATAAGCGTGTACTTGCTGGACTCTGTGCACAAGCTTCTAGATTTCGCAGACACTGTCCCTCCAGAACAGGCTAAATTGCTTCACCAGTTGGCCAAGCAGCAGAAGGTGTGTCGTAAGTGCTTGACTGGGGCCCTACAACACTTTTGATGTGGCTTCCAAGATCTCTGCCGAAAGTATAGCGATTCACAGACTCTCGTGGGTGCATGTCTCTGACTTGGAACTGACAGTTCAGCAAAGGTTGACGGATGCCCCATGCTGGGTGGGATAATCTTTTTGGAGAGAAGGTTGAGGAGATCACTGACTAAATGTTTGTACGTTTGGGTAGCTTGCCAGGTGCCCTTGACCTGGATTGGCCGCTGTCGGGGACATGATGCTGGGCTCGATAGACCTTTGGTCTTTTCCCAGTATGGCATTACTTATGCACTTATGTAAATCAAGAAACACACATGCCATCCATTCTCTCTCTCTCTCTCTCTCTCACTGGGTGCCTTCTGCATCTGCCTTCTCCTATAGGAGGTATTTTGGTAAGTTGAGGAAGGGTGCCTACTACTCGCAGAGATGTAGATACATTGCCTCCTCTCACCTGCCTCAAACTCAGCACACTCGTTCCCATCAACAGTGTGCGCCTAAGGCCCCAGTAGCTCCCCTGTTGAAGCAGAGAGCGAGTTTTTGACTGGCTCCAGCAGAGCACAGCCACAGTAACAGTGACCCTACCGGATGACTTGCTGGTTAGGGGGAGGCTGAATTTTTTTCCACAAAAGGTGACTCCTTGTAACCTCCAGCCGGTGGGTTCTTCAAATAGTCTGTCTCGGTTACGATCTGCATTAGTGACAAAGACCAACAAGTTGCCCACCGAGAGCTCATTACTTCAACTCTCACCATGAGCAGGTACTTGTAGAGGAACTCTCTGCCCTTCTGAAGGCCCATGTGGTTGATTCTGTTCCACCAGAGAAGGAAGGTTGCGGATTCTATTCCATGTACTTTCATGTGCAAAAGAAAATAGGGGGATGCATCCCCCCTCCTAGACCTAAGAGCCCTGAACAAATTTCTGATCAAAGAAGAGTTCAGGATAGTTCCCTGGGCACCCTTTTCCCCACAATTTGGGAAAACGATTGGCTATGCTCTCTGGACTTGAAGGATGCTTACACTCACATCCTAATACTTCCAGCTCACAGGAAGTATCTATGATTTTTGCTGGGAACACAGCCCTTCCAGTACCACGTATTTCCTTTTGTCCGCGCATCAGCTCCCAGGGTTTTTACCAAATGTCTAGCAATAGTCACAGCATCGCTACACAGACTGGGAGTCCAGGTGTTCCCTTATCTGGATGATTGGCTGGCGAACAGTACGTTGAAGGACGGTGCTCGGTAGTTCATGCAGAGGACTATTTAGGTGTTCGAGCTACTAGGGTTCTTTTTAAATCTATCCCGTCCCATTGGCACCCTGCCTAGCAAGTGGAAATCATTGGAACCCTGGACCGACAGAGGACGCTCTAGTTGCACTGGCTTCTTGGGTTCGATCCTCTCAGCAGGTCACAGCTCAGCAGATGTTGAGGCTATTGGGCCACATGGCGTCCATAGTTTATGTGATGCCTATGACATGTCTTCACATGAGAAATGCCCAATGGACCCTAGCTTCTCAGTGGTACCAAGCCACAGGGAATCTGGAAGATGTCATCCAAGTGTCCCCAGAGCTAGCTCACTCCCTGTTGTGATGGACCATTCAATCCAATTTGACTCTGGGACTTCCATTTCAAATGCCTCAGCCGCAAAAAGTGCTAAGGATGCATCTCATTTGGGGTGGGGAGCTCATGTAGATGGACTCCACACTGAAGGTGCTTGGTCTGCCCAGGAAACAAATCTTCAGATCAATCTCCTGGAGCTTTGGGCTGTTTGGAACGCTCTAAAAGCTTTCACGGATCAGCTGTCTCACCAAATTATATTCATTCAAACAGACAATCAGGTTGCAATACAAGCAGGGGGGAACTGGATCACACCCTATTCTCTTCCGTGCCACTTATCTGGTGGACATAAACAACAGTCTGGGTGACAGACTGAGCAGGGTCATGCAACCACATGAGTTGTCTTTCAACGGGCATCACCCGGGAGATCTTCCAAGTGTTTGGCACCCCCCCCTCAGTGGATCTCTTTGTCACTCAGATCAATCACAGAGTCCCTCAGTTCTGTTCCAGGCTCCAGGCCCATGACAGACTAGCATCAGATGCCTTCCTCCTTCATTAGGGGACAGGACTTATGTATGTGTATCCTCCCATACACCTCATAGGGAAGGCTTCTGAAACTCAAGGAAAAGTGTGGGACCATGATTCTGATCGTTCCTTACTGACCTCGACAGATTTGATTTCGTCTTCTTCTGGAGTTATCCTGCAAAGAACCATGGAGATTGGAGTGTTTTCTGACCCTCATCACGCAGAACAAGGGATCTCTTCTCCAACACAACCCCTCAGGGCCTAGATGTTTTTGCTAGCGTTCAGGAAAGATTCCACAAGAGATGTTACTCTTTTAAATAGAGGAGGTTTGCCATCTGGTGTGAGGGCAAGGCCCCAGATCCTATTCCATGCCCTACATAGACCCTGTTTGAATACTTTCTACACTTTTCCAAGTCTGGCTTTAAGACCAGTTCCGTAAGGGTTCACCTCAGTGCAAATAGTGCTTATCATCAACATGAAGAGGGTAAGCCCTTCTCTGGACAGCCTCTGTTATTCACTTCATGAGAGGTTTGCTTTTGTCAAGGCCCCCCATCAAACCTCCACCTATGTCATGGGACCTCAACATCGTTCCCATTCAGCTGATAAAAGCTCCTTTTCTGCCACTGGATTCCTGTCATCTGAAGTACTTGACCTGCAAAGTCATTTTCTTGGTGGCTGTTACTTCAGCTTGCAGGGTCAGTGAGCTTCAGGCCTTAGTGGTGGATGCACCTTATACTAAGTTTCAGCACATCAAAGGACTCCTCCGCACACACCCTTCCTATGGTTGTGTTGGAGTTCCATCTGAAGCAGTCGATAGTCTTTCCAACATTCTTTCCCCAACCTCATACCCATCTTGGTGAGAGCGCCTTGCACACCTTGGACTGCAAGCGAGCATTGGCCCTTTACTTGGAGTGGATTAAGCCCCACACACAGTCCACCCAACTTTTTGTTTCTTCTGATCCCAACAGGATGGGGGTTGCCATCAGGAAACACACAGTCTCTAATTGGCTGACAGATTGCATTTCTTTTGGTGGGTCATGTCAAGGCTCACAATCTCAGAGCCATGGCTGCATCAGTAGCCCTCTTGCGGTCAGCCTCCATTGAAGAAATTTGCATGGCTGCGACGTGGGTTTCAGTTCACACATTCACATCTCACTACTACCTTGATCAGCATACCTGACACGACAGTTTGAACAGACAGTACTGCAGAATTTGTTTGGGGTCTAGAATCCAACTCTACCCCGCTATACCTGTTTTGTTCTGTTCCAGGCTGCACTCTCACACTGTTTGTATATAGTTTCAGGTTCATTTGTGTTATGTCCTTGCCATTGCGAAGCCCAATTGACCTATGGTTGTTGTTTTCGGTGAGCCTGGTAAGTAGGGTTTCCCAAGTTGTGAGAATTATAGGCCTGCTTGTCCTCGAAGAAAGCGAAGATACCTGTAACAGGTATTCTCTGAGGACAGCAGGCCTTATATTCTCTCAAACCCTCCCACCTTCCTTAGGAGTTGTCTTCTCTTTTTTTCATATGCTATAGTAGTGGACTGGCGGTCCCACACTCTTCTGGTGGGCAGGAAGGCACTCGCGCATGTGTAGTGGAGTGAGTCCCTTGCTCCACAAATATCTTTTTAGCTTGAAATAACCTCCAGACTGGGCAACGCGGGTCATGTCACCCCACTTTTGAGAATATAAGGCTTGCTGTCCTCTGAGAATACCTGCTAGTGGTGAGTATCTTCACTTTTTTGAACCAGAAAAACATCTGTCTTTTTGTTTAAAAAATGGCCATTTGCTAGATGTTTTTGTGCTCACTGCGGCTATTTTTTTTTTGGGGGGGGGGGGGACCATTTTCAAGTTCAAGGGGAAAAGCACAAAAACAAGCTGTATGGGATGTATGGGAGGGGGACCAGCATTCTTAGTAAACTGGCCACACAGACATTCCAGCAGAGCAGAGGGGCAGTGGACTTCACATAAAAGTTCCCAGGTACACATCTCACCATTACCCCCTTATATTGTATGGTGAGCCCTTGAAAACCTACTGTACCCAACTGTACAGCACTACAATAGCCCTTATGACTGCAGTTGTCAACTATATGTGGGTACAATAGGTTTTTGGTGGGTTTTTGAGGGCTCACACTTTCCACCACAAGTGTAACAGATAGTGGGATATGGGCCTGGGTTCCCTTCTCTACAGTGCACTACACCGACCACTAGACTACTCCAGCGATCTGTTATCTGCTCTAATAGGACTAGCTATAACATCTGAAGCTGTCATAGAGGCTGGTATGTGCTGTTTCTTTCGCATCTTTGGGGGGTAATAAGGGGGGTCATGCCTTAATCCCTCCAGTAGTCATTTAGGGCACCTTTTTGTGACTTGGTCATGATTGAAACAGGTGTAGACCAAAATGTCTAACTTTTAGCCCTGGACATTTTTGCTTTGCTCCATTATTGCAGAAAAACATCCAAGTTTCGGGAATGCCCAAATCCCACCCTCTACTTGCTCCCGACATGCTCCCTTGTGATTTGGATGCACTGCATACAAACTACGTAGAAAAATGTCTTAAAATGTCTTAAAATGTAAGCCGCATTGAGCCTGCCATGAGTGGGAAAGCGCGGGGTACAAATGTAACAAAACAAAACAAAAAAAATAGTAATTTGGATGTATTGGTAAAAAAAAATGTCCATCTGCCACTTTTTAGACATTTGTCTATTTCGAATATGAGCCTCTAAATGTAATAAACCATAAACCTATTTGCACCTGTCTCCAAACATGCCAATTTGAGCAAGAGCAATTGTGCTCTATTGGTGGTAGCTCTGGATGCCTATAAGGCACATAGAGTCCTGTGTTGCCTCTATAAAACAGGTGTGTTTGGGGAATTTTTACTGGTTTCCTGTTATAAGATTTGCTCCCATGTGCCTGTGTATCTACCTTGTATGTATGTTTACCCCAAGTCAATGAGTCCATTCATTGCATACAGTGCTGATCTATAAACTTGCGTCCTTTATAAAATCGCCCCACTTTGTCAGATGAAAATGGGAACAAGAGGGAATAAGATGGGAAAGAGAAGAGAGAAAAATAAGAGTTTGGGATATGTAGACTTCACTATCAAAAGGAAAAGTGATAACACACCTGAAAGACAAAAGAGTGTACTGGGGGAAGACAGCACAGGCAGGTGGTGTGGCTGGGGAAGGAGACAAAGTAATTTGAAAAACCTGCAAGAAATTGAAATGGAATGCACTTATTTTCTTGTTCATTTGATTAAAAACACCTGTCATTTATGGTACCTTTCTCTGTATTTGAACCCAACTGATTTTCTTGCCTTTGGGGATTTTCTTTTTTGTTTTTGCAGTCAAGTTCCAATTGAAATATGTCAAGAGTCTGCCACACTGTCGTCATCTAGTTCTAGGACCTTCAAAAAGAAAATAGGAGATTTCTTTGCATTTAAGAAACCAAAGTCCATCAAAGGGCCAAAGTCAGAAAAAGAGTTCGAGGGAAGCCCTGTGGTAACAAAAGTCAAACGGCCATTGCTATCGGACATTTTACGGGCCCCAAGCAGGGTAGGGGAGTTGGCGAAAGCAGCAATCAAACCTGAAGATGGAGGACCTAGGGATTCCAAGTCTATTATTGAACAGAGCAGGACACCAGATGCTGCAAGGAGAATCAAACCCCGATATTCCAGAGAAGGCAAATCCCAGTCATTGATCCTTTTGTCTGGAGAGGATGAAGATGCACTGGCACTGAAACACGAAAAGGTAATATTCATTCTAGTATCAGGGCGCTGGGATCACTCTTTTCAGGTCAAATCCAGCATATTAATGTGGTGGGTGGATTTACCGTAGTACAGTAATAGAACATTAATTACCAATCATGCAGGAGCCTTATAAGGACAATGACTGTACTGTATGCCTGATATCATATCAGCTACCCATAAATATATTCCTGATCCAAAACAAGACAAAAGGGTAATTTGCAGGAAGGACAGCTTATTTATACAGAAGCTTATCATAACCTTAGAGAGTAAGAAAAATCTGTCATTTGATTTTCTTGACTGGTGTGTGGTATAGGTTTGCTGTTTCTTATAAGTGCTACTGACTCTTTGACCCTATGAATCCCTTGCTTGTCTGCAAGTCAGCCTTGTCATAGTAGATGTAACAGGTTTTAGGAAGGTCAGGTTATCTCTCAGCTAGTGGCAGTGCACTGGATCATGGCAGCGGCAGCACTCACAGTGATCCTGCTAACCTGAGCCTTTCCTTGTGTACTCAAAACAGCAGAGCCCTGATTTAATTACCACTGCATAGGCAGGAAGAGAAGAGTGAGCTCTTTTTGAAAGCTGGGCCCCATACCATTTAAAGATTAGTGGGCAGCAGCTGAGAGATTTGAGCACCTTCCTATAGTGCATTATTTACAATCCAATTTTTCTTTAATCCCTCAAAAAGATTCTGGAAAGTAGAGGGTTGTCACATAGATGCAGTGCCAGTGTAACCACTGGGCAAACTAGGCAGTTGTCTAGGGCAGCAGCTACTGGGGGGGAGGGGGCAGCACAGAACAACTGCAATCAAGGCAAAATAATAGGTCTGGATAGCCACACAAACTCAAAGAACAATCAGCGTGTACTTTTACTCACAGGTAGAGTGAGTGATTTTGAAATAGCTCACTTGCCTGGATAAGTAGCCATTTACCCAAGTAAATGACTTTTGGTAATTACCCTCATTTTGTATGTACATATGAAGCAAAGTTTAATATTTTAAAAATGTGATATCTATCTATGCATTTTTATAAGATTGCTGTAGGATGAGTGATGCGGTAGAATCATGATTGTTGAGTTTATGATAGAAGTGGTTGGGGGTGGGGCTAGGGCATGAGAGATAATTGAAGGCGTTTTTTACTAAGCTGTGCTCACATTTTTAGCGTGCGCTAAAAACGTGAGCATGCCTTAGTAAAAGACCCTTTGAGAGAGGGGTTGCAAGGCTCAAAGTTTGCCTTGGGCCTCCAATTCCTTTGCACCAGCCCTGCATAGATAACACCATGATTTGTTTTTATGGCATTGAGTTTTCTATATGTTAGAAGAAGATGCCATCAGATGATAGTGGTTTATTATTTGGTATTATGCATGCTGCGGTTTTACTAATTTCTGAATTATTGATTGCTTGCAAGAGTCATAGAAAAATAGCATGTTACTTGAAATAAATATTTACTTTACAAAAATATTCATACTTAGTAACATCCCAGGATTAGGCTGCATAATATATTGCTAGATAATAAAGAGGTCAATCTACTAAAACACTGACAAATTCACAAATGAGATTTTGCATGCTAAATTGCTGACATGTAAAATACAGTGTTCACTATGTAAAATAAGTAAGGAGTTGCACAGTTGTGCAAAACAGTTCATTACTTATGGTGGAGATCAGGACTGTTTCTAAATTCAAGAAAGCATGGTACAAGAACAGAGGGTCTCTAAGGTTTTCCAAAGGTTTTCTGTTCCACTAAATCCCTTATTAGAGATTCAGAGTGGGTTTTAGATCTTCATAGTTGCCCAGGGCTGGCTCTGATAGAAAAGCTGGTTCAGGGCACCACAATCCTTTGAGCCAGGATTGTGGTGCCCTGAACCAGCTTTTCTATAAGTGCCTCCATGTAGTTCCCTTATAGCCAGCTTGACTGCATCAGCTCCCAACCAGCTAGCTTCTCCCTACTCCCCATTACCACATATTGAACCTTGGTACTCACTACCTCCTCACACTCATCTCCTTGACAACCCCCCATGGCCTCTTCCACATGTATCTCCACCATTTCCAGCATCTACTCTCCCTGTCCCCCCCCCCCCCCCTTTGCTCTTCTAGCCTGACATCTTCTTCCTCTCTTTCTCTCTTCTCATCTTTCTCCTTCCCACCCCCATAGTCTGACATCTCCCTGTTCCTTCACTTCAACCTCCTTCCAGCATTGCCATGTCCTTTCTCTATTCCCTCCCTCCCCCATGGGCTGGCCTATCTTCCTCTATATTTTCTCCCTCCTTACACCTGTGATCCAACATATCTCCTTCTCTTTTTTCTCCCTCCCTCTGTCCAGCATCTCATCTCTCCCTTCCTCCCTTCCATCCCTGGATCCAACATCTCTCCTGTCTTTTCACCCTTTGCTCTCCCCACCCCGGTTATCTGACATCTCTCCCTCACTCTTTTTCCCACTCTTCCTTCCCCCTCCCATTGTTCATCATCTTTCCCTCCCTTCGATCCAGGGTCCACCATCTCTCCCCCTCTGTCCCCTGGTCCAGTACCCTCTCTCCCTTCCCTCTTCCCCCAAGTCCAGCATCACCCTCTCTTTCAATCCCACCTCCAGCTCATGGATTGGTTTCCCATCTCTCCCTCAAACCCCTCTCTGCCTCTCTTTACAGTCACTGGCAGCAACAGCATTGAATGTATGTGGCCTGACCTGGAGCCTTTCCTCTGACATGTCCCACCCATGCAGAAACAAGAAATTGCATCAGGAGGAGCAGAACACAGGCTCTGGGTCAGGCCTGAGAGGGAGAGGGATGCTGGATCCTGGGGGGGGGGGGGGGGGGGGGGGCAGGAGAGAGAAAAGAAAGATGCCTGACTGGACCGGGGAGGTGGAGGTAGAAGAAGAGTGCTCTGAAAGCTGAGGTGGCGAGGCAGGCTTTTGGTGCTCTTGAACTTTGGTCCTGAGCCAGCCCTGTTTGGTATAGATGGGCAGGCTTGACAGGCCATATGGGGAGGTAATTCTCTATAGATTACCTAAAGTTAGTTACTATGATGATTCACGCTAAGTGCAATTTCTATAAAGGGAATTGTGTGCAAAATTGCTATTATAGAATACTAGTGTAAGTCTGTATTTACACGCCTAACTGCAGGTGTGAACAGTTAAGCTAGCTCAATGACCGATGTAAATGCTTGCATCTAATTGTAGGCAGTTAGGCTTGTAAGTGCTAGTATTCTATAACCCATGCGCATAATTGTTTAGCAATCCCTTGACCTGCCCATGCCTCTCCTAGGTCCACACCCCCTTGCAGTTGTGCTCTTGGTATTTTGCACACACAATATATAGAATACCAACTAATGGCAGGTATGTGCATTACTACTAATTAGTGCCAATTAAGACCAATTATAATTGCTAATGCCAATTATTAACTAATTATTCTATTAAGTTACATGTGCAATTGCCATTATTCTATAATTTATGCTCACAATTTTGCACATTAACTCCTGGATTCTATTAATGGCACCCAAAATTGCGCATGATCCTGAGATTTACACACAAATAAATTAATGAGCCATTAACAATCAATTGGCTGTTAATCAATTATTAATGTAAGATGGCTCCAATTTGGATTTGTGCACAGATCTGGCTATACGCAATTCTGTAACGATGCACACCCAAGTCCTCTCGCATGCAACCCAAAAGGGGGCATGGCTATGTGTGGGGCAGAGGCATTCCAAAGTATTGCGCAATATTGTTATAGAATTTGGGGGCTGCGTGACCAAGTTGTATGCCAGGATTTATACGAAATTTCAGTTGGTGTAAGTCCTCATACCCAAAGTGGGGTGCTAGAATACACACTAATCACTATTCTATATAGAGCGCTCAGCCTGGGCGCCCTTTATAGAATAGCGCCAAATGCAAATATTTCCTAGCACCTAATTTTGGCACCATTTACTGAATCCAGCCCTTTGTGTATAATTGTTCACACAAGTTTATAGAATTAGGGGATGGTGTCTGCCATCATTTTCTGTGTTTCTATGAGTAAGTAGTTATCACATACAAAAAAGTGTGATTCCTCATTTTTCTACAAAATATTCACTACATCTCATAGAGTTCAGTTTTATGGAAAATGACTGTTTGCACTTTTTGGGATGTGATAATTATCTTTGTGAACATAAGTAATTAGCTGCTTTGCACCTCAGCTTTTTTACTTTGTTGTCCACAATTTTGCATGAAAGTAATATATCTATTATTTAAATGGGCCAGTAATGCAAGAAAGAAATCATGCATTACTGGCCCATTCCTGCAGAACTATCTGCAGGTTCGTTCATCAGCCTCTGAAAGAGGTGCTTTGCAGTCTTAAAGGGGGTATATATTAGTCCTCCTCAAACAGGGTAGCTAATACATACATGAAAATAATACAAGGCAGAAAAGAACAAGTCTGTAATATGCTGCAACCCTCCTTTCTCTCCCCCCCCCCCCCAAAGAATAGAATGTTCCTTGATGGATTCCCTAATTACAGGAGTTAGATGAATAAAAAGAGCCCAAGCTGAACATTACACTATCCCTTAGAGACAGCATGAGAAAAAGGTCACTGATGGTGTTTCAATTTTATCTTACGTTTAGAAAAGGCATTCTGAGAAGGGTGATGGAGAAATATGCAATTCATTTGAGCAGCGTGTTCATGTCATGCTGCAGCGGATTGGAGTCACCAAAGTTCTGTCCTCTGAATCAAGGAAAAAACAGGTGAGGAGAGCTTCCCTTTGCTCTAATAGTTACTGATCTATGGGGTCCTTGTACTAAGCTGCGCTAGGCGCTAACATGTACCTAACACAGTAAAAAATAGAGCACCATGGGACAAGCTCAGGCATCCTGCGTTAGCTTTGAAATCTGCATGTGCTAACCATATGCTAAAAGAAATTTCACATATTTTTTGAAGGGGGCGTGTAAGGGGCAGAGAGTGGGTATTCCTGTGCTAACCAGTTAGCGCATCTACATTACCACACGCTAACTGGTTAGTGCACAGATACTGCATAAGCCCTTACTGCCTCCAAAATGGGTGGCAGTAAGTGCTTATGCAGTAATTTTTTTAAATGGCTGCATGCTAATTGCAACATTAGCGTATGGCCATTAATGCAGGAAATCAGGGTGCAATAAAACTGGCTTTGTGGGAAAGACTCACATAAGGGCTTGCTAAGGCCACTTTTTACCACAGCTTAGTAAATATTTGCTGGGTGTTCAAATGCTATGTTCCTACATATATCAATGCCAGAAATTATCCTATTTTTATTACAATTTTTAATATGCTCTTAAATGTCTATTAAATAATATTTTTGTGCTCAGACATGAAGCTCAAATGTGAAATATGTGAAATAGAGCCACCATCCATCCCATCACTGAACAAGTCCATATATAATAATATTTTAAATGTTCTCAGTGTTTATGTAAAAAAATACTATATCTTCAACTTATCTTAGTATAGGGCTTGTGTCTGATGTCCAGGAGAAGTTATTAAATTCCAGTGCTGATATTTCTTTAATGATAGCAGTTTCTTGGATCAGAGGCCATATGCTGAAACTGCTGGAGGGCGAATATTTACTCACCTCCTAACCTACAAATGAGTAAACGAAGGAAAAATAGGCAAAGTGACCTGCTCACCAAATAACACATCTGCCTCAGGACTGCAGATTCCTGTCTGGCCCTTGGGGCAGTCCTCTTTAATAAGACATAGCAGTATGGGTATACTTTAATCAATGCTCCCTGACTGTTCTCTTTTCAAAGTGTATTTATTACAGTAAAAGCCCACACTACAAACTGTGAGGTATCCTAATGGGTTTATAGAGCTGCCAGACATTAAATATATGGTGTAAGAGAAGACAAGTTTTGTTTCTGAGGTGAATGTATTACTTTTGTACAGTAAGCACAGTATTGCTGGTCACAAAATCCACTGACTGGCTACCATTGGTTTAGCCAGCAAGTTTTTAATTATATAAAGACTGCCTTCTCTCCTGACTCAAATTTCCCTGCCCTGTCTCCTGATTCCATCCCTTTTAATTTAGATGGGGGAGTCCTTATCCACAAATCCTCTCTTTACTCCCTCTCATCTAGTTCTGATAGAGAGTCCTCCTCCACAGCTACTTTCCTTACTTTGTCCCCTCAGCTCTTCTCATCATCCACAGCCTTCACTGTTTTCCTTTTTATCCCACGTACACTCCCACGTACCTCCTGGGATCTTGGATTCAACTGAGCTTTCTAACACTTGTTCGTTCTCGGCACATGCATTTGCTGAACACTGCAGCATGTAACATTTGGCATTTCATTCTTAACAGCTAATAGGATACTCAACCAACTTCTGCATGCTGCCTCTTAGCACTCTCAGAAAGAACATTTTTGTCATAGCAATATTTAAAGATCTGAGATACTGACTAGGGGTGTGCAGCCAAAATATTTTTGTTCAGTTTCCCATGTCGTACACAGGAATATTTGTTGTATTATATATTTTTTATTTTTGTAGGGTGGGGGCCCAATATAAATAGTGCATACTCTTTGGAAAGAGTGTGCACTATCCCCTTAATTCTATAAACTTGTGTGCCCAATTTTACATTTAGAATGCACAGTGGGGTGCAAAAGTTATAGAGTAGTATTAGTTATATCCTCAACTTAATGTAATAATTAGCTGCTAATTGATGTTAACCACCAATTATTGGCTATAATTGGTGTTAATTGGTGCTGATTCACACTAATTATCAGTTACTTGCGTTAAGTGTTCTTAGGATTCTGTAAATTGCGCATGCAAAATTCATAGCACACAGCTACAAGGGGGCATGGATCTTGGATGGGCATGGGCAGGTCAAGGGTGTGCCTAGCACTTACGTGCACATCTTGTAGAATACTAACAGTTACATGCCTAACTGTCTAATTTAGTCATAAGCATTTATACCAGCTATTGAGCTAGTGTAAGTATTTACACCTAAAGTTAGTTACATAAATGTGACTGATGCTAGTATTCTGCGTGTGCAAAGGCAATATAGAATTCACACTTAGGACTAAATTCAGTAAATTGTGCCCAAATTTGGGTGCTGAAAAAAATGCACGTGAGCGCTAGTCTATAAACGGTGCTCTGAGTTGGGTGCAATTTATAGATTAGCAGGTAGCACCGAGATCCGTACCCAACTTTTAGGCACGAGGATTTATACCGACTGAAACCTGGTGTACATCCTCACACCTAAATTAGGTGCAAATCCCCAAAATTCTATAATACTGCATGCATCTTTAGTGAATGCTCCGACCCGCCCATGTGCCTCCCATGGCCATGCTCCTTTTTATTTATTTATTTATTTATTTGCTGCACTTGTATCCCACATTTCCCCACCTATTTGCAGGCTCAATGTGGCTCACAACATGCAAACATTATAGGATAAGAATTTCAAAATATAGATACAGATGGGTACGTAGAATATCAAAGCAATCATAATAACGGAATAATTTTACAGTTATTACAAATAAGAGTGCATAAGTAAATCATATTGGATTGGAAGTGGCTTGAAAAATCAACATTACATAACACAATGATATCAGGACAAGATATAATTATTCAGTCATGAGGATGTAATTAGGATGGACAGATAGGAGGGTTCCTTAATAGTTGTGATTGGAATAATTAGGAAGTCAGATCATTATGGGGAATCTTTATTGTACGCCTTTATGAATACGTAGGTGTTTAATAACTTTCGGAAGGTTGTTAAGATGTGCACATAAATCCAAATTGATGCCAATTAACACCACTTATTGATTCTTAGTGTCCACTTCTCCGAGTACAAGCAGGCCATAATTCTCACAATTGGGTAATGTGATCCTGCGTTGCCCAGTCTGGAGCTTTTAACAAGCTTTAAAAGAGCTTTTGTGGAGCACGAGACACACTCCACTGCGCATGCGCAAGTGCCTTCCCACCCACCACGAAGCGCAGTTACAGCAGTTGTTTTTCTACTGCAATGAAGGGTGATCGATATTTTATCTTGCTGTTCACACTGCTCAGTCTGAAGAGCTTCCCAAGTGCCTTTTGGAATTTTTTTTTTCGCTGTTTTGGTGTGCCCATGTTTGGGTTCCCTCTTCCTTTATTGTTTTTAGTCCTTTTTTCCCGCTTATAGGTTTCCTTTATTTTTCCCCCATCACTGGTTTGTTTTTAGGCCATGACCGGCCACATTCTCTCGTGGTTTTTTTTCTTGGTGCCTTGCCCAAAACTGTACCTGGTGCAGTCGGACCATCTCTGATAAGGACACCCATTCTTGTTTTTTATGGCCTGACCATATCCCTGCTGTGTCCTCTGTCTTCGTATGAAGAAACGGACCCAGTTAACCAGAGTGGCTGAACAAGAGAGGATTTTTGGAGCCAGGTCCAATTCCTCAACATTCCGATTCAACAGAATTGACATTGAGGTCAGTGGCCTCGGCATCAACATCGGGTACTGCACCAGCATCGAGAGTGTGAGTACATATGGCTGCTAGTCCTGTAGACAAAAGGAGCAGTGGTGTATCGAGTGAGTCTCCACCAGCCTAGATGCTGACTGCTGTGCAGGGCCCTCAGGACCGACCAGCGTTGGACCCGACCCCAAGGCGATGTGAGGATTCAATTTCATCCTTACTGGCACCAAGGAGCCTCGATAATCGACTTTGGGTGAAGGCCAAGAAGCATTGGCATTGATCGCCCTCGACACACAAGTCCTAGTAGCTTGAGCACTCAAATAGTCCTCTGCATGGACTCCCAAACATCGTCCTCAGAAATGCTCTTCACCAGCCAGTCATCGAGATAAGGAAACACAAGGACCCCCCCGGTCTGTGTAGTGACATTGAGACTACCGCTAGACATTTGGTAAATACCCTGAGAGCTGACTCAAGGCCAGAGGGCAACACACAGTACTGGAATTGATGTGTTCCCAGACGAGGTTGTAGATACTCCGGTGGACTGGAAGTGTCGGGATGTGTGTATATGCATCCTTTAAGTTCAGACAGCATAGCCAATTGTTTGCCTGAATCATGGGGAGAAGGGTGCCCAGGGAAAACATCCTGAACTTTTCTTTGACTAGGAATTTGTTCAGGGCCCTTAGGTCTAGGATGAGACACATAAGAACATGATTGGCCTCACTGCGTCAGACCAATAGTCCAGAAGTACCTGGCAGAAACCCAATTAGCAGCAACATTCCATGCTACCAATCCCAGAGCAAGCAGTTGCTTCCCCATGTCTGTCTCAATAGCAGACTATGGACTTTTCCTCCAGGAATTTGTCCAAACCTTTTTAAAACCCAGATACGCCAACCGCTGTTACTACATCCTCCAGCTATCAGTTCCAGAGCTTAACTATTCGTTGAGTAAAAAAATATTTCCTCCTATTTCCATGTAACTTCCTTGAGTGTTCCCTAATCTTTGTACTTTTGGAACTCAAGGAAAACCGCAGGACCATGATGATGATGGCTCCCTACTGGCTTTGACAGATCTGATTACTTCTTCTGGGGTTATCCTGCAAAGAACCATTGAGATTGGAGTGTTTTCTGACCTTCATCACGCATACCAGAGTGGAGGAGTAGCTTAGTGGTTAGTGCAACCAACTTTGATCCTGGAGAACTGGGTTTGATTCCCACTGTAGCTCCTTGTGACTCTGGGCAAGTCACTTAACCTTCTATTGCCCCCAGGTACAAATAAGTACCTGTATATAGTATGTAAACCACTTTGAATGTAGTTGCAAAAACCACAGAAAGGCAATATATTAAATCCCATTCCAGAATGAGGGACCTCTTCTGCATCCCAACCTCCAGTCTCTGGCCCTCAGAACCTGGATGTTGAGAGCCTAGAATTTGCTTCCCTGTCTCTTCATTAGGGTGTCTCCTGAGTCTTGCCTGCTTCCAGGAATGATTCCACAAGAGTTGTTACACTTTTAAATGGAGGAGATTTACCATCTGGTGTGAGGGCAAGGCCCTAGATCCATTTTCTTGGTGGCTGTTACTTCAGCTCATATAGTCAGTGAGCGTCAGGCCGTAGTAGTGGATGCACCTTCTACTAAGTTTCATCACAACAGAGTAGTCCTCTGCACCGTGAGTTCCTGACGAAAGTGGTGTTAGAGTTCCATCTGAACCAGTTGATTGTCTTGCCAACACTTTTTCCCCGACCTCTTGCCCATTCTGTCGAGAGCGCCTTGAACACCTTGGAATGCAAACAAGCATTGGCCTATTACATGGAGCGGACTTGGTCCAACAGACAGTCTGCCAACTTTTTGTTTCTTTTGATCCCAATAGGATGGGGTCGCCATCGTGAAACACACAATCTCTAATTGGCTGGCAGATTGCATTTCTTACACTTATGCCCAGGCTGGGCTGACCCTGGAGGATCAGGTAAGAGCAATGGCTGCGTCAGTAGCCCACTTGCAACCAGTCAGCCTCTGAAATTTGCAAGGCTGCGACATGGTCTTCAGTCCACAGATTCACATCTCATTACTGCCTTGAGCAGGATACCCGATGCGACAGTCGGTTCAGGCAGACAGTTTTGCAGAATCTGTTTGGGGTTTAGAGTCCAACTCCACCTCCCTTGGCCCATTTAATTTTGTTCCAGGCTGCACTCTCACTTAGTTTGTATATAGTTATCAGTTTCATCTGAGTACTGTCCTCACTGTAGTGAGGCCCAATTGACTAATGTTTGTTGTTTTCAGTGAGTCTAGATGCTAGGGATACCCCAGTTGTGAGAATTATGGCCTGTTTGTCCTCGGAGAAAGTGAAGATACTTACCTGTAGCAGGTATTCTCCAAGGATAGCAGGCTTTTTATTCTTACAAACCCTCTCACCTCCCCTTGGAGTTGTCTCCTATTTTTTCTTTCTTATGCTGTAGTATTTAACTGTATTAACTGCGCTCTCGCAGCGGGTGGGAAGGTGCTCTAGCATGCACAGTGGAGCGTGTCTCGTGGTCCAGACAAGCTCTTTTAAAACTTGTTAAAAGTTCTGGACCAGGCAACGCGGGATCACACTACCCAATTTTGAAAATATAAGGCCTTTGTCCTCAGAGAATACCTGCTACAGGTAAGTATCTTCGCTTTATTGGCACTAATTAGCTCATTATTCAGTTAAATTGCATACACAGATTGCGCATGTGCCCAAATTTGCGCATGTAGTTTTGAACGCCATTATAGAATTTGGGGGGGGGGGGGGGGTAGTGGATATCATCCCAGCACTTTACTTTAGGCAGTCTATAGAGAATTACCCCTTATACGAAAATAGGGTACACTATTTGTGAAGAGTTCAAACTATTGAGATCTCACCTTTAACAATAAAAAGCTACATTGGAAGTGATACGTTCCATGTAGTATTAACCACATTTATTTGGTTTTAGCTCATGCATTTTAAGTAGTACCTGAGTTATATTCAAATACAGTAGGTATTTCCCTGTCCCTGGCAAGCTTATACCGCCACAATACCGAACTTGTGGTGGTCAGCATTTTTTTCATCCTGGTCATTGAGGGCAAAAGCAAAGCAGGATATTCAGCAAGGCACTGAACCCTCCAGGTACAAAAAAAGAAAAATTAGATTGTGTGCCCATGAGGGACAGTGAAATTATCTGCATATAATATATATAAACTATTTTGATTGTACCTACAGGAAGGCAGTATATCAAATCATGACCTTCCATAACTTAAGACCAGCGTTTTATAGAATACTAGTACAAAGCTGTGTTGGTGTGCCAAAATTTAGGCACACACCCTTATGACAGGCCAATGGCTGGTGTAAGTTGGCACACCTAAGTGTGCCATGCAACTGATAGTATTCTATAAATTGTGTGTGCCACTTGGTGACTTGTCCAAGGCTCACCCATGCTGCACCCACATGTACACCCGTCACAGTTTCACACTAAGTAACTTTGTCGTATACTTTATAGAATAGCACTCAGCACTTATCCATGCAAATGTCAATTATTAGTGCCTCTGATATGCCTAAGTGCTAGAATTCTGTAAATTATGCATGCACTTGGTGCCTAATAATAGGTGCTGAATAATACAATGAAGGGGATTATTCTGAGAGGGGTAGTGTTAGAGTGGGGGGGGGGGGGGGGGGAGGGCGAGGGGCCTAAAAGATAATTGGGGATTGCAAGGCTAAAAGTTTGACTGGGCTCCCCTAATGCACCAGCCCTGTAAATGTTACGTCCCTCAACTGTTCGACGCTCCTCCCGGCTAAGTTATTCCTCAGCTCTGTCCAAAAGGGACAAGGTTCAGTCTTAGGAGGGTTTGTTTCAGTTTCCTAAGTCTGGCAGCCATCATCCGGCTTGGAGCAAGGGCAGCAGCCATCTTGGCTAGCTCAGGAGGGGGCGGCCATCTTGTATAAACGAGAACAGGAAGGAACTCCATATTTGGTCTTGGGAGGATCTGCTATGGGGGCAGCCATGTTGGATTCACCTGAGTTTGGTTTGCTCAGATTGCTTCACTATTTAAAGCACTGCCTCCAGGCCTTCATTGCTTTGGCCTCAATTGTTCTGAGGAGTTGCTGTCGAGTGCTGTTCACCGATTATCTTCTGTTCCTGTGTACCGGACCTTGGCCAGTTTTCTTGGATTTTGCTTGTTTACTGCCTGCCTTGACCCTGGACTGCTTTTGACTATTCTTTCCTATTGGAGTTCTGGTTCTGGACTGTGTCTTTTCTCTGACATCCTAGTCAGTGGCTGTGCAACCCCGCTGGTTCCAGAAGTCCTGGTGGCCACCTGCAGCTGGGAGCTCAACTCTCGGTGAACGGTGGTCGCTTCCCAGGTGAAGCTAGGGGTTGTCTGGCTGCCTGACTGAGTGCGGCATCACTCCATCTCAGCCGTGCTCAGTCGGGGCACAGGGGCTCACTATTACAGGGTCATAACAGTAAATGACTTATTCAAGGTCATAAGTAGTGGTAGTGGAGTTTGAACACTGGCTTCCTGTCTTTTCATATGCTGGTCTAACCTCTAGGCCAGTGATGGCGAACCTTTCAGAGACCGAGTGCCCAAACAGCAACCCAAAATCTAATTACTCATCGCGAAGTGCCGGTACTCATTATGGGCGGGGTCACCACATATGACTCCACCCCATGATAGCCACACCCCCTTACACCAGCCTTGGCGCATATAAACAGACATCATTGAAAATATTATACTAGTATAGGAGAAAAAAATAACATGATTTTCTTTCATTATAAATCATTTCTGTAAGTTATTACAGCTCCAGTATACCCAGTGCAAAATAAGACAGCAGATGTAAATTCTCAAATTGGACATATTCCAAACACTAAAATGAAAATAAAATGATTTTTTTCTACCTTTGTTGTCTGGTGATTTTGTTTTTCTATCCATATTGGTCCTAGTCGCTGATTCTGCTGCTATCTGTTCTCTTAACTCTGTTTGCAGGGCTTCCTTTCCATTTATTTCTTTACTTTCCTCCTTTCTTCTTCATTTCTTGCCCTCCATCCATGTCCAGCAACCCTCCTCTCCCCTCCAGCCACAAATGTCCAGCCACCCTCCTCTCCCCTCCAGCCGCCCATGTCCAGCCACCCTCCTCTCCCCTCCAGCCACCCTCCTCTCTCCCCTGCCCTTCCCTCCAGCCACCCTCCTCTCCCCCCTGCCCTCCCAGTGGCAGGCCTCCCTCCCACCCAGCACCAGGCCACCCAGCATCAAGCCTCCCTCCCTCCTACCCAGCACCAGGCCATGCACCCACCCAGCACTCCCACCCAAGCACCAGGCCTCCCACCCAAGCACCCAGGCCTCCCTCCCTCCCACCCAGCACCAGGCTATCCACCCACCCAGCACTCCCACCCAAGCACCAGGACACCCACCCAAGCACCAGGCCATGCACCCACCCAAGCACCAGGCAGGCCTCTCTCCCACCCACCCAAGCACCAGGCCATGCACCCACCCAGCACTCCCACCCAAGCACCAGCACTCCCACCCAAGCCTAGCACCAGGCCACCCACCCAGCACCAGGCCTGCCTCCCTCCCACCCAAGCACCAGGCCATGCACTCACCCAGCACTCCCACCCAAGCACCAGGCCACCCAAGCCTCCCTCCCTCCCACCCAAGCAGCAGCAGGCAGGCAGGCCAGCCACCCATCCAAGCACCAGGCAGGCCACCCAGCACTCCCACCCACCCAGCACTCCCACCCAAGCACCAGGCCTCGCTCCCACCCAAGCACCAGACCTTGATCCCTCCCTCCCACCCAGCGTGCACCAGGGCACCCTCCCACCCACCCGGCGTCAAGCATTCCTCCCTCCCTCCCACCCGGCACCAGCCCGCCATCCCTCCCTTCCTCCGAACCCGAAGAAATTTAAAAGTCTTCCCTTGTCCGAGTAGGCGGCGTCAGCATCAGCAGTAGCAGCGAAAAACGTGCTGCTGGTTTGGCGCGTCTTCAGCCTTCTGTCTCTCAAGCTCTCTGGTCCCGCCCTAACAGGAAATGAGGGCGGGACCAGAGAGCTTGAGAGACGGAAGGCTGAAGACGCGACAAACCAGCAGCACGCTTTTCGCTGCTACTGCTGATGCTGACGCCGCCTACTCGAACAAGGGAAGACTTTTAAATTTCTTCGGGTTCGGAGGGAGGGATGGAGGCCGGGCGGGCTGGTGCCGGGTGGGAGGGAGGGAGGAATGCTTGACGCTGGGTGGGTGGGAGGGCTAAGTTTCGGGTGAGGCGACCGGCGGCGCGCGTGCCAACAGAGAGGGCTCCGCGTGCCCTCTCTGGCACGCGTGCCATAGGTTCGCCATCACCGCTCTAGTCTATTCTTCCACTCTGTAAAGTGACCAGAACTCATTGAAAGTGTCAGATGGTATCTTTGGGATCTCAGACTCTCCACCCACTTCTCTCCATTTCTGGATTTAGAGCCAGATGCACTAAACCTAACGAGCCAGTAACATTGTTTTTAAACCAGTTCTAGCCGGTTTAGCGAGCTAGTAAAACGAGACATGAACAAAAGGGTTTTCTGAGCCATATTCCTGTCACGATAGCAGCTTACAAAAACAGAATGCAAATGATCTAAAAGCTATTATAATGAGCTAATTAGAATTAGAATGTTCGTGCAAGGCGATGCACAGCTGTCTTCCAACCCCATGCACAAAAGCAGTCCCTACCTTTACTGTGGAAAACCTAACGGGAGGTCTGCACCTCTCGTTAATGCCTGGCTGGGGCTGCCGTGTGCTGTTGCTGTTACAAGGAAGTTGTTCCTCCCTATGGCCATCATCTACCAAATTATACT
This sequence comes from Microcaecilia unicolor, assembly GCF_901765095.1. NCBI lineage: Eukaryota > Metazoa > Chordata > Amphibia > Gymnophiona > Siphonopidae > Microcaecilia > Microcaecilia unicolor. Next base: position 184,928,753 of record NC_044035.1, read on the forward strand.
TTGGTTTTGCTGGGCATGAGAGCTTTTTTTTTAAATGCAAGAACCATAACAGGCACTTCTGTTGCAATTTATTGGAGGCTGTAGACGGCTATTATACACGCAGCTTGTCTGCATGTATGAAGCCGTCTTTGGCATTGTGCCGCAGAGGGAGAGAGAGCAGGACCCTGGAAAGAGAGAGAACTTTCCCCCTTAGGCAGAGGTAGAGAGAGAGCAAAGATCCGAGGGAGACCCAGGTCTCTTTCAGCCAATCACAGTATGTTTAGCTGGCACTGGTGACAGCTAAACGCACTATGATTGGCAGGCACTTATGCTTTTTTTAAAATGCAAGAAGCATAACAGGCACTTCTGTGACAATTTATTGGATGTTGTAAATGGCTATTATACACTCAGCTTGTCTTCATGTATGAAGCCGTCTTTGGCATGTGCAGAGCAGGCACACTTAAAACTCGGCTGCTCTGCACATGCTAAGCTGACCGACTGGCTTCCCCCCCTAGGAAGGAAATCGCATGCAAATGAGCTAACAGCGAGCAACTCATTTGCATGCGATTTCCTTCACGCATGCCCATTTTTTTCAGAATCGCAAAGCAGCAACCGGGGATTAGAAAGGGAAGAGCTTTTTCCATGGAGTTAGTGCATCTGGGCCTTAGTGAGAACTGCATGTCTGAGCTTGGAGATAAGACACTAGTGGGCCAAAGCTCGAAACCTAACTCCAGCAATAGAAGCAATTAGCACAGGACTAGTGCCGGTGTTAGTGTGTGCAGAATGCTTAGAAGGCTTTAGCACAGGAAACTATGTGCGCGCCAAAGATTAGTGTCAGCAATCGTTGTCTAGGGTTGGTCCCGGGTCCAGTTCACAGAGGCAGTGGGTTCTCAAAGAATACACAATCCACACGGGTTTGGATATATATAGTGTATTATGTTTGCATATAGGTATAGGCTCATAGCACTTAGTACAGGTAAAAGGATACAAGGGTGTGTGTTTAGAGTAAGAGAAAGAACAGTTAAGCCAGCAGAGCCATGTGCTCTGGTGGCTAAAGATGGAGGTGTGCAGAGAAAGAAAAGGGAAAAACAAAGGCATCCCAGCAGAGTCCTGTGCACTCTGCTGCAGGGAGAAAGAAAGAGAGAGAGAAGTGCCCCCGGACAGAGAGCAGTGCCCTGGACTGAGAGAAGTGCCCCAAGCACCATGCAGTGGCGTAGCTAGGGTAGTTGACACCCGGGGCCGGTAATTTTTTAACACCCCCCCCCCTCCCCAAATCCAGTACTAGGCATACCGAGAATACAAAACACTCAGGACCTATAGCGCAATTCTACCATACCATAAGCAGTCATTTCTACAAGTCACACAAGCATCTTAAACGCTACAGTGAGCACTAGAACATCAATTCACCTATTGTAAAACGAAAACAGACAGATTAGTACAGATCGTCGATCCTGCACAGTCAATGCCAACCGAAAGCCATGTCTTTTTCACAAACACAGATACACCCTAATCCACTATAGAATAAGTAATCATAAACTTTCTATTTAGACAAAAATTAAACTGAACCCCTGATGCCAGACTCTGCATACATACAATGCAACACCACAGAAACAGAAAATGTCCCCTAGTACTGTGCAAAATATAAAGACAGTGGATGTAAATTTGAAAAAACTAACAAATCTGATCACCACTTTACAAATTAGCAAATAGAAATAAAACAAATATAGAAAATAAAATACCATTTTATTGGACTAATACATTTAGCTTTCAGAGGCCAAAACCTCCTTCCTCAGGTCAATACAGTATAGTGCTGTTATAGTATCCTATCCTGACCTGAGGAAGGGGGTTTTGTTCTCTGAAAGTTAAGTCAAAATGTATTAAAAATTAGTCCAATAAAATGATTACCTTATTTATGTGTTCTATTTATAAACATTTATTAACACATAAACACAGATACAATACTATACCCTAAAGCAAAAAAATAAAAAATATATATATTTTATTTACAGTTTGTTGTCTCTGGTTTCTGCTTTCCTCATCTTCTTTTCACTGTCTTCCTTCCATCCAGCATCTGTCTTCACTCTTTCTCTGAAATCCAGTCTGCTCTCTCTCTCTGCCCCTTCCATCCACCATCTGCCCTCTTTCTCTCTCCCCCTTCCACCCACCATCTGCCCTTTCTCTCTGCCCCTTCGATCCGTCTGCCCTCCCTCTCCCATCCATCCATCCAGGGTCTGCCCTCCTTCACGCTCCCCCCCTTCCATCCAGGGTCTGTCCCCTGTCTCTGCCCCCCCTTTCCACCTGCACCTAGTTCCAGTTCCAGCCCACATCTCCCACCTGCCACCCTTTTCAGCCCCACTATCCCACTAGTCCCCAGCCCTTTTCTCCCATCAGTCCTGGGCTTCAGCCCCTAGCCTCTTCTCCCTGTCCCCTTTTCATCCCCTAGTTTCAACCCCAGCCCTTTTCTCTCACCAGTCCCGAGCTACAGCCCCAGCCAGTTCTCCCTGTCCCCTTTAAAGCCCCCAGTCCCCACAGTTTCAGACCCCTTCTCCCATGAGCACTTCCCTCCCCAGTCCCCATTCTCCCCTCTGAGCACCCCCACCCTCCGCAATCCCCTTCTCACCTCTGAGCATCCCTCTTCTGAACTCCCCCACCCCTCCCCAATCCCCATTCTCCCCTCTGAGCACCCCTCCTCTGAACTCCCCCACCCCTCTCCAATCCCCTTCTCCCCTCTGATCTCCCCCCCCTGACCCAGTCCCGTCCCCCCTCCATTGAGAGCCAGAGAGCCCTCTTCTCCTGCCACCACCTGCCTTTTTCTTTTTTTAAATCCGTGCAGCCACGCAGGCAGCGCTTCGCGTCTGCCCTGCGTGTGCTGTGAAAGAAGTAAATCGCCAGAGCTGGCGTCGGGCCTTCCCTCGATGTCCCGCCCTCGAGGAAATAGGAAGTTACCTCACAAGGGGGTGGGACATCGAGGGAAGGCCCGACGCCAGCGCTGGTGATTTACTTCTTTCACAGCACACGCAGGGCAGATGCGAAGCGCTGCTTGCGTGGCTGCACAGATTTAAAAAAAAAAAAAAAGAAAGAAAAAGGCAGGTGGTGGCAGGAGAAGAGACGTGACAGAGCACACCCCCACCCGCGGACACCCGGGGTGGACCGCCCCCACCGCCCTGCCCTTGCTATGCCACTGGCACCATGTGCTCTCCTTTATACCTCCAGAACAGAAAGAGATCAAAAAACTTATCTTCCTTCCCAGCCAAACTCCAGTTTGCTTTCTGAAGTCAGGAAGGTGACTATTTTCACAGGTTCTCCTGTTTGAAGTCCCTAGTGATGGAGCCTCTATGTCTGGCCTCTTTTATTTCTCAAAGAGAGCTCTGCTCCCAGATGGAACAAAAGGTATGTTAATCAGGAGTAATTAAACACAGGGCAGGGCTAGCAGGCAGCTCAACACCATTTGGTCCATTTTGCCATCCTCTGATTCCTGAGGGAGGAGTGAGTTCTCAGAGTTCAGAAGCTGGTTTAATATTACTCTATATTAATTTTAAGTATGTCCAGCATTTGTCCAGCCATCCTGACAATTAGCAGCGCAAATTGCAATTAAATTTAGGCAAACAGATGTAAATGATGTCATTAGCTATTCCCTCCCAATGCTCAGAGAAAGAGCACACAAAAATACCCTGTCCTAACACTGGAAATCTACTGCCAGCTTTGAGGTCGCAGTGAGGGATTAGAAGAGATCATTTCTCATGATTTTCCTTTTAAAATTTGCCAGTTTTGATTTTATTTGAAGGAGAAAGGAAGCGCGTACAAGCCTCTGAGCTTTGGTGGTGAGGTGGTGTGCGAATCAGAGCAAAACCGAAAGTAGAAGCACACATCGGTGCTTGTTTTCTGTGCTACAATATAAGCTTTACAAGTGAAAATAATTTTGAAAACTTATATTTAAGAAGAATAAGAAGAACAGTGTTGATGTGTGTCTATACTTGTGGGTTTGAATGAGTATGCACACAAGAACTTTGCTTACTGTAAAACTCTTGTGTGCATGCACCAGGCACTTTCCTCTTCCTTGCACTGCACACATATAATTTGCATGCTGTTAATATTGAGCATTGGGAAGTTATTTGTGTGCTGGTTTTCCAGTATTTTCCAGCACTGTTCCCTATAGCGCTGGAGTTCTGAGCATCGACCCACAGGTTGTAAAAACTAGTCTAACACAGGACAACTGTGGTCAGTTTATTGAGGTCTGCAGCTGTGATCTGTAGCTCTCCTTTAAAATGCTCCTTTTCACAGGCTGCAACACAATACTAAGTATGATCTGAAAACCTCTCTCTAAATCTCTCCTTAAAACCCCCAGCATTTTGTGAAAAGCATGTTTGCCAGTGACTGTAGTCCCTGAGGAGAGAAAGTGTAGAGTGTGAAACCAGATAGCCCCTGGAGATAAGAGAACAGTGCTGGGCACCGTAACATTCTGCTCTCTTGGATGCACCGACCAGAGCCAGAATATATTTCTTCTCACCTCCCACATTAATATTTCATGCCCCAGTGGGAAAGTGATGGTTGTTGCAATACCTTTTTTCTTCCCTTCTCTGTCTCTGGCATGAGAATGTGTGTGCTTTTTCCACTGATCACCACCTGCTGTTCTCCTCCTGCAAAGACAGCATTCCCCTCACTGGATGTCTAAGCCCAGTAGAAGTCACAAGAGTCAGCTTTCATATTCAGCCACTTTGGAGATTTGGTGCAAGCTCTAAATCAAGACACAAGCCCTCTTTTGCCTCAGAATTTTAATTTTCTAAGAGTTAGTATACACTCTTACCATCACCCGTGTGTTCTCACTCTCCCCTTCACCCCCTCCCCCCCCCACTCCTTTCCCTCCCTTTACCCTCCCCTGCTTAGGTATGATGACCTGGTTTGAATGACTCTCTTCTTTCCTATTGAATATTGTAGTTCTTTTTCATCTTTGTTTTATGATTTTTAGTACATTAATAAACTGTCCAGTTCTGTGAGTCAGCTTGGGTGGTATAGCAAGTTTTAATAAACTATAACCGGCCAGGAATGGCACCTGGCCGGTTAAATGGCAGTTAATTGGCTGTCCATTGATATTCAGAGGGGTATAGCCTGCTATCCCCTGCTGAATATTTCCAATTAACGGCTAGGAGATAACTCGTACAATATAGCTGGTTATCGCCGAATATCCACCCCATAGCTGGTTATTATAAGCAGCCACATTGGGCCGCTTAAATAGCTGGAATATCTTTGGCCGGTTTAAACTTAACCGGCTATCTCCGAATATCAACTTAGCTGATTAAGTTTTAACCGGCCACAAATAAGCCAGATATTCAATGCCAGTCATTGGAAATGGCCCAGCATTGAATATCCAGGCTGATTGCCGACCGTGGGAGTTAGCCGAGCTCCCTCCCGTGGTCTGAATATTGGCCCCAAGAGTCACAGTTAAAGTAATTCTAATCTGCTCTTAAATCGGATGGATAAGCTTTATCTGCAAAGGCTGCATTAACAATAACAAATTCATTACTGCCACAGGGAATTGTTAGATTACTTATTGTGGATGACTACCTGAGAGGAAGTGTTTGATCAAAAATCCTCCTCTAATTTTACCAATCCAGAAGGAAAGACTTGAAAATATGTAGCCAACTGGCAGGGCTAAGGGTGGCACCAGAGGCAATTACACATTATAAGGTTGGTGTCTGTAGCAAATTTTTATGATCTCCTCCAGGAGTCTCTTTCTATGCATATAGAGCACACATAAAGGGTCCCTGTGGCTGGCTTAATTGTCTCTGAACATATCTGGACATGCATACACAATCCACACTTGGAAAGAACATCAATAGAGGCTGGTATTTATATAAAAATACCCTTAAATGGGCCCTTCCCAGGTGAACAAAAATATAGAAAAGCAGGAAAATAAACACAAAAAGCCATGCCACCAATAATAATAAAGTAAAATAATGGCAAAAAGTATCAAACTTGTTCACAGTACTAATGTCCCTTGCCCTCCTTCATTACTGTCACTCTAGTTCTCCTGCATCTCTCTGCTGTCACTCTCCTTCTTTGGATGGTTTTGGCAACTCCTTTGTCTCTGTTTTCTGTGAGTGCCTGTTAGTTGAGAGGGACTTCATTCATCTCCTGTACACTTCCTCCTCAGATACTTAGTGATGTAAGTATTGAGTAACAAGATATCTTTAAAAGATATCACCAAAGCAGGGATGATAGGGCATCTCGATAGCGAAGTTGCAGTAGAGACCATAGTAAACCAGGTGTCTTTTAAATACAGAGCCAGTGGTGTGCTGGAGCAGGCTCTCACGGACTCGCGAGAGCCGTTTGTTAAGTTTTTAAGAATTTTGGGAGCCGGTTGTTAAAGTAGGCCTCCCCATGGCTACTTTAACAACTGACTCCTAAAATGTGGGCTTGGGCCCCCTCCTGAATTCTCTTTTACTTTGCTGGCAGTGATGCTGGCCCCACCAGCCAAGTAAATAGAGTGCTGCTGCTCCCTGCTCCCAGGGCCGGTCTTAGGCCGAGGCGACCGAGGCGGCCGCATAGGGCCTTGCGCTTAAGGGGGCCCCGCGCGGCACGCCTCAACTCTGCCTCCAGGCCCACCCATCCAAGCCTGTCGCTGCCTTTTCTCCCGCCGTCCAGGAGGCAGCAATCAGTGTTGCCTGCCATTGCCTCTGTGTCTGCCCTGAAATTGTGCTTCTCCCCAGGCTCCACCCTGCTCTTTTTTCACTCGTCGTACAACGCTGCCATTCACACAGGCAGCTCCGCTCCGCTCCCCTCTGCCGCGTCCATCCGGCCCTACTAAACAGGAAGTGCATCAGAGAGGGACGCGGCAGAAGGGAGGGAAGCGGAGCTGCCTGTGTGAATGGCAGCACTGCGCGACTACCTGCCCAACTCAATTTCGCAGGTGAGTGAAGCGAAAATTAGGAAAGACACTTGATTGATTCCTGATCGCATTGTCAGGTCCGCGGAGACAGCCCCTGTCTTTTGCACTCCGCGCCCGGGATCCGGCCTGTTGGGGGCTGGGTTGTTGTCGGCTCGGCCCGGGAGGATACATTTGGGAGAGCTCTACACTCAGGAGATTGCCTTCTGGAAGCTCCATGTTCCGCGCTCCACGCCTCGAGGCCAAGCCCGACCTGAGAGGAGCTCACCAGGTTTGGAGAGTTGCGGTCGCGGAGGCTCGGTTCTGGGCGCGCAGGGCCTGCGGCATTGTGGTCTTGCCTGCTTCCACGCCATAGCGCCCGACGAGCGGTGAGCAGGAACGTGATCCGCAACGGGTTCGGCGATAACATCTACCCTGGGATTACCCGCTGTTGATCATCTCCCACGTGCAAGTCACCCGCGCTTGCCCTCACCCCTCTACTAACGGCACCCGCAGTTTTCTTCTCTATAAGCAGCTGTTCGATCCATCACTGCTACGCTTTAAAAATCTGATCTAACAGGCAATCAAATCGCTCTGATAACCCTCGCTGAATTTTGCTCTCTCCCAAAATTCAACATCCAATACTGTTTTTGTCCTATCAGAGAAATCTTTGTTCTTATACTTGTTTCTCCTGCACACTGGTTCCTGCACTACTACTACTAGAGGAATCTCTGCTTCCTGATTCGGAATAATACCTTCTCCTAACATCCAGCACTGTATTTGCCCGGCCAGACAAATCTTTGCTCCAGTACCTGTACCTCCTGCACTCTGATACCTGCACTACCATCAGAGGAATCTCTGTTTCGTGATTCTGAATGTTACTTTCTCCTATCATCCAGCACTGTCTTGTCAAAGGAATCTCTGTCTCCTGCACTTGAATATTGCATTCTGTTCCTGTACTGTTACCTGCTGAAACTTTGTTCCCTGCACCTGAAAACTGCCTTCTCCATTTATTCAAAACTGTATTACCTTACCAGAGGAATTCACTTGAATTATGCTGACTGTTATTTAACTGATATTTGCTTTAATTGCAGACAATTGTGCTTAGTAGTTGTTATTGAGATCCATTTGATTATAACTGCATTAAAAATTATCTAATCCTAACTAGGACCAACCACCATAACACACCTATCAATTAACCTCACATAAATCCTGACTGATACCAAAATGGAAATAACTAAACTGATTCTTATAATCTACTCCTTATCCATGATACATCACATATTAACCACACCCCTTACAGCATACCTACGTTACTCAATACTAATACCTCACCTACCAATATTTTATCTTACCAAAATAAATGTAACCAGATTAATGAAAGATCCACTACATGAAGACAAAATCAATATAAAGGAAAGAAAGGACCAAACATACCTAAAATACAAGATAATTAATACATACAATTTTAATACCTTGGGGTGGAGCTAGGGTGTGGGGTGGGGCTAGGGTTGGTGGAGCTAGGTGGGGCGGGGCTAGGATGGGGCCCCACCAAGTTGGTCTGCACAGGGCCCCGCACTTGCTAAGACCGGCCCTGCCTGCTCCTCTCTGAGCATCAGGCTGGGACTTTTCATGCAAGCGCAAGAAGGTTCCATCATGCTGCTCAGAGCCAGAAACAAGCAGTAGAGAATGGTGGCAGTCCATTTATTGGCTGGTTGGGCTCGGCAAAGGTATGCCTAGCGTGCCTGCACAAGGGAGGGGAGAGAGAGGCTTGTATTCCCCCCCCCCCCCCCCAAATTTCAGGGCCAGTTATGCCCGGAGAGAGACCCCGTTGTTAAAATTTTACCAGCACACCCCTGTACAGAGCAGACAGATTTTAAAGATTGCAAATTATCACTGTCAATTGCTGAGCAAGTTGTACATAGGAACAACAAACATTGTTTGAAATGTCTGTATGGAAATGGCAAAAGCCTAAGAAATAAGATGGAAGAGCTAGAATATTGCATTAAATGAAAAAATAGATATAATAGGTATCTCTGAGACCTTGTAGAAGGAAAGTAACCAATGAGACACTGTCATACCAGGATAGGGTGAATCAAATTGGTGGAGGAGTAGCATTATAAGTTAAAGAGGGCCTTGCATCGAATAGACTAAAAATTCTGAAGGACACAACACACATTTTGGAATCCCTATAGATAGAAATTCCATGTGTAAAGGGGAAAAGGATAGTAACAGGAGTGTACTACCTGGTCAGGATAAACAAAATTCCTTGAGGAAATCAAAATCTACTTTATTGAGCAGCTGGTTCAGGAGCCAACAATTCTAGTCCTAGTCCATAGTGGATCACATGATCTGGTTCAGGAGGTAATTGTGTTGGGACCATTTGATAACAGTGATTATAAAATGATCAGAATTGATATAATCTCTGGAGTAAGTACACACAGGACTAAGTACACACAGGAAATCCAATAGCATTTAACTTTTCTGAAGTGCTACCCGTTCCACGTGCAGTGCCCAGGAGACAGGCAGAGCTCCGGAGTCTCAATGCATGGATGAGGCGATGGTACAGGGAGGAGGGTTTTAGACTTGTAAGGAACTGGGCAACATTCTGGGGAAGGGGGAGCCTATTCTGGAAGGATGGGTTCCACATTAACCAGGGTGGGACCAGGCTGCTGTCATTGGCATTTAAAAACGAGATCGAGCAGCTTTTAACTAGAACCTGGGGGAAGGCGGACAGTTGTTCAAAAACGCATGGTTCAGAACAAGGTATCTTTCAAAAATATCACCAGAACAGAGAAGAAAGGGTATCCCGAGAGTGAGGTTGCAAAAGAGACCATAGTAGAATAGGTGCTCTTAAATAAAAATCAGAGAAAAGATTGCAAATTAACAAAGTCAACTAATGAGCAAGATGTAAATAGAAACAACAAACATAGTTTGAAATGTCTATATGCGAATGCCAGAAGCCTAAGAAATAAGATGGGAGAGTTAGAATATATCGCACTAAGTGAAAACTTAGATATAAATAGGCATCTCTGAGACCTGGTGGAAGGAGGATAACCAGTGGGACACTGTCATACTGGGGTACAAATTATATCGTAGTGATAGGGTGGATCAAATTGGTGGAGGGGTAGCTTTGTATGTTAAGGAAGACCTTGAATCAAATAGATTGAAAATTCTGCAGGAACAAAACACATCTTTGAATCCCTATGGATTCCATGAGTAAAGGGGAAAAGGATATTGACCTAGCAATATAGAATCCAGGCGGTAATGACCCCCGTGTGTCCGCGTTGGGTGCATTTAGACGCTTACATGGCTTAGTAAAAGGAACCCTAAATGAATTATTTGCTTTGAATCACCGAGAAAGATATGGGGGAGATACCAATGCCAGAAATGGTATTCAATGCTGATGAGTCAGAGAAACTGAATCAACTCTCTGTAAACCTGGAAGATGTAATGGGGCAATTTGACAAATTGAAGAGTAGCTAATTTCCTGGATTGGGTGGTATACATCCCAGAGTACTGATAAAACAAAGGTAATCAATAGAAAATGAACTTGCAGCTATTGTTAGTAATATGTACATAAGAACATAAGAGTAGCCATACTGGGTAAGACCAATGATCCATCTAGCCGAGGTTCTGTTTTCCAAACAATGGCCAAGCCACATCACAAGTACCTGACAGAAGCCCAATTAGCAGCAACATTCCATGTTACCAATCCCAGTGCAAGCAGTTGCTTCCCCATGTCTGTCTCAATAGCATACTGTGGACTTTCCCTCCAGGAATTTGTCCAAATCTTTTTAAACCCAGATACGCTAACCGCTGCTACCACATCCTCTGGCAAAGAGTTCTAGAGCTTAACTATTCGTTGAGTGAAAAAATATTTCCTCCCGTTAGTTTTAAAAGTATTTCCATGTAATTTCCTCGAGTGTCCCTTAGTCTTTGTACCTTTGGAACGAGTAAAAAATCGATTTACTTCTACTCTTTCTACACCACTCAGGATTTTATAGACCTCAGTTATATCTCCCCTTATTTGTCTCTTTTCCAAGCTGAGGAGCCCTATCCTCTTTAGCCTTTCCACATACGAGAGGAGTTCCATTTATCATTTTGGTCGCTCTGCTTTGAACCTTTTCTAATTCCGCTATATCTTTTTTGAGATACAGCAACCAGAACTGAACATAATACTCAAGGTACGGTCGCACCGTGGAGTGATACAAAGGCATCATAATATTTTCGGTCTTATTCACCATCCCTTTCCTAATAATTCCTAGCATCCTCTTTGCTATTTTGGCCACTGCCGCCACACACTGAGCAGAAGATTTCAGCATATTATCTACAATGACACCTAGATATTTTTCTTGGAGTTCTAACCCCCAAGGTGGACCCTAGCATCAGGTAACTATGATTTGGATTATTCTTTCCAATGTGCATCACCTTGCATTTGTCCACATTAAATTTCATCTGCTATTCGGATGCCCAGTCTTCCAATTTCCAAAGGTCTTCCTGCAATATTTCACAGTCTGCACGTGTTTTAACAACCTTGAATAGTTTTGTATCATCTTCAAATTTAATCACCTCACTCGTCATTCCGATTTTTATTTCATTTATAAATATGTTAAATAGCACCGGTCCCAATACAGATCCCTGCAGCTCTCCACTGTTTACCCTCCTCCATTGAGAGAAATGACCATTTAACCCTACCCTCTGTTTTCTGCCCAATAACCAATTCCTAATCCACACCAGAACCTTGCCTCCTATCCCATTACTCTAATTTTCTCAGGAGTCTCTCATGAGGAACTTAGTAACATTGTAACATAGTAAATGATGGCAGATAAAGACCTGTACGGTCCATCCAGTCTGCCCAACAAGATTTTACATGGTATGTGATACTTTATACCCGAGTTTGATTTGTCCTTGCCATTCTCAGGGCACAGATCGTAGAAGTCTGCCCAGCACTGTTCTTGTACTAAGTTCTGAACCTAATGTTGAAACCCCTTAAAATTTACACTCCAGCCCATCCATATCTATTCAGTCACAATCAGGGCGTAGACCTTAGAAGTCTGCCCAACACCAGTTTCGCTTCCCAATTACCGGCATCACCACCTAATCTCTGCTAAGATTCCATTACCGTTTTCATCTCCACCACCTCCCGTAGGAGAGCATTCCACATATCCACCACCCTCTCTGTGAAAAAAATACTTCCTGACATTACTCCTGAATCTGCCCCCCTTCAACCTCAATTCATGTCCTCTAGTTCTACCGCCTTCCCGTCTCCAGAAGAGGTTTGTTTGCGGATTAACACCTTTCAAATATTTGAACGTCTGTATCATGTCACCCCTTTTTCTCCTTTCCTTCTTATTCACGCCTTCAAAGAAATTAAGCAAATTAGTGAGGCAAGACTTCCCTCGGCTGAACCCATGCTGACTCTATCTCATTAAACCATGTTTGTCTACGTTTTCTGTAATTTTATTTTTTATAATAGTACCGGGCAAAATAGTGGAAACTGATGTCAGGGTTACCGGTCTGTAATTTCCTGTATTACCTCTAGATCCCTTTTTAAAAATCAGCGTCACATTGGCCACCCTTCAATTTTCAGGTACTTCGACGATTGTAATGACAGGTTACATATTACTAACAGCAGATCAGCAATTTCATGCTTGAGTTCTTTGAGTACCCTTGGATATGTGCCATCCGGTCCAAGTGATTTACTACTCTTTATCTTTAAAAATCAAGCATGGTACTGGAAGATTGGAGGGTGGCCAATGTAATGGCAATTTTTAAAAAGGATTCCAGAGGTGATCCAGGAAATTATAGACCGGTGAGCTTAACCGGTGCTGAGCAAAATGGTAGAGACTTTTATAAAAAAGCAAAAATTATAGAGAATATAGATAGGCATAGATTAATGAAACAAAGTCAACATGGATTTAGTCAAGGGAAATCCTGTGTCACCAATATACTACATATCCTTGAAGGGGTGAAGAAACATGTGGATAAAGGAGAGCAAGTCGATATTGTCTATCTGGATTTTCAAAAGGCATTTGACAAAGAGGGGCATTTGTCGATATGACGTCTAAATGGTGCCAGAGATGTTTATTGCAAAACATCTAAAGTTGGAAATCTACTATAATAAAACGCACCCTCAACGTTCTGAAGACAACGTTCTGAAGTCAACAGCTCACTCCCTGTCCCAGAAGGGTTCGTTAATTCATGGTGGTGAAGCCCTCCAACTCACCATGTCTGTGCCCCGCCCTCGCGTCAAACGTGATGACATCGAGGGCGGAGCAGAGACAGTGAAGGGACGCGGACAGTGGAAGAGAGCAAGACAGATGCCAGCCATGGACAGGAGCTGAGAGGGGGAGGGTGCAAGACACACGGAAGCATACAGGGAGCCGACGCGGCGGAGGACACAGCCTTCAGAGCCGGGGGAACGGTGAAGGGACGCAGACGGCGGTCGACAGCAAGACGGACGCAACGGACAGGAGCAGAGAGGGGGAGGGTGCGCGACACACGGAAGCATCCGGGGAGCTGAAGCAGAGGAGGACGCAGCCTTCAGAGCCGGGGATATGACGTCCGAGAGCCTACCCCCCCAAGGAAAATGCACTCTACGCTACAGACTCGCAACCAACATCACCAAACACCCGCAGAACGCAGCACCCTCCCCCCCCCCCCACCAAACCCCAGTGCTGCCGTCATGGGAAAAAGCAGAACACAAGAGAAAGACGAGAAGTACTTCACAAAAAAAAAACCCTTTACTTCTCTCTCCTCAAAATCACAAGTGTGGGAGAGAATAAAGCAGCAATCGGGAATCTAAGTGCAACCATCATTAGGTGTTCCTAACTGTACTGAATGGAAAAAAAAAAACACCCAGGGAATTTGCATGTCTTCTTCCTCCAACCCCCCCTCGCCCCCCCCCCCCCCCCCCCCCCGCCCCCTTCTTTTTAAACGAAAAATAAAAGGCAAACTATAAACCAGGAGAGGCTGAGTTGCAATAACAGACCCCACAGGAAAAGCACACAAGTTACCCAGCTGCACCACACTCCATCCCTCCCTCAAACCCAAATAAATAAACAACATCTACACCTATACAAAAAAACAAACTCACAACCCCCCACACCAACATACACACACTGCCATGCACACACAGCATCTCTCTTTCTCACTCACAGACACACACTCCCTCCCCCAACCCCCTCAATACAGAAAGTGTAACAACATCTCTCTCACACACCCCCACACACACTTACAGACCCCATGTGACTCACCCCCCCCAAAATCTAGTCGCAACCTTCCTCACAAACGGCCTCATACCCAAAACTGTCAAATGCAAAATCTACATCTCTCAGACACACACTGTGCCATGCACAAATAGCTACTCTCTCACTCGCACACACACCTATGTACCTCAATCACCCCCACACACCCTATCACCCCCCAAATCCTCCACTCACACAGTCACTCTCACACACACTCTCTCAAACATACACACTCCAAGGAAAACCTTGCTAGCGCCCATTTCATTGCTGTAAGAAACGGGCCTTATTTACTAGTATTATAATAAAAAAAAATGTAAGCGTTTCTCGAGATTTGAAAATATGGGAAATATATGCCTTGAAATAATATGTCTCCAAACAGTGGTGAAAACATCTCCACTATTTGAATATTTACTATGCAAAACGTCAATCATCACTACATGTCCCCGTGTCAAGAAAATGTGTGCGGCCGCGGCAGAACATTCCTTCCACCTGCAATGTCACGTCTGTGGCCGTGACCCCTCTCAGACTCACCTTAGTTCCTGTGGTCAGCTTCTGAGCTGGCTTCTGTCTGTTCTTTGTGAGTTAGTTCTGTCTCTGTGTGCTGGCTGCATTGGATAGTCTGTATGCTGTTTCCCGTTCCAGACTTCAGCCCAGTCCAGTCCGGATCTTCCGGGCTGCCAGACTTGCTTGCTTGGCTTGAACCTACACAGCTCCCATAGTTGCCTGGTGATTGCTGCAGTGAGCCTCAGCTGCTGCTGGGCTTATTAGCCATTTTGAAACCTTTTCTGCTTTGCCTTTGCATCGCCTAAGGCCCTGGTATGTTGGTGCTTGTGGCACTTCATCCTAGTTTAGTTTCTGGTTCTAGCTGCCTGCCTGATTCTAGTTTAGTCTTTGTGTAGCTTAGCTTGTACTGCCCTAGTCTTGACTCTTGTTTGTATTTCTGTGTCTAGTTCTGGGTTCTCTGTGTTTCTTATTTAGTGGCTGCCTGGCAGCTTTCAGGCATATTTCTTGTTTAGTGGCTGCGCTGGCAGCTTTTAGTCCTACTCTGTTGTCTGTTGCCTGTTGGTATCCTGCCCCTGCCCTGTCCAGCAAAGCCCTGCCGGCCGCCTGCACCCAGGGGCTCAACTCCTGGGGAAAAGCGGCTAAGCGCAGGTGAAGACTAGGGTTCCTGCTCTGCCTGTTCCAGCTTGTTTGCCTCTGCTGCAACCCCAGTCCAGGGTTCCAGTCCTGTTCTGCCCTGTCCCTGGTTTGAGGGTGGTTTTGCCTGCCGCTGCTGCTCCTCGGCAGTGGTCCAAGGGCTCACAAACCCAGTTCCTGTTTTGAAAACGTGACATGCAACATGTCAATATATAGCTCTGCATATGGAGGAATGTCCATCAGTCTGCAAGAATGTCACTGCGAAGGGAACCTAATTACTTCCCTGAGGAGACCCAGCTGGTGTTCTTCCTGTGCTTTAGGTAGCTCTTCAAATGCCACCACCACCTGCCCTCTATAAATGTCTCCCTTAGAGCCTCATGACTGATCACAGCCATCCGGGCAAGGTAAGTTCCCAGCATTGCCCCTCCCCCCCTCGGACCACAGCACAATTCATGTGCAAGCACCAGACAAAGGCAGGGTCACATGCACTGAGGTCCAATTTCTTACTGTATTTCTCAGTTCAGGAGTAATCCTGTTTGTAAATATGCACATCCAGAATTGAGAAACAACATTAAAAACATTTCAAAGGTATTATTCTGCAAACAAACCTTTTCTGGAGACGGGAAGGCGGTAGAACTAGAGGACATGAATTGAGGTTGAAGGGGGGGCAGACTCAGGAGTAATGTCAGGAAGTATTTTTTCATGGAAAGGGTTGTGGATACATGGAATGCCCTCCTGCCAGAGGTGGTGGAGATGAAAAAGGTAATGGAATTCAAAGATGCGTGGGATAAACACAAAGCAATCCTGTTTAGAAGGAATGGATCCATGAAATCTTAGCAGAGATTGGGTGGCAACACCGGTAATTGGGAAGCAAAACCAATGCAGACTTCTACGGTCTACGCCCTGATCGTGACTGAATAGATATGGATAGGCTGGGGTGTAAATTTTAAGGGGTTTCGACGTTAGCTTCAGAACTTTTAGTACAAGAATAGTGCTGGGCAGACTTCTACGGTCTGTGCCCTGAAAATGGCAAGGGCAAATCAAACTCGGGTATGCATATAAAGTATCTCATACCATGTAAAATGAGTTTATCTTGTTGGACAGACTGGATGGACTGTACAGGTCTTTATCTGCCATCATTTACTATGTTACCAAAAGATGAATATACGCTCAACGCATGGAAACTATTACAAAGAAAATACAAATACGCAATAAGACAGACCAAAAGATCATACTACAAAACTAAAACAGGGCCAAAATACAAAGACACGAAAAAATTATATCATCTCGTGAACAAATTACTAGACATAAAACCGGTCACCACAACCAATACAGACATCCCATCTGCAGACAACCTTGCTAAATACTTCAATGAAAAAATTGTAAATCTACGCAAAACACTACCTCAAGACAATACGGGCATCGAAACCTTCATCAGTGAACTGGACCCACTCCCTGGTGAATACCCAACGGACTGAATTTGGACAAACTTCGCTCTCCTCACCGCCGACACAGTTATCCAGGCGATCAAGAGGTACTCCAACAGCCACTGTCAAATGGATACCTGTCCCAGTTCCTAATAAAATATGTCCCCCATCGATTCATAACAGACCTCACATCCCACTTAAACTTCATGCTTCAACAAGGAATCTTCCCTACAGAAAAAGGCAACATTGTACTCACCCCAATACCAAAAGACACCAAGAAAAAAAACAAATGACATCACCAACTATCACCCAGTAGCATCCATCCCACTGGTAGTCAAACTAATGGAAGGCCTGGTAACCAAACAACTTAATGACTATATAGACAAATTCACAATATTACATGAATCCCAATCTGGACTCCGCCCCTTACACAGCACCAAAACAGTACTACTTACCCTCTTAACTAAATTCAAGCAGGAAATAGCAATATGTAAAAGCATACTTCTATTACAATTTGGCATGTCCAGTGCATTCGACATGGTCAATCATAATATATTACTAAGACTCCTAGACTACTTCGGAATCAGCGGAAACATACGCAAATGGATCAAGGGCTTCCTAACTACTAGAACCTATCAAGTGAAAGCTAGCACAAACATATCATCATCATGGCAACCAGATTGTGGAGTACTGCAAGGATCACCATTATCACCGATCCTTTTCAACCTCTTGATGACCCTACTAGCCAAGTCCTTAGCCAGTCAAGGCCTTAACCCATTCATATATGCTGATGATGTCACAATATATATCCCCTACAAGCACGACCTGGCAGAAATCACCAATGAAATCAAGCTCAGTTTGAATATCATGGACTCATGGGCAACGCATTTCAACTAAAACTCAACACAGAAAAAACACATTGAGGGGCATAATCGAACGAAAACGTCTATCTCCATGGGCGTTTATCTCCGAGAACGGGTCCGTGAAGGGGCGGACCGAACCGTATTTTGGGAAAAAATAGACGTCCATGTTTTATTCGACAATTTGTGAGCTGGGTGTTTTTGTTTTTCAGCGATAATGGAAAATGAAAGCGCCCAGCTCAAAAACGAATAAATCCAAGGCATTTGTTCGTGGGAGGGGCCAGGATTCATAGTGCACTGGTCCCCCTCACATGCCAGGACACCAACCGGGCACCCTAGGGGGCACTTTTACAAAACAAAGGTAAAAGAGCTCCCAGGTGCATAGCACCCATCCCTTGGGTGTTGAGCCCCCCAAATCCCCCTCAAAACCCACCACCCACAAGTCTACACCATTACTATAGCCCTAAGGGGTGAAGGGGGGCACCTATATGTGGGTACAGTGGGTTTGGGGGGCGGTGTGGAGGGCTCCCATTAACCAGCACAAGTGTAACAGGTGGGGGGGGGATGGGCCTGGGTCTACCTGCCTGACGTCCACTGCACCCCCTAATAACTGCTCCAGTGACCTGCATACTGCTGCCAGGGAGGTGGGTATGACATTTGAGGATGAACATAAAAAGTTGTGAAACGGCATATTTTTGTGGTGGGAGGGGGTTTGTGACCACTGGGGGAGTCAGGGGAGGTCATCCCCGACTCCCTCCAGTGGTCATCTGGTCATTTAGGGCACTTTTTGGGGCCCTATTCGTGGAAAAACAAGGTCCAGGAAAATTGCCCTAAATTCTCGCTAAAAACGCATATTTATTTTCCATTATCGGTGAAAGGCGCCTATCTCTGATCGGCCGATAACCACGCCCCAGTTCCGCCTTCACCACGCCTTTGACACGCCCCCATCAATTTTGTCCACATCTGTGACGGAGTGCAGTTGAAAACGTCCAAATTCGGCTTTCGATTATACCGCTTTATTCGTTTTTGTGAGATAAACGTCTATCTCCCGATTTGTGTCGCAATATAGGCGTTTTTCTTTTTCAATTATAAGCTGGATTGTCTTATAATCTCATCACAATATAACACATATAAACCCACAAATATAAACACCCCAGATTACACCCTTCCTATCGCAGACAGCCTGAAAATCCTCGGAGTAACAATCGACCGGAATCTCTCACTAGAGAATCAAGCGAAATCCACCATAAAGAAAATGTTCCACTCAATGTGGAAACTTAAACGCGTGAAACCATTCTTCCCGAGGGATATATTTTGCAACTTGATACAATCAATGGTACTAAGCCATGCAGACTACATGCAGGCTGTAAAGAACAAATGATAAAGAAACTCCAGATCGCACAAAACACAGCATCCAGGCTTATATTTGGGAAATCACGTTTTGAAAGTGCCAAACCCCTCCGAGAAAAACTGCACTGGCTCCCAATCAAAGAACGTATTACTTCCAAAACCTGTTCCCTGATCCATAAAATTATCTAAGGCGAAGCCCCAGGATACATGAAAGGTCTCATAGACCTGCCAACCAGAAACACAACAAGATCAGCTCAAACATACCTTAATCTTCACTACCCAAATAACAAGGGACTCGAATACAAGTCAACATATGCATCCAGCTTCTCCTATTTTTTTTGTTACATTTGTACCCCGCGCTTTCCCACTCATAGCAGGTTCAATGTGGCTTACATATTATATACAGGTACTTAGTTGTACCTGGGGCAATGGAGGGTTAAGTGACTTGCCCAGAGTCACAAGGAGCTGCCTGTGCTTGTAGTGGGAATCGAACCCAGTTCCCCAGGACCAAAGTCCACCACACTAACCACTAGGCCACTCCTCCACAACTATGGAACACACTGCCAAAAACAGTAAAAACAACGTTCTACCTCCTAAAGTTCCGGAAAAAAAATAAAAATGCACCTGTTCCAAAGGGCAAACCCCACCGACCCAACATAAGAACCAGAGAACCTGCTACACAACACCACCAAGATCGTAATGAACTCACCCCAACTCTCCCTCTTCTTACCTAATGTTTCACCAATGTATCTACCCATATATGAACCCTGTTCTACTACAACCACACCTTGTACTTGTGCACACTCTGTATTTGTTCAGACCGGAACCGGCGATCGCCGCTACGGTACTATGTTAGCTGCATTGAGCCTGCAAATAGGTGGGAAAATGTGGGATACAAATGTAACAAAATAAAATAAGTAAAGAAGTGAGGAGCCATGAGTGGGGGGTGGGCGCCGGTGCCTGGTGGGGAGAGAAGGTACCATTTTTTTTTTTTTGCAAAAACTTTTTATTAATAAATCAAGGTAACAATATCTGGAAGACATATAATCTCCTATACATTTCCAAAACATCAACATTCAGGCAGTGCCAGCATCCAATTTTCCCCCCTTTAACCCTTATCCCCCCACCCTCCTCTCCCCCCTCCCCCCATTACCTATCTCCTCACCCTTCCCCCCAATCCAACCCCCCCTCTTTGCACACCATTAGTCTATGTCGCCCGTCTCCCTTCTTCCCCTCCCAATACCCCTTCCAATTGCAACCATTCTTCTGCATTTGGGTTATATTTTCCCCTGCGTCTATCCGTCAACTTTTCCAATCCCGTCAGTATTTGAAGTTTTTCCTTCCAATCTTGCCCCGTGGGACCCATCTTCTGTTTCCATTTCAGTGCTATAGTTGTTTTTGCTGCTGATAGGCACCGTCGTTTAATTCTACATTGCCATTTCTTCCCTCCCTTATTCCCATAGCCTAGCAGGCACCATTTGGGATCACAAGGAAACTGGACCCCAACTGCTTTTGTTATTAATCCCGTGACCACCTCCCAAAACCAGGGCCGTGCCTAGGGTCTCTGGCGCCCCCCTGCAGACTATCAGTTGGCGCCCCCCCCCCCCCCCCCCTCTGCCGTGTGGCACAAGATGCAAAGGAAATTGGAGCTGAAAGATGGAGTGCATCTTTGTGGGATTGCTCAACAAATAGATTACAAATAATTTTTTATGATTTTTAACCATGAAAATGATTGCTCACCACTTGCCACACTGACAGGAATTGTCAGCAATGTTCTTAGAAACAAATTGCTATACATTGCAAAATAAGATAGCAGATGTAAATTCTCAAAGTGGACATATTCCAAACGCTAAAATGAAAATAAAATGATTTTTTTACCTTTGTTGTCTGGTGACTTTCTTTTTCTGATCATGCTGGCCCAGTATCTGATTCTGCTGCTATCTGTCCTCTTAACTCCGTTTCCAGGGCTTCCTTTCCAATTATTTCTTTACTTTCCTCCTTTCTTCTTCATTTCTTGCTCTATATCCATTTCCAGCAATTTCTCCTCTCTCCCTGGGTCCTGGCCTCCCATCCATGTCCATCCATGTTCCTCTCTGCCCTTCCATCCTCCATCCATAGCCAGCAATTCTCCTCTCTCCCCTCCCCTCCATTTCCAGCAATTTCTCCTCTCCCTGGGCCCTGCCCTCCCATCCATGTCCATCCATGTCCCTCTCTGCCCTTCCATCCTCCATCCATAGCCAGCAATTCTCCTCTCTCCCCTCCCCTCCATTTCCAGCAATTTCTCCTCTCCCTGGGCCCTGCCCTCCCATCCATGTCCATCCATGTCCCTTTCTGCCCTTCCATCCTCCATCCATAGCTAGCAATTTTCCTCTCTCCCCTCCCCTCCATTTCCAGCAATTTCTCCTCTCCTTGGGCCCTGCCCTCCCATCCAAGTCCCTTTCTGCCCTTCCATCCTCCATCCATAGCTAGCAATTTTCCTCTCTCCCCTCCCCTCCATTTCCAGCAATTTCTCCTCTCCCTGGGCCCTGTCCTCCCATCCATGTCCATCCATGTCCCTTTCTGCCCTTCCATCCTCCATCCATAGCTAGCAATTTTCCTCTCTCCCCTCCCCTCCATTTCCAGCAATTTCTCCTCTCCCTGGGCCCTGTCCTCCCATCCATGTCCATCCTTGTCCCTCTCTGCCCTTCCCTCCTCCATCCATAGCTAGCAATTCTCCTCTATCCCCTCCCCTCCATTTCCAGCAATTTGTCTTCTCCCTGGGCCCTGCCCTCCCATCCATGCCTCACTACTCTTCCCTTACCTCAGCTCCGTGCCCTGGGGTCTTTAAATCTTTTACCTCCGGTCGCAGCAGCATCAGTGAAAGCGCTGCCGACGTCTCCCTTCCCTTCGCGCTCGTTGGTTCCCTCAGTGTCCCGCCTTCTTCAAGGCGGGACACTGAGGGAACCAACGAGCGCGAAGGGAAGGGAGACGTCGGCAGCGCTTTTACTGATGCTGCTGCGACCGTCGGAGCCTCGGAGGTAAAAGGTTTAAAGGCCTCGGCGGTGCGGTGCCTAGGTAAGCGGTGAGGGTAAGAACCATGGCGGCGCCCTCCAGAGGTCAGCACCCCCCTGCGGTGCTTACCTCGCTTACCGTATTGGCACAGCCCTGCCCAAAACCCCTGTACAATCGAGCACTCCCACCATAGATGAAAATATGTTCCCTTCCCCTGTTCGCATCTCCAGCATATATCCGAAGCGTTAGGATACATAGAGGGGCATAATCGAACGCGAACGCCCATCTCCATGGGCATCTATGTCTGAAAACGGGTATGTGAAGAAGCGGGACAGACCGTATTATCGAAAAAGATGGGCGTCCATCTTTCATTTCGAAAATACAGTTTGGACGGACCAAATGCTATGGATTTGGTCCCTTCTGAGATGGGCGTTTTTTTTTTAGTGATAATGGAAACTAAAAATGCCCTGCTCAGAAACGTTCCAATCCAAGCCATTTGGTCGTAGGAGGGACAAATGTACAACACTACCATAGCTCTTAGGGGTGAAGGGGGCAACTACATGTGGGTACAGTGGGTTTTAGAGGCCTCCCATTTAACACCACAAGTGTTACGGGTGGGGGGGATGGGCCTGGGTCTGCCTGCCTGAAGTGCACTGCAGTACCCACTAAAAGTGCTCCAGGGACAGGACTTGTTGCTGGTGTATAACCTTGGCACAGCAGTTCACACCTGAAGACTAATCTCGCTGAAAACGTCCTTTACTTGAATAAGCACCTTTACTCACAGTTAACTGCAGATCAGAGGTTGTGCCCCATTGGCAACGAGTCTCGCTGGTACTGAGATTAGCAGTAGGTCCGAGCTGGCAGAATGGTGTACAATGCCCTCTTTCAGCAACATTCAAGGTAAGAACTAAGTGCTGTAACGTGGCTAACACATGAAAGGGATCTAAAAGTGTCTTACACAAATGGCCACTACCTCATGGACTACCAGAAACAAAACAGGGCACACTCTGACCCAGTAAGCAGAGGGAAAAGCACCATGGGAGTAGAGCCTACCAACTACCAACATCATGAGCATTTAACACAAGCTAGTGGAATCACGGAGCCCAATACCCTACACCCACCACAATGCATTGCTGATGTGACTCTGCAGTGCCCTTAACAGAAAAGGTGTCACACTCACCCGAGACCCACATCAGAACCAGGGAAAGGCTGTCAGAGGATAGAACACATTCTGCTGTTATGGAAGTGGGTACGGCTACGGCATTTGAGGATGGCATACAGGCTGGGAAAAAAAGTTTGTAAAGTGGGGTTTTTTTGGTGGGAGGGGGGTTAGTGACCACTGGGGGAGTCAGGGGAGGTGATCCCCGATTCCCTCCGGTGGTCATCTGGTCAGTTGGGACACTTTTTTGGGACTTGGACCTGAAAAAAAGGGTCCAAATAAAACGGACCAAATTCTAGTCCAAAACGCCCTTCTTGTTTCGATTATCAGCTAAAGACACCTATCTCTCCTCAGCCGATAACCAAGCCCCAGTCCCGCCTTCGCCACGCCTCCGACACGCCCCTGTGATCTTTGTTCATCTCCGTGACGGACTGCAGTTGAGGATGGCAAAAATCGGGTTTCGATTATACCGATTTGGGCGCCCACAGGAAACGGACGCCCATCTCCCGAAAATAAGCTGGATAGCTTTTATTCTATCTGGGGTATAATACCAACGGCTCATGACCTTGTAAGCATTTTCCTTGACTAGTACGCATACTGATGCTTTTTTAACCTCTATACATATTTTCTTCCACTCTCCCCCACTGAGCTCAGTTTTAAGATCTTGTTCCCAGGCTTTCATGTAGGATAACTTTACAAACCCTGATCCCCTAATATGTTCATACAGCTTAGAGATTCCTTTCCCTCCCCAGCTTAATGCCCCTCATAAATTTTCAAACCTCACTTTTTAGCCAATCCCCCTTATACCATTTTTCTTTCACCATATAATTTTTGACTTGAAGATAAGTATACAGATCCGTCTCGGGAAGATCATATTCCTGTCTAAGCACTTCAAAACTCTTAAGACTGCCGTCTACTGTGAGTTCTCAGAACCTAATCAAACCTTTTTCAAACCAAGAAGTAAATATCTTATTCTCTCGCCCCCCTGGGAATCCCGGTTCTTGGGTTAGCCAGGCATAAGTTGATCTGCTCTGTGGTCCCCTTAGAGAAGATACAATTTTGTTCCATCCTGCCTTCGAGGAGGAGGCAGCCAGGGGAAGGTTCCCAAAGCCTCTTATACGGGGAGCCTATGCACCTGGCTGGAGCCGCCTGCAGGGGGAGAATGGGAATTGTTAAAGGATGAGCACCCTCCCACCCCGAATATATTGATGGGCCTGTAGAGGGATAAGGTTACAAAATGCAGGACCTTTGAGGATTGTAGGGGTGAGTTCACTGTTCTGGAAATGACAATCAGTACATACAGTGTCCCCCCACCAACCCTGGCAATGGGTGGGCACATGAGCAAAGGATCATGGGGTTTACCACACAAATAAAGAAGGAGCCAGCTGAAGGTGCAAAGCTGGAGAAAAGCCACACGAAAAACCACCAGATGGAGACCCGTTGACCCTAAGTCCAGCGGAGAAGATGGTGCACAAATCCATTTCCAGGATCTCTTCCCTCCCCCCCCCCCCCCCCCCCACATACACAGATGGCCACAACTGGGTGTGTCCAATTGAGAATGAGACAAATGTACATAGACTGGAAACAGTTTGTATCAGTGTCACACAGTCCACTGCTGTCCCTTTAGTTCCTGCTGACCAGTGCCAGTGCTCTATCCTGTGCTGCTTCCAGATCCTACAAAAGGCAAGGAGTCCTTGGTTAGCAAATTCATAGGGCAGAGCATGTTTCAGGTCTGCTTCCTAGCAGAAGGGGAAGGGTAGAATGAGATGCTGTCAGATGGACATCTTTGTTTTGGAGTTTTTGGAAATTATCTGCAAAATATCCCGTTTTGGACTTTGACATTCCACGTTACTTAATAGGCTACAAGATATAGGAATATGAGTGACCGTTTACACTTGGTTCTTCTCTTATCTGACAGGCAGACATAATACTGTATTGTGGAACAATTCCATATCTCCATCGTACTTCTACAACATGTGGTATCCCCCCATGGTCAATTCAAGCTCCCAGATTATTTAATATTTTTTCTAGCACCTCTAGCAGCACTTATTTAATCCTTGGAGTTAACCATGTATATCTATGCAGATGATATTGACTCTTCATTGCCAAATGCTATATGAACACTGAATATGAAACTTGATACTATAGTTGTCTGGCTAAGTTCTCAGAAATTAAAACTGATAGGTCAAAGGCACTGATATTCTCTCAGAAACCAGGATTCTTACCACAGGATGATATTCTAATAACAGGTATGCAAGTCTGCGTTCACTCTGTGAAGGTTCTAATGGTTACTATTGATGATGAATTGGATTTTGAGCCTCATATCTCATCAGACATCCAAAGGTTCTTCTATAAGATGAAAAAGATGTGTTCAGTTCAATCTTTCCTCAATTCACCAGCCATTTGTACTTTATTTCATGCCTTTTTATTAGACCACCTAGTTTACTGCAGTGCTGTATTCAAGGTCTTCGCTTAATTGATATATATAAATTACAACTCACACAAAACCTGGCTGTAAAGTTAATCTCAGGGGCAAAACAGTGGGATCACAGTGATCCCACTTCTTAAATCAGAACACTGGTTACCCATCTCAACTCAAATCCAATTTAAAATTCTAACACTTGTTCATAAAATCCATCTGGATTGCCTTTATATTTGTCATGCATGCTAATACCCTATTCCCTTCTCATGTACTACAATCAATGCAATAAACACTTTGGTAGTCCCTTCATTCGGACAAATTTGTTTTGATAATATTCAGTCTGCAGTTTTTAGTGTTACTGCACCTTCATTGGTGGGGTAGATATTCAGCCCACAGTGGTCAGTGTTTTTTTTAAACATGGACAGAATTAGCCCCAGATATTTAGTGCTGGGCGATGTCGGGCC
This sequence comes from Microcaecilia unicolor, assembly GCF_901765095.1. Classification (NCBI taxonomy): domain Eukaryota; kingdom Metazoa; phylum Chordata; class Amphibia; order Gymnophiona; family Siphonopidae; genus Microcaecilia; species Microcaecilia unicolor. Next base: position 184,954,654 of record NC_044035.1, read on the forward strand.
CCAGAACTGAATATCTGGGCTTAATTGGTTAGATGCTGGCCACTGGAGGTCATGTGGGCCCTGGCCAATATTTAGCCAGGGCCCGCATAAAACAATTATTTATTTATTTGTTGCATTTGTATCCCACATTTTCCCACCTATTTGCAGGCTCAATGTGGCTTACAATGCTCCGTTATGGCTTTCGCCATTCCAGAGTGAGAAGAATACAAATTGGTGTTACATAGAGAACATAGGAAGAACTTAATAGAGTTAAGCAGTTATGCAAACAAATCTTGGAAGAAATCAGTTTGGAATACAAGGTACAGAAGCGATAAGTTACGATTATAATTATTGCTCATTGTGGTATACCCTGTTGAAGAAGTAGGTCTTCAGGGATATACGAAAGTTAGTTCATACATTGTTTTTAGGTTGAGTTGTAATGCATTCCACATCTGCGCGCTTAGGTAGGAAAAGCTGGACGCATGTGTTTGTATTTTATTCCTTTACAGTTGGGGAAGTGTAGATTGAGGAATGTGTGGGATGATCTTTTAGCGTTCCTGGATGGTACGTCAATCAGGTCTGGCATGTATGCCGGGGCTTCTCCGTGAATGATTTTATGGACCAGAGTGCAGACCTTGGGAAGCCAGTGTAGTTTTTCTCTTAGGGGTTTTGTGCTTTCATACTGTGCTTTCCCAAATATAAGTCTAGCGGCGGTGTTTTGGGCTGTTTGAAGTTTCTTGATGGTTTGTTCTTTACAGCCAGCGTAGAGTGCATTGCAGTAGTCTAGGTGACTCAGCACCATTGACTGTACCAGGTTGCGGAAGATGGTCCTTGGGAAGAAAGTCTTAAGCTTCCACATTGAGTAGAACATCTTCTTGGTTGTGTTTTTTACATGATTTTCTAGTGTAAGATTTCGATCTATGGTAACTCCAAGGACTTTCAGGGTGTCTGAAACAGGAAGGGAAAAGTTTGGTGTGGTTATTGTGGTGAATTTGCTTGTATTGTGTTGCGATGTAAGTATAAGACAATGTGTTTTTTCTGCATTAAGTTTCAGCTGAAATGCATCCGCCCATGAGTGCATAATTTGGAAGCTTTGGTTGATGTCATTGGTGATTTCCTTTAAATCATGTTTGAACAGGATGTATATTGTGACGTCATCTGCGTATATATATGGATTGAGGTTTTGATTGGATAGTAACTTGGCTAAGGGTGTCATCATTAGGTTAAAGAGTGTGGGTGAGAGGGGAGATCCTTGAGGGACTTCACATTCAGATTTCCATGGGGCTGATGTAGTCGAGTTAGATGTTACTTGGTATGATCTTGTGGTCAGGAAGTCTTTGAACCAGTTTAGAACGTTGCTTCCAACTCCAAAGTATTCTAGGATGTTTAGTAATATTCCATGATCAACCATGTTGAAAGCACTGGACATGTCGAATTGTAGGAGAAGTATGTTGTTACCGGTTGCAATAGTTTGTTTGAATTTTGTCAGGAAAGTAACTAGTACTGTTTTGGTGCTGTGGTTTGATCGAAATCCTGATTGAAAGTCGTGAAGTATTACAAATTTGTTCAGGTAATTGGTGAGTTGCTTGGTCACCATTCCTTCCGTTAGTTTGGTTATTAGGGGGATAGATGCTACTGGGCGGTAGTTGGTTAAGTCGCTTGTACTTTTCTTTGCGTCTTTAGGTATAGGGGTGAGTAGGATGTTTCCATTATCCTCGTTGTGGTGTTTTTTTTGTTTTGTTTTTTTGTTACATTTGTACCCCGCGCTTTCCCACTCATGGCAGGCTCAATGCGGCTTACATATTATATACAGGTACTTATTTGTACCTGGGGCAATGGAGGGTTAAGTGACTTGCCCAGAGTCACAAGGAGCTGCCTGTGCCTGAAGTGGGAATCAAACTCAGTTCCCCAGGACCAGAGTCCACCACCCTAACCACTAGGCCACTCCTCCACTCCGTGGTATGATATGAGTTGATGAGGGGCAAATTTTATAAGGTTATTTGGACATATGTCTAGTTTGCAGTGGGACTTGGCGAATCTTTTTAGTTCTTGGGAAATAGTATCTTCTGAGAGTGTGTCGAAGTTGGTCCAGGTTCTGTCGGCTGGGTATTCGCCAGGAGTTGGGTCCAGACAGTCGAGGAGTTTTGTATAGTCACTGGCGTTGACTGTTATCGCGAGTCGCAGTTTAACGATTTTCTCTCTGAAGTTGTTATGATTGGGGTCTGAACCCCTCTCAAACTTACCTCTTTCCTGGGGGTCAGCTTTTTAGCTGGCTTCTGTTTCTTTTCTCTGTCCTTTCTGAGCTGGCTCTGTCTCTCTGTGCTGGCAGCTTCCAGCAGCATGGGGTTAATTGTTTTACTTTACTACTGCACCTGTGTGTGTGTTGCCTGAGTTGCTCTAACTCTCTTTGGGTGTACTGGCTTCAAGTGTTTCACGGTTTTGCATTAGTGTGGGTTGGGCCTCTCTGGGTCAGTGTGCTTTTGCCTAGGTCTAGGGAGTGTGACATCATCAGGGAGGGCCTTGATAAGGAAGTGGTGTTGTTTCCTTCAGGGCCTTTGCAACAGTTGTGTTTGCTTTAGGTAGGGTGGTGCAGTGTGCACTTCTGACATTGTGTCTAGGGTCCCTGCTTGCTTTTGCTAAGGTCCAGGTTAGTGTTAGTGCAGTGTGCACTGGTGTCTATGTGTTTAGCTTTCCTGCTTTTCCCTTTGGTTCCCCTGCTTTTCCCTCTTGGTTTTGGAAGCATTGCTATGTGTAGGGCTTTGGAAGCTCTGTTGCTATTAGAAGTACTCCTGGGTTTGGTGTTGTTAGGAACACTGCAGAGTTTGCTGTTAGAAGTACTTCTGGTGTTTGTGCTATTGGGAGCATTGCAGTCTTTGCTGTTGGTGTTTGGTGCTTTAGAAGCACTTTTGGCTTATGTGTTAGCTTCACTGCTTTTTCCTTGTGGCTCCCCTGTCTTCCCTTTTAGTGCTAGGAGCTCTTCTGGTTGCTTGCCAGAGTAGTGCTTAGGAAGCACCTTGTTAGTTGTATCTAGCTTGCTAGAGCAGTGCTTAGGTAGCTGGTTAGTTCTGTGTTTAGCTTATTAGTGTAAAGCTCTGCTTGTAGCTTGGTGCTTAGTAGCACCTGTGTTAGCTTTGTGTTTAGTTCCCTGCTCTGTTAGTTTAGGGCTTAGGAAGTCCCTTTCTTGAGCAGGGCTTAGGAGCTCCTGTTTAGTATAGGGCTTAGGAAGTCCTTTTGTCAGTTTACTGTTAGGAACACTCCTGCTGGTTTAGGGATGGGGAGCACGTAGATCAGTTTAGGTTTAGGAGCACTTCTGTTTCCAGTCCTGGTCCCTATGTCATCCGGTATCCAGTAAGTCCTGTCGGCTACTCGAACCCAGGAGCTCAACTTCTGGGGGGCTTAGTAGCTAAGTGCAGGTGAAGCTGTGTGGACCAGTCCAGTGTGCTCCAGTCCCGTGTTCCAGTCCTGTGTCCTCCAGTCCGGGGGACCAGTCCAGTGTGCTCCGGTCCAGTGTGTTCCGGTCCGGTGTGTGTTCCAGTCCGGGGGATTGCAGTCCAGTGTTCCAGTCCTGTGTCCTCCAGTCCGGGGGATTCCAGTCCATGTGTTCCGGTTCGCTGGGCAGTGCCTGCAGTCCCTGCCGGTGTGCTTACCCAGTGTTGGTTGGTGGGTTTTGCCTGCTGCTGTCGCTCCTCGGCAGCAGCCCAAGGGCTCACGTTTGCTCCAGAGCCCGGCCCCGCGGGCTCTGAACCTGAGAACCTGACAGAAGTATTTTGCAAGATCGCCTGCTGTTGGTGTGTCTGTGATATTGGAGGTAACTGGGGCAGTATTTAGTAATTTGTTCACAAGTTGGAAAAGTTTATGTGTGTCCTTGTAATTTGGTCCAATTTTAGTTTTGTAGTATGATCTTTTGGTTTGTTTAATGGCATATTTGTATTTTCTTTGAAGTTGCTTCCAGGCGTTGAGTGCAGAGTCGTCTTTTTTTTTGTTCCATGCTCGTTCTAATCTTCTGACTTGTGTTTTTAGTTTTTTCAGTTCTTCGCTAAACCATGGTATTGAGTTCTTTCTGTGTGAGGTTCTGGTTTGAAGTGGTGCGATATTGTCTAGTGTGTTTCTGCATCTATTGTCCCATTCTTGAAGAAATTGGCTTGAATCTTTTAGTGCTGACCAATCATTGTTATAGAATTGCTGCCAAAATGTGATCGGATCTATTTTGCCTCTCGTGGTATAGGTCGTTTTTTCCTGTCTGTGTGGTGGTTGCTTCATTCGCCATTGTATGGAAAAGTTTGCTTTGAAGTGATCGGACCATGGTATGGGTATCCACTTTGTATCTATTGGTACTGGTTTTAGATTTAGGTTGGAGGAGAATTTGTATGTAATAATGTCTAGTGTGTGTCCTTTTGTGTGAGTTGGCTGCATAATTGGCCAGTGCAGATCCCATAATTGGAAGAAATCTTTGCATTCATGTGTACTTATTGAGTTAGGGTTTTCAAGGTGAAGGTTGATATCCCCTGCTATTAGAAGGTTGGAGGTTGAAACACAAGTGTTTGATATAAAGTCCATAAAGTGTGTTTGACACTCTTGCCAGATACCTGGTGGTCTGTAGAACAGGACTACGTTTAGGTGTTCGTGCAGGGTTTGATGATTGATTCTGAATGAGACAATTTCTAGTTGGGGAAGGATTGATTCAGCTATTGTTGTGACGGAGAACTGGGATCTGTGGATAGCAGCTATTCCTCCTCCTCTTTTCCCATTCCTTGTCTAATGGGTAATTTTGTAGCCTGGGGGGCATAGATCTAAAATTATGGGGTCTCTAAGGTGCCAGCTGAATATCGGCAGGGACCTGGATAAAAATATTTCTGAAACCCTCTCCCCTCCCCCCAAACTGCCCCCCTCCTCCCCCTCCCAGTCTGCAACAGGAAGATGCCCCCCTCTGGAAAGACCCTCCCCACCTCAGGCCTAACTTAGAGCCCTGGTGGTCCACTGGGGGCAGGAGTGAGACCCACCCACTCCTGCCCTTTGTGGCAGCCTCAGGAAAAGGCTGCCACGCACGACCTATCCTTCCAACTTAAATCAATTTGAACATTGGCCGGATTGAGTTTTATGATGGAGTGGGGGTGTGAGTGGGGATAGGGATATTGTATTTTATTGAGTTTTATGATAGGGAGGTGATGAAAGTTGGTTGAGGATAAGTGGGGTTTATTATGTTTTATATTAATGGGTGGTATTGTTGAGGGTTGGATGCAGGGCTTTTTTTGAGGGGGTACTTGGGGGTACTGAGTACCAGCACCTTTTCCATTGTGTGCTAAAATTGACCCATGGTCCCCAAGTTTTAATGAAAGAGCTCAGGCTCTACACACCAATTATGCCTTGTCATAGATTCTGTGACTGGTTGCAGGGGGCCTGGCTATTGTGGGGTGGGTCCCTCAGTGATCACCCCACCCCTGAAGAGTATCCAGGTTTTTGAGTACCGGCACCTTTCTTTGCTAGAAAAAACACACTGGTTGGATGTAACAGTTTAGTTGCATACCACTTCAACAGTTTTGATTAACTATAAGCAGTATATAAAAGCTATTTTATTATTATTATTAATAATAATAATAAAATAATAATACTGTACCTGAATTTGTAACTCACCTTGAGCACAGGTTTTGAAAGGCAAGTAATTAAATCCAGAATCTATTTAGTGACGGCAACTAGACTCGCTGAGTTTAAAGGGGGTCTGGACAGATTCCTGAAGGAAAAGTCCATTGATCATTATTAAATTTGAGGTTTTTGCCAGGCTCTTGGGGCCTAGATTGGCCGCTGTCGGAGACAGAGTGCTGGGCTTGATGGACCTTTGGTCGTTTCCCAGTGTGGCAGTGCTTATGTACTTATGTTATGTACTTATGTACAGTTCAGGAAAGAGCTAGTTAAGTCAAGAAATCCGATTGAAATGTTGGTCTCAGAGCCTGACATGAAAATTTGTTGGTCTGCTCTATTTTATGAATTCTGTAGTAGAGAATGACATGGGGACAGGGAAATGCAGTTAACCATAGGGACGGGGACAGAGCCTGAGGGTCAGGGACAAACTTTGTCCCCATCCCCGTGTCATTCTTTAATGAAGACAATGATGTTTTAGAAAAAAACAAGCAAAAGTGCAGGCCAAAACTGGCAAATCTTGCACGGGGACTCCTGTGCATTCCTACTACCAGCACGTCTTCTGAGAGGACATTTTTTATTGTGGGAAAGACTGTGGAAGACTGGACTGAATCCTGAGATTGGTGATGACTTATTATTCATTCACAGATTAAAAAATCATAACAGTACTTCATAGGGCATATTTCTTCCCTGCTAGGGCACACAGAGTGGGTTGTATTTTATATCCTTCGGTGGATTAGGGTTCCTTGGGGTAGTAGAAGTCAGCTATTATTGGTATTGGAAGGGTAGAGGGTGGGTTGGGTGGGGGGTTATTACAGTTGCTCATTTTTATTCTTGTTTTCTATTTGGGATTTATAAACAGTTGTACAAAATAGTGTTCCTTTTTATACTTTAATAAAAAGATTTAAATATAAAATCATAAGTGTTCGAGGCATATGTAGATGAGGACAGAGCCCACAGGGATAGGGTGGGGATAGGGACAGAGCTTGTCCCTGTGTTATTCTGTAGTGAAAAATACCACAGGTACTGTAGCTCTGCATGTTGGAATAACATTGTTTTATGCTTCTTGCTCACACTGTACAATAGAAAGAGCTTTGTGGTGAGTCTGAAAATATATTTCTAAAGAATGCTGTTTCCTTAATCTGCACTCTCCTTTTCTGTTTTAGAATAAAGAGGGAGAGATCAAAAAAGCAGGTTCTGATGGTAAGTAATAAAAATGTCTCCTGCCACTGTATCAGTCTGCATCAAACCCAGTCCCTCTTCTTCTTGCCACTTGGACAATAGGATAGTTGAAACACAGAGCTTTGGGGGTATCTCAGGACACTGCACTAGCTCCCTTTAAATGTAGACACAGACTCTAATACAATCTAGCACAACACTGCTCCTTTTTTGCTTTATGGCATTTCCTGACATGGGAATTCTAAAGGGCTTACATTAGGACTGGTTCTGATGATGCTTTTGGAGGACAATTCTATAAAGGAACGTAGGTACCCAATACTAGTGTAACAGGTCAAATATGTGCATATAATTTAGGCATGGCTGCTTACACCGGCCATAGAGCTACTGTAAGTGATTGTGCATAATTGCTAAAACAAAGACTGCATAAATTATAGCATTCTATAATTTATTCACATAACTGTGTTCCACCCATGTGTATGCCCACCTTCAAACTACAATATACACTATTGCATATAGGTGCCATTTTATAGAAAAGCATGTAGCCAAATTATTGGCATTTATGGTCATTTAAATGTGTTTTTAGTGCCTAAACATTGGCAATCTTTGTATGGAATTACCCCCTTTTAGGTTCACCATTTGGCATGGTGAATGCCTATTGTATAACAGCATTGTTATAGGATATTAGTGTAACCCAGAATCAGTGTGCCTTATGTTTAACTGTTTACAGTTATATCAGCCATAGACTTGGTGTAACTGAGTCAGTTCATTTTTTCTAGCATAAAAGGTGCCGGTACTCAAAAGCCAGGCCACCCTTCAGGGGTGAGGTAATCACTGAGGGACTCACCCCACAATGGCCAGGCCCCCTGCAACCAGTCACAGAATCTATGACAAGGCAGAATTGATGTGTAGGGCCTGAGCTCTTTCATTAAAACTTAGGGACCATGGGTCAGTTTTAGTAGACAATGAAAAAGGTGCCGGTACTCAGTACCCCCAAATATCCCCTCAAAAAAAGCCCTGAACTGAGTGCACCTAAATGTGGCAAGGGTATGCATAATTAATAGTATTCTATAAGTTATGCATGTAACTGGGAGTCTTGCCCATGCTCCACCCACATGTACATCCCCTTGCATTTGCATGCCATAGCACTTACACATGTCCTTCTAGAATAGTACTTATGGAAGTATAATTTTTGGTGCATTTATGTTATAGAATTACCTTTTTGGTGTCTTGCAGAATGGGTACTTTTTCCCATAGGCACAGACTAGACAAATAAAAAGTGCTGACTAAGCATGTTCTATTTAATCAGTGCCTAGATTTAGGCGCTGATTATAGAATACACTTAGTCATTTCAGCGCCTAAAGCTACGCGCTTCCATTTACACCAATTAAAACATGGCATAAATCCCAGCGCATAGATTTAGGAACTCTGGGCCATATTCTATAAGTAGGCGAGTAAATTTCAGAACACCCATGAAACGCTCATTTCCCCGCCTATAACCATGCTCCTTTTTGCCTGTTAACATTAGAAGTTCGTCACACATCGTTACAGAATACGCTTAGCAAGTTGTGTGCTTAAATTCTAATCCATGCCAATTATTGCTCATTATTGATTGTTAAGTGCTGTTATCAGTGCTCATTATCTTATTAAGTCAATTGAGCTGCACACATTGTTATATCAGCATAGATCTCTAGGCGCGCTATGTAGAATCTGGGGATTAGTGGATAATTGGTTATCGTGCAATATAACTGACTAACTGGTAACATTCAGCACATTGTCAGTTAAGTTTGACAGCCAAATTAGGCCACCGAAATAGCAGGTATATCTTTGGCCGCCGGCCAGCTCTGAGTATCGGCTTGGCCAGTTAAGTTGAAACCAGCCAAAAATAATCCGGATATTCAATGCTGGACATTGGAAACAGCCTGGTATTGAATATCCGGGTTCAGTGCCAACCACAGGAGTCAGCCCAGGTAACTCCCACAATCTGAATATTGGCCTCATGGTGTCCACAAAAAAATGGGACACCCAACATTTTTCCAAATAACCCAAAAGCAAATGCATTTTATTATTAAAAATTATTACTATTACTGGCTATTATTACTACAAGATGCTGTAAAAACTGCATAATTCCCGTTTTCAAAATGATGGAATTCAGGAAGTGAGCATTAAAATGGCATGAATGTGTCAAGGGTGAAGGAGGATAGTGACACACAGCTAGGGTAATAACATTAAAAAAAAAATCTTTTATTAAAACCAGAAACAGAACCAACAGTGAAGTCCTTTATTGACATAGGGTTACCATATGGCTCCAGAAAAGGAGGACCGATTGAGCCAGAAGAAAGACATGAAGTGGATTTTGATTTATGCAATCTCTAGAGGACAAATGTAAATAGCAAAATACATAATGTAAATCCACCACAATTAATCTGACCAATCAATACATATGATAAAAATAGATTACATTCAAACGACATTCGGTGAGTCTGACGTCGGTGCCGGGGAAAATGGTAGAGGCTATTATTAAAAACAAAATTACAGAGCACATCCGAGGACATGGATTACTGAGACCGAGTCAGCACGGCTTTTGTGTGGGGAAATCTTGCCTGACCAAATTACTTCAATTCTTTGAAGGAGTAAACAAACATGTGGACAAAGGGGAGCCGGTTGATATTGTGTATCTGGATTTTCAAAAGGCGTTTGACAAGGTACCTCATGAAAGGCTACAGAGGAAATTGGAGGGTCATGGGATAGGAGGAAATGTCCTATTGTGGATAAAAAACTGGTTGAAGGATAGGAAACAGAGAGTGGGGTTAAATGGGCAGTATTCACAATGGAGAAGGGTAGTTAGTGGGGTTCCTCAGGGGTCTGTGCTAGGACCGCTGCTTTTTAATATATTTATAAATGATTTAGAGATGGGAGTAACTAGCGAGGTAATTAAATTTGCTGATGACACAAAGTTATTCAAAGTCGTTAACTCGCGACAGGATTGTGAAAAATTACAAGAGGACCTTACGAGACTGGGAGACTGGGCGGCTAAATGGCAGATGACGTTTAATGTGAGCAAGTGCAAGGGTGATGCATGTGGGAAAAAAGAACCCGAATTATAGCTACGTCATGCAAGGTTCCACGATAGGAGTTACGGACCAAGAAAGGGATCTGGGTGTCGTCGTCGATAACACGCTGAAACCTTCTGCTCAGTGTGCTGCTGCGGCTAGGAAAGCGAATAGAATGTTGGGTATTATTAGGAAAGGTATGGAAAACAGGTGTGATGATGTTATAATGCCGTTGTATCGCTCCATGGTGCGACCGCACCTTGAGTATTGTGTTCAATTCTGGTCGCCGCATCTCAAGAAAGATATAGTAGAATTGGAAAAGGTGCAGCGAAGGGCGACTAAAATGATAGCGGGGATGGGACGACTTCCCTATGAAGAAAGACTAAGGAGGCTAGGGCTATTCAGCTTGGAGAAGAGACGGCTGAGGGGAGACATGATAGAGGTATATAAAATAATGAGTGGAGTGGAACAGGTGGATGTGAAACGTCTGTTCACGCTTTCCAAAAATACTAGGACTAGGGGGCATGCGATTAAACTACAGTGTAGTAAATTTAAAACAAATCGGAGAAAATGTTTCTTCACCCAACGTGTAATTAAACTCTGGAATTCATTGCCGGAAAATGTGGTGAAGGCGGTTAGCTTAGCAGAGTTTAAAAAGGGGTTGGACGGTTTCCTAAAGGACAAGTCCATAAACCGCTACTAAACGGACTTGGAAAAATCCAAAATCCCAGGAATAACATGTATAAAATGTTTGTACGTTTGGGAAACTTGCCAGGTGCCTTTGGCCTGGATTGGCCGCTGTCGTGGACAAGATGCTGGGCTCGATGGACCCTTGGTCTTTTCCCAGTATGGCATTACTTATGTACTTATGACATTCCTTCCTTCAGGGGACACCATTTTGAGCTGAATGATTCACTCCCCTTTTTGTGTTATGGTCTGCAGTGCCAAATACACGATTAAAAACAGCAAGAGAGCAGCGTTCACATAAAATTGGGCAGCTGCAGTATGATGATTTTACAATGGTGATTTCCTTCCCTCAAAATAAAGTACCAATCAAGTTTGGGCCTGGGCATCCTCCACCTTCCACTCTGGCTACATTACAGTAAGGAAAAGGTTCCATTTCAGGGCATAAGGTGGCAGAAAAACAACACAAGATTTCAGATGCTTAAGAATTTAAGTAAGATGCAGAAGCTATTAGGAATACAGAGGCCCAGATGCACTAAAAAATCGTTAGAGCCCTTCCCTTACCGATTCCCTTAACGAATCGGTAAGGGAAGGGCATGCATCAAGGAATAGGAATGCAAATGAGCTGCTCGTTGTAGCTCACTTGCATTCTCTATTCCATCGGCAAACAGTCAGCCCATGGAGCATGCGCAGAGCAGCCAAGCGTTATGCTGGCTGCTCTGCGCATGCCAAGAACATCCTTTATGGACGTGCTTCACTTTAAAAAACAAAACTTTAAAAACAACAAAAAAAAGACAAGCGCGTTTAGCTCAGCTCAGCCCCCCCCCCCCCCCCCCCCCAGCCACAGCAAGAGAGGGCTCAACAGTTCCCCTTTCACAGGCTCCCTCCCTCCCTCCGTGTGTGATCGGGATCCAAGAAGAAGGCACAGCTCCCTCCTCCAGGTCTATCTCAGCCAATCACAGTGCGTTTAGCTGGGCTAAACGCGTTATGATTGGCTCAGGGACTTCCAGGTCTCAGCTAAGTGAAGCACTGCCAAAAAAGACGTTTTTATTATTGCCGGGGGGGGGGGGGGGGGGGGGGAGGTGGCCAAAATGGGTGCCCATCCAAAACAAAAACACCCATTTTGGCCCCCTTAATAATAAAAACGTCTTTTTTGGCAGTGCGTCACTCAGCTGAGACCTGGAAATCCCTGAGCCAATCACAACCGCGTTCAGCCGAGCTAAACGCGCTGTGATTGGCTCAGAGACTTTCTGGTCTCTCAGCTGAGTGAAGCACTGCCAAAAAGACGTTTTTATTATTGAATGAGGGGGGAAGGCGGGCAAAATGGGTGCCCATCCAAAAAAAACGTCCATTTTGGCCCCCTTAATAATAAAAACATCTTTTTTGGCAGTGCTTCACTCAGCTGAGACCTGGAAGTCCCTGAGCCAATCACAATGCGTTCAGCCGAGCTAGACACGCTGTGATTGGCTCAGAGACTTCCAGGTCTCTCAGCTGAGTGAAGCACGGCCAAAAAAGACGTTTTTATTATTCCGGGGTCCAAAAAAGAGCCTACAGCATCAGAGCCTGTTTGATTTCTTTTTTTTAAATATAGTGTAGAACGTCCATAAAGGACGCTCCTGACGAGCACTTGGGCTGTTTTTCGGGTGGAGCACTCCCATAATGGCTGTTCATGACGAGCACTTGGCCGTTTTTGCCCCCCCCCCCCCCTCCCCCCCGATTTTTTTTTTTTTTTACATTTTATGAAGTTTTCCAATCCTGCACAGACCCAACGAGAGGTACAGACCTCTCGTTAGATTTTCCACCGTTTTCCAGCGTTAAGGCAATGGGAAAAGGTTAGTGCATCTTATCACAATAGGGGTTTCTACACAATTTGCTCATCTGCATTCCGTTTTTGTTAGCTGCTACCGTTGTCGGAAAAAAGTATTTTGTGCATGCCAGGGTTTACTACTTGCTCGTTAATGGCTCGTTAAGTTTGGCCCTGAGGGCCAGATGCACTAAACCTAATGAGCCAATAACGAGCCATTAACGAGGAAATTGTAACCCCTGGCATGCACTAAAAGCCATTTTACGATGATGGTAGCAGCTAACGAAAACGGAATGCAGATGAGCAAATTGTGTAGAAACCCCTATTGTGATGAGATGCACTAACCTTTTCCGATTGCCTTAATGCTGGAAAACACTGGAAACTCTAATGAGAGGTCTGTACCTCTCGTTGGGGCTGCACGGGATTGAAAACTGATGAAAAACTGCTATAAAAAGTCATTCCCCCCCCCCCCCCCCCGCCGCAATAATAAAAATAAAAGTGCAGTTGAGGCTGGCCATCGGAAAAAGCCATCTGTTTTCGCCATCATTCCGCCCCCCGCCGCAATAATAAAAATAAAAGTGTAGTTGAGGCCGGTCATCGAAAAAAGCCATCCGTTTTCGCCGTCATTCACCTCCGCAATAATAAAAACAAAAGTGCAGTTGAGGCCGGCCATCGAAAAAAGCCGTCCGTTTTCGCCGTCATTCACCTTCGCAATAATAAAAGCAAAAGTACAGTTGAGGCCAGCCATCGAAAAAAGCCGTCCGTTTTCACCGTCATTCACTTCCGCAATAATAAAAAAACGTCTTTTTTGGCCGTGCTTCCACTCAGCTGAGACACCTGGAAGTCTCTGAGCCAATCATGCACTGTGCATCCTTAGAATATTTAGGGGAAGGAGCTATGCCCGGTCTGTTTTGCAAAATGGCGCCAGCTGACCTGGGGTCTGCATTACTTTGAATAAATTCTGTATAATAAAATGGCACCAGCCTTGGGTCAGCTGGCACCTGAAAGGGTGAAACCTTGGGGGACGGGCTTGGTTTTATTTTTGCTTAGTGGCCCTTTTACTAAGTTGTGCTAAGAAATGGGCTTCGTGCGTCGTTATGCAGCCTTTCTTGCATGCTAAGCCCATGTGTGAACAAAAGATGGAGCAAAAAAGACGTGAAAACGTGCCAGTGATGTGTATATGTAAGAATAATGTTATGAGGTGACATACCAATATTTGGTATGCATAGAGGGGCATAATCGAACAGAAACGCCTATCTCCATGGGCGTTTATCTCCGAGAACGGGTCCGTGAAGGGGCGGGGCGGATCGTATTTTTTAAAAGAAAAAGACGCCCATGTTTTATTCGTCAAGGTGTGAGCTGGGCGTTTTTGCTTTTCAGCGATAATGGAAAATGAAATCGCCCAGCTCAAAAACGAATAAATCCAAGACATTTATTCGTGGGAGGGGCCAGGATTCATAGTGCACTGGTCCCCCTCACATGCCAGGACACCAACCGGGCACCCTAGGGGGCACTTTTACAAAACCAAAAAAACAGGTAAAAGAGCTCCCAGGTGCATAGCACCCTTCCCTTGGGTGTTGAGCCCCCCAAATCCCCCTCAAAACCCACTGCCCACAAGTCTACACCATTACTATAGCCCTAAGAGGTGAAGGGGGGCACCTACATGTGGGTACAGTGGGTTTGGGGGGGTTGGACGACTAGTAGCATTAAGCAGCACAATTGTAACAGGTAGGGGGGGGATGGGCCTGGGTCCACCTGCCTGACGTCCACTGCACCCCCTAACAACTGCTCCAGGGACCTGCATACTGCTGCTTGGGAGGAGGGTATGACATTTGAGGGTGAAAGTAAAAAGTTGTGAAACATCATTTGTTGTGGTGGGAGGGGGTTAGTGACCACTGGGGGAGTCAGGGGAGGTCATCCCCGACTCCCTCTGGGGTCATCTGGTCATTTAGGGCACTTTTGGGGGCCTTATTCGTGAAAAAAACAGGGTCCAGGAAAAGTGTCCTAAATTCTAGCTCAAAACTGTTCCATTATCGGCGAAGGGCGCCCATCTCTGTTCGCCCGATAACCACGCCCCAGTTCCGCCTTCACCACGCCTCCGACACGCCCCCGTCAACTTTGTCCGCACCCGCGACGGAGTGCAGTTGAAAGCGTCCAAAGTTCGGCTTTCGATTATACCGCTTTATTTGTTTTTGTGAGAAGAACGCCCATCTCCCGATTTAGGTCGGAACTTGGGCGTTATTCTCGTTCGATTATAAGCTGGATAGACTTATACTATCTGTGATAATGAATGTAAACAAAGAGAAAAGAGAGATAAAGCATGCCAGTAAAGTATATATGAGAATAATGTTTTCAGGTGACATGCCCATATTGTGTATATGTGAAAATATAACTGAATGCTCATATTGCCAAAATTGCGGACTTCAAAGCTTGTTGATATTAAAAATCAAAGAATATCAAAAAACACACTGTAAAAAGAAAGCAATAAATTAATGGCACTATGTAAATGAAAATGTAGATATGAACTAAAAATATCAAAAGGAAACTGGTTCCATTCATTCACTGTACTTATAAATACAGAACACAGTTATCAGTGTGCAAGTCAGAGTTCTTCGATTAAAGGAGGAAAACGCCTCAAAAACAAGCCCCTCCCACAAATATAGATGGGGTAAAGGCTACAAATTCATCATCACAGGCGTTTCTACAAACCTCCTTATTTTAAAACATTTTTTTGAAAAGTTCTTTTTCTTAATGCTCAATAACAAAGCCGCTCTGCCGAGTAAGCTGTACAAAACTTTTTTTACTTAACTTCGGCTAACTGCAGGCTTTCTCCTCCCAGACCATGATTCAACTGTGGTCCTGAAGCAGCGGAATGTGAAACGGGACCCGTTGACCACAGTTGAATCACGGTCTGGGAGGAGAAAGCCTGCAGTTAGCCGAAGTTAAGTAAAAAAAGTTTTGTACAGCTTACTCGGCAGAGCGGCTTTGTTATTGAGCATTAAGAAAAAGAACTTTTCAAAAAAATGTTTTAAAATAAGGAGGTTTGTAGAAACGCCTGTGATGATGAATTTGTAGCCTTTACCCCATCTATATTTGTGGGAGGGGCTTGTTTTTGCAGCGTTTTCCTCCTTTAATCGAAGAACTCTGACTTGCACACTGATAACTGTGTTCCGTATTTCAGGGGCGTATCTGAACTGCGGCGGTAGGGGGGGCCAGGGCCAGAGAGGGGGGGCACATTATAGCCCCCCCCCCCCCCGCCGCCGCCGCCGCCATTGCCGATCCCCCTCCCCCCAGCCGCTGCCATTGCTAACCCTCCCCCTCCGTTGCTCGCCTACCTTCGCTGGCGGGGGACCCCAACCCCCGCCAGCCGAGGTCCGCGTCCTCCTGCCGCTGCCGCTGCCGGCTGCCTTTGGTCCTTTCATTCTTCCATTGAAGCTGGCGCCGACGAAAAAGTTTCTTTTGAATCTGACGTCGCTGCACGTTGCACGTTGTACGTGCAGGACGTCAGACTCAGAAACAATTTCTGAGTCTGACGTCCTGCACGTACAACGTGCAGCGACGTCAGACTCAAAAGAAACTTTCGTCGGCGCCAGCTTCAATGGAGAATTAAAGGACCAAAGGCAGCCGGCAGCGGCAGGAGGACGCGGACCTCGGCTGGCGGGGGTTGGGGTCCCCCGCCAGCGAAGGTAGGCGAGCAACGGAGGGGGAGGGTTGGCAGCGGTAGGGGGGTCCAGGGCGAAATCTGCGGGGGCCCAGGCCCCTGAGGCCCCACGCAGATACGCCCCTGCCGTATTTATAAGTACTATGTAAATGAAACACACCCAAATAAACATGCTACCAATTAAACCAGATGTGCATTCTGTAGCGTTTAGAAAGAAAGATGCACTATCACAGAAAATATAACAAAATAAAGAATGGCTGTCTAATATCATAGGAATAAAAACATCAGTAAAAATAGTAAAAATCAATTTCATCTTCTAAATGATAACAAAGTTTTTAGAAAAACTACTATGAAAGTCCATACACTGCCATCCAACATAAGTACAAAAATCAGGGATGCATGAACATATTATATATTCCAAAAGGGAAACCCAAATCTTAATAATGTATGGTTAAAAATGATATATATGACATCAAAGCAGAACAGGTCTACAGTATATAAATTCGTATGGTAATGTAAATGAAAGCTGCTGTTTAAACGGATATGAAACATGAAGAAAAACTATTTTACTGTATCATGGAAGAAAAGAGTTGTGCTCTACAAATAAACTAAAGTGCTCAAAAAAGTGAATATTCAGAACATACCTTATGATAGTATCACACCTATAATATGCCTCTAGCGAGATACCCAGTATCAATGAGTCAAACAGAAATTGCGCCAAAATAAACCGTCAGGATGTAATGACGGAAACCAAACGTCTCATGAATATCAGTAAGGGTTTGACGTGCATGCTCTCATGAATGTCAATGAGAAAATGACATATGTGATCTTATAAATATTCTAATAAATATTCAATAGAAATAAAACAAAATAAAACATGGAAAAGAAAATAAGATGATACCTTTTTTATTGGACATAACTTAATACATTTCTTGATGAGCTTTCGAAGGTTGCCCTTCTTCGTCAGATCGGAAATAAGCAAATGTTGGTAGATGACAGTATATATAAGTGAAACATCAAAGCATTCTAGTGGCAGTCTAACAGGATGGGGGTGGATAGGTGAGAGACAGGAAGAGTCAGGTGGATGAGGGACAGGGAGATATGCATGGGGACAGGAGTGTGACAAAGCAGTACAATTTTATGGTTTACTAGTAAAAAAAGGCCCGTTTCTTTGAGAAATGAAACGGGCGCTAGCAAGGTTTTCTTCAGAGTGTATGTTTGAGAAAGAGTGTGTGCGAGAGATGGAGTGTGTGTGTCAGAGAGAGAGAAAGAGTGTGTCAGTGTTTGTGTGTGATGAAAGAGGTGGTAGCAAGTGTGTGTGTTTGTGACAGAAAGAGAGAGAGTGTGTGGGAATGAGAGTGTGTGCCAGGGTGCCCCCCTCCCCCAAGGTGGCCCCCTTCCCTCCGTGGTCCCTGTCTGCCCAGATGCAAGTGTGTGTTTGTGACAGAGAAAGTTAGTGTGTGCAGTGTGTTTGTGAGAGACAGTGTGTTTGTGAGAGAGAGAGTGGATGTGTGTGTGCTTTCATCCCTCTGCCTCTCTCCCCACCTCCTACTCCTCCTGCAGCTTTTCGTGGCTGCTAGCCCTGATGTGTGCTCCTGCTGCTCCTGCAGCTTTCCGTAGCTGCTATCAGTGATGTTTCCCCGACGCACCTCCCCCCCTCCGAGATCGATGCAGGCATCGTTTTCAACTGATTCACCTGACTGAAGTACTCCTGATTGCAAAAGATGCCCAGAAGAGCAGAGGGCAGGCTGGTCTTCAGGCTTTCCCTGCTCTCTCTGCGTCCCGGCCAACAGGAAATGAGGGCGGGGCGCTGAGAGAGCAGAGGAAGGGTGAAGGCGAGCCTGCCCTGTTCTATGCTTCTTTTACAATCAGGAGGACACTTCAGTCAGTCAGGTGAATTAGTTGAAAGCGATGCATGCGTCATCCTCGGGGGGTGGGGTGGAGGATTCTCGTGGACCTGGTGGGGAGGAGCTGCATCGATTTGGGGGGGGGGGGGAGTGCGGTGGTAAGTGCGAGCTATGCACCCGCTCCTCCTGTCGCAGTGGTGGGGCACTTCCTTTTGAACACAGCTGACATCGGACGGAGGAAGGGGGGGGGGCGATGTGTGCATCCACTGCTGCTGTCGGTGCGGTGGGCGACTTCCTTTTTAATAGAGCTGACGACGGAGGGTGGGGTGCAGCGGCGATGTGTGAGGCGGGCATCGGTGCTGCTGTTGCCGCGGTGGGCCGGTTCGTTGTGTAGACAGCTGACGTGGAGGGTGTGCGTCGGTCGCTGTTTGTTGTTGCAGGGGGGTGGAGCGTCGGGGTCGGTACGCGTGGAGGGGGTGGAGCGTCGGAGGGTGGTGGAACTGGGAATTGGTTGAGTGTCATAGCCCTGCCCTCGACGTCATAACGTTAGGACGTGAGGGCGGGGCAGACACTCATGGGGAAAAATTTTGGTCTCTGCCACCTCAAAAACAGAAGTGGCAGCTTCATTTAGAACATTGGGGATGCGAATTATGTGCGGAAGGGGCGTGGCTGAGAGCGGGTGTATGAGTGAGAGTGAGTGGTGCATGAGTGACAGTGAGTGTCCCTGCCACAGAGTGAGCTTCAGAGCTTCAGAATGTTTCAGGTGAGATTTATTTATATAGATAATGGGCTAGAAAACCCAGATCTTTGGTTAAGTCCTGTCTGGTGGGTGTCAAAATATTTAATCATTCTGATTTCAAAGGTCTTACGTTCCTGTATTGTTTTAAAGTTCCCTTTTAGGATTCTTACCATGAAATCACTGGTACAGTGTTCTGGTTTTGTAAAGTGCTGCCCCACAGGCGTGACATCTTTAATGGTACTAGCATTTTTCATACGGTGTCTATGTAAATTAAATCTCTTCTTTAGCATCTGACTTGTTTCTCCAATGTAGCAGCCTTTGTTGCATTTTTTACACTGAATGATATATACCACATTGGAAGATGAGCACGTGAAAGATTCCTTAATGTTGAATATTTTTCTTTTGTGAATGACCATGGGGTCCTGTGAAATGTGTTGGCATAGTTTGCAGCTGGATATATTGCAAGGATGTTTGCCATTCTTTTCTTTTTGAGTCTGTGTTGGGAGCTTACTTCTAATTAGCTTGTGTTTTAAATTGGGTGGCTGTCGGAAGGCCAGCACTGGTGGGGATGGGAATATCTCTTTCAGTAATTCATCCTCCTAGAGTTGAGGCTGCAAATCTTTTATGATTTTTCTTAATTTTTCTAGCTCTGGGTTGTATGTCACTATAAGGGGGATTCTGTCTGTGGGTTTTTTTCCCTTGTACTGTAGCAGATTTTCCCTGGGTGTTTTGAGGGAGGAGGCACTACATCCTTTGGCTACTACTAACAATTCTGACTATGCAGAGAAACTCTGCTAACACACTAGTCAGAAACTAAGAAATTAACTTATACATCAACTCTACAAGAAGAAGAAAATGATAAAAACCCAAAGGGATGAAATCATGAGGAACATGGAGGAACTACATCCACACCGTATAAGCCAACTTAAGGAGGACCTGCAGAACATCCAAGGAGAAAAACAATACATCGCTATCCGCAAAAAAAGAAATAAAGCTGTCTTCTCTCCTGCATAATCACAGAGAAAAACAGCTTATCGTGGAGCAGAAACAGCACTGCAGAACCAACATTCCCAGACAACTTGGATACACATCTGAGGTCTGTGAAAATCAGAGCCCAAACAAACCAAGAAATCAAAGAAGTCTGCAGAGACCCTTCAGACAAAGCACTGATTACACTTTTGGAGATACAGATCAAATGGGGATAATAAACCTCTCGAACCATCAATTATCACAGCATGAAGTCTCTGTACTCTCTAAAGGACTTTCATTTTGCCCATCCAGCAAGCTGGACAAAATTCAATTATACTCAGACCTGGAAGAGGATGGACAAAGCAACAAGCTGGACAACTACACAGAAAGCTTCAGGCATAGGGTAACATCACAACTTTCCAGCAAACAAAAGAAAATTCTGTACAATCTTACTCCACCAGAAAGAGCGGCCATAAGAACTCTACGAACTAACCCACGCATTATCATCAAACCCTCAGACTAAGGAGGCTCAGTGGTGATTATGGACACAAAAAAATACATTGAAGAAGGGCACAGACAGCTCTCAGACAATACATACTACAGGAAACTAACTGATGATCCCACGTAGGATTATACAATGCAGCTGAAAGACTTGATCAGAACATTTCCTAAACAAGTACAGCCACATCTGAAGAAACTCATACCAAACCAACCTTCTGTGGGCACATTCTACAAGCTACCCAAAATCCACAAACCTAGAAACCCTAGCAGACCAATCATATCGGGTATTGGCACACTCACGAAGGAAATATCTGGACTCATAGAGGGAATTCTGAAACCTCGTGCACAAAACAAACAGCTTCATACAAGACACCACAGACTTTCTGAATAAATTGAAAAATACAAGCAATTACCACCAAGTACCCTTCTGGTCACGAGGGATGTAGAATCACTATACAGCAACATTCCCCATGTGGATGGCATAGCTGCATGTGAGAAACTCCTAAAAACATCCACACTGGACCATCAATAAGCACCAGAAACCATTACAAAGCTAATCAAATTTATTTTAACTCACAACTATTTCTGCTTTAACAATGATATCTATCTACAAATAATGGGCACTGCGATGGGCACCAGGACAGCACCCCAATATGCCAACCTCTTTATGGCTGAGCTGGAAGAGACATTTCTGAATACATACCAGACCAAACCCCTAAAATACTACCGGTACATCAATGACATTTTTATGATTTGTACTGAGGGGGAAGAAACTGTTTATTTTTATTTAGGGTATTTCCTGTTCTCTTCCAGAATAGTAATCCAGCTACTACTACTACTACTATAAATCACTTCTATAGCGCTACCAGTTGTACGCAGCGCTTTACAATTGAACTAACATCTAGAATTGAACAGTTACCCCAGGCTGCATTTGTAATTACCTCGTTTGTCTAGACTCCATCAATGCTCAAAGTAGTACACTTTAAGTTATTTAGGAGCCAATAATCAGAAAACATACTATGGATATGAGAAATATTCTTCTTTATTACTTACCAACATAAAGGCTTACAGGATCAATATAACCAGTACATAATCATTTCTCACAGGAAGTTTCATAGTCTGACATAAGTCGCTAGTGTGAGATCTGAAAACTTCTGAATACTTCCAAGATGGTCTCTACTGTCTTGTTTATATACATTTCTCTCAGTCCCAAGTTTTACATGGACACCTGTTGTTTACCCTTTTGCAGTTCCTGTTATTTTCATCAGATTCCTGGTAATTTTTTCAAAATCTGTTTACCAATATGTTTGACCACTAGTTCATTTTTGCCCTTCTAGTTTCGCCTATCTCTTCCTGTTGTTCTCTCCTTTAACTGTAAATCAACTGTAAATTTTGTTTTGTCACATATTTCTAACCGCATTCTTCCCAATTTGGCTTGGTACAGCTGTCATTTCTCGACAAGCTTCACTAAACTTTACCCACATGCCAGTTTCAATGTCCTAATCTTGTCTTGCAACAGCTAAGTAAGCTTCAGAGTCAGACCTATTATGATTTTAAGGCCTAGCTGCCAGCTTCAAAATCCAGTTGACCTGTTTTTCACAGCAGCCATTTTCTACATTTCTACAGTCCGTAATTCAATAACTTTGCAATTACCATTGTGGTTTATTCTCCCCGAGGCTCCGCTGTCCCAGGCGATGTGCATGCTCTAATTTTACCAGACCCAGGCCTTCTTGCATTGGGAACTCCAGTGCCAACTGCTCTTCCAATACTAAGGTGAGCGTCAGGAACAGTATCAGGGATGCCCAGGAACTGCAAATTACTTTTCCTCGAGTGATTTTCCAAGTCTTCCAACTTATCAGCATGCTGTTTCAACTGCACCTTTAGCGTCTCCATTTCTGCGGTCTCCTGTTGGGCAGTATATTCCAGGGCAGAAACCCATGACTCAAGTTCCATTGTACGCTTTCCAGCTTATTTTCAAAAGAGAAAAACGCCTATAGTACGACCTAAATCGGGAGATAGACGTTTGTCTCGCAAAGGCGCCCAAATCGGTATAATCGAAAGCCGATTTTGGACATTTCCAACTGCACTCCGTCTTGGAAACAAATAAAGTTGACAGGGGCGTGTTGGAGGCATGGTGGAGGCGGAACTGGGGCGTGGTTATCAGCCGAGGAGAGAGAGGCGTCTTTAGCTCATAATCGAAAAAAAGGCGTTTTTACCGCAATTTTGGGTCACTTTTTTTGGACCCTTTTGTTTCACGAACAAGTCCCAAAAAAGTGCTCCAACTGCCCAGATGACCACTGGAGGGAATTGGGGATGACCTCCCCGGACTCCCCCAGTGGTCACTAACCCCCTCCCACCAAAAAAAACCCACTTTAACAACTTTTTTCCAGCCTGTATGCCAGCCTCAAATGCCGTACCCACCTCCATGACAGCAGAATGTGTTCGATCCTCTCACAGCCTTTCCCTGGGTCAGATGTGGCTCTCGGGTGCACTACAGGGTCACATCAGCATTGCATTGTGGTGGGTGTAGGGTATTGGGCTCCGTGATTTCATTAGCTTGTGTTACAGTCTCACGATGTTGGTAGTTGGGAGGCTCTTCTCCCATGGTGCTTTTCCCCCTGCCTACTGGGTCAGAGTGTGCCCTGTTGTGTTTCCTGTTGTAGTCCATGCGGTAGTGGCCATTTTTGTAAGCCAGTTTTAGTTCCCTTTCCTGTGTTAGCCACATTAGACAGCTTACTTCTTCCCTTGAATGTGGCTGAAAGAGGGCATTGTACAGCATTCTGCCAGCTCAGACCTACTGCTCATCTCAGTACCAGGGAGACTCGTTGCCAGTGGGGCACAACCTCTGATCTGCAGTTAACTGTGAGTAAACGCAGTTATTCCAATAAAGGACGTTCTCAGAGAGATTAGTCTTCAGGTGTCAACTGGTGTGCCAATGTTATATAGCAGCAACCAGTCCTAGAGGCCTGCGTGTATGCAGGTGCCTGGAGCACTTTTAGTGGGTACCGCAGTGCACTTCAGCCAGGTGGCCCCAGGCCCATCCCCTCCCCCCACCTGTAACACTTGTGCTGGTAAATGGGAGGTCTCCAAAACCCACTGTACCCACATGTAGGTGCCCCCTTCACCCTTAAGAGCTATGGTAGTGTTGTACATTTGTGGGTAGTGGGTTTTGGGGGAGGGGGGGTTGGGTGGTCAGCACCCTTGGTAAGGGAGCTATGCCAGGGGCGTAGCTACGGGTGGGCCTGGGTGGGCCCAGGCCCACCCAATTTCAGTCCAGGCCCGCCCAGCGCCAGCGCCAGCTCCCATTGCCGGCCACTGCTGCTTTTCCTGATGAGCAGCAGTGGCCGGCGCTACAAAAAGAAGAAGCGCTCAGCTGACTGAGCTGAGCGCCAACACGTCGCTAAGGACGAGAAAAAAATGTTTGTAAAAAAACGCGGCACTGCAGGCAGCCTCGAAGCATTGGCTGCTGGCTCTGCAGGCTCCTCCCGTCTCTTACATCACTGCCCCTGTAGCGAAGCAGGGGCAGTGACGTAAGAGACGGAAGGAGCCTGCAGAGCCAGCAGCCAATGCTTCGAGGCTGCCTGCAGTGCCGCGTTTTTTTTTAAACATTTTTTCTCGTCGGGTTAGCGACGCGTTGGCGCTCAGCTCAGTCAGCTGAGCGCTTCTTCTTTTTGTAGCGCCGGCCCTGCTGCTCATCAGGAAAAGCAGCAGTGGCCGGCAATGGGAGCTGGGGCTGGTGGGCCTGAATGGGAGAGGGAAAATGGATGGCAGGATGGGGAGAAAGAGGGAAAATGGAACGATGGGGAGAGAAAGAGGGAAAACAGATGGCAGGATGGGGAAAGAAAGAGGGAAAACAGATGGGAGGATGGCAGAGAAAGAGGGAAAACAGATGGGAGGATGCCACAGAAAGAGGGAAAACAGAAGGATGGGGAGAGAAAGAGGGAAAACAGATGGGAGGATGGCAGAGAAAGAGGGGAAAACGGAAGGATGGGGAGAGAAAGAGGGAAAACAGATGGCAGGATGGCAGAGAAAGAGGGAAAATGGAAGGATGGGGAGAGAAAGAGGGAAGAAGCTGGATGGAAGGGTAGGGAGAAAGAGGTGACACTGGATGGAAGGATGCAGAAAGAAAGAGGGGAGACTATTGGAAGGATGGGGAGAGAGAGGGGAGACACTGGAAGGATGGGGAGAGAAAGAGGAGAGGCTGCATGGAAAGGGGGAGTAGTGAAAGATTGGAGAATAAGAGGAAGGGGCATGGGGAGAACAAGGGTGAGAAAAAGATGAAAAGCCATAAGTAGATGAAGGAAATTAAAGAATGGATAGTAAGAATGAATTAAATCTGGACACAGAGAGAGGCAGAAAAATATTGAAGAAAGCAAAGAAAAAGGAGAGAAAAATGACAAATGGCCAGGAAACCCTGGCAGAAGAGTTAAGCGAAAACGAAGGAAAGCAGAATCTAGAGACTGGGAGCAACACAATGAGAAAAAGTAAATGGCCATACAACAAAGGTAAAGAAAATAATTTTATTTTTAATTTAGGATAAAGTAATATGGTGTTAATAAAGTTTCAGAGACCAATACTTCCTTCCTTAGGTCAGGAGAGGATACCGTAACAGCATTATACTGACCTGAGGCAGGAGGTTTTGGCCTCTGAAAGCTCACTGAAAAGGATTAGGCTATTAAATAAATTGTCTGAAATCTGATGCACTGAAAAGCAGCACTTTACCCTGTGTGACAAATGCATCTGAGTGTGACTACATTTTGCTGGGGGGGGGGGGGGGGGGGTAGAGAGAAAATTTTGTGCCCACCCACTTTGGGTTCAGGCCCACCCAAAATTGGCAGTCTGGCTACGCCACTGAGCTATGCATGTGGGAGCTTTTTCTGAAGTCCACCGCACTGACCTAGGGTGCCCAGTTGGTGTCCTGGCATATCAGGGGGGCCAGTGTACTACGAATCCTGGCCCCTCCCATGACCAAATGGCTCAGATTAGGACGTTTTTGAGCCGGGCGTTTTTAGTTTCCATTATCGCTAAAAAAAACAAACGCCCAGCTCAAAAACGTCCATTTTTTTGAAAATGCGGTTTGGCCCGCCCCTTCACGGACCCGTTCTCGGAGATAAATGCCTATGGAGATAGGCGTTTCCGTTCGATTATGCCCCTCTTTGCGTTTCTGTTAGCAATTTTTCTAAATTTCCAATTTGACTCAATAGTCTCAAATTTTGGCCCTAATGCATCTGTTACTGCGCAAGTTATGTCCACCAGCACATCCTCTGCTATCTCCGATACTGCTGCCGGGAGCAGTGCCACCATCTTGCTTTCAGAATGGCACACACTGTCTTTGGGCTTTCTTCCTGCTTTCATTAACGTTTCGCATATCTCATGTTGCAGATGTTTGTCCATGCAACTATCCCAGACCAAAGTCTCAAGATTGCAGTGGGTTGCGATCTCAGTTGGGTGAGTTATATAAATTATTAAGAGGCCAGGGCACAGGAACTAGAGAGTGACGCATCCTCTCACTAGCACAGCATCACGTGATCCCCCATCTCTCATTTGTTTAACATAACTAAATGAGCTATAAGCCCCTAATGCATTCCATTGGTTTTCTTTTTTTTTTTAAATTTATTTCTTTATTAATTTTTAACAAACATAATATTCATTTATGATTGATAACACACAAATTTACACAATATTTCAAAAAGGAAAGAAAATAAACGTAATTACTCCATAACTTTTTAAACTATCGACCACAACAATAGGAAACAGATCCAAGAAATAAGAAAATTTCTCTACTTACTATTAAGCATTTAAATCAAAAAAGCTGTATCATTCCCAAGTGGTTTACTCCAGCCTGTCATACAGTGTTACATAAGTGACTAAACTTGTACGTTCACTTCTTCTCTACTTACTAAAAAATCCTCCAACTGTTTCGGGTCAAAAAATTGATATTGTTTAAGTTGAAATTTTACTTCTGCAAATACAGGGAAATTTCAGAAGAAAGTCAGCCCCAATTGCTACTACCCTTGGCCGCAGCAATAAAAAGGCCTTATGTCTCCTCTGTATTTCCCTGGATAAGTCAGGGAAAACTCTAATCTTTGAACCCAAAAACATGAAATCCAAGTGTCTTAGGGAAAGTCTGAGTACCGCGTCCCTATCCATTTCCAATGCAAAAGTTACAAGCAATGTAATTCTTTGTGTTATAACCTCAAGAGATGATTCTAGGAATGTAGTGAGATCCATTGCTCCCTGAACTTGTACATTTTCTGATTTTTTAGAATCAGATTGAAGGTAAAAAGCTCGAGTTATGGGTGGCAATGAGTTCTCCGGCATTCCCAGGATCTCAATCAAATATTTCTTCACCATTTGAATTGGAGAAACCAAAGGCGATCTAGGAAAATTTATGAAACGCAACGTCAGTCTCCTCGATTGATTTTCCAAATATTCCAGACGTCTTGAAGTAAAATTCTTTTCCTTAACTAATGTTTGTACCACAAGTTCCATTTTTTCAGTCTTTTCGGTCAGTCTTTTAACTTCAGATGCCTGGAATTCATTAATATGCAATTGTTTCAACGTAGACTCAGATAAAACTTTAATTGTCTCCACATTTTTACAAATTAAAGTTTGTAGAGCTGAGTGAATTGTAGAAGTTTGGTTCCAGAGTGACTCTAAAGTCACTACGGCTGGTTTCACCATTTTCCCCACTGAAAAAACCGGTAGAGGGGCCTTGATAGCTTGTTCCAGAATACTCACTGTTTGAGTAATAACGTGAGCAGATGAAATTTCTGGCGTTTCCAAGCCATCAGCGATCTTCCCTGTCGCATGTAGGCTCCCTCCCTGCTCGCACTGCTCTCCACTTCGGGCTGAGGCATCAGGGCTTGCATGAGAACTTTCTCTTCCGGGTTGTGGGGGCGCCGTACGTTCGACAGGGCTTAGAGAAGCCCCGTCTACACTGTTGTCCAGCGTCAATGCGCCGGCTCCGACAGAAGGGGTAGAAACCATCCCGGGACCCGATGCCAATCCGAATTGTTCCAGCGTCATCTGCACAAGTGGAGGCACACCGACCGGGGTAGAGGAAACTTCCCGGACTTTGCCTCTCCTTTTGCCCATCCTTCCGACCGGCAAAATGCTCGACTCAGCGACTAAGGTAACTTACTAAGGTAAGGTTTCAGAGACGCGTCGGGCGAGACAGCTCACACCGTCGCCATCTTGGATCTCCCCCTCCTTGGTTTTCTTATATTTTGTCCTTGTGATGACTTATTTAGTGCCAAAACTGGAAATACAGTGAAACAGATTAATAGAATTCAGTAACATCCCAAACTTATTAATTAACATTATAATTGTGTTCACATTTGGGTAATAACTGAGAAAATGCTGTTGAAAACTGACTTGAGGAAGAAATAAATACATATATCACAGAACTGGAAATTGTTTGCACATTTAGACTGACTCTGGACTTCTGCATGAATATCTCTCTATTAAATAGTAGTAATAAACAATATTAAGTGCATTTTTTATAATATACCACTGCATTCCACAAAACAAAAGGAGCAAGTTCCCACAAACCATCTTTCTCTTTTGATCTAAGCACAGGAAAAAAAAAGATTTTAAATGCTCCTAGGTTTCAACCTAATTCATGTTTGATGTGGGATATAAATGTAATAAGTAAATAATTAAATAGAAATTCTAAATGTTGAGCACCTGATTTTCATAACATGATGTCTGTTTTATCGGTGCTTTACCAGGAGAAAAAAATGTCTGCATGAATATCAAGTATATAATATCATGTTTATTGTTGATTTAAATCTTGAATTGATATTGAATGTGACTGTTGGGCAGGCTGGATGGACCATTCAGGTCTTTATCTGCCTTCACTACGTTACTATAATACAACACATGCTAGAGAGTCCCTATAACCACCTTCTCTAAATGACACACTGATTACAATTTACAACAAATTACTACTCTACCTATGAAAAGTTTTTCCGTTATTATACTTCCTCTGTGTACATCTGTATGCTGCACAAGCTGGCATGTTTGAAAATATAAGTGAGATTAAATAAAATTGCTACCAACAATAAAGAATGACAACATGGATGCAGCAGGTACACAGAATGATGGCTGCATGAGGAAGAGGAAATAGAGACTTAAACTAAGTGGAATTTGTTCCATCAGCAGAAAACTTCTTGAAATTGATAAACCTGCCTAGGAAAGCAATCCTTCTCTTGGATAATGCATCATCTCATCCTGATGGGGAGGAACTGAGAAGTGCCAACATTAGAGTACTTTTTCTGCCTCCCAGTGGCACATTATTGTGTCAACCAAGGGACCAGGGCATACTGGAAACTTAAAGAAAAAAATATCGCCGTAAGCTTCTTACAATGCTTGTTTGTGCACTGGATGAAGGGGAAAGAATGACTGACGTTTTAAAGAAAGTGAATATCAAAGATGTTATCTTATGGATCGCACAGTCATAGGATGAAATTGAGCCTCCAACCCTAGAAAAGTCATGGAGAAAGTTAATTCCTGAGAATGAATTGACGCTGAACATGGGGCAGCTGAGGAAGATCTCCTTCCTTTGTTACAGGAAATACCGGGCTATGAGAATGTTTGTGAGGATGACATACCAGAATGGATACAGGCAGACGAGCAAGAAGAGCTAACTGACAATGATGTGATTGATCTGGTGAACGGGAATGGGAATGGAGATAATGGTGATGAAGACACCTCAAGTGAGGCTGAACATAGAATTGTAAAAGTCAGTCATAGTGAAGATGTCAAGGTAATTGAGGTTGCATTGGCATATGTGGAACAGTAAGAGGAAGTGACAGCTACTGATCTAATGTTATTGAGACGCTGGTGTGACCTTGCAGCAAGGAAGAGAAGTAAAATGAGAAAACAAACATTAATTACAAAATTTTACAAAACAGTTTTATAATTTATGTGTACCAGTTGCATTGTTACTAGGTATACAGTAAAGTAGGTACTGTTTCTGATTCTGTTTTTTACAATTCTGCATTGGTCTTATTTTATGGTATGGTACAGTGATTACAGTACAGCATGTTTTAGTGCTCCAATTATGCTACAGAATGTGCTATAGTTGTCACGGACTCAGGGGAGGTAGGCCTACTACTACTTATCATTTCTATAGCGCTACTAGACGTACACAAATCGGGAGATGGCCGGTCTTCTCCTAAGTCCGGCCAAATCGGTATAATCAAAAGCCGATTTTGGCCGGCTTCAACTGCTTTCTGTCGCAGGGCTGGCCAAAGTTCAAGGGGGCATGTCAGCAGTGTACCGAAGGCGGGATGGGGGCGTGGTTAAGAGAAGGCTGGCTTCGGCCGATAATGGCAAAAAGGCCGGCCCTGACGAGCATTTGGCCGAATTTACTTGGCCCCTTTTTGTTCACGACCAAGCCTTGAAAAGGTGCCCGAACTGACCAGATGACCACCGGAGGGAATCGGGGATTACCTCCCCTTACTTCCCCAGTGGTCACCAACCTCCTCCCACCCAAAAAAAAAATTAAAAAAACATTTTTGTGCCAGCCTCAAATGTCATACCCAGCTCCATGACAGCAGTATGCAGGTCCCTGGAACAGTTTTAGTGGGTACTGCACTGCACTTCAGGCAGGCAGACCCAGGCCCATCCCCCCCTCCAAACCTCCCCCAAAACCCACTGTACCCACATGTAGGTGCCCCCTTCATCCCTAAGGGCTATGGTAGTGGTGTACAGTTGTGGGTAGTGGGTTTTGGGGGTGGGGGATTTGGGGGGCTCAGCTTACAATGTAAGGGAGCTATGTACCTGGGACCAATTTGTGAAGTCCACTGCAGTGCTCGGTTGGTGTCCTGGCATGTGAGGGGGACCAGTGCACTACAAATGCTGGCTCCTCCCATGACCAAATGCCTTGGATTTGGCCGGGGTTGAGATGGCCACCATTAGTTTCCATTATTGGCGAAAACCAATGGCAGCCATCTCTAACACCGGCGATCTCTAAGGGCAGGCCAAATGTTGAGATTTGGCCAGCCCCGACCATATTATCGAAACGAAAGATGGCTGGCCATCTTGTTTCAATAATAGTCGGGTACGCCGCTTGACGGGGCCGACGTTAGAGATGGCCCCCCTTATAGATTGCCAGCCCCGTTTGATTATGGCCCTCCATATCATATACATTGAAGATACCAGTGTCCTTATTAGGATCATTAGCTATACATTGCCCACTGGATAAATATCAATCACAACTTTTGGATATAGTTCTCCAAACAGCTTTAAGAATACTTTTCTTCTGCTGGAAAGACTTATCCAAGGCAACCTACTTAACATGGTGGAATTCAGTATGTATACTTGCGAAATATGAATATGCAGCGGCTGAGAAGTGTAATTCAGTTACCAAATACAGGAAAATATGGTCTCCCCTTCAAAATCAAATATGTAGTACTCTTGTGTAGATATGTTCTCTTAACTATCTATTCTCACGATATGTCTACCTAACCATCGTTACAAATCTGTAACCATAATAATTGATATCTTTATCTTGTAACAGATATGTATATTGTTTGATGCTCAGTTTATTGTTCATATTTGTATACTGGCTAACATTTTAGCCATTTGTGTTTTGATTCATTGATAAAATTAAATACAAATATTGGAACTAAAAATAAAATTTTTAAAAAAAGCAGCGCTGCAGGTCTTATAAGTGCATCAGGATATAGTTGTCAGAAATCCAGCACTGGCCTAAAATCTCCCTCTGGAATTTGGTAACTTGCAGCTGTGTACAACATATGATGCACTGTAGGAAATCTTATGTTATTACCTTTTCTGTTAACATAAGCACCATTCCCAGTGTGGCTTGTACTGCAGGTGTTTCTCTGTAGTTTAGACCATGCCTATGTAGCCTATGAGGCAGTGACACAGCTCCCCTACAATCCTCCATGTGCAGCAGTAGGAAGGGAAATGAAAAGTCCAACATGACACGACTTAAGAGAGACCCCTTGTGAGTCTGATCCTCAAACCTTATCTCCATGAAGCAGGACTATAAACATTACTAACGATAGTTTATTTCCATACTCAACGGCTTTACATGAGTGATATTATTTATGTACATTTTATTAGCCATTCATGGTTTATGTTTGTGATTGTTTTTATTCCTTTATGCTTATTTATTGATGTTTATTTGTCTAGATCCCTGACGCAGGCATTTTATGTTGAAACACGGACTGTGTTGGGTCTGATCAATAAAGTGGAGACGCCTTTTATCCTTTTTTGTCTATTAACATATACTTGCTTAGCACTGCTGGATTGCATGTTAACCCATCTGAATTATGTATTTTCTAGGAGACATTGTGGATAGCTCTACAGAATCCCCCCCTCCATCGCTGAAATCACGTACTCACTCAATGTCTACAGGTAAGGATGCAAATGGACCCCTTCAGGTATCTCAGTGACCCTGGGATACAAACAGCAGGTATATCAGTAAAATTGGAACACGAACCTCTGCCAACTGTGGGTGAGTGGGGGAAGAGTGTTTTGATTACCTTCTAGGGTGCCAGGGCAGGAAAATATCTTCTGTACCTGCATAATGTAACTCACCCTGAGCTACCAATGAAATGTGTTTATCTTTCTGCCCTCTCCCAGGTATAACGGTACTAGTTACCTGTAACCTGGAATGTCCAGCACACCAGGGATTATGGTCCTAACACCACCAGGTGGAGAGACAGAAAGACACAGAAGGCTTTAGTAATATGAGAATAATCAGTAATTGTTTATTATACTTACCAATCAGGACTACAATTAGAATACATAATATAATTAATTAATTAATTAACGTGACCTCTGACATTAGCTCTCTGATTGCCTCTGTCCATGATTCTCCTTTTATACCCTTTTCTCCCATAGACTAGTATTGGAAGTACAAAGTCAGCATTTTCTAACATATTCCAGCATATTCTAGTAAATTCTGTCTTACAGAAGCAAAGTTCTTCATAGCATATTTGCTTATCATAAGTAAGGTCAGCAAGGTTATCCTACTTTGCAAAAACCATCTTCCCAGCAACCAAAGTGTCTCTGCTTTCATGGTCAGCAGCAAATTTCTCCTTACACTATATTCATGTACAGTATTCTCCTGCTACACATATCTCTGTTATGACTCCATATCTGCTTGTCTCTTCAACAGAAGGGCAAGCTGACATGAGATTCACATTTTTGTGTAATTCTTATTATTTAGCTTCTCAGTGACTTTTAACCTGTTCATAGCCTGTTCACAGAGGCCTAGCTTTCCTCATAATTCTCAGTTACTATTGTAAAGTTATTTTATGGTTCGTGACCTGCATGTCCCATATAAACAAAAGGTGGAAGCTAAATTCACATAAATAAAGAAATAAAATCTCCATAATTCCAGGAAATAGGCCAGCAGTCACAAGTGGTGTCACAGTGACCTAGAAGCATTTCACTGACCCCAGGACAAAATGGCAGTCACAGGGGGCATGTCAATAATCCAAGGACATAGAGCAGTAGTTGCAAGGGGCATCTCAGTGATTGTGGGACAGAAGGGACAGTGACTGGGGGTATCTAGTAACCTTGAGACAGAGGCTAGCAATCTTAAGGGGTGTCTTTATGACCATGATACAGAAGGTGTAAGAAATCTCAATGACTGTGTGACACAAACATCAAATGTCTCAGCCACACCAAGAAAAGGTCCACAGTCATAAGAGGCTGTCTCGGTGATCCTGGCTTGTAAATAGCAGGCACTGAGCTGTTTAGCGACCCCAGAATGGAGATAGCAATCACAAACACCTTAGTGAACCTAAGGACCAGGCCAGCAGCCACAGAGGGTGTCTCACTGACCCTAGGACACAGACTGCTTTTCAGTTACCCCAGAACACCTTCCACAGTCGCAGAGTACATCTGTTATGCTGGAACAGAGATTCAAATCACAGGAATCATCTCACTGACCCTGAGTCAGAGATAACAACCACAGGGGTCTGTTTCAGCAATGTCAGGATACTGTAAACCCCCTAGTCGTGGAGCAGGTAAATTACAATAATTAAAGAAATAAATATATGAATGTCACAGTTTCAAATAGGGTTCCCAAATAAACTCCACACAACCAAGGGATTTAACAAGAAAAGAAATATTAAAGGTTTATTAAATGATAAAATAAATAGAAACACTTGTTGGTTATGTTCCTAAAGGTTGGTACCAATTGTTAAGCTTTGATGGTATTAGATAAAGCTAGTGCAAGGTGTTAAATACTTTGTGGTAAGTTACAAAGGAAATAAAGACAATAACATGTTCAAAATTACAATCACAGTTACCAAGACCCCAACCCCACTTCTGCAATAACATAAAACATCCCAAACAAGTATACAGCTCTAATTATTGTACTCAGATCCAGGGGCGTATCTGGAATCCGGCGGTAGGGGGGGCCAGAGCCAGAGAGGGGGGGCACATTTTTGCCTCCCTTCCCCCCCCCCCCCCCCCCGCCGCCGCCGCCGCCTCTCTCCACCCCCTCCCCGCCGTCAACCCTCCCCCGTTGCTTACTTTTGCTGGCGGGGGGCCCCAACCCCCGCCAGCCGAGGTCCGACCCGCAATCTCCATATTCCGTCTTCCTCCGTGGCCATGTGCTTCAAGGAAGTAACGCTGCAGTGCTGATTGGTTGAATCCAGTTCGGCGTCTGACGTCGCAGCGACATCTCTTTTTTGGGGGGGGTTGCCTCTTGCCTTTCTTCTCTCTTTCTTCTTCCCAGGCTGCCTTGCTTGGTTCTTTAAAACTTTTTCTTTGTTCCACCCCTCCTATCCCGTGGATTGGCTTGAAATTTGCGCCAATCTAAGGGTCAGACTGCCTCCTGCCACCTCATTGGTCCAAATTTGTGCCCTTTAGCAGATCCTGACTCCTATTGGCTGCCTTCCACACTGCCCATCCTCTAATTCCCAGCTTGCCCTGGGGCCTCAGACAGCAAATCAGAAGCTTTGTAACAAGCTCCACAGCCCATCCTCCCACAGATTCAACCTCGTGAAATTTTAAACACACCTCCAGCAGCCATGGACACCTGAGTTATTTGTACAACAGTGCTGGAGCATTTTAAACACTTTAAACATTTTAACTAAAAGGGGCTACTTCTGTACCTCCCTGTCCTCTGCAGGATGCCCCCCTCTCAGGGAAAAAAAAAGGGGTGGGGGGGGGGGGGACAAGGTAAAGACTTCTTTTTTTTCTATATTTACAATGCAAGCCACAGTCTTAGAGCCTTGCCTAAGTGAACCAGGGGGAAAGAAGATGATCAAAGAGAGTGTCTCACTGACCCTGACATGGGGCATCAGTGATAGGTCTGTCTTGCTGACTGCAGTGTTGCAGGAATTACCACTATTATTAGCAGAATCTGTGGTACTTCAAGAGTCAAACACCACACACCAGAATGAGAGAGAAGTCTTCTTTATTTGCCAGCAAACAAAGTAGGACATCAGCACTAGGTCTCTTCTTCTCTTTCTCAGCTCTCTGGATCTTATGGCTTCTGTCTCAGCTCCTTCTCCTCTTTCTGTTGTCTCTCTTCTAACGTAAGCTGCTTCTGCTCTCAGTTATATAGGGTCTTACACCTCTCTAGCCCCCCTTTCTCACCAGGTGGTAAAGAATAGATTGATTACCCTGCCTTGAACTAATTATTACTTACACATTACTTAAAAATATCAGTTACATAGGTTTGATATTTCCTAAACTGACCTATAACCTGGGGCCTCTCACACTAGACATTGTGGCACCTATCTCTTACATTTTATTATTATTAAATTCCCAGCTAACTTCATAACTTAGGTTCTGGCATTCATTAAGGGGTCAAGGGCCAAGGGGCCAGTCTTACATTTATTACTTTCAGAAAACCAGTCCTTCACTTAGCTATAATTAATCAAGACTTTCCCTGACCTCTTTCACCTATTAGCTTCTACACAGAACTCGCTAGGACTGTGGATAATTCAAACCAGATGATGGCAGACAAAGCTCTACTTGAAAAGTCAGCCACTAGATTTAAAAGATATTCTACATAGAGAAAGAACTTATTAATTACACAGAATAAAACATATTCTAAAATAAGCAGAAATCAGAATTCCTTATAAGACAAAATCTAACTCATCTAGAATATCTAGAATTATTTATCTCTACTCTATCTCCTTCTAACCAGCATTAGACTAATCCTTTAAACTGCCTGCAATATGCCTGGCTCATAATGGTATCCAGATGTGGTAAATAATACCTATGAACAGTCCATCACTCAAAAAGGGACAAAGAGAGTTTCATTTCTCACTGACCTTTCTAACCTCTTAGTCTAGCAAAAGCTAGACTTCTTGAGCAAATTAAAAACAGATGGCATTCTTCCATCACTTTACAGGACTGCAAAATTAAACACCAAATTAACAAATATGATTTCTTTTGCCCAAGCTGCCTCAGCAGGACAAAGACATTATCTTTCTGCTGATAAAAGACAAAAAAGATGTATTTGGCAATAAAATATGGAGAAATGTTATTTTATGCTATATTACATTATACAGAGCTTCTAACCCACAAAAATAAAATTAGTTCATTGCAGATTACACTCAAGAGAGCCAGCAACAGTATTCCAGGAATTACAATCTAACCAACATAATTTCCCAATCTAATTAATATCTAGTTGCTCAGTAACAAAGTATAAAACAGTTATCAACTATCTAATTCCTGTAAAACATCATCAACTATCTAATTCTTAGACAGTACACGTTTTTATTTATTTATTCCAAACTTACTGTACCGCTTTAACTGACCTGCAGGACAAAGCGGTTTACAAACTCTAAAAAAGAAAATACAAAAACAGAAAAGGGAACTACAATCTGAATAGGAAAGAGTCATATCACTCAAACAAGAGTATCACACAACAAGTGATAAATAAAACAGTTTTAAGAACTTTATGAAGAGCTTGATAATTAGTAAGCAGACAAAAAATCCCCAAAGGTAACAAATTCCACTGGGATGTGATACTATTCAATGGGAGGAAGTAACAGTGCAGTAAAACAGAGTTCTAGTGGGTAGGGGAAGGCAGAAACCTCAAAACCTAAGCTGAAGTGAAATAAAAGACAACACATTTAAAAATGCACAATTTGGGGAGGAAGTGACATCTCTGGTAATGATGGATGCCAAAACAAGATGCTCCATTGTGGGTTTGAGCAAAAGCCCCAAGAAGCCAGACCTTGCATGTAATACAATACCAGAGAAATAGAAAGAGAAGCATTTCTTCCTACACTGTTGGTCCCAGGCTCTGGTTTCTACTTTTCTCTGTCTTCTCTTAACTTGCTGACCCAAGGTCTCCTGTCCATTTGACATTTCTTCTCTCTCCATGTCCACTATCCATCTTCTTCCATCTCTATGACTATCTTCCTCTATGTTCAGCATCTCCCTTTCTCTGTGTCCTATATTTCCCTGTCCAGCTTCTCCCCTCTCTTCATCCACCATGCCAATGTGTCTCTCTCCTCCCCCCCCCCCCCCCCCCCCCCCCCCTAGCATCTGGCTTGCTTGCCTGCCTGTCCCCCCTCCTTCCTGCTGTGGGTTCAGTATTTGAGCCCCACTTCCTTCATCCCCTTGGTCTGGCATTTCATTCCTTTCCCTGACCTACCCCCTCCTGCAGGCCTAGCACCTCTCCCCCTTCCCTGCAGCCCCCTCCCACCAGTCCAGCACACCTCTCCCTTTCCTACAGCCTCCTCCTCCCACAACAAGTCCAGCATACCTGTCCCTTCCCTGCAGTCCACTCCTCCCACAAGTCCAGCACACTTCTCCCTTCTCTGCAGCCCCCCTTTCCACAACAAGTCTAGCACACTTCTCCCTTCCCTGCAGCCGCAGCCCCCCTCCTTCCACAACATATCCAGCACACCTCTCCCTTCCCTGAGTCCAGCCACCCACCCACAATTGAGCGTCCCTTGCTGGCTTTCCTCCCGCATGTTGAGGATTGCTGCAGTTTTGGCTTCCTTCTCCTTCCACCACCGCCGCTGCAGTACTTACAGCTTACATTTTCAGGATGCCCAGCAGCGATTCAGAGAGGCACTCTGGAGTCTTCCCTCTGTCGCATCTGGTCAAATCACACACATGTGTGGATGGAGTTGAGGAGGGTAGCAGCACAGTGAAAGAGTTTAGGGATCTAAATAGCAGTCTTCTAGATGATCCGGAGATTATGAGCCAGATGGAACAACATCTTGAGGAATATATCCAATTAAATGATGTAGAGGGGATTTCACTGGAAGCACTCTGGGAGGGCCTTAAGGCCACAATATAATGTCATTTAATAGCAATTGTGGCCCAGAGGCAGAAACAAAGTAAGTGGAAACAACTTCCTTTGGCACTGGAGACGCACCAGGATAGAAGTATTTTAACCCAATTGACTCAACCACGTAGGAAATTGCAAGGTAAGGGTCCATTCACTATAATTTAAGAACTATTGAAACAGTGGTATTTCAAGTTCAATAGTAAAGCAAGAAGGTTGATGGCCCATAGGTTGAAATAGCTTTGTACAATGAATAATATTACAAGGATTAAGGGTAGTAATGGGGTAGATATATGGGAAAAGGCAGGAACTAGAGCTTGGTTTATTGAATTCTATAAGATTCATATACTCTGGAAGGGGAGTGGATGAGAGGAAAATTGAGAATTAGTTGGAGGGGGTACAATTGGGAAGAATAGCTACAGGTGGTGGAATGCTGTTGGACTGATCAATCTCTAAGATTGAAGCAGTACAGGCTGTCCGGTGTATGAAACCGGGGAAGTCCCCAGGGTTGGACGGCTTTACAGTAAAATTTTATAAGCAGTCCCCTGGTGTGTTTGTTTAGTTCTCTGGAGGTGGTGCTAAATTGCCCTATTATATGTGATTAGCAGGGATTACTGTTTATACCCAATGAGGGTAAGGAGCCAGTACAATTTGGGTCTTACTGCCAATGCTGACAGGCTTATGTGTTGGCTACCCAGGCTGGTCCATTAGGATCAGTTGGTATTTCTAATGGGGAGACAGGCAGGGGATAATATTCGGTGAGTATTGATTCTGGTGGATAGAGCCAAATGGACACATCAACCTATAATATTACTGCTAGTAGACACTGAAAAGCGTTCAACATGGTATCCTGACTTTTTATGTTTAAAGTGTTTGCTAAATTAGGACTGGGGTGGATCACTCAGGGCCTTGTTTACTAAGCAGCATTATAGCGTAAACATTTTTAATGTGCGTTCACCATGTATACGCATTAACCATGTATATGCCTACAATATCCCTATGCAGAGCCAGAGAGGGGGGGGGCACATTTTTGCCTCCCTTCCCCCCCCCCCCCCCCCCCGCCGCCGCCTCTCTCCACCCCCTCCCCGCCGTCAACCCTCCCCCGTTGCTTACTTTTGCTGGCGGGGGGCCCCAACCCCCGCCAGCCGAGGTCCGACCCGCAATCTCCATATTCCGTCTTCCTCCGTGGCCATGTGCTTCAAGGAAGTAACGCTGCAGTGCTGATTGGTTGAATCCAGTTCGGCGTCTGACGTCGCAGCAACGTCAGACGCCGAACTGGATTCAACCAATCAGCACTGCAGCGTTACTTCCTTGAAGCACATGGCCACGGAGGAAGACGGAATATGGAGATTGCGGGTCGGACCTCGGCTGGCGGGGGTTGGGGCCCCCCGCCAGCAAAAGTAAGCAGCGGGGGAGGGTTGACGGCAGGGAGGGGGGCCAGGGCGAAATCTGCGGGGGCCCAGGCCCCTGTGGCCCCACGCAGATACGCCCCTGCTCAGATCTGATATATATATATTTCCGTTTGTGTGCACACAATAATGTTACCGGTATATCAAATCTTCGCTAGCATCGCTGCTTTCTTGCGTTGGGTACCTTGGTCTTCTACTACTACTACTAAACATTTCTATAGCGCTACTAGATTTACGCAGTGCTGTACAAATGAGCATGAAGAGACAGTCCCTGCTCAACAGAGCTTACAATCTAAATTGGACAGACAAACAGACAGGGGTGGGAAAATTGCAGTGCACTGAAAAATGATTCTGTGCGTGCCCGAAACATGCGTCTACACTACCGTAAGCCATTTTTCAGCGCGCCTTTGTAAGCTCCCTCTCTTCATCTGGGGCTCGTCAGTGGATCCTTCTCTTCCAGCTTGCAGCTGTCTCTTCTTGCCAGAGAATGTCCTTCTCTGCCCCAGCTTGTACACTCCTGCCTGGATTCAATTTTCTTTTGCCCTCAGACCATGCTTGCAGCCTCCATTCTTTGTCTGGCTTGCCTTTCTTCCCCCCTCAGACCATGCTTTCAACCACCTTTCTTTGTCTGGGCTTGGACTTCCTCCCTCAGAGCATGCTTTCAGACATCTCTTTTTTGGGGGGGGTTGCCTCTTGCCTTTCTTCTCTCTTTCTTCTTCCCAGGCTGCCTTGCTTGGTTCTTTAAAACTTTTTCTTTGTTCCACCCCTCCTGTCCCGTGGATTGGCTTGAAATTTGCGCCAATCTAAGGGTCAGACTGCCTCCTGCCACCTCATTGGTCCAAATTTGTGCCCTTTAGCAGATCCTGACTCCTATTGGCTGCCTTCCACACTGCCCATCCTCTAATTCCCAGCTTGCCCTGGGGCCTCAGACAGCAAATCAGAAGCTTTGTAACAAGCTCCACAGCCCATCCTCCCACAGATTCAACCTAGTGAAATTTTAAACACACCTCCAGCAGCCATGGACACCTGAGTTATTTGTACAACAGTGCTGGAGCATTTTAAACACTTTAAACATTTTAACTAAAAGGGGCTACTTCTGTACCTCCCTGTCCTCTGCAGGATGCCCCCCTCTCAGGGAAAAAAAAAGGGGGGGGGGGACAAGGTAAAGACTTCTTTTTTTTCTATATTTACAATGCAAGCCACAGTCTTAGAGCCTTGCCTAAGTGAACCAGGGGGAAAGAAGATGATCAAAGAGAGTGTCTCACTGACCCTGACATGGGGCATCAGTGATAGGTCTGTCTTGCTGACTGCAGTGTTTATTTATTTATTTATTTATTGCATTTGTACCCCACATTTTCCCACCTTTTTGCGGGTTCAGTGTGGCTTACAGTACGTTATGAAGACTGGAAGTACATTTTGTTACAGC
Source organism: Microcaecilia unicolor (assembly GCF_901765095.1). Classification (NCBI taxonomy): domain Eukaryota; kingdom Metazoa; phylum Chordata; class Amphibia; order Gymnophiona; family Siphonopidae; genus Microcaecilia; species Microcaecilia unicolor. The sequence continues at coordinate 184,994,790 of NC_044035.1, forward strand.
TCAGTTATGGATTACATTATGAAGTGTTATGAGACAAGTTTTGTAACAAGGAATATAATAATGGAAAAGATCATTGAAACATTGGAAGGAAAGAACGGGAAACTAAAAGGGGCGATACATTGGAGGGAGCCCGTGGGAAACAGGAGGGGCGGTATATAATAACAGGCAAGCATTTGGTATACATTTTCTGTGAGTATGGTATGAGTGAGGTAAGTTTGCGGGGGATAGAAGGTGAGGTAGGGGAAGGGAATTCAGAGTGGCTGTAGTGATGCATTGTTGAACAGTGAGTGCGGTTTTATGTGTTATGGTTCTTTCCGTAAATTTCCTCAAAGAGGTGGGTCTTCAGTAGTTTGCGGAAGGTTTTTTGCTCTTGAATCGTTTTCAGGTTGCGTGGCAATGAATTCCAGTACTGCGTGCTCATGTAGGAAAAGGTTGACGCGTGCAGTGTTTTGTATTTCAAGCCTTTGCAATTAGGGAAGTGGAGGTTGAGGAAAGTTCTGGATGATCTTTTGGCGTTTCTTGGTGGTAAGTCTATTAAATCCGACATGTAGGCTGGGGCTTCACCGTGAATGATTTTATGGACTAATGTGCATACTTTGAAGGTAATGCGTTCTTTAAGTGGGAGCCAGTGTAGCTTCTCTCGTAAGGGTTTTGCACTTTCATATTTTGGTTTTCCTAAGATGAGTCTGGCTGCTGTATTCTGGGCTGTTTGGAGTTTTCTCAGTATTTGCTTTTTGCAACCTGCGTATAGTGAGTTGCAGTAGTCCAGATGGCTGAGAACGAGGGATTGCACCAGGCTTCGAAAGACGGATCTTGGGAAGAATTGTCTTATTCTTTTCAGTTTCCACATGCAGTAGAACATCTTTTTGGTTGTGTTGTTTGCCTGAGTTTCGAGTGTTAGGTGGCGGTCAATAGTGACTCCAAGGATTTTTAGCGTTTCTGAGATTGGAAGGTTTAGTGTTGGTGTGTTTAACGCGGTGAATTCTTTCGTGTTGTATTGGGACGTGAGTATCAGGCATTGAGTTTTTTCTGCATTTAGTTTCAAGCGAAAAGCATCTGACCAGGTGTTCATGATGTGTAGACTTAGGTTGATTTCACTGGAGATTTCTTTAATGTCTTTTTTGAAAGGGATGTATATAGTTACATCGTCGGCGTAAATATATGGGTTGAGGTTGTGGTTCGATAGGAGTTTCGCCAGGGGGATCATCATTAGGTTGAAAATGGTTGGTGAAAGGGGTGATCCTTGTGGTACTCCACATTCGGGTGTCCAGGCAGCAGACGTGGTTGAATTTGATGTGACTTGGTATGATCGTTGAGTTAGGAATCCCTTGAACCAGTTTAGGACATTTCCTCCAATACCAAAGTATTCAAGTATGTGTAATAGGATTCCGTGGTCGACCATGTCGAAGGCACTTGACATGTCGAATTGTAGGAGGAGTATATTGTTGCCGGTTGCAATCATTTGTTTAAATTTAGTCATGAGGGTAATCAGTACTGTTTCTGTGCTGTGGTTCGACCGGAATCCTGATTGGGCATCATGCAGTATTGAGTGTTTATTTAGATAATCTGTGAGTTGTTTAGTTACCATTCCTTCGGTTATTTTGGTTGTTAGTGGTATGGATGCTACTGGTCTGTAGTTGGTTAATTCGCTTGCATTTTTCTTTGTGTCTTTAGGTATTGGGGTGAGTAAAATTTTTCCTTTTTCTTTAGGGAAAAGTCCGTTTTGTAGCATAAAGTTTACGTGGTTCGTTAGGTCTGTTATGAATTGTAGAGGAGCTGATTTCATAAGGTTGTTTGGGCATATGTCTAGTTTGCAGTGGGATTTGGCGTATCTTTTTAGAGTTTTCGAGATGAGATCTTCTGATATTAACTCGAAGTCGGTCCAGGTTCTGTCTGCTGGGTATGTTCCGGCTTCTGGGTCTAGGCATTCTAGAAGTGTGACGTATTCGATAGGGCTGGTGGGTATTTTAAGTCGTAGTTGTATGATTTTCTCTTTGAAGTATTTCGCAAGGTTGTCAACATCTGGTATGTCTTTGCTGTTGGTTGTAACTGGTGTGGTATCTAGAAGTTTGTTCACAAGGTAGAAGAGTTTATGTGTGTCATTGTAGTTTGGTCCTATTATTGTTTTGTAGTGTGATCTTTTAGTCTGTCTTATGGTGTATTTGTATTTCCTCCGGAGTAGTTTCCAGGCATTTAGTGTTTGTTCATCTCTCTTTTTGTTCCATGCGCGTTCTAGTTTCCTAACTTGTGTTTTTTCAGCTCTTCGTTGAACCATGGATTTGCTTTTTTCCTGTGTGATGTTCTAGTTTGGATTGGTGCGATTTTGTCTAATGTTGTTGTGCATAGATCGTCCCATTCTTGGAGGAATTGGATGGTGCTAGCACTTGTTGTCCATTCGTTCTGGTAGATCTGTTGCCAGAATGTTGTGGGGTCTATTTTTCCTCTTGTGGTGTATGTTGTTCGCTCATGTTTATTGATTGTGTTTGTGTGTGTTTTTCGCCAGTAGAGAGAGACAGTTGCTTTATGGTGGTCTGACCATAGTGTGGGTGTCCATGTAGTGTCTGTAAGTATGATGGTTTGGTCCGGGTCAAATTTGTGTGTTATTATGTCTAGTGTGTGTCCTTTTTTGTGTGTTGGTTGCGTGTATGGCGCGTGTAGATCCCATAGTTTTAGGAATTCTTTGCATTCTCGTGTGCTTGTTGAGGTGTCGTCTTCAAGGTGTAGGTTGATGTCTCCTATTATAAGGATGTTTGAGGCAGATACACAAGTGTTCGAGATGAAGTCCATGAGTTGTGTTTGGGAGTCTTGCCATTTTCCCGGTGGTCTGTAAAATAGGATTGCATTAAGGTGTCCTATTAGGTTTGGATGATTAATTCTTGTCGAGGCGAGTTCAAGTTGTGGCGAGGTAGATTCACCCGTGATTGTGATAGTGAATTCCTGTTTGTAAATTATAGCTATTCCGCCTCCTCTTTTTTTTCCATTTCTTGTCCAGTGGGTGATTTTGTATTCTGGTGGGCAGGCTTCTAGGATGGCGGGGTCTGTGGGGCTCTGGAACCAGGTTTCTGTGATGAATAGAAGGTCTAGCTTATCTGTGGTGATCCAGTCTAGTATATCTACTGAGTTGCTTACTGCTGATCTTGCATTGATGTATCCTAATTGGATTAAGCGGTGTAGTTCTGTGGGGTGGTTCATTGTGTTTATTTTTATTAGTTGTCTGTTTATTCGGTGGCTGTATTTATTGTTACTGTTACTTTCCTCTTTTTGTTGGTGGTATTCATTTTCAGAGATTTGCAGGAATTACCACTATTATTAGCAGAATCTGTGGTACTTCAAGAGTCAAACACCACACACCAGAATGAGAGAGAAGTCTTCTTTATTTGCCAGCAAACAAAGTAGGACATCAGCACTAGGTCTCTTCTTCTCTTTCTCAGCTCTCTGGATCTTATGGCTTCTGTCTCAGCTCCTTCTCCTCTTTCTGTTGTCTCTCTTCTAACGTAAGCTGCTTCTGCTCTCAGTTATATAGGGTCTTACACCTCTCTAGCCCCCCTTTCTCACCAGGTGGTAAAGAATAGATTGATTACCCTGCCTTGAACTAATTATTACTTACACATTACTTAAAATATCAGTTACATAGGTTTGATATTTCCTAAACTGACCTATAACCTGGGGCCTCTCACACTAGACATTGTGGCACCTATCTCTTACATTTTATTATTATTAAATTCCCAGCTAACTTCATAACTTAGGTTCTGGCATTCATTAAGGGGTCAAGGGCCAAGGGGCCAGTCTTATATTTATTACTTTCAGAAAACCAGTCCTTCACTTAGCTATAATTAATCAAGACTTTCCCTGACCTCTTTCACCTATTAGCTTCTACACAGAACTCGCTAGGACTGTGGATAATTCAAACCAGATGATGGCAGACAAAGCTCCACTTGAAAAGTCAGCCACTAGATTTAAAAGATATTCTACATAGAGAAAGAACTTATTAATTACACAGAATAAAACATATTCTAAAATAAGCAGAAATCAGAATTCCTTATAAGACAAAATCTAACTCATCTAGAATATCTAGAATTATTTATCTCTACTCTATCTCCTTCTAACCAGCATTAGACTAATCCTTTAAACTGCCTGCAATATGCCTGGCTCATAATGGTATCCAGATGTGGTAAATAATACCTATGAACAGTCCATCACTCAAAAAGGGACAAAGAGAGTTTCATTTCTCACTGACCTTTCTAACCTCTTAGTCTAGCAAAAGCTAGACTTCTTGAGCAAATTAAAAACAGATGGCATTCTTCCATCACTTTACAGGACTGCAAAATTAAACACCAAATTAACAAATATGATTTCTTTTGCCCAAGCTGCCTCAGCAGGACAAAGACATTATCTTTCTGCTGATTTACGTGATATTTTTACCCTGCAGTATTATCCATCAAATGTTGTTCTTTGGTACAAAAGACAAGTCCCCTTGATAGTCACATAGAGGGGAATAATCGAACGACGCCGGCGAAATACATGGCCGGCGATGTATTTTGGCGGTGCCGCAAACAGCTGGCCAGACCCGTATTTTTGAAAAAGATGGCCGGCCATCTTTTGTTTCCATAATACGGTTCCGGCTAGCCAAATGCCTTGGATTTGGCCGGGGTTTGAGATGGTCGGCGTCGTTTTTTAGCGATAATGGAAAGTTATGCCGGCTATCTCAAACCCCAGCCAAATCCAAGGCATTTGGACGAGGGAGGAGCCAGCATTTTTAGTGCACTGGCCCCCCTGACATGGCAGGATACCAACCACCCTAGGGGTCACTGCGGTGGACTTCAGAAAAGCTCCCACGTGCATAGCTCCCTTACTTTGGGAGCTGAGCCCCCCAACCTCCCCCCCCCAAACCCACTACCCACAAATGTACTGCACCCACTAAAATTGCTCCAGGGACCTGCATACAGCCTCTAGGACTTATTGCTGCTGTATAACTTTGGCACACCAGTTCACACCTGAAGACTAATCTCTCTGAAAAAGTCCTTTCTTGAAATAACCACATTTACTCACAGTCAACTGCAGATCAGAGGTTGTGCCCCACTGGCAAAGAGTCCCCTGGTACTAAGATTAGCAGTAGGTCAGAGCTGGCACAATGGTGTACAATGCCCTCTTTCAGCACCATTCAAGGTAAGAACTACGTTCTCTAACGTGGGTAACACAGGAAAGGGAACTAAAACTGGCTTACAAAAATGGCCACTACCGCATGGACTACAACAGGAAACAAAACAGGGCACACTCTGACCCAGTTAGCAGGGGGGAAAAGCAATATGGGAGTAGAGCCCAGTACCCTACACCCACCACAATGCATTGCTAATGTGAATGTGCAGGGCACTTAACAGAAAAGGTGTCACACTCACCCGAGAGCCACATCGCAACCAGGAAAAGGCTGTTGGAGAACAGAACACATTCTGTAGTCATGGAGGTGGGTACGGCATTTGAGGCTGGCATACAGGCTGTCAAAAAAGGTTTTTAGTTTTATTTTTTTAGTATGGAAGGGGGTTGGTGACCTCTAGGGGAGTATGGGGAGGTCATCCTCCATTCCCTCCAGTGGTCATCTGGTCATTTGGGGCACCTTTTTGAGGCTTGGTCGTGAAAATAAAAGGACCAAGTAAACCCGGCGATATAGTGCTTATCGCCGCTTTTTTTTCCCCATTATCGGTGAAAGCGCCATCTGGTAACCACGCCCATGCCCGCCCATGTCCCACCTTCGCTAATCTACCGACACGCTCCCTTGAACTTTCGCCGGCGAAGCAATGGGAAAGCGGCGATGCTGTCAAAAATGCCGCTTTCGATTATACTGATTTCGCCGCTTTTAAGAAATCGTCAGCCATCTCCCAATTTGTGTCGGAAGATGGCCGGTGATCACTTTCGATTATAAGCTGGATAGTAACATAATAAGTGACGGCAGATAAAGACCTGAATGGTCCATCCAGTCTACCCAACTGTCACACTGATTATCAATTCATGATTAAATCAACAATGAATGTGATGTAAAATACTTGATTATGGTCTTTCTTTGGTATTTCTGGGACATAGACCATAGAAGTCCACCCGGCACCGTCCTTTCAGTACAACTACTAGAGTTGCTGTCGAAGCCCACTCCACCATATCTGTTTTATCATTTGCGAGACACAGACTGTAAAAGTCTGCCTAGTACTGTCCTCAGGTTCTAGCCACTGAAGTTGCTGTTGAAGCCCTTTCCAGCCCATCCTAAACTGGATTGCTATATACGGGACACAGACCGTACAAGTCTGCTTAGCACCGGCCCTAGTTCATCACAGCCAGAGTCACCATCTAAGCATCACTCAACACACCTACACACATGCAGCCTTTAAGTTTAGGGGGTTTTTTTAATACCTAAACACTGAAATCAGCATTGAATTTAAACACTGACTGCAGCATTTCAATCTATATCTAGATATTCAGTAATGGCTGATACCCGATACTGGTGATTAATATCTGGGTATAGAACGGTCGCTGAAAGTTATCTAGGTACTTCTGATATTCAGTGCCTGTAACTGGATATTAGGCCCAATTGTTTCCATTTCAGAGATGGCTATATAAAGTGTCTTATGATATGACATGACAAGTTTATATTAAAAAAAACTCCAATATAAAATGTCTTATATTCCCTGCTTTGTGATCTGAGAGAATTTAGTGCTTATTAATTACATGCTAAATTTTCATCCGAGATGTCTTTAATTCAGAGGCTTCATCAAGAATGTGCACTGGAAACTCTACGGAAACAGTCAAAGCAGGACAAGGCAGCAAGACAAAGGAGGAAAGAGCATCCTGGCAGGATCTGGGCAAACAGCTGAATGCAGAGCTAAAGGGAAAGTGCTCCCAACTGCATTTGTCTCCACGCAGGTCCCTCATCATTCTCGAGCACAGCAACACAATTGCAGAGGCACCAGAGAGGAGGTCAGAAGACAGTTGGATCCCATCTGGGAATAATTTAAATACTCCTGTCGCCTCTCTGAGGAAAAGCTGCAACAGTGCAGAAGATAGCACAGAAGCACAGAACTCAGTACCTGCCATGCTGCAATATAATGATGGTAGGTTTATATGTGTCTCATACAGCCTATGGATTCAGAAAGCCAAATGATTCCGTACACAGCACTGAGGATCACACACAGCGTCAATGATCCTCATCTCTTCCATAGTAGTCCTCTCCCCGCCCTCTCTCTCTCTCTCTCTCTCACACACACACACACAAACACATTATACATCACTGAAGCACTAGCACACTTTAAACCAAGGATCCATATACTAGTGCACCTCTTTTTTCATATGAAAGGACCATTCAGGAGAAGGTGAGGGCATGCTCCAGAGGTCCTACATAAAAGACAAAAAAGATGTATTTGGCAATAAAATATGGAGAAATGTTATTTTATGCTATATTACATTATACAGAGCTTCTAACCCACAAAAATAAAATTAGTTCATTGCAGATTACACTCAAGAGAGCCAGCAACAGTATTCCAGGAATTACAATCTAACCAACATAATTTCCCAATCTAATTAATATCTAGTTGCTCAGTAACAAAGTATAAAACAGTTATCAACTATCTAATTCCTGTAAAACATCATCAACTATCTAATTCTTAGACAGTACACGTTTTTATTTATTTATTCCAAACTTACTGTACCGCTTTAACTGACCTGCAGGACAAAGCGGTTTACAAACTCTAAAAAAGAAAATACAAAAACAGAAAAGGGAACTACAATCTGAATAGGAAAGAGTCATATCACTCAAACAAGAGTATCACACAACAAGTGATAAATAAAACAGTTTTAAGAACTTTATGAAGAGCTTGATAATTAGTAAGCAGACAAAAAATCCCCAAAGGTAACAAATTCCACTGGGATGTGATACTATTCAATGGGAGGAAGTAACAGTGCAGTAAAACAGAGTTCTAGTGGGTAGGGGAAGGCAGAAACCTCAAAACCTAAGCTGAAGTGAAATAAAAGACAACACATTTAAAAATGCACAATTTGGGGAGGAAGTGACATCTCTGGTAATGATGGATGCCAAAACAAGATGCTCCATTGTGGGTTTGAGCAAAAGCCCCAAGAAGCCAGACCTTGCATGTAATACAATACCAGAGAAATAGAAAGAGAAGCATTTCTTCCTACACTGTTGGTCCCAGGCTCTGGTTTCTACTTTTCTCTGTCTTCTCTTAACTTGCTGACCCAAGGTCTCCTGTCCATTTGACATTTCTTCTCTCTCCATGTCCACTATCCATCTTCTTCCATCTCTATGACTATCTTCCTCTATGTTCAGCATCTCCCTTTCTCTGTGTCCTATATTTCCCTGTCCAGCTTCTCCCCTCTCTTCATCCACCATGCCAATGTGTCTCTCTCCTCCCCCCCCCCCCCCCCCCCCAGCATCTGGCTTGCTTGCCTGCCTGTCCCCCCTCCTTCCTGCTGTGGGTTCAGTATTTGAGCCCCACTTCCTTCATCCCCTTGGTCTGGCATTTCATTCCTTTCCCTGACCTACCCCCTCCTGCAGGCCTAGCACCTCTCCCCCTTCCCTGCAGCCCCCTCCCACAAGTCCAGCACACTTCTCCCTTCTCTGCAGCCCCCCTTTCCACAACAAGTCTAGCACACTTCTCCCTTCCCTGCAGCCGCAGCCCCCCTCCTTCCACAACATATCCAGCACACCTCTCCCTTCCCTGAGTCCAGCCACCCACCCACAATTGAGCGTCCCTTGCTGGCTTTCCTCCCGCATGTTGAGGATTGCTGCAGTTTGGCTTCCTTCTCCTTCCACCACCGCCGCTGCAGTACTTACAGCTTACATTTTCAGGATGCCCAGCAGCGATTCAGAGAGGCACTCTGGAGTCTTCCCTCTGTCGCATCTGGTCAAATCACACACATGTGTGGATGGAGTTGAGGAGGGTAGCAGCACAGTGAAAGAGTTTAGGGATCTAAATAGCAGTCTTCTAGATGATCCGGAGATTATGAGCCAGATGGAACAACATCTTGAGGAATATATCCAATTAAATGATGTAGAGGGGATTTCACTGGAAGCACTCTGGGAGGGCCTTAAGGCCACAATATAATGTCATTTAATAGCAATTGTGGCCCAGAGGCAGAAACAAAGTAAGTGGAAACAACTTCCTTTGGCACTGGAGACGCACCAGGATAGAAGTATTTTAACCCAATTGACTCAACCACGTAGGAAATTGCAAGGTAAGGGTCCATTCACTATAATTTAAGAACTATTGAAACAGAGGTATTTCAAGTTCAATAGTAAAGCAAGAAGGTTGATGGCCCATAGGTTGAAATAGCTTTGTACAATGAATAATATTACAAGGATTAAGGGTAGTAATGGGGTAGATATATGGGAAGAGGCAGGAACTAGAGCTTGGTTTATTGAATTCTATAAGATTCATATACTCTGGAAGGGGAGTGGATGAGAGGAAAATTGAGAATTAGTTGGAGGGGGTACAATTGGGAAGAATAGCTACAGGTGGTGGAATGCTGTTGGACTGATCAATCTCTAAGATTGAAGCAGTACAGGCTGTCCGGTGTATGAAACCGGGGAAGTCCCCAGGGTTGGACGGCTTTACAGTAAAATTTTATAAGCAGTCCCCTGGTGTGTTTGTTTAGTTCTCTGGAGGTGGTGCTAAATTGCCCTATTATATGTGATTAGCAGGGATTACTGTTTATACCCAATGAGGGTAAGGAGCCAGTACAATTTGGGTCTTACTGCCAATGCTGACAGGCTTATGTGTTGGCTACCCAGGCTGGTCCATTAGGATCAGTTGGTATTTCTAATGGGGAGACAGGCAGGGGATAATATTCGGTGAGTATTGACTCTGGTGGATAGAGCCAAATGGACACATCAACCTATAATATTACTGCTAGTAGACACTGAAAAGCGTTCAACATGGTATCCTGACTTTTTATGTTTAAAGTGTTTGCTAAATTAGGACTGGGGTGGATCACTCAGGGCCTTGTTTACTAAGCAGCATTATAGCGTAAACATTTTTAATGTGCGTTCACCATGTATACGCATTAACCATGTATATGCCTACAATATCCCTATGCACATCTGGGGTGTGGGCTCGTGGTAGAGATCATAAGATTAGCTTATTTGCTGATGATATTTTGTTTACTTTAAACAGGCCAAGAGACATTTTGATAGGGGTAGTGAAGGACCTGGATGCATATGGAAAGATATCTGGGTTTTGGGCTAATATGTCCAAATTGGAGGTTTCAGACATCTTAGTTCCCTCGGATCAAATGGACCCCCCCCCCTTAGTATAAAGTGTAATAGGTTGCTGGGCGTTGCTCAGCCTCTAGGGCTAGCCGCCCTTCTCAGCAGCCTTTAGCATACAAGTCTTGTTCAACACAGAAACAAACAAAAAAAAAACACATCAGGATCAAATACAAACTTTCCCCTTTTATTGTTCTCATTCAGCTTGGGAGAACTCAGCCCAGGCTTCAGCCGCTGGTTCCCCTTTTCGGTTTCCTGGGGTGGAGCGGCTCCAAAAGAGAGACCCTAATTTAGTCCCTACCCGGGCTTGTTATAACACAGTCCCCATACAGCCTGGGTTCAATAAAAAAAAGAACAAACAAAAAAAACAGCTCAATACACCTTGGTTTTTAAATCCACAGTTCATGTAGCCAAGCTCTCCAAAATAGCAATATAACTTGGCTTTTTAAATCCCCCAGTTCAGGTAGCCAAGCTCTCCAAAATAGCAATATAACTTGGCTTTTTAAATCCCCCAGTTCAGGTAGCCAAGCTCTCCAAAATAGCAATATAACTTGGTTTTTTAAATCCACAGTTCAGGTAGCCAAGCTCTCAAAACAGCAATATAACTTGGCTTTTTAAATCCACAGTTCCTCTGGCTTTGCGCGGGCTCAAAGCCTGGGGTCCCACCCTCTTGGTCAGACTTTTACTTACTCTCTGACCTCCTCCCGCTTGACCCCTTTCCTTCTCTGGCCTGCTTAGCCAGTGACTGTCTTACTTCTGTGGCTTTCTCTGGGCCAGAGCTGATACATCCATGGGCTCCTCCAGGGTTTGCTCGGGTACTGTCAGTTCCATGGCCCAAGGCCCAAACTCCTCTTTCTCCTTCTCAGGAGCCCAGTCCATACTCTCCTCGCCCCACCCTCTTCCCAGCTGCTCCTCATTTTCCTCATTAACCCTTTCAGGCTTTTTCTCTTCTTTTTCCCACCTGTTCCACCTCTCTTTCCCCCAGGTTGGAGAATTAGTATTACTCCTTCTCCTGCAGCCCCCTTCTGGTGACTCTTGTGAATGCACCCTGGTTTGTCTCTCTTTTTCCCAAGGTGGCTGCTGGGATTTGTAGTTCTTGCCCCTAAGTTGTCTCTTGGGGAAAAGCGGCCGGTAAGGGAGAATCTCCTCTGTGGCTTTTTGGGGGTTGTAGGATCTGGTTCCCTGTGTTTCTCCCAGGTCCCTATGGTTTTCCACATTCCCTTTACATACCCCCCCCCCTTAAGCTCGCCTCTCTCCCTTTTCTTTCATTTGCTCCCTTTTCTTCGTCTACCCGGGATAGGGCGTCCACATGAGCCAAACACTTCCCAGGACGATGCTCCACCTCATATTGAAATGGCTGTAAAGCTAGGTACCATCGCATTAATCGTCCATTATTGTTTTTCATCATGTTCAGCCATTTCAATGGAGCATGGTCTGTTACCAGTTTGAATTTTTTTCCTTCCAAATAAACATTACATTCCTGTACGGCCCACCGTATGGCCAAGCATTCTCTCTCTATTGTGGAGTAATGCTCTTCATGGGGCAATAATTTTCGGCTCAAATATAACACGGGATGTTCTTCCCTGTTATGCTCCTGGGATAGTACCGCCCCCAACCCCCTCCCTGAGGCATCTGTTTGCAGGATAAAGGGCCTCTCGAAATCTACTGCCTTCAAGACCGGCTCTTGACACAGGGCCTTCTGCATCTGTTCAAAAGCCGTCAGTTCCCCCTCCCCCCATCTCAAATGATCAGGGTTCTTCCCTCTTAGCATGTCCGTTAAGGGGGTGGCCATAGCTGAAAACAGAGGGATGAAACGGCGGTAGTATCCTACCATTCCCAGGAAGCGCCTCAATTGCTTTTTGGTGTTTGGGCGGGGAAACTCCTGTATGCTTTTAACCTTATTTATCAAAGGCCTCACTTCCCCTCGGCCCACATTGTACCCCAAATACTTCACCCGAAATTGCGCAAAATGACATTTCTTTGGGTTCAGGGTGAGTCCTGCCTCTCGGAAAGCCTGCAGCACCGCCCCTACCTGTACCACATGGGTATCCCATTCCCCACTGTGTATGACCACATCATCCATATACGCCGCTGCGTAGGCCTGATGTGGTCTAAGAACCCGATCTAGCAATCTTTGACAGCTCGCAGCTGCTGAATTCAGGCCAAAAGGCAACCTCTTAAACTGGTACAGGCCCATTGGGGTGCTAAAAGCTGTCTTTGCCTGAGCCCCGGGAGTAAGTGGGATTTGCCAATACCCTTTTGTTAAGTCCAGGGTAGTGAGATATTGTGCGGTTCCTAACCGGTCCACCAGCTCCTCAATATAGGGCATAGGATAGGCGTCTGCCCGAGAAATGGTGTTCAGCTGGCGGAAATCGATACAGAACCGCCACTCCCCCTCGGGCTTGGGTACTAGCACCACGGGGCTGGACCAGGGGCTATTTGATTCCTCAATCACCCCAAAGTTTAACATTTCCTGTACTTGTTTTATTACCTCTTGCCTTTTCATGGGTGAAAGCCTATAGGGTTTTTGTCGTACTATCTTTCCCCTCTCCGTTACTATGTCATGCTGCACTAGCTGGGTACTTCCAGGGCAAGCTGTTAATACGTCCTTAAACCTTCTTAGTAAGCTCCCTAACTCCTTTTTTTGTACCGGGGTCAAATGGGGATTAACCCCCGGCTCCCCAGGCTGGAAAATATCCCTTATTTGGGGGCCTAACTCCTCTCCCTCTTTTTCTTCCACCCTAGCCTGTAAGCCTACCCTGGCTACCCAGGGCTTTATCAGGTTTACATGGAAAGTTTGGACTCTTCCCTTCTCGTTTTCTACCTCATACGTGAGGGGGCCTAAACGCTTCTTCACCACCCAGGGGCCCTTCCACCTAGAAGCGAACCTATGCGGGTCCTCCGAGATTAATATGAGCACTCTATCCCCTGGTTGAAACTCCCTTTCTTTAGTACCCCTATCATAATATTTCTTTTGGAGAATTTCCTGGATAGTGTGGTGGTCGGGCTCTAACCATCTTTTTAATAAGTCCATCAACCTATTGGCCACAGCTTTCGGGGTTTCTCCCTTTTCCCACTTAGTGGCGCGAAACTTCCGCCTATAGGCCTGGGTACTAAGGCCATAACGGTCCTTAATGGCCTCTTTCAGCCTCCCATAGTGGGCAGCATCGCCTGGAGACAGGTCTCTAAAGGCGGCCAGGGTCTCCCCTGCCAGGGAAGGGACTAAACGCATGGCCCACTGTTCTTGTGGCCAACTAGCAGCCACGGCCACCCTTTCAAAGGCTGTTAGGAAATCATCCACATTGTCCTGCTCTGTTAACTTTCCCCAGGTCAGTGTGTTCATGGATAGTGTTCCTACCGCACCGCTGTCTCCAGTCCATGTCCCTTGGAGCGGGGATCCCCCTCTGAAAGAACTCCTGGAGCATCTTTAGCACCGGCTGCTGTTGGTCTCTCGCCGCCGTCAAGGAGTCCTCCACCATCTTAGCTGTTAGTTCCTGCTGTTTTTGGAACTGCATGGTCATCCACGCGAAGATTTCCTTCGGATCCATCCCCTGGCTCCAGAACCGCCTCCTGGAAGAAAAAAAAAACAGAGGACCACTCCAAGTGCGATTTCCCCCACTTCCTTGGGTCTTTCTAAGATCCCTCCGGCCCCCACCTATCTAGGCCCCGCTTACCGGAACCCAAGATGGGTCTGCGCCTTTATCAGCGTTGGCCCCTCCGTCGGGCTTTTCTGCTGGGCTGGTCTCGACCTCCTCGAGCGACAGGTTCCAAAAAAAAAATTTTAGATCCCACTCCTGACACCAATTGTAATAGGTTGCTGGGCGTTGCTCAGCCTCTAGGGCTAGCCGCCCTTCTCAGCAGCCTTTAGCATACAAGTCTTGTTCAACACAGAAACAAACAAAAAAAAAACACATCAGGATCAAATACAAACTTTCCCCTTTTATTGTTCTCTCATTCAGCTTGGGAGAACTCAGCCCAGGCTTCAGCCGCTGGTTCCCCTTTTCGGTTTCCTGGGGTGGAGCGGCTCCAAAAGAGAGACCCTAATTTAGTCCCTACCCGGGCTTGTTATAACACAGTCCCCATACAGCCTGGGTTCAAAAAAAAAAGAACAAACAAAAAAAACAGCTCAATACACCTTGGTTTTTAAATCCACAGTTCATGTAGTCAAGCTCTTCAAAACCGCAATATAACCTGGCTTTTTAAATCCACAGTTCATGTAGCCAAGCTCTCCAAAATAGCAATATAACTTGGCTTTTTAAATCCCCCAGTTCATGTAGCCAAGCTCTCCAAAATAGCAATATAACTTGGCTTTTTAAATCCCCCAGTTCAGGTAGCCAAGCTCTCCAAAATAGCAATATAACTTGGTTTTTTAAATCCACAGTTCAGGTAGCCAAGCTCTCAAAACAGCAATATAACTTGGCTTTTTAAATCCACAGTTCCTCTGGCTTTGCGCGGGCTCAAAGCCTGGGGTCCCACCCTCTTGGTCAGACTTTTACTTACTCTCTGACCTCCTCCCGCTTGACCCCTTTCCTTCTCTGGCCTGCTTAGCCAGTGACTGTCTTACTTCTGTGGCTTTCTCTGGGCCAGAGCTGATACATCCATGGGCTCCTCCAGGGTTTGCTCGGGTACTGTCAGTTCCATGGCCCAAGGCCCAAACTCCTCTTTCTCCTTCTCAGGAGCCCAGTCCATACTCTCCTCGCCCCACCCTCTTCCCAGCTGCTCCTCATTTTCCTCATTAACCCTTTCAGGCTTTTTCTCTTCTTTTTCCCACCTGTTCCACCTCTCTTTCCCCCAGGTTGGAGAATTAGTATTACTCCTTCTCCTGCAGCCCCCTTCTGGTGACTCTTGTGAATGCACCCTGGTTTGTCTCTCTTTTTCCCAAGGTGGCTGCTGGGATTTGTAGTTCTTGCCCCTAAGTTGTCTCTTGGGGAAAAGCGGCCGGTAAGGGAGAATCTCCTCTGTGGCTTTTTGGGGGTTGTAGGATCTGGTTCCCTGTGTTTCTCCCAGGTCCCTATGGTTTTCCACATTCCCTTTACAAAAGTCAGAGATACAATATCTGGGAGTTAATATTGGGGGACAGGGAACCAATATATAGGATCTTAATTATGGCCCTATACTTAAGAAAGTCAGCCAGGCTTTAGAACATTGGGAAAAATTAAGTCTTTCCTGGTAGGTTGAATAGAGGTAGTTAAGATGATGGTGCTACCTCAGTTGATATATCTTTTTTTCCACCTTGCCTGTGGAGGTACCAGATAGGATGTTATCTTAAATTCAGCGGCAGTTTTCCTGGTTTATCTGGGCTTGCAGGCAGCCCCGGGTGGCTTGAGGGGGTTTTAGGGCTGAATAAGCAACAGGGAGGGCTGGCAGTCTCAGATGTAAAAAAGTACCATCAGATGGCACAATTGCGGGCCCTCCTGGTATGGCAGGCATAGGAAATAAAACAATCGGTGGAACTAGAACAAGCAGATGGGGAAGACAATACCATTAATGCATCTTCTCTGGCAACCTAGGAAAAAATTTCTTAGGGGGAGGATGAGGGGGTGTTACTACAGGGACTGTATAGGAATCTCACTGTATGGGTGTGGAAGAGGATCAGGGAGAAGTTATTAGGTTGCAAGAAATATTCTTTGCATACTCCCCTGCGCTATAATTTAGAGTTTTATCCAGGAAGGGAGCAGGCTCTATTTAACAGATGGGAGGAAAAGGACTTGGTGTGTGTGGGGCAGTTCTGTGATACACTGCATAAGAGTGTATATGCTTTTTGGGACTTACAGGTCCGCTATGAGTTACTAGCTCGAGATGTTTTCCTGTACTTACAGGTAAAGCATTATCTTCATACCTGAGGTATACTGCCTGGCTTAGGCCCTGGAAAAGCAATTTTGAGAGACTCTTAGGGTCTATGGTACTTAAGAGTGCAATATCACGGATTTACAAGAGCTTCAATGGGAGGGGGAACTATAAACTTAAATATATGCAAGATTAGGAGGCTGATCTGGGGATACCCCATGCGGATGGAGGAGTGGGAGGAGGTATGGAGGAAAAAGCAGAAATTGGGGATATCTGCTTTTATTGTTAAAAATGGGTATAAGGTTCTTTTAAACTGGTATTATATACTGTTGCGATTGTTGAAAATGTATAGGTGGAGTATGGGAAGGTATGTGGTGGGAGTGTGTTATCCTCCAAACCTTTTGGAAACAGATATTTTTTAATGCTTTCTCAAATCTTCCATCATCAGATAGCTCCTACCATGGAGGTTATGTACCTGAACTTTGCTGTGCCGAAACTAGATGAGGGAGAAGATGTGCGGCTACAGCTGGGGGTGATGGTAGTCAGAATAGTGGTTGCTGCACATTGGAAACAGAATGCTACCCCAGACTGGAGAAGGGTGGTGGTGAAAGTAGAGCAGTGGTATTCCATGTACCAACTAACGGCAATACATAAATTTAAACTGGGACTATTTGAAGAACAATGACTATGCTTTCAGCATTGGAAAATAATTTTGCTGAAAAAGTCTATGCAGACTACACAAACTATATAGATTATCTGGCCTTAAGCGCTCAGCAGAGGGATGGGAGGGGAGGTTGGTGGGGGGAGAATGGGGGGTGGGTATTACTGTTGGTTGACTTGTTTGTTAGATGAGTACTTGAAGAAACAACCTTCATCTACTGAATGTTGGTATTATTATTGCTTTATTTTTCAAAAAAAAACCTATAACGAAGTAAAAAAAAAAATGCACCTGTCAAGTGGCACATTTCCCCTTTTCTTTTCTCCATTTGCCAAACTCATGACTCAAGACTGCACTAAAAAATTTCTTTTCACCCCAACCTATGGAGAGTAGACTGTGGCTGGCCTCTGAGCTTCACTGTTCGATGACCTTTGTCCTCTTTTCTCCTCCTTCTTTCCTGTCTGCATTATGGAGTTTCTGTTTAATGGTTTTATTATTACAATCTTCCTTGGTGGCATAAACATCTAGAATGAAGTGACAAGACAACCCTATCCCTTCAGCACCAAGCTCCTAGCAGGTGCAGTAATAAGTACATTTAAGAAGCAGCTGAATGAGAGATTCAAAGTTGAGAAGCAGCTGAATGAGAGATGCAAGAGTCCCTTCCAAGTTTGCCAGAATTTGAATTTTTTTTACTATTTAAATAAAACAGAAATGTTGCAGATGATGGCAGATAATGATCTTAGGTCCATTTAAACTGCCCTGTTGACTTTTCCGCAGTCTTTATCCCCATATTTTTTTTGTTTCAGTTCACAGCCTTCCTCAAACTCCAGATGCATGCCCAAATGACAGCCCAGTGGTGGCTGTCTTCCCTAACTCTTTGGGATGAAGGACCTTACTTCTGTGCTGTCTTTAACCCCTGTGGCCCTGCCCTGCTGAACAGGAGTCTTGAATTAAAGACATCAGAGCTGTAATGCACAATTCTACAACCGGAGTCATGGAGTTGGCCCCAGTATTTGTATCTTTTAAGTACAATCTAAATTCAACTGTGCAGCAGGACCTTAGAGTAGTGGATCTCACCCTAGGCCTCGGGAATGCCTAACCAGTCAGGTTTTCAGGATATCCACAATAAATATGCATGAGATAGATTTTCATACCACACAGCTGATGCTTGCAGATTTGTCTCATGCATATTCATTGTGGCTATCCTGAAAACCCAGTGGCGTTCCTAGGGGTGGGGGCGGTCAGCCCCGGGTGCACACCGCTGGGGGGGGGGGGGGGGTGCGGCGCACGCCTGTCCGTCGTTCGTTCCATGCTTCCTCTGCCCCGGAACAGGTTACTTCCTGTTCCGGGGCAGAGGGAGCATGGAACGAATGACGGACAGGCGCATGCGGCACCCCCTCGGCGGCGTGCACCCGGGCGGGGGGTTCTTTCGCAGGGGGGGGTGTCCCTTCACCGGGGGGGGGTCGCGCTGCACCCGGGGGGCAGGGCGCATCGGCGATCCGTCCCGGGGGGCGGGGCGCATCGGCGATCCGTCCCAGGTGTCAGCCCCCCTAGGAACGCCATTGTGAAAACCTGACTGACTGGGTGTGTCCCGGGGAATGGGTTGAGAACCCCTGATTAGAGCCCAGCACTGCAGAAAGAAAGTAAGAAGTCCTGAGAACTGTTTTTGTATCTAATTTAATCTGTGCTTCACATTCTGCTTCAGACAATCAGCTGAAACCCAGATATCGGTTGAAGCCCTTCCAGAACAGGCGCGCCATCTCAGTACATGAAGAACAGCTCAGGGACCAGGCAGGCATGTCAGAGCTGGAAGGTAAGTGTGAGCGATATTCATGGATAGAAAGCCTTATGGATTACTGGGTCATGTGCACAGAAATAGGTGTAAAATTGCATGTTTTACTTATTCTTCAAACTTGATGTGTACCACCTTATATAAGACACAAATTGGAAGGCCCAGGTTCAAATCTCACAGTAGCTCCTTGTAGCCTTGGGCAAGTCACTTAACCCTTCCTTGTCTTGGGTATGATACTGGGCAGGTTCTGACAGCAGTAATTTGGGCAGCAGCCTCACAATGCACAGATGGCAATGGCAGGCCTCTTGCGTATCATGCCAAGAAACCATGCGGAACTGGTCACCAGGAGTCAGTTTGACTCAAGGGCACATCTAGATCCAGACATGTTGTACATAGAACAGGGCCATATGTCAGAGCTGGGTGGTGAGTGTACTGAAATAGGATTAAAAGTAACTTTACAGAGTTGTGTTAGTTTCTGAGCCCAGAGTTGTGTTTTGTAGCTGAACATCAAGTGTGTGCATAGGTAGAGTTAAAGATATAAACAGATGTGCTTAATTCTTCTTTTTGGTCCCAGCAGTTAAGTTTTCTCCTATTCCTTTGGGCTTTCAGACCAATCTGATTTGCTGTGGTCTTCATTGGCAACTTCCTGGGATTTTTTCCCGTTTCATAAATCCATCTTAACTTACATAGCCCAGTCAGTGCAGGAATAATACACCAGGTATGCACCAGGTCTCCTCCAGAACTCTGTTGTCACAAGCTCTGAGTCCAGTTACAACATGCAGCTCCAGAGCCACTACAGCAGCCTTCCAGTCCAGGGGTTCTTAACCCACTCCCATGGACACACCCAGCCAACCAGGCTTTCAGAATATACACAATGACTACATGGGAGATAAATTTGCATGCAGTACCTCCTTTGTATGCAAATCTATCTCATGCACATTCAGTGTGGATAGCCTGAAAATCTGATTGGCCGAGTGTGTCCTGAGGACTGAGATAAGGACCACTACTCTAGTCTCTTTAAAAACTTTTGTACCGTTTTTCAAACTTCACTGATTTCTTTTGGAGGCTACCAGACTTCTGTTTATGTTTCAGGTGGCATCTTACCTCAGTATTATTAAGGGACAAAAGCACTTTCTCCAGAACCAAATCTAATAAAGTTACTGCTTATAGCATATAGCATATATAGCAGTGGTTTCCCAACCTATTCTGGTTATCCACAATGAATATGCATGAGATAGATTTGTATACACTGGCCCCCTTGCATGCAGCTTTATCTTATGCATATTCATTGTAGATATTCTGAAAATCCAATTGGCTGTGGGTCCCCTAGGACAGGTTTGGTAACCAGTGGCTTATAGGATGCCTGGGCCACCTAATTTCTCTCTGACGAAGAAGGGCAACCTTCGAAAGCTAATCAAGAAATGTATTAAGTTATGTCCAATAAAAAAGGCATCATCATATTTTCTTTTCCATGTTTTATTTTGTTTGATTTCTATTGGTAACCTTGTAGGTGTAAAAATTCCTCTGCTCAGGCAGCAGAGGTCACCAGCGAAGAAACGGAAGAATAAACCTGAAACCGAGCTGGTCTCCATGGCGGGCAGTCAGACGCAGGCCACTTCAGAAGTTGAAGGTACTGAGAGATCTGCTGATGAGCACATTCCATTCCAGTGATGGTACACTTGTAATAGGAAAGGGTTTCCATACTCTTAATTCACACCAAAGTTTTTGTTGGCTGCTGTAATCCTGCCGAAGCTATTCAAAAGGTCTTCTTCTGTTTCCCTACACAGACTCTGACACCACCAGGATAGGATGGCATTTTCTTGGTATCCATATGACATATCTCTAAGATGCACAGTGCTGCTGAGGGAGACTCAACCAAGGGACAGCAGGTCCTGTGCACCCAGCAAAATTTGGCCCAGGAGTTCATAGGCCACACTCATCCAGCAACGTACAGGCCCAAATGCTCACAGATTATGCTCCCAGTAATGTTATATGTGATCAGCAACACCCACCTCAAATTATATACATCCAACATTTTTCTCAGGCAAGAGAGAGATCAGCCCAGTGGCTCTCAGATTACTTGGTGATATTTTGCTTAAGATTCCTGAATCACATGCACCCAATAATGCTCACTCCGCACTTGTACCAGCAATACTCAGCCTGAAGCTCATGGGTCACATATACAGAATGATATTGTGCTGGAGGCTCACAGATCACACACAAGATATCCAAGACTGATAGTTTGTGTATGTGTGTGTTCCACCCTAAGAAAACTCAAATTTTGTGCTTCTTCGTAACACCACCACCCCTCCTTCCTTCCTTAAGCAATAGGTCACTGTCACAGCGGCTGGAGATACACAAGCTGCGGGTATCCAGGAGTACAAGTGGTAACTCAAGCCCTGCTCTGTGATCTCAAAACACTGCAGGAAGGAAAGAAGAAGCAGATGGGCATCTCATGTTTTTATATTTCTTAGCCTCTTTTAAGGTGTTCGTCAGAAATACAATTGGTTGTAACAATTCTACACACCTGCAGACTTGCTCCAAATTTTGTCACAATTGTTTTATTTTTCTTTAACCTCCGTTCATAAAGTATTTTGTTAGCTGTACTGTGGGTCCCAAAGTGATTTGAAATAAGTTATAAAACAAGTACTAAGTAGGTCTCTCCACCCAGGTATGGTATATGCGGTAGTTCAATGTGGTGGTGGTGGTAACTGGATGAGCATCCTATGGGATGAAATTGAGGTGAAGAATTAGCAGGGTGGATGTAGTTTTAGACATACATTCAAGTTCTGTGTACCCAGTAGTGGCAGTGGTTATGAAAACATTCTGGGTTTTTTTCTTCTGGCCCAAAATCTCGTAGGTGATGTGAAGGAGGAAGAATCAGAATTTTTGGGGTGGTCAAAAAACTTTCCTTTGCTCCTTCAGACATCTAGCAAACTGCCCAGATGGAGCCTCCAGCGCCACAAGCCTTCATTCACAACAACTTCCTTCCTCACATCCGTTTCTCCATTGCTTCCACTGGTAGAGAGACAGGGTGCAATTCCTGCCAGAACCTGCAAGTTGATGTCACTATTGAGTATTGTTGTTACGCCCTACCACTTAAAGCTTTGAATGATGCCTCTACAGAATACCATTTTTAAAACATTCTGACTGATACTCAAAACGGTTGAACAGGGCAACAGTCTCTCCTGCCCAGTTAAATCACTTCTGGCTGCCTAACTGGTGATATTCAGCAGCACTTAACCAGATAGTGCCACTAAATATCACCACAAATTGTCCCTGCACTCTGAAGTTAGTGCCGGGCTGGTCCATGAACAGAGCCTGGGAGGAGCTGATATTAAAATTGCTAACCGGTTAAGTAAGAGAATAAAGTTAGGACAGTCAAAAGGCTGTCCTAACTTTAGCTGCAGAGCTAACCAGGCACCGGTCTGAATATCAGCTGGTAACCGGTTACCTCCCAGAAGGAGCTGATGAGTTTCCTGGGGCCCCTTTCTCCCTGTATCACAATCCTCCCCTCCCTCCCTGAAGCAAGTAGGTAGCAAACAGACTGCCCATCTCCACCCACTGTAGGCCCACTCGCTCCTGCCCTTCATGTCTCCTGTTCCAATATGGTCACCTCAACCCCTAGCGGCAGTCTCACAGTATAGTACAGACTGCTATTGAGATTGATGTAGGGGAAGCCACTACTAGCCCTGGGATTGGTAGCATAGAATATTGCTACTATTTGGGTTTTTGCTAGGTACTTGTGACCGGGATTTCCCACTGTTGGAAGCAGGATACTGGGCTAGATGGACCATTGGTCTGACCCAGTATGACTCTTATGTTCTTATGAGGCTGCCACTAGGGGTTGTGGCAGCCATATTGGAACAAGAGCAAGTGGACATCACTCCTGCCCAGTGAACCCCACTAGACCACCAGGCAGGGCCGCCGAGAGACAGAGCTGGGCCCGAGGCAGGGCCGCAACAGCTGTGGCCGCCCATCCTCCCCTCATTCCCTCCCCACTTGGGCAGCCACCACCCCTGTCCTCCTTACCTTTCTGCCTCTGTTCCTCCCTCAGTCTGTCACTCTCTTGATCCTGTGTGCTGGGACCCGCGTTATTACATTAACGCAATCACCTAGGTCCCGACACAGAGCAAGAGAGAGACAGGTAATCTTGCCCCTCCTCTTGGCAGCCCTGCCACCAGGCCTTAAAACATAGCACAGGGACCTTACAGAAGGGGTAGAGGTAGGAGGGGGCCTGGTCGCTAGCTACTTGCTTCAGGGAGGAAGGGAAAGAGGAGGTTCATGATCGAGAGAGCAATGGTGGTTCAGAGGTGGGAAGCGAACCTATGTTCACTTATGTGATTCCCAGCCAGTATTCAGTCAGGCCCACATAAATGTCTTATGTTGGTCCCAGCTGAATATCAGCCGGGACCTGCATAATCCCTAGCAACTTCCTTATCCTGAATTAGCCCCACATATTCAATGTCATGGCCCTGCATATAATATCTGGGACTAATTCTGTCTGCAGCAGTCAGAGTTTAAAAAAAAATGCTGCCATGGGCTGAATATTGATCAGATTCTTTTTTTTCCGTATGCATTGTGGTCCTGACCATACATACAGGCCATTATAGTTGGTTGTTCTGTACACTTTTAAATATTGAACAACACAAAGTACAGCTTTCTATTCCATTTCACTTATCCATTTTCAGATGCCATTAGAATATCTTGATAACCATAATTTCCCCATCAAGCATCTTTAGCTATTCTGTATATATGTTTAACACATCTGAGCGTTGTTTGCCTGTGATGTCACTGTTCCTCAGTTTTGAACATATTTATTTATTTGTTTCATTTGTATCCCACATTTTCCCACCTATTTGCAGGCTCAATGTGGCTTACATAGTACCGTAGAGGCTTTCGCCAATTCCGGTATGAACAAATGCAAAGTGATTTTATGGTAGAATAAGGTTCATGTGTGACATTAGGGATCTTGGAGTGGAAGAGTTATTTTATGTCCATTTGGTTTGTTGTGTTGCAGGGATTCAGGTTTTTAAGTTGGGTCAGTGGGGTATGCCTTTTTGAACAGGTTTGTTTTTGAATATATGGCCTAATATTCAAAAGCACTTAGTACCATATAGTAATATGGTAAATGATGGCAGATGAAGACCTGCATAGTCCATCTAGTCTGCCCAATAAGGTAGACAGAGTTGTACGTTCTGCTCTGTGCAGCTTACACCCTCCATGCCCTATTTAAAGTGTGAAGGTCATTTAATTTTGCTTTGATTCTATCCTCTTTCTATATAGGAATCCTGTGTTTATCTCACGCGTTTTTGAATTTGGTCACTGTTTTTCTCCCCATCACCTCCTCCAGGAGGGTATTCCAGGCATCTACCATCATCTACATGAAAAAGTACTTCTTGATGTTACTCCCCACCCTTTAACCTCAATTTATGTCCCCTAGTTCTACTGCTTCCCTGTCTCTGAAAAGATTTGTTTGTATATTAATACCTTTCAGATACTTAAACATCTGTATCATATCTTCCCTGTTCCTCCATTCTTCTATAGTTAAGTGCCCTCTATGTTAATGTTCAGTAGGTGTATAGAGATAGTGCTTCTGAAATTTTATTTATTTATTCATTTGCTACATTTATAGCCCGCCTTTATCCAAGGCAGGTAACAATATTCACATACATAGTCTTGAATACATAACAGTCGCTAGGCAATTTAAGACATGATCACTAAGCTGTTTCAAACCAAGAGAAAGAAGCAACAAAAAAAAAGAGCCGGAGAAGGAGACAGATAGGTCAGTCACATATGTTTTCAAACTAAAAATGCTTCCACATACAGATGTGTTTTTAGTAGTCACTTAAATTGTTGAGCATCTTCACATGATCTCAGTTACCCGGGTAGAGCATTCCATGCGGATGGGGCAGCAAAAGAGAATGCTCGCAGTTTTGTCTCAGCGTAGTTATATGATTTAGCGGGAGGTAAACTTAGCTGATGTGACATCTCAGATCTTAGTGCTCGTTTTGGTTTATATGATTGCAGGAAATTCCAAAAATAAGCTGGAACATTCCCAAATATACGTTGGTGCATCAGTACAGGACTCTTGAATTGAACTCTGTAAGTTACTCGGAGCCAGTGCAATTTTTTGGAGTAATATTTTCAGATCTTGGGATTCCAGTGCAGCTGCGTTTTGGATGATCTGCAGAGCTTGGGTTCAGGATACTGATAGTCCCAGAAGTAGAGAGTTACAGTAGTTGATCTGTGTCAGTATCAAGCTCTGTACAATTGTCCAGAAGTCAGGAGGTGTTACCATACCTTTCAGCTTGCTCATCACACAAAGTTGAAAAAAAGAGGTTGAGATCACATGTCTATATGTTTTTGCATTGTCAGATTGGTATCTAGGAAAGCTCCCAAACTATAGACAAAGGGCTTCATAGTCACTTTTTCACCATGAATCAAATAGACTAAAAACTCTACAGGACACTTGGCCAGGATGAAGAGACAGATGTAGAAATGTTATCAGAAATTAGGGAGGCTAACAAACTGGGGAACACGATAATAGTGGATGATTTCAATTACCCAGATATTGACTGGGTAAATGTAACATCAGTGCATGTTAGAGAGGTGAAATTCCTTGATGGAATCAAGGACTGCTTTATGGAGCAGCTGGTTCAGGAGCCAACAAGAGGAGGAACATTCTAGACCTAGTCCTTAATGGAGCGAATGATCTGGTGCAGGAGGTAATGGCGCTGGGGCCTCTGGATAACAGTGATCATAACATGATCAGATTTTATATATATAAGCTCTGGAGTAAGTACACACAGGAAATCCAATACATTGGCATTTACTTTCAAAATGGAGACTATGATAAAATGAGAAGAACAGTGATAAAACAACTTTGAGGAGCAGCTGCAAAGGTAAAAAATTTACATCATGCGTGAATGCTGTTAAAAAATACCATCCTGGTAGCCCAGGCCAAATATATTCCTATTAAAAAGGGAGGAAGGAAGACCAAACGACAGTCGGCATGGTTAAAAAGTGAGTAGAAAGAAGCTATTAGAGCTAAAAGAAAATCCTTCAGAACATGAAAGAAGGTTCCAACTGAAAATAATAGGAAACTGCATAAAAAATGGCAAATCAAATGCAAAGCGCTGATAAAGAAGGCAAAGAGAGACTTTGAAAAGAAGATTGCGTTGGAGGGCAAAAATGCATAGTAAAAACTTTTTTAGGTATATTAAAGCAAGAAGCAAAAGAATTGGTTGGACCGCTAGATGACCGAGAGGTAAAAGGGGAATTCAGGGAAGACAAGGCCATAGCAGAGAGATTAAAGTAATTCTTTGCTTCGGTCTTCACCTAGGAAGATGTGGGAGAGATACCGGTGCCAGAAATGGTATTCAATGCTGACGAGTCAGAGAAACTGAATCAAATCTCTGTAAACCTGGAAGATATAATGGGGCAATTTGACAAATTACAGAGTAGCAAATCACCAGGACCAGATGGTGTACACCCCAGATATTGATAGAATTGAAAAATGAACTTGCAGAAGTATTGTTAATAATGTGTAATTTATCTTTAAAATCAGCATGGTGCTGGAAGATTAGAGGGTGTCCAGTGTAAACGCCGATTTTTAAAAAAGGGTTCCAGAGGTGAGCCGGGAAATTACAGACTGGTGAACCTGACGTTGGTGCCGGTCAAAATGGTAGAGATTATTATAAAGAACAAAATTACAGGGCGTATTCAAAGCATAGATTAATGAGATAAAGCCAACATGGATTTAGTGAAGAGAAATCTTGCGTCACCAATGTACTACATTTCTTAAAGGGTGAGCCGGTTGATATTGTGTATCTGGATTTTCAAATGGTGTTTCCATATCATCAAGCTGATCAATCCATAGACTGGTGGGTTGTGTCCATCTACCAGCAGGTGGAGATAGAGAGCAAACTTTGCCTCCCTATATGTGGTCATGTGCTGCCGGAAACTCCTCAGTATGTTCTCTATCTCAGCAGGTGGTGGTCACACACAGCAGCAGCTCTGGCTAGGCCTCCAAGCCTAATCCTTAGGTTTTGTTGAGGCCTGGGGTTGAGGGCTCTTTTGAGCAAGTGCAAACCTGGTGGTGCCAGGTCCCTCCTTTTTCTCCCCCCTCCCGCTGGCTCCGTTTAAAAAAAAAAAAAAAAAAAAAATATTTTTAAACGTCTTTAAAGGCGTTTAATTCGACGTTTCTTTAAACGTTCATTGCAGCTACTCACTGGGACACCAGTTCGTTACAGCTCGGAGCGGCAAGCAGGTAATTTTACCTTTTTATAGCGGGCAGGGGGTTCCCCGATTCTTCTCCTCGTGGCAATGGCGTCGGAGGGCGAGGGCGCAAAGGGTGGCTCCCCGGATCGCTGGAGCGCTTCTTGAGGGATGCGGGGGTTTTACAACCTGATTCGCCCTTGATGGGTGATAGTTTAGTGACCGATGAATGTCCCGGTCGTTCCTCCGGCGTGGCGGTTTTTCCTGCCATAAACGCCCATCCCCCGCTCCTCGCCTCCGCCATCTTGGCCGGCCACGCGGCTCGGACGGCTTCTTCGGGGCCGCCCTTGAGGTTGGAGACATTAATGCCATGAACGCCCTTATTTTGGGCGACGGCACAAAAGCGGCTAAAGTTAAGCGCCGTTCTTCCCGCGCGGCTCCTTCACGGAGTTTCGCGCCGGACGCCATTTTGGAATGCGCAGCATGTCTCTCCCCCGCTATTGCGAGCGCTGGTTGAGAGTGCGTCTAGGGCCGTTGCCCAGGCTGCGGAAGTGCACAGTCTGGGGGGTTTCTCCCCCGAGTTTGTTTTGCTGCTGCATCAGGCTTTCCTCATGCAAAACGCTGCACCTGCTCCCTCTTCTGATAAGAGGTTGAGGTTCCCAGAGGTAAACGCCCTCGGGTTGATTTCCAGGCCTTGGAGGACTTTTGTCTCCTCCGATGTAGATGAGGGCAGCGTGTCTGAGGTCTCCCAACGATCCTTTGCGGATTCCTTGGAGGAGATAGATCCCCGCTCGGATGGAGCGGATGACCCCTCTGCAGCGCGGCTTTTAGCCCAGAGGATTTGCCCAACCTGTTGTTACAGGCCATGGACACTTTGAAGATTTCCTCTCCGGAGGACGTCTCTCCCTCAGCCCCTGTTGGCTCTGCCATTATGCTGGGGACGAAGCGCCCGCCTAGAACCTTCCACGTGCATGATGCCATGCACACCTTAATTGCGGCTCAATGGGATGTCCCGGAAACGAGCCTTAAAGTGGCTAGGGCTATGTCCCGCCTCTATCCTTTGGCTGTGAGTGAACGTGAGGCCTATCTGTGGCCTACCGTGGATTCTTTAATCACTGCGGTGACTAAGAAAACGGCGTTGCCGGTGGAAGGTGGCACGGCCCTAAAGGACGCCCAAGACAGAAGATTGGAGGCGGCCTTAAGGTCGTCCTTTGAGGCAGCTGCTTTAAGTTTGCAGGCCTCAGTTTGCGGCTCCTATGTGGCCAGGGCGTGCCGGACTATGGTGCAGCGGGCTTCCCCCTCGGATCATTCCTTGAGGGCTGATTGGCCGGCCCTGGAATCGGGCTTAGCCTATTTGGCAGACTTGCTGTATGATGTCTGGAGAGCCTCAGCTAAAGGCATGGCTCAGACAGTCTCTGCGCGGCGGTGGCTTTGGCTGAATCATTGGTCTGCTGACCACGCCTCTAATTCCCGCCTGGCTAGATTGCCTTTTAAAGGCAAGCTGCTCTTTGGGGTCGAGCTGGACAAAATCGTGACCGATCTCGGCACGTCTAAGGGCAAGAAATTACCAGAGGTCAGGGCTCGGGTTAGTACTCGTCCCGATACCTCCAGAGGACGGTTGCAGGAAGCCCATCGGTACCGCCCGGGCAAGTCGGGTTCCTCTGCCCCCTCTTCCTTCAAGAGGAATTTCTCCCCCAAGCAGCATTCCTTTCGCAGAGACCCGCCGTCCCGGAGGTGCTCCCTCCGGTCCTCCCCCAGGGTCTCGTACCCAATGACGGGGCCTTGGTCCACGCCCCAGTGCAGATTGGAGGACGGCTGTCCTCGTTTCTGGGCGAGTGGACCACTATAACTTCAGACGCGTGGGTGCTGGAAGTCATCAGAGACGGCTACAAGCTAGAGTTCTGCCAACCCTTAAGAGACGGGTTGTACTCTCTCCCTGCAAGTCTCCGGTCAAGCTGTGGTAGTGCAGCAGACCTTGGACAACCTGATCCGCCTGGGTGCGGTCGTTCCGGTGCCAAAAAATCAGATTGGCAAGGGACGTTACTCCATTTACTTTGTGGTTCCAAAGAAAGGAGGTTCTGTCCGGCCTATCCTCGACCTCAAAGGGGTCAATCGGGCCTGGAAAGTGAGGCACTTTCGCATGGAGACTCTCCGCTCTGTTATAAGCGGCAGTGAAGGCAGGAGAGTTCTTGGGCTTCCTTGGACATCAAGGAAGCGTACCTGCATATTCCCATCTGGCCTCCTCTCCAACGCTTTCTGCGTTTTTACAGTCCTGAGATGACACTTCCAGTCAGAGCCCTCCCTTTCGGGTTGGCTACTGCTCCGCGGACCTTTCCAAAGTAATGGGGGTCATAGCGGCCTTCCTGCTAAAGGAAGGAGTACAAGTCCATCCTTATCTGAACGACTGGTTGATCCGAGCCCCCTCTTATGCAGAGTGCGGCAAAGCTATGGACCGGGTAGTTGCTCTTTTGAGCTCCCTGGGATGGATCATCAACTGGAAGAAGAGCCAGCTGCGCCCGACTCAGTCCCTGGTGTATCTGGGAGTTCGATTCGACACCCAAGTGGGCAGAGTGTTCCTGCCAGACAATCGGATTGTCAAGCTTCAGGCTCAGGTGGACTAGTTCCTAGTAGCCTCTCCTATTCGGGCTTGGGACTACGTGCAGCTGTTGGGCTCTATGACGGCCACGATGGAAGTAGTGCCCTGGGCCAGGGCTCATATGAGACCACTACAGCTATCTCTGCTGCTGCGCTGGACTCCGATGTCGGAGGATTATGCTGTGCGCCTTCCCGTGGACCCAGCAGTGCGCAAGGCGCTGAGCTGGTGGACGCAGACAGACAAGTTGTCTGCAGGATTGCCTCTGGTGACCCCGGAGTGGATTGTCGTCACGACAGACGCCTCTTTGATGGGCTGGGGAGCCCACTGCTTGGGAAGGACAGCGCGGGGCTCTAGTCTCCTGCAGAGGCAAGTGGTCTATCAACCTCCTGGAACTCAGAGCCATTCGGTTGGTGTTATTGGAGTTCATCCCGGTACTGGTGTTGAAGCCTGTACGGGTCCTGTCGGACAATGCCACGGCTGTGGCCTATATCAACCGCCAGGGAGGTACCAAGAGCGCCCCTCTAGCCAAGGAGGCTATGAGTCTTTGCCAGTGGGCGGGAGCGAACCTGGAGCAGCTTTCAGCGGCCCACATTGCCGGAGTCATGAATGTCAAGGCGGACTTTCTCAGTCGCCATACCTTGGAGCCCGGAGAGTGGCAACTATCTGCTCAGCGTTCTTGGACATCACGAAGCGCTGGGGCCAGCCGAGCCTAGATCTGATGGCGTCATCGGCCAATGGGCCAAGTGCCGCGCTTTTTCAGCAGAGGACGGGACCCTCGATCCCTGGGAGTAGATGCTCTTCTCCAACAGTGGCCGACACAAGAGCTCCTCTATGTGTTCCCGCCCTGGCCCATGTTGGGCAGGGTGCTAGACCGGGTGGCAAAGCATCCCGGCAGGGTAATCCTGGTGGGTCCGGATTGGCCCAGACGTCCCTGGTATGCGGACTTGTTCAGGCTCTCAGTCGACGATCCTCTGCGGCTGTCAGTGGAGCAGGGCCTGTTACATCAGGGTCCCGTGGTGATGGAGGATCCCTCTCCCTGTGGTCTTACGGCCTGGCTATTGAGCGGCAGCGTCTGAGGAAGAAGGGCTTCTCAGACAAGGTCATCGCCACTATGCTGAGAGCGAGGAAGCGCTCTACTTCTACTGCTTACGCCAGGGTTTGGCGTATCTTTGCAGCATGGTGTGAAGCAGGCTCACTTTCCTCCCTTCACTGCTCCAATTTCTTCAGTGTTGGCGTTCCTGCAAGAAGGTCTGGAGAAAGGCCTGTCGCTCAGTTCCCTTAAAGTCCAGGTAGCGGCTCTGGCTTGCTTCAGGGGCCGCCTGAAGGGTGCTTCCCTGGCTTCGCAGCCAGATGTGGTGCGCTTTCTCAAGGGAGTTAATCACCTGCGCCCTCCTCTGCACTCAGTGGTGCCTGCGTGGAATCTCAGCCTGGTGCTAAGAGCATTGCAGAAGCCGCCTTTGGAACCCTTGTCGAGGGCATCTCTGAAAGACCTGACGTTGAAAGCAGTCTTTTTGGTGGCTATCACTTCAGCCAGAAGAGTTTCCGAGCTCCAGGCGCTCTCATGTCGAGAGCCTTTTCTGCAGTTCACTGAGGCAGGAGTGACTACTTCGCACAGTGCCTTCCTTCCTGCCCAAGATTGGTTCTCGCTTCCATGTGAAATCAGCAGCTCTGTCTCCCTTCCTTTCGTAGGGAGGACTACCCAGAGGAGTACTCCGCTCTTGAATATCTGGATGTGAGACGAGTCATCATCAGATACTTGGAAGTGACCAATGATTTCCGGAAATCGGATCATCTGTTTGTCCTGTTTGCAGGTCCTCGTAAGGGTCTGCAGGCTGCTAAGCCTACAGTGGCAAGATGGGTCAAGGAAGCCATTGCATCGGCTTATGTGGCCGCGGGGAAGGTGCCGCCTATCCAGCTGAAGGCTCACTCCCACGAGAGCTCAGGCGGCCTCGATGGCAGAGGCCGGATCCGTCTCCTTGGAAGAGATATGCAAGGCGGCAACGTGGGCTTCGGCTCATACATTCTCCAAGCATTACCGTTTGACTGTGGCTGCACGGGCGGAGGCCCGGTTTGGAGCTTCAGTGTTGAGGTCAGGGATTTCTATGTCCCGCCCTGGGTGAGTACTGCTTCGGTACATCCCACCAGTCTATGGATTGATCAGCTTGATGATATGGAAGGTAAATTATGTATAATCATACCTGATAATTTCTTTCCATAATCATAGCTGATCAATCCATAGCCCCTCCCAGATATCTGTACTGTTTATATTCTGGTTGAATTTTAGGTTCAAGTTTAGCCTTCAGTTACTTCAGGAGGACTTTGTGTTCAAGTTCTTCTTTCACTTGGATTCTTCAAGAGTTGAGACGAGTTTGTGTTACAGTGAGCTGCTGCATTCCTCTCCCCTCCGTTTTACGGGCTGGATTGAGACATAATTCTGCCGGCACTCCCTCCCGCTTCGTGCGGCTGGTAAGGGCAGCTTTGTACCCCTCCCGCTTCGGCGGTGTTAGGGTCAGTCAGCTCCTCCCGCGGTTGCGGTTGCAGGATAAGCCAATCCCCCCCATCGGCGGTGGTGGTGTCCCGCCCCCCTCCGCGGGGATGAGCTGGACGGATTCCCCTCCCCCACTTGTGTGGGGATGAGCTGGGTTAATTCCCCTCCCCCCGTTTCGGCGGTGGTGAGCTGGGCAGAGTGTCCCTTCGTGGG
The DNA here is from genome assembly GCF_901765095.1 of Microcaecilia unicolor. Taxonomy (NCBI): domain Eukaryota; kingdom Metazoa; phylum Chordata; class Amphibia; order Gymnophiona; family Siphonopidae; genus Microcaecilia; species Microcaecilia unicolor. The sequence goes on from NC_044035.1 coordinate 185,026,805, forward strand.
TGTAATCTCTAAGTGCTGAGTCCTGCGATGGAGCTTTGATATCGACATACTGAGGAGTTTCCGGCAGCACAATACCACATATAGGGAGGCAAAAGTTTGCCTCTCTATCTCCACCTGCTGGTAGATGGACACAACCCACCAGTCTATGGATTGATCAGCTATGATTAATGGAAAGAAAATTATCAGGTATGATTATACATAATTTTACCTTGATAAAGTACCTCATGAAAGACTGCAGAGGAAATTGGAAAGTCATGTGATAGGAGGTAGTGTTCTTATTCTTGGATTAAAAATTGAAAGTAGGGTTAAATGGTCTATATTCTCAATGGAGAAGGGTAGATAGTGGGGTTCCACAGGGGTCTGTGTTGGGACCGCTGCTTTTTAACATATTTATAAATGATCTAGAGATGGGAATAACTAGTGAGTTAATTACATTTGCCAATGACACAAAGTTATTCAAAGTTCTCAAAATTGTGCAAAGTACAAATTAGCGATGGAGGCAACCTCACGAGACTGGGAGACTGGGCATCCAAATGGCAGATTCTGTTTAATGTGAGGAAGTGCAAAGTGATGCATGTTGAAACCCTCTGCTCGGTGTGTGGTGGAGGCTAAGAAAGCAAATAGAATGTTAGGTATTATTAGGAAAGAAATGGAAAATAAAAACAAGGATGTTATAATGCATCGCTTCATGGTGCGACTGCACCTTGAATACTGTGTGCAATTCTGGTCACATCTCAAAAAGATATAGTGGAATTAGAAAAGTACAGAGAAGGGCAACAAAAAAGATAAAAGGGATGGGATGACTTCCCAATGAGGAAAGGTTGAAACGGCTAGGACTCTTCAGCTTGGAGAAAAGACGGCTGGTGGGAGATATGATACAGGTATATAAAACAGCTGAAATGGAGTAGAAAGTGGGGTAGACGGGAATCGCTTGTTTACTCTTTCCCAAAATACTAAGGACTAGAGGGCATGCAATGAAGCTAATAAGTAGTAAATGTAAAACGAATCATAGAAAAATATGTCTTCACGCCACATGTAATTAACTGTGGAATTTGTTGCCTGAAAATGTAGTAAAAGCAGTTAGCTTAGTGGGGTTTAAAAAAGATTTGGATAGCTTCCTAAAAGAAAGTCCATAAGCCATTATTAAAATGGACATGGGAAAATCCACTGCTTATTTCTAGGATAAACGCATAAAATGTATTGTACTGTTTTGGGATCTTGCCAGGTACTTGTGACCTGGATTGGCCACTGTTGGAAACAGGATACTGGGCTTGATGGACCTTCTGTCTGTCCCCAGAATGGCAACACTTATGTACTTATGTTATGTACTAAGTTGCAGTAGCCATTGCAAAGGCTGGCTTCAAGGAGTAGGACCAGTCGGTTTTGCTGCTGCCCTCAATGACCCTACAGATCACCAGGAACATCAGGGAGGCCTACCTGGACATCGGAGGGGGTGGAGAATTGTTCAGTAGGGGAGAGTGTTTGATTCCCACAGGCTGCCTGGAGGGAAGACTGAGGAAGACGGGGTGCTATTTTGGAGGCTGGGAAGGGGAATTGGTGAGGTTTTAAAGATAAAACATAGTTAAGCAGGTCCCAGCCAATATTTGGTACCAGAGCTGCATAGCTATGCCGGATAATTTAGGACAGCATTTGAGCTAAATTAACCCACTTAGCTACGCTGATCCTGGCACTAAATATTGCACACACCTGCATAACTCCAAGATCCTCTCTAACATCGCCCCCTTAACCACCCCTGACCTGCCCACTGTTTCTGTGGCTGGTCAGAGGCGATAATTCCAGCTGCGCGTCCCTGCTTTAGTGCCACTGAATATGGGGGGGTTAGCCAGTGGTAAGCAATTTAAGCTGGCAGGAGAGGCTCCTAACCCACTTAAATCACTTTGAATATTGGGCTGAATTATGTTTAAAACCCTACAGCCAACTTTTAAAACACTACCACAGCATTGCAATGTTGAGGCAATAAAGTGTTTTGGAATGTGCAGCTCACCCCCTTGTTTGTATGTGTTCATTTTCAGTGTCTCAGAGGTGTGAAGAGGAAAAGATAGGGTCATCCGGGAAGAAGCACCCTCAGAGAAGGCAATGCAAGTAGCGCCCTCAGAGATGGAAACACAAGTAGAAGGAATCGAAAGCCAAGTGTCTGAGCAAACCCAGAGACTGCACCAAATACAGTCTTAGGCCAAAGAACTGAGAGCCCAGAGCCACACTGAGCTGGCCCTTTGTGGGCTGGGCCAGCTGTCACTGCACGCAACTCACAGCTACAACCGATGCACAGTGAATGTTCATGCAGAGTGCCCAGAACTGTACCTATATCTTATGGTCTGTCTCCCTCACATATGCATACACCTGGTCACGCCAAACCTGTTGCGTAAATGCTCATGTTCTTCAAACCAGGCACATCACAGTGCTGTTCCTGCACTGTCAGCTGGGGAGATCAGCACACCATCACATCCTCGAGGCGAATGGCAGTGCTGCTGTCAGCTTTCAGCAAGTTAAACATTGGCCTACTGGAGGCGAAAACTGAGCATTGATAGAGGTCAATTTTCAAAGCCGTTTACCCAAGTAAATTGCTCCGACGGAAAATTATCTTTTTCTGTGAGGCTGAAAGGGTGTGTGGGCTTCCATAGCGTGTGCACTTTTACTGGATTAAAAAGAGGCATTCTTAGGAGTGTATTTAGGTCAGGGGAGTAAAACAGCCTGGGCAAGGTTTTCCCAAAGTGCACACAGTATTTTACACTTCCCCCTCCATTCTCCAGCCGTCCACACATATAGCAAGTGGAAAGTACACAGTTACTTTTAGCTTAGGTAATTTTCAAGAAAGGCTATCCCGATAGTTTTTTTTTTTTTAATTAACTGCAATTATATATGGTAAATGGGCACTTTTCAACTAAATGGGCTGTCTAAAAATTGTTTGTTTCCTTTATTGGGAATGACCCTTCTGCCAAAGCTCAGAGTAAATCCAGGATCCCCATCATGAGAAATAAAGATATTATTCCCACATTCCATGTGTTTGCATCCGTTTTCACATTGCTTATGCTTAATACAAGCCAGCAGGGATTATGATTTTGTTTCCGACAAGATAGAGGCACTCTGCTTCCAAAGGTAAGTGTTTGTCTCAGCAGCCCTGCTGTGTTATGTTTATATGGGAATATAGGCAAGGGCAATTTTGAAAACAATTTCCATGGGTAGAAAGCATTTTTTCCATGTTGAGTGTCAGAAAATTGCTCACCCTCAATGCAGCTAAAAGCCAGTTCATTGTACTTTTAATCATAGTAAGAGAAAGTATTCCTAGTGGCATGTTTAGGTCAGTGAAAGAAAAGTACATTACGATCATATATTTTCATATCTACACACCTAACTTTCAGTAAAAGCACACCTGCACAGATTTTGCTATCATCCACAAGAAGCAAACCTTACCAGACCCTTGCACAGTATTGCTTACAGAAACATAACCTAAGAATAAACTCAGTTTATTTATAAGTTGTCTATGCAGAACTGTGTCAAAGGCTTTGCTAAAATCTAAGTACAATCTAGCACGCCCCCTCAATCCAACTGTCCATTCACCTAGTCAAAGAAATTAATCAGATTGGTTTGAGAAGACCTACATGTAGTAGAACTATGCTGCCTCAGGTTCTGCAAATCCACTGGATTCCAGAAACCTCACTGTTCTCTGTTTTAGAAGTGTTAATTTGCTTACCAGAGGTCAGACTAACCCAATGGGTCCGGTACCACCTCCCTCTGCCCCCACTCCCTACTGTCTGTGGGCCCTACAAAGATGCTGTGTTCACTGACAGCGCTTACATCAGGCTCTCTCCAGCCAGCCCCTGGGGTACTTCCTTCTGTCCCAAGACAGGGCAGAGGGAAAGCCTTGGGATGGCCAAAGAGAGTGATGTATTTCCTGCCAGCAAATACTCCGTTTCCAGGGCCCATGGGAAGGAGGGCAGAAGGAGGCAGGAAAGCAATGCTGGACCTGGGAATGGTGGGAGGGAGTTAAGGGGAGACACCCGACCCACAAGAAGGAACAGGAGGAGGAGGGAAGTAAGGGGGTGAAGCTACACATGGATGGAAGGGAAGAGAGGGGCAGAAAGCTGCACATGTATGAAAAGGAAGTGAAAGAACAGAATGGGAGGGGAATGCACATGGATGGAAGAGAATGGAAAAGAAGGGAGAATGCTGCACATGGATGAAGGGAAGGAAAAAGACGAGAGAGAGAGGAAGTCCTGGCACATGGATGAAGGGAGAGAAGAGGAGGGGGGAAATGCTGCATATGGATGGAAGGGGAGAAATACACATGGATAGAAGGGAAAAGAAGAGGGGGGAATGCTGCACGTGGATGGAAGAGAAGAGGCAGAAAGCTGCAGATGGGTGGAAGGGAAAAGGCAGAATGCTGCAGATGAATGGAAGGGAAGAGAAGGGGGAATGCTGCACATAACCATTATGACCCTAAAATGTAGCAATGTTTTTCCTCTTGAAATGTGTTGAGTCTAAAATGTAACAGTGTACTTGATGTCTTAATGTAAGTCGTACTGAACTCAGTCTGGGAATACTTGCGACTAATAAGAAATAAAATAAAGTAAGGTAAATAAATGGAAGGGAAGAGAAAGAGGGAAGAGATGCTGCACCTAGACAGAAGGGAAGGAAAGAAATGAAGGAGGCAGAAAATGGAAGAAAGCTGAACATGAAAGATCATTACATTACATTAGATTCTTGTATCGCCACACTAGCCTCTTGAGTTCTGGTGTGGCTAACAATCCTCCACATAAAAGACTAAACTGAACAGACTCAGTAAATTACAAGAATATAGACAGCAAAACAGCAGATACAAAACAGAAGAATGTTAAAAAATGTATTGATGATGTCAAATACCAGACATTGCCCGACATAGGCCTACGTTGGAGTTTGCAGATCGTTTGCCTTGTTGTTAATTACAAGAATATAATCATATTATTTAGGTGACACAAATTTCTGAAATAAAGTTTTCAACAGTTTATATGGAATTTTACATAATTAATTTTAAATCTTATCTCAGATGGTAGCGTATTCCACCATTTTGCAGCATTGAAAGAGAATGCTAATGAAAAGCTGTTTTTATAAACAATCTTATTACACACAGGATAAAAGATTAAAATTCTGAGTCATGATTTAAGTTCCATCTTGGAAAATCAATTAAATTGCACATATATCCTGGAGCCCCCACCATACAGAATATGATGGATCAAAGAAAAATTTTAAATATAGAATATGCCTCTACTGACAACCAGTGAAATCCCATCAACAAAGGAGTGACCCTCGCAAGTTTATGCATCCTGTAGATCAAACAAGCTGCTGTGTTCTGTAAAGTTTGGAGCTTTTCCATACCGACTCCTTACATCCCACAGAAATGATGTTACAATAATCTATGTAGGCAAGAACAATGAGCCGAAATACAACAGATTCAAAATATGTGCTGACTAGTCCTAAGCCTCCCAGTGATCTGAAGACTTTTGTGACTACATTCTGACATTGTGCTTCAAATGTAAGAGGTTAAACCATAATGACTCACCTAGAATTTTCAGATGTGATTCCAACATATTACCTCTCTCCCTCTATCATCAATTGCTTAGTTTCCTCCCTAGCATATGGACATAATTAATAAGAATTTTGACCTTTCCCTATGCCGTGTTCCACCCAGATGGAAACAGGAATTTGCATCCAAGGGGGGGTGAATGCAGTAGAGGGGAAGGTCCAGGACAGCCGCAGGCAGCATACCAGAATTGTTGCTGCACTAGCAACCCCTGTGGCAGAGAAATAGAAATATGCAGATAAAGGCCAAATGGCCCATCCAGTCTGCCCATCCTCTATACCCTTAACTCCTCCTTTTCCTAAGGAATCCACATGCTTGGCTCATGCTTTCTTAAACTCTGACAGTCCTCATCTCCACAACCTCCACTGGAGGCCATTCCACGCTTCACCACCCTTTCCATAAATGAATATTTTCTTAGATTCCTCCTAAGCCTATTTCCTCTTAACTTCATCATATGCCCCCCTCATTCCAGAGTTTTCCTTCATTGAAAAAGGCTCTGTTCCTATACATTAATGCCCTGAGATATTTTAATGTTTCTATCATTTATTTATTTATGTACATTTATACCCCACGTTTTTCCCACAGTTGTGCAGGCTCAAAGTGGCTTACAATGCATTAATAAATACAAATACAAGAAAATTAATTAGAATAGAAGGAACGGGGAAGAAGAAAATAGGGAAGGAGAGGAGAGTCTAAAATGGTCGTATCTCCTCTTTCCCTCTTCTCTTCCACCATATACATGTTGAGGTTCATAAGCCTGTCCTTATATGTTTTATGTCCAAGACTGCTTACCAATTTTGTAGTTGCCCTCTGGACTGACTCCATCCTGTTCATATCTTTCCGTAGGTGCAGTTTCAGAATTGCACACAGTACTCTAAATGGGGCCTTGCCAGAGATTTATACAAGGGCACCATCACCTCTTTCTTCCTGCCGGTCATCTCTCTCCTTATGCACCCAAGCATTCTCTGGCTTTGTCACTTTTCTACCTGTTGGCCACTTTAAGATCATCAGACACAATCACCCCCATCCCTTTCTTCCTTTGTACACAGAAGCACTTCACCCCTATATTGTACCGTTCCCTTGGATACTTGTGACCCAAGTGCATGACCCTGCATTTTTTAGCATTAAATCTTAGTTGCCAAATATTGGGACCATTCTCAAGCTTCACTATATCCTTCTTCATGTCATCCACACCCTCCGGGGTGTCCACCCTTACCAGACAGCCCTTCTGCAATTTCACACACAAAGATGTTAAAAAGAGCCAGCCCCCGGCCATGATGCACTCCACTGATAACATCCTTATCTTCAGAGCAAGCTCCATTTACCACGACCCTCTGTCTCCTTCCATTCAACAATTTTTAACCCAGTCAGTTACTCTAGGTCCCATGCCAAGAGAACTCAGTTTATTTATGAGTTGCCTGTGCGGAACCATGTCAAAGGCCTTGAGGAATCCAAATACACCACATTCAGAGCCCCTCCCACATCCAACTGTTTGGGCATGGTCAAGGTAGACCAGGAAGGTGAGGGGGAGGGTTGGAGACACAAGACAGGGTTGGGGAGGAGAAGAGACACCAGCGCATGGGTCCCTCTGGATTAAGACAGATCTCGGGGGTTGAGAGAGAAGGGAAAATGCTGGCCTGGGAGTAGGGGGAGGAGATTGGAGGAAAAAATAATGGGTTCCAGGGGAGGGGAAGAGAGAGATAAGTACATACGTAATGGCAACACTGGGAAAAGACCCAGGGTCCATCGAGCCCAGCATCCTGTCCACGACAGCGGCCAGCAGGCCAAGGGCACCTGGCAAGCTTCCCAAACCGTACAACATCTCATACATGTTATTTCCTGGAATTGTGGCTTTTTCCCAAGTCCATTTAGTAGCGGTTTATGGACTTGTCCTTTAGGAACCGTCTAACCCCTTTTTAAACTTTGCAAGTCTAACCCGCCTTCACCACGTTCTCTGGCAATGATTCCAAGAGTTTAATTACGCGTTGGGTGAAGACACATTTTCTCCGATTTGTTTTAAAATTTACTACACTGTAGTTTCATCACATGCCCCTAGTCCTAGTATTTTTGGAAAGCGGTGAACAGATGCTCCATATCCACCTATTCCACTCCACTCATTATTTTATATACCTCTATCAGGTCTCCCTCAGCCGTCTCTTCTCCAAGCTGAAAAGCCTAGCCCTCCTAGTCTTTCTTCATAGGGAAGTCTCCCATCCCCACTATCATTTTTGTCGCCCTTCCGCTGCACCTTTCCAATTCCATTATATCTTTCTTGATATGCGGTGAACCAGAATTGAATGCAATACTCAAGTGCGGTCGCCCCATGGAGCGGATATATCGGGCACTATAACATCCTCAACACCTGTTTCCATACCTTTCCTAATAATACCCAACATTCTATTCGCTTTCCGAGCTGCAGCAGCACACTGAGCAGAAGGTTCAGTGTATATCGACGGACGACACCCAGATCCCTTTCTTGGTCCGTAACTCCTATTTGGAACCTTGCATGACGTAGCTATAATTCGGGTTCTTTTTTTCCCCACATGCATCACCTTGCACTTGCTCACATTAAACATCATCTGCCATTTAGCCGCCCAGGTCTCCCAGGTCTCGTAAGGTCCTTCTGTAATTTTTCACAATCCTGTCGCAAGTTAACGACTTTGAATAACTTTGTGTCATCAGCAAATTTAATTACCTTGCTAGTTACTCCCATCTCTAAATCATTTATAAATATATTAAAAAGCAGCGGTCCTAGCACAGACCCCTGAGGAACCCCACTAACTACCCTTCTCCATTATGAATACTGCCCATTTAACCCCACTCTCTGTTTCCTATCCTTCAACCAGTTTTTAATCCACAATAGGACATTTCCTCCTATCCCATGACCCTCCAATTTCCTGTGTAGCCTTTCATAAGGTACCTTGTCAAACGCCTTTTGAAAATCCAGGTACACAATATCAACCGGCTCCCCTTTGTCCACATGTTTGTTTACTCCATGGAGATTTGCTACTCTTCAGTTTGTTGAACTGCCCCATTACATCCTCCAGGTTTACCGTGAAGTCAGTAAGTTTCTCCAACTCGTCCGCTTGAAATATCATTTCCGACACCGGTATCCCACCCAAATCTTTCTCGGTGAAGACCGAAGCAAAGAATTCATTCAATCTCTCCGCTACGTCTTTGTCTTCCTTGATCGCCCCTTTTACCCCTCGGTCATCCAGCGGCCCAACTGATACTTTTGCCGGCTTCCTGCATTTAATATACCAAAAAAAATTTTTACTATGCTTTTTTGCTTCTAATGCTATCTTTTTTTCGTAATCCCTCTTGGCCTTCTTTATCTGCGCCTTGCATTTGCTTTGACATTCCTTAATGCTGCTTCTTGTTATTTTCAGATGGTTCCTTCTTCCATTTCTGAAGGCATTTCTTTTAGCCCTAATAGCTTCCTTCACCTCACTTTCATCCAGGCCGGCTGTCTTTGGAATTCCGTCTTTCTTTGCTAATTTGTGGAATATGTTTGGCCTGGGCCTCCAGGATGGTATTTTTGAACAGCGTCCATGCCTGTTGTACAGTTTTTACCCTCTCAGTTGTCCCCCTAAGTTTTTTTTCCACTGTTCTTCTCATTTTATCATAGTCTCCTTTTTTTAAAGTTAAACGCTAACATATTTGACTTCCTGTGTATAGTTACTTCAAGGTTGATATCAAAACTGATCATATTATGGTCACTGTTATCAAGCGGCCCCAGTACCATAACATCCCTCACCAGATCATGCGCTCCACTAAGGACCAAGTCTAGAATTTTTCCTTCTCTCGTCGGCTCCTGCACCAGCTGCTCCATAAAGCTGTCCTTGATTTCATCAAGGAATTGTACCACTCTAGCGTGTCCCGATGTTACATTTACCCAGTCTGTATTTGGATAATTGAAGTCACCCATTATTATCACATTGCCCATTTTGTTTGAGTCTCTGATTTCTTTTATCATTTCTGCATCTACCTGCTCATCCTGACGAGGCGGACGGTAGTACACTCCTATCACCGTCCTTTTCCCTTTTATACATGGAATTTCAACCCACAATGATTCAAGGGTGTGATTTGTGTCCTGCTGAATTTGTAATCTATCTGAGTCAAGGCTCTCGTTAATATACAATGCTACCCCTCCACCAGTCCGGTCCACCCTATCACTACGATATACTTTGTACCCCGGTATGACAGTGTCCCACTGCTTATCCTCCTTCCACCAGGTCTCAGTAATGCCTATTATATCCAATTTTTCATTTAGTGCAATATATTCCAACTCTCCCATCTTATTTCTTAGACTCCTAGCATTTATATATAGACATTTCAAAGTATGTTTGTTGTTCCTATTTGCATGATGCTTAGTACTGGACAGTACTGATTTGCCATCTTTTGTCTGATCTTTAGTTGTATTTAAGGGCACCTGGCCTACCACGGTCTGTTGTGCAACCTCTCTATCCAGAAACCCTATCTTCCCTGTTTGTGAGGTGTCTTTGCAAGATACCTTATCCCGAACCAAGCGCTTTTGAGCGACTGTCGGCCTTCCCCCCATTTCTAGTTTAAAAGCTGCTCTATCTCCTTTTTAAAAGCCGACGCCAGCAGCCTGGTCCCACCCTGGTTAAGGTGAAGCCCATCCTTTCGGAATAGGGTCCCCCTTCCCCAGAATGTTGCCCAGTTCCTAACAAATCTAAAACCCTCCTCCCTGCACCATTGTCTCATCCACGCATTGAGACTCTGGAGCTCTGCCTGTCTCTTGGGCCCTGCGTGGGGAACAGGTAGCATTTCAGAAAATGCTACCCTAGAGGATCTGGATTTGAGCTTTCTACCTAAGAGCCTAAATTTGGCTTCCAGAACCTCTCTCCCACATTTTCCTACGTCATTGGTACCCACATGTACCAAGACAGCCGACTCCTCCCAAGCACTATCTAGAATCCTATCTAGGTGACGCGTGAGGTCTGCCACCTTTGCACCAGGCAGGCAAGTCACCAGGCGATCCTCACGTCCACCAGCCACCCAGCTATCTATATGCCTAATCATCGAATCACCAACTACAACAGCTGTCCTAACCTTTCCCTTGGAGACATATCCTCGGTGCGAGAGGATAGTACATCCCCTGGTGGACAGGTCCTGGCTACAGGAGTACTTCCTACTTCACCAGGGTGATGCTCTCCTTCTAGGAGACCTTTCTCCTCCAGGGTAGCACAAGGGCTACCAGACTGGAGGTGGGACTTCTCTACAGCATCCCTGTAGGTCTCCTCTATGTACCTCTCTGTCTCCCTCAGCTCCACCAAGTCTACTACTCTAGCCTCAAGAGAACGGACACGTTCTCTAACAGCTAGGAGCTCTTTGCATCGGGCACACACATATGACATCTCAACAACTGGGAGATAATCATACATGTGACACTCAATGCAAAAGACTGGATAGCACCCCTCTCGCTGCTGGACTGCTGATTCCATCTTAGTGTTTTTGAGTTTTTCCATAATTTAAAACTTGCTACAGTATTAAGGATATTAGCCTAATATAAAAGTATCTTTTAGTTTATATAGTATATTGTGTGATCTATTTAGTGCTTCCTTCTTAGATGGTAATGAAATGTATTTAAAACTCTGTAAGAGCACTCCTTGCTTGTTACCCTAATTAAAATAACTGACTGTAAATGAAGAGTTGTCCTAGGGGAGGGGGGTGGGAATGCTAAATTTTGATCCTGCGTGGCTTGTTAGATCTATCTGTTAATGCTGTGGTACAAAGCTTTTAAAACTAAGTGGAAAAGACTATGGAAATTAGTTGTTAAAATTTGCTTTTTTTATAGTTTTTACTAGTTAAAGGCCCTATTTTGAAATGCTATGAACCGGGGCGCTAACAAGATTAAATTCCACCCATCCTCCCTTCCTTCCCTCCGAGTTCCATACCCCTCTCCCTCCTTCCTTCCTTCCTTGCTGAGTTGCAGAACTCCCTCCCTCCCGAGTTGCAGACCCCTCTCCCTCCCAGTTCAAGGGCCCCACCCGAAAGCACATCCACACACCCACCCACACATATGTCCCTCCCTCCCAGTTCAAGGGCCGTCAAGCCCCTCCCACTGCGTTCCAGACTACCCCCTCCTTCACATTCAAAACCCCCTCCGCTTTAATGTCCCCTGCACCCCCCTACCGCGACCCTTTGTACACCACCCTTTCCTCCGAAATACCTCCCCTGAAGTCGTCGCATACCTCTGCTGAGCTGACGGATCAGGTTCTGTTCTTTCTCGGCTGCGGGGCATGTCTTCATGATTGAGCATCTGTTGAAGTCTATGTCCGTGTGTCTGACATCAGATGCATGCACAAAAACTTCCACTGATGCTCAATCATGAAGCCACGCCCCGCAGCCAAGAACAGAACTTCGGATCCGTCAGCTCAGAAGAGGTACGCAACGGCTCTGTTGATGCGCCGAGCGGGGGGTGGAGGTTGTTGCGCCACTCCCTGCCACTTGCTCTGAAGTGGCAGGGAGCGGCGAAGTGACAGCTGTTTCCCAGGCAGGGGGAGGAGTAGGGAAACACGCTCCGCGTGTTTCCCTACTCCTCCCCTTGCCTTGGAATCAGCTGAGAATGTGGGCAGAGCTATTATGATGCCTACGAACACCTCAGGCTTCAGGCTTCACTGCAAGGCTGCTGGCTTCAGAACGTTGGAGGTGCTTTTTATTATATAGGACTAGTAAAACAGGCCCATTTCTGACACAAATGAAACCGGCGCTAGCAAGGTTTTCCTCGGAGTGTGTATGTTTGAGAGATAGAGAGTATGTGCTTGAGAGAGAAAGTGTGTGTGAGAGATGGAGTGTGTGTGTGAGTGAGAGAGAGAATGAGTGAGAGAGAGAGACAGAGTGTGTGTGTGTTTGTGTCAGAGAGAGAGAGAGAGAGTGTGTGAGAGACAGAATGTGTGTGTGAGAGTGAGTGAGAGAGAGAGATAGAGTGTGTGTGTGAGAGAGAGATAGAATGTATGAGAGTATATGTGAGAGACAGAGAGTGAGTGTGTGTGTGTGGGGCTCCGAGTTCCATGACCCCCTCATTCCCTCCCTCCCTTCCTCTCCTCCCCTCCGAGTTCCAGGCCCCCCTTCCGTCCGAGAGGCAGGCACCCCCTCCCTCCCTTTCCTCTCCCTCTCTCTCCTCCCCTCCGAGTTCTTGGCCCTCCCTTCCCTCAGAGCACCATGCCCCCTCCCTCTCCTCCCCAGCGTGTTCCATGCCCTCCTTTCCTCGGAGTGTGTATGTTTGAGAGAGAGAGTTTGTGGGTGAGAGATGGAGTGTGTATGTGAGAAAGAATGAGTGAGAGACAGTGTGTGTGTGTGTGTGTGTGTTTGTGTCAGAGAGAGAGTGTGTGTGTGTGAGAGAGAGAGTGTATGTGAGAGACAGAGAGTGAGTGTGTGTGTGTGTGTGAGAAAGTGGAGCCTTCAAGCCTTGAAGCATTCGTGCGCTCTGTAAGGCTCCATCTCCTCAATTGACGACACGTAGTTCCAGAACGTTGCAGGAATGCTTCAAGGCTTGAAGGCTTCACTTTCTCGGCTTCAGAATGTTGGAGATGCATTTTATTATATAGGATTTTTGCCTAACACTAACCTACAATTCCTCCTTTAAACCCCAATCTTTAAGTTCCCAAAGCACAAAGCAAAGTAGCGTTCACTTCTGTGCTGAGAGCACAGAAGTCGAGGAAACGACGACCATCGCTACTGACGGAGAATTAGTGAATATTTACTGAATCTAAACTTCTAAAACTGTAGAAAAAGACTCTAGATATCTAATGTTCTATATGAATTCTACAACAATTTGTAGGTGCATGTCTGAGTTATTTTGTACTCTAACACCTAAACTCTAAAACTGTAGAAAAAGACTCTAGATATCTAATGATATATATGAATTTTACAACAATTTGTAGGTGCATGTCTGAATTATTTTGTACTCTAACACCTGCCACTGTTGCATGATCCCTTATGCATAATTTGTAGTGTATAATGTAAATCATTATGTACAAAAGCTCAAAATCATACTGATTTGAAATGCCTGATCTGTACATTGCAACATCACAATACACCATAGCATTACTGCTCTTAACAACCTTAATACTAAGCCACAAGACTCTAATCACTCCAGTCACAGATACCAACATGACACCCATACTACACACCCACAGCAAGCCGACAGGATACAAAATACCACACCAACCTGACAAATACCCAAATAAGGATAAAACGACAACAAGAGGACAACAACAACAGAAGGGAATCACAGGCACAACCAAAACAAAGGAACATCAACTAATAAAAATCCACACAACACCAATAACAGACCCACACAAACAAATCCAAGTGGGATACGCAAACGCCAGATCTATAGTGAGCAAAACAATCAACATAACAGACTGGATCACAACAGAAAAACTCGACCTACTAATGATCAGCAAGACATGGATTCACGACCAAAAAGACCCCAAAATACTGGAGCTTTGTCCCCCAGACTATAAAATCACCCACTGGACAAGGAAAGAAAAGAGAGGAGGAGGAATAGCACTAATCTATAGATCTCACTTCACGGTAACAATAACTGACGAGTCTATAACACCGATACTCGAAATTGCCTCAGCCAGAATCAGCCACACAGATCTGATTGACAACCTAAATATTGTCCTATTCTACAGACCCCCAGGCAACTGAAAAGAAAGTCAATTGCAATTCACGGATTTCATATCAAATACCTGTGTATCTAACGCCAATATAATAATAACAGGAGACATAAATATACACCTAGAAGACCCAAACGCAAATAATGCACGTGAATGCAAAGACTTCCTCCAGCTATGGGATCTTAAATGGTCCAGTATGCAAGCCACCCACGAAAAAGGACACACAATTGGTCTCATCACATACAAATTATCCTCAGACTTAAATATCACAATATCAGACACAATATGGACAGAAATACCATGGTCAGACCACTACAAATTAAACTTTAATTTAAAATGGCGGAAAAAAGGTACACAACCCAAACAAGAACCCACAACATATATGACAAGAGGCCAAATTGACCCGGTGACATTCTGGCAAGAGATTTACAGTGATGGATGGACAGTACAGCCAGATTCTAATCAATTCCTTCAAAACTGGGACGACAGATGCAAGAACACACTAGACAAAATTGCACCAGTACAACAAAAGACTACACGAAGGTAAAACTCAATACCATGGTTCAATGAAGAACTAAAAACACAGGCCAGAAGACTTGAACGGATGTGGAAGAAAAGGAAAGACAAGCAGACACTTAATGAATGGAAACAACATCAAAGAAAATACAAATACGCAATAAGGCAAACCAAAAGAGCATACTATAGAACCAAAATAGGGCCTAACTACAAAGACACACATAAACTAATAGACACTACACCAATTACTACAACCAGCACAGACATCCCAACGGCAGACGACCTTGCCAAGTACTTCAACGAGAAATCATAAAACTACGGTCCATGCTACCACTTAACACCACTGACCACGAAAAATTTATGGACTGCATAGACCCAACACCCGGTGAATACCCAGCGGATCGAATTTGGAACAGCTTCGATTTACTAACCGAAAACACTATTTCTCAAGCAATCAACAAATTTTCCAAAACCCACTCCAAATTGGACACCTGCCCCAGTTATCTAGTAAGGTCCGCCCCCAAACACTTCATAACAGAACTTACGACATAAATGAAATACATGCTACAACACGGACTCTTCCCCAAAGACAAAGGAAACATATTACTCACACCGATACCCAAAGACCTAAAGAAAAAACTAAACGTCACGACCAACTATCAACCAGTGGCATCCATCCCCCTGATTGTCAAAACAATGGAAAGTATGGTAACACAACAACTTACCAACTACTTAGACAAATTCACAATACTGCATGAATCACAGTCGGGATTCAGATCCAACCATAGTACAGAAACAGTGATAACCACCCTCATAACTAAATTCAAACAACTAATAGCAACAGGACACAGTGTGCTACTCCTCCTATTCGACATGTCCAGCGCATTCAACATGGTTAGCCACCAAATACTCTCGAACATCTTAGACTACTTCGGGATTGGAGGAAATGTAATAAAGTGGTTCCAAGGATTCCTAAAATCTAGAACCTACCAAGTGATCTCAAAATCAAAAACATCAGTACCATGGACACCAGAATGTGGTGTCCCACAAGGATCACCGCTGTCACCAACCTTATTCAACCTAATGATGACACCTCTAGCTAAATCGCTATCCAACCAACCATGGTCTTAATCCGTATATTTATGCAGGTGATGTCACGATATACATCCCGTTCAAGTATGACCTAACAGAAATTGCAAAAGAAATCCAACATAGCCTCCAAATAATGAATTCATGGGCGGATGCATTTCAACTGAAACTAAACGCAGAAAAGACACAGTGTCTCATCCTATCCTCACAATACAACTCAAACGACAACAACACTATATACACCCCAGACTACACTCTTACGGTCTCCGATAGCTTGAAAATCCTGGGAGTAACGATTGATCGAAACCTTACACTAGAAGACCATGCGAAAAATACAACAAAGAAAATGTTCTACGCCATGTGGAAACTTAAAAGAATCAAACCCTACTTCCCAAGAGACACATTTCGCAGCCTAGTACAGTCAATGGTGTTAAGCCACCTAGACTACTGCAACGCAATATACGCAGGTTGTAAAGAACAAGTCATTAAGAAGCTTCAGACAGCCCAAAATATGGCAGCCAGACTTATATTCGGGAAAGCAAAATACAAAAACGCCAAGCCACTAAGAGAGAAACTACACTGGCTTCCACTAAAGGAACAAATTGTGTTCAAAGTATGCACCATGGTCCATAAAATTATACATGGAGAAGCTCCGGCATACATGTCAGACCTCATAGACCTACCTGCTAGGAATGCTAAAAGATCAGCACGTACATTCCTCAACCTCCATTACCCCAACTGCAAAGGATTAAAATATAAGTCCACCTACGCAACCAGCTTCTCCTACATTTGCACACAGCTATGGAACGCACTCCCAAAGACCATAAAGACAACGCAAGATCTAACCATCTTTCGTAAACTACTGAAAACGGACCTATTCAAAAAAGCATACAACAAACAATCGTCCTAACCTCTAAACAACAACAACGAAGAATAAGACCGAAACGACATAACCACTGCCCAACACTATTACTCTCACCATAATACCATCATCTGAGCAACTACATAAAGCCGACACCTACACAAGACCACAATGTATTCTTCTACCACATACATAAGCACTTGATTAAAAAAACACGTGTTAACAAGTACACAAGCACACAATGCATTCTTCTACCTTGTATGTACGCACTTGATTACAAAATCATGTGCATATCTAAAGTCCGGAAATGGCAATCGCCATAACGGCAAATGTAAGCCACATTGAGCCTGCAAATGGGTGGGAAAATGTGGGATACAAATGCTACAAATAAATAAAAAAAAAAATTACCAGAGAAATGTCCTCTTCTCTCAGAACTTCTCAGAAAGAAAGTTCAGTGGGACCTTTCCTCTTTATATAGTTTTGAATTTAAGGGGCCTCTTTTAAACAGGCTCTTTGAAGCTGATTCAGCAACCTATGCAAATGTTCTACTTCCCCACAACTTAATTATCACTTAATTGAGGTCGCTGGATGAGCTAACTCTCCAGCAGCCAAGGAACAGAAAATAACTGCCTTTTAGAACAAAGGAGTTCTGGGCTGTTCAGTTTCTACCTCTAGAAAATGTTTCAGTTTAAAACTACTACTACTACTACTACTTAACATTTCTAGAGCGCTACTAGGGTTACGCAGCGCTGTACAAATTAACAATTAAGGACGGTCCCTGCTCGGAAGAGCTTACAATCTAAAGGACGAAATGTCAAGTTGGGGTAGATAAGTTTCCTGAGAAGAGGTGTAGTGGTTAGGTGCCGAAGGCGACATTGAAGAGGTGGGCTTTGAGCATTGATTTGAAGATGGGTAGGGAGGGGGCACGGCGTATGGGCTCAGGGAGTTTGTTCCAGGCATGGGGTGAGGCGAGACAGAAGGGGCGGAGCCTGGAGTTGGAGGTGGTGGAGAAGGGTACTGAAAGGAGGGATTTGTCTTGAGAGCGGAGGTTACGGGTAGGGACGTAAGGGGAGATGAGGGTAGAGAGGTACAGAGGGGCCGCAGATCGAGTGCATTTGTAGGTGAGTAAGAGAAGCTTGAACTGTATGCAGTAATTGATTGGGAGCCAGTGAAGTGACTTGAGGAGAGGGGTGATATGAGTATATCGGTTAAGGCGGAAGATAAGACGTGCGACAGAGTTCTGGATGGACTGAAGGGGAGATAGATGGCTACGTGGGAGGCCGGTCAGGAGTAGGTTGCAGTAGTCAAGGCGAGAGGTAATGAGAGAGTGGATGAGAGTTCGGGTGGTGTGCTCGGAGAGGAAGGGGCGAATTTTGCTAATGTTATAGAGGAAGAAGCGACAGGTCTTGGCTATCTGCTGGATGTGCGCAGAAAAGGAGAGGGAGGAGTCGAAGATGACACCGAGGTTGCGGGCAGATGAGACGGGGACGATGAGGGTGTTATCAACTGAGATAGAGAGTGAAGGGAGAGGGGAAGTGGGTTTGGGTGGGAAAACAATAAGTTCAGTCTTAGACATATTCAGTTTCAGGTGGTGGTTGGACATCCAGGCAGCAATGTCGGATAAGCAGGCCGAGACTTTGGCCTGGGTATCCGCAGTGATTTGTGGTGTGGAGAGATAAAGCTGGGTGTCGTCGGCATAAAGATGATAGTGGAAACCATGAGAAGAAATCAGGGAGCCTAAGGAAGAGGTGTAGATTGAAAAAAGAAGGGGCCCAAGGACAGATCCCTGAGGAACTCCAACAGAGAGCGGGATAGGGGAGGAGGACTATGGGGAAAATGCCTATTTCTAGAGAAAAGTACAGTTTAAAACTATGGGGAAAGGGTTTGTACACCACGGCAACTAGTTTATGATGCTTGCTTTTCTCTCTCTCTTTTTATTCCCCCCTTAATACTAAATTTGATCCTGCAGTGGCTGTTAGATTCTATCTGTTAATGCTGTGGTACAAAGCTTTTAAAACTAAATGGAAAAGACTATGGAGATTAGTTGTTAAAATTTGCTTTTTATATTTTTATTTTTGCCTAACACTAACCTACAATTCCTCCTTTAAACCCCAATCTTTAAGTTTCCAAAGCACAAAGCAAAGTAGCGTTCACTTACCAGAGAAATGTCCTCTTCTCTTAGAACTTCTCAGAAAAGATGGTGGACAATGGGATGAAAGGAGGGAAGGGAAGAGAAAGAGAAATGTTAGACTCAGGGGTTGTGGAGAGGGAGGAAGAGATGCTAGGTGGGAGGGCACTTGGTAAGAAAAGATTCTGGACCCAGGGAATGGAGGGAAGGTAGAGGGAGAAATGTTGGATGAGGCATAAAGAATGGAGGGAAGGGGAGATGCTGAACAATGGGAGTGAACAGAGAGGGAGAAATCCTGGCTCATTGTGGGGGGGGGGGAGGGAAGAACAGCAGGAAAGAGAGAAGGAATAATATTGGACCACTGGGGGGAAAGAGAGGAAGAAAGATGATGTACTGTGGAGGGGGACAGGAGGGAAGAGAGAGGGAAAGAGTCGGGGGAGATATTCAAGCCATGAAGGTGGGGAGAGGGAGAGGAGATGCTGGGCTACAAGAGTGGAGGCGGGGTTCTACTGGAAATGGTGGAACCATGTGAGACAGGCAAAGGGGGAGGCAAGAAATGAATGAAAAAAGGGTGGTGAGTATAGAGGTAGAAATGTGGTAAAGGGGAGTAGCTGAAAGATGGAAGAGAATAGGATGCTAGGGAAGGGGTCAGATGGGAAATGGGCGAGATAGAAAGTTTATAGGTTGCTAGCTGAAAAGTAAAAAGAAGAAGAAGGATGAGAAAGAGGGTGAAATGTGAGTGGACAGAAAGGCAGAAAATTAAAAGGAAAGAGCTGAACGGGAAAAATCAATTCGTCAGAGACAAGCATAGTGAGGGAAAGGAGTAAGACAGGGAGAGGAGAAAAGACAAGTGAACAATGGCCACTGGAAAGAGAACTAGCAGAAAGACAGGGTTCAACTTGATGGAATAATAAATGTCCTGACAAACAAAGATAAAATGTTTTATTTTTAATTTATTACTTGGAATATGCTAGCTTTGGGATAGATGTCTTTGTATTCTGTTTAGCCTGGCGCCCCCTGCTCAAACACAAAATAAAAATACCTGAGCTAGCAGGGATCCTCAAGCCCTTCCAACTGAAGGCCTCCTTCTCTGGTCCAGTGGCCAGAATTCTCCATGCTCTGCAGCCTGCAGTAGTGTCCCTGAGCTGCTGCTGCCACTCCTGCCCCCCACCCCGCACATGCTAAGTTTTTATGCATGCGTGAAATCTGGGGAAGCATCAGAGGCAGTAGCTCAGGGACACTGCCTCTGGCTTCAGAGCTTGGAGAGTTCTTGCCACCAGATTGGAGGAGAATTTTGGGGGGCCTGAACCCAAAGAGGGGAGCCCAGGGCCCCCCTTGGTTATGCTACCAATTGTGTTCAGTACAAAAGGAAGTGCATTTCTGTTTTTATTTCTCCAGTATTGCACTACTTGCCAAGTTTAACTTCTTGGGGATCTTTATATTTTGTTCTTCATATTTCTGTTTCTAATGAATGATCCCTTGAGCTGTATTTGGTGAAGGTCTGTCTATATTTTGAGTGTGATGATGTCATTTAAAGTTATTTTCTGAATGGTAGGAATGGCAGGTGGGGAGCTTGTGGAAGGGAGGATAGGGGATTGGGGGACCCCCTTAATTTCTGCCCTGGCCCCAGCATGTCTAATACTCACCCTGGCAGACTAGAGAAGGAGAAAGACAGAGGGGGCAATGGGATTGCTGGAGAAGGGATGACAGGGAGATGAAAAAAGCTGGTAGATAAAAAGAAAGAAACTAGTGGCTGGTGAGAGAAAGGGAGAATGAGGGGTAAAAATCACATGGGTGTATACAGAGGCAGAGAAAAGTGAAAAAAGAAACGTGATGGGGTTTATAGAACACTGCCCCTCATCCTTAAGAAAAGTCCCTCTCTAACTAGCCTAGACCACCTTAAGAGTACTGATCCCGTGTTGGGAGGAAGTGAGCCGGGAGGGACGGAGTCAGTACCTGGGAGTTTAAAAGACAGGGCCAGGCTGAGGTTGAGGAGGCCCAGGGAAAATAAAGCACTTATTTAATGTTTTCAATCTTGTCCAGCTGTGTTATTGACAGGGCCACCCCATAATCCTCGCTCAGGGTCTCACAAAACATAAAAAAAAAGATCAGTGCCAGACAGATATAGAAAAGGAAGGGAAGAAGGGCAAGATGTAGATGACGATGTCGTCTAGGTAGGCAGCCGCATAGCCACCATGGGGTCTAAGGCGATTCACAAGGCGTTGGAAGGTAGCTAA
Source organism: Microcaecilia unicolor (assembly GCF_901765095.1). NCBI lineage: Eukaryota > Metazoa > Chordata > Amphibia > Gymnophiona > Siphonopidae > Microcaecilia > Microcaecilia unicolor. Next base: position 185,047,869 of record NC_044035.1, read on the forward strand.
GGCTCCATGAAGGCTGAACGGCAACACCATAAATTGGAACAGACCCTGGGGTGTCGAAAAAGCTTCTTTTCCTTGGCGGGTGAGGTAAAAGGTACCTGCCAATATCCCTTGGTCAGGTCTAGGGTTGAAATTAATGAGGCTCCTCAGTGAGTTCATCCACTCTTGGCATTGGATAGACCTCTAGTTTAGACACAGCATTCACTTTTCGAAAATCAATGCAAAACTGGATACTCTTATGGAGTTTTGATACCAGTACAATAGGAGATGCCCAATTACTGGTGGATTCTTCAATAACTCCCAATCTCAGCATCTCAGCGACTTCCTTCACCACCACTTGCTATCAGGCTTCTGGGATTCAATAGGGCTGCTGCTGAACTGACACTCCTGGTTCGGTATTAATGTCATGAGTTGCAAGATGGGTCCGGCCTGGCACTTCAGAAAACGCATCTTCATTTTGATGTACCAACTGCTCAAGGTCAGCCTTTTACGAGTCGGACAGCAGATCACCAAATGGAACTTGCACGGGTCTAGAGTCTATTATGACTTCCGGGCCAAACTTATCTCTTTGAACTAGGGTTGCTGTTATAGGGACTTACTTCTTCAATAACTTACGTGAAAAATCTTCGCTTTGTCCCTCTTGTCAGGTTGTGCCACTTTATAGTTGACAGGTCCTGTCTTTTCCACGACTTTATAAGGACCTTGCCACTTGCATAACAGCTTGCTTTCAGAAGAGGGTAGAAGAACTAAGACTATCCACCAGTTGGAAGGTTCGCTAAACGGCCTGGTTATAGGCTCGGGTTGCCACATTTGAGCCTTTTCCAGGCAAAGCTTAGCATCCTTGTTGGCTTTTTTTTATTTGTGCTTGCATGGTGAGCACATATTCTGCCAAGATCCTCCCCGGGCTGGGTTCTTCTTCCCAAGCTTTCTGGACCACATCCAGGATTCCTCTAGGTCTTCATCCATATAGCAGTTCGAACGGAGCAAATCCCATTGAACTCTGGGGCACCTCCAGATGGCAAACAGTAGGTATAGGAGTAGGGAATCCCAGTTCTTCCCATCTTCGACCACAAACTTTCTCCACATCTGTTTTCATGTTTTGTTGAAGTGCTCCACTAGACTGTATGTCTGTGGATGGTATACCGATGTCTGCAAAGTTTTCACCTTGAGCAAGGCACAGACTTGCTTCATAACTCAGAACGTAAATATTGGTTGGTCAATATTTCTGCTGGGATTCCCATCCATGAGAAGTCTTCCCACAGCGCATTAACCTCTGTGGTGATTTTTATGTTCCACAGTGCAATGGCTTCTGGATAGTGGGTGGCGTAATCCAAAAGGATATACTTATGGCCCTGGGTGGTGCGCTCCAGGGGTCCAACAAAATTCATTGCTATCCATTCAAATGGGGTGTCAACAAGGGGCATGGGCACGAGAAGGGCAGGTGGGACCTTCGCAGGACTAAGCTGGCAGGTTGGGCAAGACTGGCAAAAGAGTTCTATCTGCTTAAATATGCCGGGCCACAAGAACTGGGCTAAAATCCATTCCCGGGTCTTCTCCTCCCCCAGGTGACCACCTAGCAGGTGACTGCGGGCTAGCTGCATGTGACTTGCCCATGGTAGGGCTGGGGAACCAATAGTTGCTCTACCTCTTCCCCCTCCAGAGTTCCCTTGGCCACCCTATACAGCAGGTCATTCTTTACCACAAAATAAGGGGGTGCTACCTTAGAGGAGTCCTGGTAACCTACGAGGTTCCCATCTGCTACTACCACCCTAGCTTGGGCCGCTTTAAGGGACTCATCCTCTGACTGCACCCATTTGAAATTCCCCATAGCTCCCTCACTACATTCGGGTAGCATGTCCAAAGAGTCAGGGTTATCCAACCCATCTTCTTCCTGCTTTGGATCTCCATTTACAGCTGCTCCTAAATTCAGAGAGCCTTGCAGTTTCTCCAACCACCACTGGCAGCGGGGTTTTGGCAATTTTGGGTTTTCAACATATAAATCAGGGTCCTCTAGTGGGAAGATCTCTGGAAAAGACTCCTTCTCCTTCTTTGGGCCATCAATCAGCCGAGCCCAGATGGCACTGAAATTTGGGAAATCCCAGCCCATTACCACTGGGTATGGTAGCCATGGCAAGACTGCTACCTCCAAATAAGCTTGCACCATATGTGTTGTACAGGACACTTGAGCTTTCGGATACTGCCTCTGGTCTCTATGTACACAGGCCAAGTTCACAGTTCGCTCGTAATTCAAGTGTGAACGATTGAGTACTTCCCTTTGGACAAGAGTCCACTAGTACTTGGTACGGTTACCCTTCAAGCTCCACTTGTAATATACAATTTCTGGTTCCTGACTGAGCAGCATCCACAAAACTGTAGTCATTAGTGGCTACCAAATTCACATCCATAGCACCCTTCTTGGTATCTTGGCAGTCTCTGGCCATATGACCTCTTCCTCGACATCTGAAACAGGTGGGGGAGTATTCTTCTACACCTGGGAAAAAGGGCCATGGTATATTCATGGGGACAAAGGCTTCCATTGGTCTGACACCTTCCTTGGAGACCCCTGGCTGGAGCGCAGTCTCTGATCCCTCAAGGTGTCCAGTCTGGGTTTCTCCCATCTCCTCCCAGGACTTCCAGGTCACTGCTTTTCTTTATAAGGTTCTGTCTCTGGCTGTGCCTGGTAAAAGGCTTCGGCTGTTTCTAATGCACTCTCTGGGGATAGTTTGGGGTGTTGCTGCAGCCACTGCTTCATAGGCAGTGTAACCCTTCCTAGAACTACTCCAGGAGGATGATTCTTATGACCCCCGGGCCTGTCTTTCCCTCTGGCTGCAACCTCCTTGAGGTGGTAGAAGAAACTCCTGGGGTTTTCTTTGGCTTGCACGGAACTCTTCCAGAACCACTGCCTATAGGCCTCAGTAGTGCAGCTCACTTTCTCCAGGATGACTGCTTTCATCTCTGCAAAGGTACCTATCCCACCGAGATTAACATCCTGGAATGCCATCTGTCTGCTACCGGTCAGTAAATTCCCCAGATATGTGGTCCATGACATTTCTGACCAACCAGCAAAGGGGACGGTTCTCTCAAAATTGGTCAAAAAATAGTCCAGATCATCTTCCGGTACCATTTCTTTAACACTGAACACAGAGGGGTCACTGATAATCTGGGTGCCTGGGCACATATCCCTATTTGGGCCTAAGAGCCCTGTTGTAGCTCTGTGAGCTTCTGCAACACTTGCTGCTGCACCTGTTTTTGCTGTTGCTGCTGCCGCTGCTCAAATGCGCCTACATAAACTGCTGCTGGCCCTCCACCAAGGTCTGGAGTAACCTTTCCATCAGTGGCGTAGGAAGGGCGGGGCGGTGGGTCCGGTCCGCCCCGGGTGTCAGCGGGTGGGGGGGGGGGTGCTCCAGACAGATTGGGAAGGGGTGGGGGAGCCCAGAGGGGCATTCAGAGGGGAGAAGGGGATTGGGGAGGGTGGGGGAGCTCAGAGGGGAGAAGGGGATTGGGGAGGGTGGGGGAGCCCAGATGGGTGCTCAGAGGGGAGAAGGGGATTGGGAAGCAATGGGGGAGCCCAGAGGGGTGTTCAGAGGGGAGAAGGGGATTGGGGAGGGTGGGGGAGCCCAGAGGGGAGCTCAGAGGGGAGAAGGGGATTGGGAAGGGAGAGTGGGGGAGCCCAGAGGGGTGCTCAGATGGGTGCTCAGAGGGGAGAAGGGGATTGGGGAGGATGGGGGAGCCCAGATGGGTGCTCGGAGGTGAGAAGGGGATTGGGAAGGGGTGGGGGAGCTCAGAGGGGTGCTCAGAGGGATTGGGGAGGGTGGGGGAGCCCAGATGGGTGCTCGGAGGGAAGAAGGGGATTGGGGAGGGTGGGGGAGCCCAGATGGGTGCTCGGAGGGGAGAAGGGGATTGGGAAGGGGTGGGGAAGCTCAGAGGGGTGCTCAAAGGGAAGAAGGGGATTGGGGAGGGGTGGGGTGCTCAGAGGGGAGTGCTCAGATGGGAGAAGGGATCTGAAGCTGGAACTGGGGTCTGACAAGGGGCAGGAGGGAAAATGGGTCCATGCCTGGGGCAGGTGGGAGAATGGGTCTGGGGCTGAAAAGGGGGGATGCAAGGCATGTGGTGGATGAAGGGGGCTGGAACTGGGGGCTGAAAGGGGACAGTGAGAAGTGGCTGGGGGCTGAAGCTCGAGACTAATGGAAGAAAAGGGCTGGGGACTGGTGGGATAGTGGGGCTGAAAAGGGGGGCAGGTGGGAGATGTGGGCTGGGGCTGGAACTAGGGGCAGGTGGAATAAGGGGGCTGGAACTGAGGACTGAAAAGAGGGGGCAGAGAGAGAGGGGACAGACCCTGGATGGAAGGGGGAAGTGTGAGGGAGGGCAGACCCTGGATGGATGGGAGACCCTGGATGGATGGGAGAGGGAGGGCAGACGGATTGAAGGGGCAGAGAGAAAGGGCAGATGGTGGGTGGAAGGGGGAGAGAGAAAGAGGGCAAACTGGGGCAAATGGTGGATGGAAGGGGCAGAGATCGAGGGCAGATGTGGATGGAAGGGAGAGAGAGGGCAGACAGTGGATGGAAGGGGCAAAGACAGAGGGCAGACAGTGGATGGAAGGGACATTAGAGAGGGCAGACACTGGATGGCAGAGAGAGAGAGAGAGAGCGAAGATAGATGCTGGATGGAAGGAAGACTGTGAAAAGAAGATGAGGAAAGCAGAAACCAGAGACAACAAACTGTAAATAAAATACATATTTTTATTTTTTTGCTTGAACATGTAAATAAGGTAATCTTTTTATTGAACTAATTTTAATACATTTTGACTTAACTTTCAGAGAACAAAACCCCCTTCCTCAGGTCAGGATAGGATACTGTAACAGCACTATACTGTATTGACCTGAGAAAGGAGATTTTGGCCTCTGGAAGCTAAATGTATTAGTCCAATAAAATGGTATTTTATTTTCAGTATTTGTTTTATTTCTATTTGTTAATTTGTAAAGTGGTGATTGGTATTTGTTAGTTTTTTCAAATTTACATCTGCTGTCTTTATATTTTGCACAGTACTAGGGGACATTTTCTGTTTCTGTGGTGTTTCATTGTATGCAGAGTCTGGCATCGGGGGGGTCAGTTTAATTTTTGTCTAAATAGAAAGTTTATGATTACTTATTCTATAGTGGATTAGGGTGTATCTGTGTTTGTGAAAAAGACATGGCTTTCAGTTGGCATTGACTGTGCAGGATCGACGATCTATACTAATCTGTCTGTTTTCGTTTTACAATAGGTGAATTGATGTTCTATTGTTCACTGTAGTGTTTAAGATGCTTTCCTTTTCCTTGTGTGACTCATACAAATTACTGCTTATGGTATGGTATAATTGCTCTATATATAGGTCCTGAGTGTTTTGTAATCTCGGTATGCCTAGTACTGGATTTGGGGGGGGGGGGGGGGGGGTGTTAAAAAATGACCGGCCCCGGGTGTCAACTACCATAGCTATGCCACTGCTTTCCATGTTTCACTTATAGTGGCCTGGACCGCGCAGCACACCCGTAAACCAAAATAAAAGCCTGCCTGTCCAGCACTAGCTATATGTCCTTCCCTAACTAGGGTAGGGCTAACCTCTTTTGCCTGCTGTCTCCACATTGTCTCTACAATTGGCCCAAATCCCCAGAAGTCACGGATCTAGTTTCCTGAGGCTGGACAAACTCAGAAATCCCATCACTGCCACCCCCGAGCAAATGTGGGGAGTGGACCAGTGGAATAAGTACATAAGTACATAAGTACATAAGTAGTGCCATACTGGGAAAGACCAAAGGTCCATCTAGCCCAGCATCCTGTCACCGACAGTGGCCAATCCAGGTCAAGGGCACCTGGCACGCTCCCCAAACGTAAAAACATTCCAGACAAGTTATACCTAAAAATGCGGAATTTTTCCAAGTCCATTTAATAGCGGTCTATGGACTTGTCCTTTAGGAATCTATCTAACCCCTTTTTAAACTCCGTCAAGCTAACCGCCCGTACCACGTTCTCCGGCAACGAATTCCAGAGTCTAATTACACGTTGGGTGAAGAAAAATTTTCTCCGATTCGTTTTAAATTTACCACACTGTAGCTTCAACTCATGCCCTCTAGTCCTAGTATTTTTGGATAGCGTGAACAGTCGCTTCACATCCACCCGATCCATTCCACTCATTATTTTATACACTTCTATCATATCTCCCCTCAGCCGTCTCTTCTCCAAGCTAAAAAGCCCTAGCCTTCTCAGCCTCTCTTCATAGGAAAGTCGTCCATCCCCACTATCATTTTCGTCGCCCTTCGCTGTACCTTTTCCAATTCTACTATATCTTTTTTGAGATACGGAGACCAGTACTGAACACAATACTCCAGGTGCGGTCGCACCATGGAGCGATACAACGGCATTATAACATCCGCACACCTGGACTCCATACCCTTCCTAATAACACCCAACATTCTATTCGCTTTCCTAGCCGCAGCAGCACACTGAGCAGAAGGTTTCAGCGTATCATCGACGACGACACCCAGATCCCTTTCTTGATCCGTAACTCCTAACGCGGAACCTTGCAAGACGTAGCTATAATTCGGGTTCCTCTTACCCACATGCATCACTTTGCACTTGTCAACATTGAACTTCATCTGCCACTTGCACGCCCAATCTCCCAGTCTCGCAAGGTCCTCCTGTAATCGTTCACATTCCTCCTGCGACTTGACGACCCTGAATAATTTTGTGTCATCGGCGAATTTAATTACCTCACTAGTTATTCCCATCTCTAGGTCATTTATAAATACATTAAAAAGCAACGGACCCAGCACAGACCCCTGCGGGACCCCACTAACTACCCTCCTCCACTGAGAATACTGGCCACGCAATCCTACTCTCTGCTTCCTATCTTTCAACCAGTTCTTAATCCATAATAATACCCTACCTCCGATTCCATGACTCTGCAATTTCTTCAGGAGTCTTTCGTGCGGCACTTTGTCAAACGCCTTCTGAAAATCCAGATATACAATATCAACCGGCTCCCCATTGTCCACATGTTTGCTTACCCCCTCAAAAAAATGCATTAGATTGGTGAGGCAAGACTTCCCTTCACTAAATCCGTGCTGACTTTGTCTCATCAGTCCATGTTTTTGTATATGCACTGCAATTTTATTCTTAATAATAGCCTCCACCATCTTGCCCGGCACCGACGTCAGACTCACCGGTCTATAACACAGCCAGACAACAGGGAGGCAAACAAATAAGTATTTAGTTACAGGAATTCCCGGGCCTGTTCCTTCACAGGACCCGAGTCATAGCATGGGTAGACCTCTGCGGTTCAGGAACACAGTTATTAAACAGGCCTGTAGCGGCAGGCCTAACACAGCCAGGGTTGCCATGTGCTAAACACGTCCACAGATTCTCGGGTGTCTTGACAGGGTTCAGGTCTGGCTCTCACCAGACCTCAAAGCATTTTGACATAGGGCATAGGCTACAGCCCCCGCCTTCCTTCCCCGGGCTTCCTTAACTTCTGCCTTGCCCTGCCTTTTGAATTTCCCGGTTGTGACACCGCGCCTCCCGGGGTGGGATCTGTGCTCTTAAGGTGGCCCAGGCTACTTAAAGCAAGATTTTTCTTAAGGGTGAGGGGTAATTTCCTATAAGCCCCATCACATCCACATAATTCTAATTTTCCAATAAGAACATTTTTACCAAGATCTTGGCGAGAGTTCATGATGGCACCTTTTTAACTGAGTTGGCACAACCCCTTCTTGCAATGACAATCCTACTCAAAGGGCCTAGTACATCATCTAGCAGAGCCTTCCAAATAGAGGAATGGCAAGGATCCAGTAGGCAAAAATTATCTTAATAACACAGGGCTAATTGTGTCAAAGAAGGAACTGAGAACTCTGATAATACCTATCTAAAACCACTAGGGATCTCTAGATCAATTGTGGATGCATACGATTTATGAACACCATTCACTTCAGCCATCAAAATACTTACTTTAGAGATGAACCGGCCAGTATTCAGCGCTATTTAACTGGCCAGGAATGGCTCCTGGCCAGTTAAATAGCTTTAAGTTGGCTAAGCACTAATATTCAGCGTGAGATAGCTGGCTATCTTAACTGAAAATTAGTGGCTAGCCTGGTCACCAGCTATGCCATACAACATAGCTGGTTAGTGCCAATATTTATCAGCTGACCGGCTAAATTTAGCAGCACGACAGACCTGCATAAATAGGTCTATCTTTGGCCACTATAAGTTAGCCGGTCAGAACCGGTTATATACAAAGCGGTCAAAAAACTACTGGAAGTTCAATGCCAGCTGCCAGCTATGGCCCGGCATTGAATTTCTGGGTTTGCCTCTGACCATGGCAGTTAGCCAGGCTGCCTCTTGCAGTCTCAGGATTGGCCCTGAAGAAATCTACAAAATATCTCCACTCAGTAGGCAGATTTCCCTACCCTCTTTTTTTTTTTTCATGATTCAACAGTATATTTACAACAGTAAAAAGCTCTTTAGTCTCAGAAGAACCAGAAGAAAGAAAAAATTTCTTAGCAGAACAAATTGTTTCTATATTTGGTCATTCCTTTGCTCCACCACCGCCTTTTCAATCTCTGTACTCCTCTTTTTAAAGATTTAAGATATGGTGTATGCCAAGGTTGTTTCTGTTTATCTATTACTTTTACCTCTGTCTAAGGAATTATCTTTTGCAAAATACTATCCATAATTCCCTTCTACTCTGTCACTATATTATCTAGAGATTGAATCATCTCTATCCACTATGCCTCCTACTAGGGCGCACAGAACTGTTCAATGTCTACCCGCCTCCATCTCAGGAGAGCATATTTTTTCCCAGTCACCTTTCATATCTTCTTTTTCCAATTAAAGGAAAATGAGATCCCACAATGATCAGACCATGGGAAAGCTTTGGTTCCCTTCACTTTCAACCCATCCTCTATGCACAGTTTCTCAGACCCACAAATTGGATCTATTATACGTCCCCCTCGGTGAGTAGAGGGATGCACTAACTATGTTAAACCACAATCTAACAAGGATTTATTTTAAAAGTCCTAATTCATCCATCAGACATATCATTCACATGTAGGTTAAAGTCCTCCAATAGGGGTGTTCACATACTAATAACATCAATAGTTTGAGACTTGATCTAATAAAGTCGTGTACATATAAGCATAAATAACTGGAACCCCCTCCAAACATAACAATAACCCATTCACATCCTTAGGTGTTTTCACCCTACAGCTGTTGCCATAAATAATTAGATCTGACAAGGGTGGGGGACGGTCCCAAGATGGCGTCCTGAACACGTTAGCGGTTCAATTGGATTTTCTGCTGGTATACTTTTTACTATTTTCTTGCTAATATGCCTCACACTAAAAGGAAGGGGAATGTAAAAGGTATTCTGCCATCAGCCAGAACATCCTCTCCTATCCAGCAGACGATTGACCGTTACGTGTCGAACTTTCCACAACCCGGAACGGATGATCCCGCTTTGAGAGCCGAAGGAGGAGCATTGACTCTCTTGGGCCCAGAGATATCACTCAGTATTCAGGACTATCATCTCTGGATCTAAATCCTCCTCCGTGTCCTGTGTTTCTTGAACGAAGTGCAGAGGAACCAGCAGTATTGGGAGTCATTTCTGTGGGAGCCTCAATCAGCAGTGCACCAGCTCAGGCTACAGGAGATGTGATCGGAGAGCTTTTAGCTCCTTAGAATCTATTTGGAGAGCTATTCAATCCCTGGCAACACTTGTTTCAAAATCGGCTAAAGAAACAACTCTTCTTGTGAGTAAAGTGGAAAAACTAACTAATTCATTAGAAAACGTAAAGCTAGATTTGATGAATCAGATACAACAAACGCAACAGGAAGTAAAAGATTTAAAATCTACTACTGATATATTAATTAAAGATAAAATTTCAATCTCTAGGAAAATTGAACAACTTGAAAACTATAATAGGCAACTGAACTTAAGGATTTTAAATGTTCCTATGACTGTAGGATTAACTCCAATAGATTTCTTTAAAAAATATCTGCTGGAGATTTTACATTATCCTTCAACAGCTATCCCTCCTTTAAATAAGGTGTATTATTTGCCTTTGCCTTCTCAATCTGGGGTTAATCCAAACGGACTAAGAAATTTGCCACCGAATCAGGAGCCTTTGGAAACTCAAGATATATCAGTTTTACTGGAAGATTCTTTGTCGGAAGTTACTAACAGGCGGACATTAATTGCCTCATTTGTCTTTGAACAAGATTTAAACTCAGTATTGAAACTTTACTTTAAAAATTCCTCAAAACGTTTTTGTGGACAAAGAATATGGATTTTCCCAGATGTCATAAAGACTACACAGGATAGACAAAAACAGTTTCTAGCTCTTAGAGAAGAGATAAGGGCGATAGGAGCAACATTCTTATTAGCCTACCCTTGTAAATGTCTAGTAAGATATCTGGGAAATAAGTATGTTTTCTTTGTACCCGAACAACTTCGTACATTTCTAGATATGAAAAAGCTCTCCAATATACCGAAGGAATGAGAGAAAGTATTGATTATGTATAATATGTGGAAATTAAGGACAGACCATATGCCTATTTTGTTTTGTTTTTTTTCTTTCTGATATGGATCTCCTTATCTGTAAAGTACCCTCCCCTCCCTTTAAGTGGTCTAAGGAAGTCATAGTTGTAATAATCCTTAATAATTTGTTCTTAATGTTATAATCAATGAAAGCATTCTATTTCTGTGTTTCTTTTTTTGCAAGTTAATGCTTGTAAAATATAAAACTAAATAAAATACTTAAATTAAAAAAAAAAGATCTGACAAGGGCCACTATACCTCTCCACTTCCCTCCCATGGGGGAGCCATAGAAACAAACCAGGTGGACAAAAGGAGGCTGTGACAATATATTCCTGACTTGGGAGCCATATTTCAGAAATAAATAACAGGGTCGATATTCAAAGTGATTTAAATGGTAAGAAATGGCTCATAAGAACATAATAATAGCCATACTGGGTCAGACCAATGGTCTATCTAGCCCAGTATCCTGCTTCCAACAGAGGCCAATCCAGATCACAAGTACCTGGCAGGAACCTAATTAGTATATAAGAGGGGAAAACAGAAAAACTACTTCCCAAAGAAATCATGTTGTCATTATGTATATAAGTAGGAAAAGGGGGAAGCAATCACGTGGCAATACACACACAAATGTGACAGCTCAAGTGATTTAAAAAAATACAAAGAGGCATCAGATAAAATTACAGTGGGCTATGGGATCTCTTATAGCCCCAGCTATTTCAGATCCAAGCTCCTTTTCAATCCATCAATCATGTGTCTCCAAGTAAATGGTGCTCGATTCAATTTTTATACATTTTTACTTTACTTTATCCATGGCTTTATCCAAAACTTTATTCAAAATAACAAAACTGTTGAAACACAATAGAGCATAAATAATAAAAAATGTGGCTACTTATTGTAAAACCGCAAGCAGCAGTGATAGCACTGCAGGGGCGTAGCTATGGGTGGGCTTGGGTGGGCCTGGGCCCACCCAATTTTGCCTCAGGCCCACCCAGAAACACACATCCATTTCTCACCCTCTCCCACCCCTGCCGCGGCGCTTGCACTTTACTTTTGGCGCTGCCTGGCAGCAACTCACAGACGTGGCGTCCTGCTCCAGGGCCTTCTCTCTGCCGTGTCCCTGTGTAAACAGAAGTTGCATCAGTGCGGCGGAGGGCGGGCTCCGGAGCAGGATGCCACGTCTACAAAGTGCAAGGCAGGGGTGAGAGAGAGGATCGCTGCCAAAACAACGACGCCGGTATCCATGTAGCGGTAATGATGAAGTAACGACGGTATCCGAGGGCTCGCGGCAATGATGTAGTCTGTGGAAGGCGGCGCGGGACCTCTCAGCCACGTCACACTGAAGACTCTGCGGTGTCTCACCCCTAAGACACGGACTTCCTGTTTTTGAGAGGGCAGGAGGGGCGGGACTCCCGCCCCTCCCGCCCTCACAGAAACAGGAAATCTGTGTCTTAGGGGTGAGACACCGCAGAGTCATCAGCGTGACGTGGCTGGGAGGTCCTGCGCTGCCTTCCAAGGACTGCATCGTTGGGTTTAATGGTGAGGAGCTGTTGGCGGTTGATGGGGAGAGAGCTGCTGTAGGGGCAGGAAGATTTGAGAGTGCCAGAGAACAAGAAGGGGAAAATTGGGATAAGGAAGGACACCGAGGAGGACTGAAAAATAGAAGACATGCTGGATTGGGTGTGAGGAAAAAGGACACAGAGGAGGACAGAAAATAGAGGAGATGCAGAATTGGGGGTCGGGGATATAGGGAAAGAATGCTGCTCATAAGAGAAGGAATGGAGGGGGGGTGGACACAGGGAGAAACAGGACATAGAGAGGTCATGCTGGTTATGAAGGAAGAATGGTGGAAGATTTTGGATACCCAGAATGAATGCTCACAAGGGTTGCTGGATAAGTGAAGGAATGAGGGAAGGAACGGCGGAGGGGCGAAGAATGGATGCAGGGAAGGACTGGACACAGAGAGGGGTTGATGGACATGAGTCAAAGAATGGGAGAAGAATCTGAACACAAGGAAGGACAGGATACAGGACATGTTGGACATGAGATAAGGAATAGGGGGAGATTATGGCCATGAAGGATAAGAGCAGGGTCACAAAGGTGAGGTGCTTGACATGGGGGAGGATAAGAGCAAAAACACAGAGGGAGGATAAAGACATGGACACAGAAGGGAGATGGATGGTGGACATGGAGAGAGAAGAAAGGTCAAATGGACTGAGGATATTGGAAAAAAAGTTAAGAGAAGAGAAGACAGAGGAATGCAGAAACCAGAGACTGGGACAACATGATTAGAAAAATAACATGACCAGACAACAAAGGTAGAAAAAAATGTTATTTTCTGTTTAATGATTGGAATATGTCATGCATGAGAACTGAGCATGCCTATGGTGCCGAAGCCAGTGTCACTAGCATGGAGCAGTGCCTTTGACTGCTGTGCTTTTCTAAACAGGGGTCTGTGGGCTAGAGATCTTCACCAGCTAAAGTATTTCATTTTTGTAAGTTCATGGTTGAGGGGGGGGGGGGGGGGGGGGGGAAGGGAAGAGGAAAAGCATGCCCACCCAACCTGCCCACTGGCCCACTCAAAAACTGCCTTCTGGCTACGCCACTGCAGCACTGTAAAAATATTCAGAAGCTCCCGAAGCCCCGTGTTTCGGTCTAAACAGACCTGCTTCAAGGGATCAGAAAGGAATCGCTGTAAACATATAAAACAAACATCAATACTGTGTCACTTGCAAACATTGTTTCAATGTCTTAAGAAACAACACTTACCAAAACATTTTCTTTAAAGCTCACTAACAAGTAATATCACAGTGACCCACTCAAACAGGACTCTGCTATTTCAAAATCCTATTCAATGGAGAGTCATGTCTCTACATGAAGCATCAAAAATATAAAAAATGCAAATTAGCCATGCAGCACACCACAAACAAATACAAATAATAACACTGTAAAAACGCATGATAAACACTTCGTAACAATCCAAAACATTAGCCATGAAAAGTTCTGTTCAAACCATGAGAGAAACAGTAGCCAAAAAATGAATCTAGTGACGTTCCTTGTAGTGCAGTAAGGCATCTAGGTCATCCCCTCGTGGAAATTTGTGGCAATGCTCAAGTACCACAAATCTAAGCTGTTCAAAAGTATGTTGAAAGGCTAAGCAATGTTTAACCAAGGGGACAGCCATATCACAGCACTTTAAATGGCTCTTATGTTCCAAAATCCTTGTTTTGACAGATTGCATGATTTTTCCGACGTATACCATACTGTAAGGGCACCAAATCGCATAAATTACAGTACAGGTAGTACAAGTGGTATATGTTTTCAAAACAACAGAACATGCATTTAATGTAATTATGGAGCCTGAGAATGAAATAGCACAAATACTGCAGTACATACAAGGAAAATGTCCTTTAGTTGATTCATTGGTCACATCACTGGTGTCACATGAAAGATATGATGGAACAAGCAAATCATTCAGATTTTTGCCTCTTCAAAAGGCAAAGGAGGTAACTGAAGGTCTGGGTGAATACTCAAAACTGACTAATGTCGCAACACAGAAGACCTAACTCTGTTGAAATGATAAGTAGTAGTAGTAGTAGTAGTAGTAGTAGTTTACACCCGGAGAATAAGGTAGCACACAAGTTAGTTGCTCATTGGCATCATTATTTCTAGGTTAAAGTACATGTTCTCTAGCAGCCCAATGTGCTCTTTTGTAGTAGGCCTTCTTCACCACTGAATAAGGATATCCACATTGTTGAAATCTGGCAAACATATTCTTACCTTGAATTTTAAATTCCGCCACTGATGAGCAAATCCGCTTGAGTCTCAAAAACTGTCCAATAGGAATACTTTCCCGGAGCTTTAATCTAATCATAAAACCAGCGGACAAAGGAGGGTCTTTGGTTGTGATGGACGCTCTAGATAAGATTTTTATCAGCGGATAGATGGTGATCCAATCCTAAGGTGAAGAAATTAGTGGATGCTCTCATTAAAGAAGGAATAGTTAATCATTTTTTGACAGTGCGAGAGAGACATTTTTTTGACAGTGTCCCACCTGGTTACATCTGTACTTTAGTTACCCAAAATCCATAAGAATCTTTCAAATACACCTAGTTGACATTATTTTTTCTAAGGGTTCATTGTTGGAACCATTATCTATTTATGTGGATAATGATTTGAGACCGTATTTAAAGGATTCCACTGACTTCATGTTAAAGTTGGATGCTTGTCCATTGGGCGATACTGCTTGTTTTTTAGTTACAGCAGATATTGAAGCTCTTTACAAGAAATTACCACAGGAAAAGTGATCAAGATGTTTTGGCTACATTTAGTGTTGACAAAAACGTTTTTCTTGTTTCAGGTAAAAGGTATTGCCATGAGGGCGACGGTTGCCCCTGATGTGGCAAACCTGTATGTGAGCAATTTTGAAGAAAAGTTTCTTTCTAATTACCCCTATAAATCATCATCCTTTTTTGGAAAAGTTTCATAGACGATGTTTTCATGCTTTGGAGGGGTGATAGGCCAAGTTTGACATCATTTTTTGCATGGTTAAATGCCTGTGATGAATATTTGAGGTTTACTTACCAGGTCAGTACACATGAAATCTCTTTTTTAGACCTGAAAGTCTCTAAAGTTGGCATGACCTTCAATTATACTATCTTTCGGAAGGCAACTGATAGGAATACAATACTTCATTTTCAAAGTGGACACCCACGCAAGCTCCAGAAAAGTATTCCTATTGAACAATTTTTGAGGCTCAAGCGTATTTGCTCATCACTGGCAGAATTTAAAATTCAAGCTAAGAATATGTTTGCCAGATTTCTACAAGGTGGAAATCCTTATTCAGTGGTGAAGAAGGCCTACAAAAGAGCACATTGGGATCCTAGAGAACATCCACTTTTACCTAGAAATAATGATACCATTGAGCAAGTAACTTGTGTGCTACCTTATTCTCTAGGTGTGAACAGAGTTAGATCTTCTGTGTTGTGACATTGGTCAGTTTTGAGTATTCACCCATACCTTCAGTTACCTCCTTTGTTTTCCCTTCGAAGAGGCAAAAATCTGAAAGATTTGCTCATTCCATCATGTGGGAAAGAGGAACCCGAATTATAGCTATGTAATACAAAGTTCCATGTTAGGAGTCACCGACCAGGAAAGGGATCTAGGCGGCGTCATGGATGATACGTTGAAACCCTCTGCTCAGTGTGTGGCAGCGGCTAAGAAAGCAAATAGAATGTTAGGTATTATTAGAAAAGGAATGGAAAACAAAAATGAGAATGTTATAATGCTTTTGTATCACTCCATGGTGCAACCGCAACTTGAATATTGTGTTCAGTTCTGGTCGCTACATCTCAAAAATGATATAGTGGAATTAGAAAAGGTACAGAGAAGGACAACGAAAATGATAAAGGGGATGGGAAGATTTCCCTATGAGGAAAGGCTGAAGTGGCTAGGGCTATTCAGCTTGGAGAAAAGACTACTGAGGGGAGATATGATAGAGGTCTATAAAATAATGAGTGGAGTGGAATGGGTAGAAATGAATCACTTCTTTACTCTTTCCAAAAATACTGGGACTAGGGGGCATGCAATGAAGCTACAAAGTTGTAAATTTTAAACGAATCGGAGAAAATATTTCTTCACTCAACATGTAATTAAACTCTGGAATTCATTGTCAGAGAATGTAGTAAAAGCAGTTAGCTTAGCGAGATTTAAAAAAGGTTTTGATGGCTTCCTAAAGGAAAAGTCCATAGACCATTATTAAAATGGACTTTGGGAAAATCCACTGCTTATTTCTAGGATAAGCAGCATAAAATGTATTGTACTTTTTGGGGATCTTTCCAGGCACATGTGACCAGCATTGGCCACTGTTAGAAACAGGATGCTGGGCTTGATGGACCTTCGGTCTTTCCCATTATGGCAATACTTATGTCTTATCTTTCAACTAAAGGCCATTTCCCTTGTATGCATTGCAGTATTTGTGCTAGTTCATTCTCAGGCTTCAAAATTACATTAAATGCATGTTCTGTTGATTTGAAAACATATACCACTTGTACTACTTGCACTGTAATTTATGCGATTTGGTGCCTTTGCAGGATGGTATATGTCAGCAAAACCATGTGATCTATCAAAACAAAGGATTTTGGAACGTAAGAGCCATTTAAAGTGCTGTGATATGGTTGCCCCCTTGTTGAACATTGTTTAGGCTTTCAACATGCTTTTGAACAGCTTAGATTTGTGGTACTTGAGCATTGCCACAAATCTCCAAGAGGGAGCGACCTAGATGCCTTACTGCACTACAAGGAACGTCGCTGGATTCATTTTTTTGGCTACTGTTTCTCTCATGGTTTGAGCAGAACTTTTCATGGCTAATGTTTTGGATTGTTACGAAGTGTTTATCATGCGTTTTTACAGTATTATTATTTGTATTTTTTGTGGTGTGTCGCATGGCTAATTTGCATTTTTGATGTTTTTGATGCTTCATGTAGAGACATGACTCTCCATTAAAATGGATTTTGAAATAGCGGCATCCTGTTTGAGCAGTTCGTCATGATGTTGCTCGTTAGTGAGCTTTAAAGAAAATGTTTTGGTAAGTGTTGTTTCTTAAGACATGGAAACAATGTCTGTTTGCAAGTGGCACAGTATTGATGTTTGTTTTATATGTTTACAGTGGCTCCTTTCTGATCCCTCAAAGCAGGTCTGTTTAGACCAAAACACCTTATTTTGGACACACGGGGCATCGGGAGCTACTGAATATTTTTACAGCGCTGTCACCACTGTTTGCAGTTTTTTTTTAAATGCTTTATTTATACATTTTCATTTTACATTTATGCAATAACATAAATATATGGAAATTAGGCAAATATTACTAAACTTTGTAGATACAAAGTAAACATAAGGAAATAATACTTTCAATAATTTGTCCACAATAAATGATCCAAGTACTAGGAAATATAAATCAATAAGCAAAAATGTTTCCTTAATCTAGGAGTAGAAGGTTTACAGGAATATACAATCGAGTAGTGCATGCAATCTCTATGCAATCTGATGTTAATCCAACTTATTCTTTACTAGTTATAAATTCCAGTAATTTCCCAGGAGTGAAAAATATATAATTAGTGGCATTCAAGGAAATAATACACCTACAGGGAAATTTAAGGAGAAAAAGCCCCCCTAAACCAAGAATTCTTGGTTTTAAAGGCAAACGTTACTAACATTGTAGTCCTTTCAGATATAACTTCCATAGAGTTTTCAAGAAAATCTGTAAGATTTAAATCTGGTTGTGGAGGATCAGATTTTCCCTTAGTTCCAGTAATATATAAAACCCTTGTAATTGGTGGAAACGCTTCAGGTGGTATGCCCAGCACTTCTTTGAAATACTTTTTTAGCATTTCCAGTGCTGGGATAATTGGAGACTTAGGAAAATTTAATAAACGTAAGCAGTTCCTCCTAGCCTGATTTTCCAAGTATTCAATTTTACGTTTTTGGTAGTTACTATCTTTAATTAACATGACAATCGAGTCTTTTACTGATTTTACCTCTTGTTCTAAAGCTTCAATCTTAGAAGTCTGCTCTTCGATCTTCACAACATTCTGAGCTTGAATCTGTTTTATTTCAGTCACCTCTCCTCGAAGGGAGCTTGAAATCTGTTGGAGAGTTGTATTTATGCCCTGGATTGCAGTCCAAAGTACTTCCATTGTTATTACAGCCGGTTTAACTTTATCACCATTCCCTCCGGAAAGACTGATCTGTGTTATTGTAGGTAAATCAGGGGACGACACCTGATTATCTGCAAACGCTGTTCCCACAGGAGTCGAGATGGCTGCAGGCCCTCCACAGGCAGCTGCCGATTTTCCCCTCACGTCGGAGGTTTCAGTCAGCTGTAGCTCTGTTACCACCAGTCCTGTTCCTGGTCTCAGAGGTGCCGTAAACGAGGGAGGAGAAAGAGACACTCCCTCTGCACTATGGTCCCGTTCTCCCGGTGGACCCCTCGTGGTATTTTCCTGTCCTCCCGGCGTCTGTAGCCCGAGTTCATCTAGCGTCATTTGGCGCATGGGGGGGACATTCACCCCACTTGTGGAGATAAGTGTACAGGTTTTTCCCTTCCTCTTCCCCATTTCTGGGTGGAGGAATTACCCGTTTCACCAAGATTTCCGCGAAGAAAATCCGGAGCTAAAACAGACACACTTCTAGTCCAGACGCCATCTTGGATCTATCTCCTGTTTGCAGTTTTAAGATAAGTAGCTGCATTTTTTATTATTTATGCTTTATTATGTTTCAACAGTTTGGGTATTTTGAATAAAGTCTTGGATAAAGTAAAGTAAAAATGTATAAAAATTGAATCGAGCACTGTTTACTTGGAGGCACATGATTAATGAATTGAAAAGGAGCTTGGATCTGAAATAGCTGGAGCTATAAGAGATCCCATAGCCCGATGTAATTTTATCTGATGCCTCTTCATATTTCTGTGTGTTTTCTGAAATCACTTGAGCTGTCACGTTTTTGTTTGTATTGTCACTTGTGATTGCTTCCCCTTTTTCCTACTTGGAAACCTAATTAGTAACAACATTCCATGCTATCAATCTTGGGGCAAGCAGTGGTTTCCCTCATATCCATCTATTTTTTTTTCAAATTTGTTTATTGGTTTATGTGATATATAGGAACATCTTACAGGTTATTAACAGGTATGCTAACATAATAATACTATCATCTATATTCTACTTCCAATCCATACCCCTGTATAACAGGACTTCCCAACTCTTTGCAAGTTCTAGTTCTTTAATTATGTCCTTTGGTCCCGAATTTGCGTTAATCTCTTCTCTCCTTGCATAATTCCTCCCTCTATGACCCTTTCCCCCCCCCCCCCCCCCCCCCTTTAACCCTCCCCTTCTCTCCCTTATAGTGACCTGTCCGGTTCTCTATAATGTTGTAGTGAGTTGACTTCACATATTCAGAATGCGTCTTCTACCCCCTGAGGGTATGGTCTGCCAGAATGGGGTCCATATGCGATAGAAGTCTTTATCTGTGAATCTTCGATCCCCTTTATATTCTGCCATCTGTTTTTCAAATCTCATGTACTCCATAAGCAAGCCTCGCCATTGCTGTAATGTTGGCTTTTTATTTGTAATCCACTCTATAAGGATTAGTTTTTTTGCCGTCATGATGGCTATGAGCGTGAAGCCCTGGAAGCCTGCTAGAATGGGGCGAACTATCATTGGCCTCCCAAACAGCAGCATTGGTCCTTTTTTCCATGTAGCGCCCCACATACTTGATGTCGCTTGTATGATTTTGTTCCAAAATCTTTGAACTTTTATGCATGTCCAGAACATATGCCCCAATGTTGCTCCCTGTGCTCCACATCTAGGGCATGCTCCATCTGAGGAGACTCCCATATGGAAGGCTCTCCTCGGCGGTATATAAGTCCTTAATGCAAATTTGTATTCCATTTCACTGTACAGGGCCATCTTGGAGGATTTTTGAATCGAATAAATGTATTCCTGCAATGCTTTTGGGGTCAGTTTCGTTTGTAGTTCCTCATTCCAGGACTCTGCCAACGCAGAGTAGTCAAGTTCCTCTGTCATGTCTCTCAAGTGTCTATGATGCATTGTTAATGACACTCTTCCTTGCGATTGCAGTGAATAAGCTGATGAGAGCTCTTCTTGTACATCCTCTGTAATGCATACCCAGGGCAAACTATTTATATAGTGTTTCAATTGCCAATAATAAAACTGGTTTTCTGGTTTAAGTGAGTATTGGGCCTGGAGTTCAACGAAGGATTTAATACGCCCCTGTGCCGTCAGCACCTGGGACATGTACACCACTCCACTCTGCTGCCACTGTTGGAATTTGCTATGCAGGTTTCCAGGTGCAAACTGCGGATTACCGCAAATTGATTGAAAGGGGGTACATCGTCCCGAAAAGCGATGGAATCGGCATACCCACCGCCAAACCGCCTTTGCTGTGGGGAGTATATGTGATTGTTGTAAAACCTTTGGATCCGATCCTCCGCCTGCATGGAGTAAACAGTTGAAATGTACTCCCTGAGTCAGAGTAGTTTCCGGTTTGGTTGCTGAAAATTCTGATGTGGACCTAAACCAATCAGAGATATGTCGCATGCTGCTGGCGACCGTGAGATATCTTATGCTGAGTAGGCTCAGGCCTCCATACTCTCGTGGTATTTGTAAAGTTTTTATCGGGATACGTGCCTTTCGTCCCTTCCATAGGAATCTTTGTATGTGCCGGTTTAAGCGACTTTCATCCTCTGTTTTTAGAAATAATGGAAGAGTCTGAAATTTATAAATCCACTTTGGTACTATCATCATATTGAATAGGGCAATTCGTCCCATGAGGGACAGTGGATAGTTTTCCCACAGCCTAAGTTTTAGTCGAGTGGCCTCCAGAAGTGGTTCAACATTTTCTTGGTATAACTTGGTTAAGTCTTGGGGGATGTAGGTGCCCAGATACTTGATTTTCCCTTCTACATTGGTTATGGGGCATGCTCCCTTCTCCTGGTGGATTCCACTCGGGTATATGGCCATAGCTTGGGATTTTTGTGTGTTTAGGGTGAAACCTGAGACCCGTCCAAATTCCCGTGCCAACCTCAACAACTCACCTAAAGAATCACGCGTTTGGCTAGATACTATCAATAGATCATCTGCGAAAGCTAGGGCCTTTATGGTATCTTCCCCCACCCTTACCCCGGGGATCCTCTCTTCCTTTTTTATGAGTCTCAATAGTGGTTCTAAGGACAGAATAAACAATGCAGGTGATAATGGGCAACACTGCCTAGTGCCCCTAAAAATCCCAAATGGCTGCGCTTTTATCCCATTAATTATCACTGAGGCGATTGGCGCTGCATATAGAGCTGCTATGGCCTTGTAATACCAGCCCCCAATTCCCATATGTCTTAGGACTTGGAACAAATAGGACCATCCCACTTGATCAAATGCTTTCTCTGCATCCAATGAGTACAGAGATGTGGGGGTTTCCGTCAGCTGACCAGTTGCCATTGCTAACAATAATCGGCGAACATTTTTGGCTGCCTGTCTGGTCTTGACAAAGCCTACTTGTTCCTCATCCACTAGCCTGGGCAAAAGTTTTGCCAATCTATTTACAAGAATCTTGGCTAGTATTTTTAAATCAACATTTATTAATGAGATTGTCCTGTACGAATTTGCCTGTTGTTCTGGCCTCCCCGGTTTCAAAATTAAGGAAATCAGGGCTGTATTTGCATATTTCGGAAAATGCCCTTCTCTTACCACCTGCTCATAGTACTCGCATATCACCGGGTAAAAGGAGTGGGGTAGCATCTTATGGAATTCCCCAGTGTACCCATCAGGCCCGGGTGCTGACCCAAGAGGCAGAGACTTTATAACCTCCTGGATCTCCTTGGCTTCTAGGGGTGTTTCCAAGTCCTCTCGCTCCTTATCTGTCAGCTTGGGGAGCCCTGCCTTCTCCAAGAGGCCGTGTATCTCCGCTTGTTCAGGGTCCCCGGGAGAGCTATAGAGCCCTGAGAAGAATTTAGTTAGTATCTCCGCAATTTCCTCACTCTTATTATGGATATGTCCAGCCTCATCCTGAAGTGTTACTATCGGTTTGCGTGGCCCCCATGCTGTTACTAGGTTTGCTAACATCGCTCCAGGCCTATTTCCAAACCTGCGGAATTTGAATTTTTGATGAGCTAGAAACCTCTTTCCTCGTTCATGTAATAAATCGTTAAGGGTAACCTGTAATGCTCTGAGTTGTTCTCTATTACTTTGGGTCGGTTGTTTGACATATCGGGCTTTAGCTTTCCTGAGGTTCTGTTCAAGTCTCACTATTGCTGCTGATTGTTTTTTATTTCTGGCATGGACAAAAGCAATCAGGTCTCCCCGGATTACCGCTTTGGCCGCACTCCAGAACAGACACCTCATATCCATCCAGGGCCGGTCTTAGGGCAAGGCGACCGAGGCAGCCGCATAGGGCCCCGCGCTCAAGGGGGCCCCACATGGCGCGCCTGGGGGTCGCCCCGCCCGCCGCTCCCCCCCCCGACGATCGATCGCTCGCTCACTCTTCTGTAAAAAAAATTGAGAAGCGCCGAGTAGCAGGCAGCACCTCGTGTCTGCCCTGCTAGTACAAATCTCCTGCACATCGTCGGGCCGGCCTTCCCGCATTAAGTCCCGCCCTCCTCTGAGGTAATAGCCTATTACCTCAGAGGAGGGCGGGACTTAATGCGGGAAGAGCCTATTACCTCAGAGGAGGGCGGGACTTAATGCGGGAAGGCCGGCCCAACGACGTGCAGGAGATTTTTACTAGCAGGGCAGACGCGAGGCGCTGCCTGCTACTCGGCGCTTCTCAATTTTTTTTTTTTTAAAGTTAGTGAGTGCAGCAGGAGAACAGAGTTCTTAGGTGGGTCGGGTCGGGTCGGGGGGGGGGGGGACTCAGATGGGAGAAGGGTGTGGGATGGGGGTTCTCAGTTGGGGGGAGGGGGTAAGGGGGACTCAGATGGGAGAAGGGTGTGGGATGGGGGTTCTCAGTTGGGGGGAGGGGTAAGGGGGACTCAGATGGGAGAAGGGTGTGGGATGGGGGTTCTCAGTTGGGAGAAGGGGGTAAGGGGGACTCAGATGGGAGAAGGGTGTGGGATGGGGGTTCTCAGTTGGGGGGAGGGGGTAAGGGGGACTCAGATGGGAGAAGGGTGTGGGATGGGGGTTCTCAGATGGGAGAAGGGGGCTGGAACTGGGGTTTGAGAAGGGGCCATATGGGAAATGGGGGCCATGCATGGGGCTGGTGGGAATATGGGTCAGGTGGGAGAATGGTTCTGGGGCTGAAAAGGGGGGCTCTAATACAAGGCATGTGGATGAAGGGGGCTGGAACTGGGGGCTGAAAAGGAGGGTAGGTGGGATAAGGGGGCTAGTACTAGGACTGAAGTCGGAAAAGGGGCAGGGGCTGAAACTGTGGGTACTGGGTGCTGAAAAGGAGATAGGGAGAAGAGGCTGGGGCTGAAGCTTGGGACTGGTGAGAGAAAAGGGCTGGGGACTGGGGTTGAAACTGGGGGCTGAAAAGGGGACAGGGAGGAGTGGTTGGGGGCTGAAACGGGGGACTGGTGGGATAGTGGGGCTGGAACTGGGGGCTGAAAAAATGGGCAGAGAGAGGGGCAGATCCTAGATGGAAGGGGGAGCGAGAGGGAGGGCAGACCTGGATGGATGGGAGAGCGAGGCCAAATGGTGGATTGAAGGGGCAGAGAGAAGGGGAAGACAGTGGATGGAAGGGATAGAAAGGGCAGACAGTGAATGGAAGGGGCAGAGATAGAGGGCAGATGTGCACGGAAGGGGCAGGGAGAGAGGGCAGACATTGGATGGAGGGGACAGCAGAGAGGGCAGACACTGGATGGCAGAGAGAGAGAGATGCTGGATGCTGGATGGAAGGAAGACAGTGAAAAGAAGATGAGGAAAGCAGAAACCAGAGACGACAAACTGTAAATAAAATATATATTTTTATTTTTTTGCTTTAGGATATTAGTATTGTAGCTGTGTTAATAAATGTTTATAATAGAACATGTAAATAAGGTAATCTTTTTATTGGACTAATTTTAATACATATTGACAAACTTTCGGAGAACAAAGCCCCCTTCCTCAGGTCAGGATAGGATACTGTAACAGCTCTATACTGTATTGACCTGAGGACGGAGGTTTTGGCCTCTGAAAGCTAAATGTATTAGTCCAATAAAATGATATTATTTTATTTTTTATATTTGTTTTATTTCTATTTGTTAATTTGTAAAGTGGTGATTGGTATTTGTTAGTTTTTTTTTCAAATTTACATCTGTTGTCTTTATATTTTGCACAGTACTAGGGGACATTTTCTGTTTCTGTGGTGTTGTATTGTATGCAGAGTCTGGCATCTTGGGGGTTCAGTTTAATTTTTGTCTAAATAGAAAGTTTAAATATTACTACTTATTCTATAGTGGATTAGGGTGTATCTGTGTTTGTGAAAAAGACATGGTTTTCAGTTGGCATTGACTGTGCAGGATCGACAAGCCCTGGAGCTGGGGGCCTTGGAGCTCGGAGGGAGAGGTGGCCGGCTCTGGAGCTAGGGTGGGGGCGGAGCTAGGGTGGGGCGGAGTTAGGTGGGGCCCCGTCAAATTGGTCTGCATAGGGCCCCGCACTTGCTAAGACCGGCCCTGTATCCATCTAAATAACAGATCATGGACTTTTCCTCCAGAAACTTGTCCAAACCTTTTTTAAACCTAAATACACTGACCACTGTTACCACATCCTCTGGCAGTTTTTAAATCATCTCCTGGCCATTTAAATTGTTTTTCCAGGGCTAACTGGTCATTGACCCTCTTCTGCTGGCAGAATGCAGCCTGGGCAGGTTCTCTGTCTAATTCATGGTCCCTAAGAAGAGCAGTTCCTTTCACCCCATTTTGGACCTCCAGGGGGATGTTGCTTATCTGGTGAGTCCAGAATGTCTGGATAGAAACTCAATACTCGATCATCGCCTCAGGAAGGCCAGGGGAGTTCGGGACTTCCCTGAACCTCTTGAAGGCCTAACTCCACATCTCTATTGTAGTTCTTCCCAAGAGTTTTATGCACTTGGGGCAGCACTTCCAGTGTTGGGCCGTGCTCTTTGGCCTGACTACAGAGCTCTGCGCATTTTCCAAGGTGATGGTGGTGATGGCTGTGCACCTCTGGTGTCAAGGTGGTTGAGTTCTTCCCTGTCTGAACAATTGGCTTATTTGGGCCAACTTTGCTTTGGGGCTAGTCTGGTGGTTTCTCTGGGCATTCTCTTCTGGAATCCCTGGGCTGGGTAGAGCTCCAGCCCAAGAATCAATGGGCCTGTCCAGTCCCTGGAGTACTTAGGGAAAGATTCAACACAGCCAGAGGGATGGTTTTACTTCCAGGACAAAGGGCAGTGAAGTTTCGGGCATTCCTGTGTTAGTTGTGCTTTTTACCAGAGTCCACTGTTTGGGGCTACTCGCTACTCCTGGACCTCATGGCCACAACATTGGGTGTGATGCCTTGGGCTCTATGTGCCCTTTGCAGTGGGTCTGTTGTCCCGCTGGACATTGGCCTCGCAGAACTGCCATTGTACTCTGCCTTATCGTCCAGAGCAATTCTCACTGTAGCCTGCTGGGACAGTCCAGATCCCCTGCTGAGAGGGGTTCCTCCAAATCCCCCACAGTGGGTTCTGGTCGCCATGGATGCTAGTCTCCTCAGATAGGGAGCTCACTGCCTGGGTCAAGGGGTGCAGGGCACCTGGTCAAGCCAGGTGTCCTGGTCCACTGGTCCATCAGTTCTCCAACAAACAGAGCAGACCAAAGTAAAATAGCAAGCACAGTATTTATTAAAATCAAATGCTCGACATGGTCACGTTTTGCCTCCCTGAGGCTGCATCAGGGAATGAACTTTCCACTACAAAAATACACATAAATATAAATAAAAACTAAATCTTCTCCAAATCATAAAATCATACAGTTACACACAAATTATTAATAGATTAGTCATATCTTAAAAAATAATAATTGCATTAGTAAAAACATTAAATTAGATACAAATATAAGTATAAAAATATTTTTAAAAACTTTTTAACTAAAAACTGGGGGTCCTTTTACTAAGTTGTGGTAAAAGGGGGCCTTTGCTAGCGTCCGAACGTGTTTTTGACGTGCGCTGGTGCCCCCTTTTAACGCATTGGATAAAGTGTTGCCTTTTTTCTGGAAAAGTAATGGCTGTGCAGTAAGTGAATCACTTGCTGTGCGGCCATTTGGGGGGGGGGGGGGGCTCTTACTGACACCCATTGGAGTGGCAATAAGGGCTCTCACGCTAACCCAGCAATAACAATTACTGCCAAGTAAGCACTGGCGCTACAAAAATAGAAAATATTTTTGTTGTTCCAGATTGGCACACGGCAAGCCTATTGCCACATACCAACCCTTTATTAAAAGGGCCCCTTAAATATTAGAATACTTTACATAATACAATGTGGCCCTTTTACCAAGCTGCTGTAAAAAGGGCCCTGTAGTAGCAGCACCAGCCGTTCTTGCTGCACACTGAGGCACTTTATACCGCAGCGGGTAAAAAGGCTGCAAAAATACATGTCCATGCGGTAAGATTGCTCTTACCGTGTGGCCATGTGGGAGGGAGCACATTGCCACCCATTGAGATGGCGGTAAGGGCTCCTGCATTAACCCAGCAGTAACAGGGAAGTGCCCAGCACTACCCAATTACCATCAGGTAACCACCACGTAAAAAAATCAAGTCCTATTTCCCCAGTGCGGGATATGGCACTCACTGGGGCTGGAACTACCCTGCATTTGGCCAGTGGTAGCTCTAAATTGACACACGGTAAGCCCGCTTTGGGTTTACTGCCGCTTTGTAAAAGGTAATTATCCACAACCAATTAGTAATCTTCAGAACCATACACACAAAACATATAGAGGTGTATTTTCAAAGCACTTAGACTTACAAAGTTCCATAGTAACCTATGGAACTTTGTAAGTCTAACTTCTTTGAAAATGAGCCCCTATATAGTCATACAGATATTCAAAGAAAACAACTTATAAGGAACACTTACAAGGCACATATGCATGATAGCAGTAAAAGGCAAAATATACAGCAACAAAGTCACAGTACCTAAAATTAATTAAAAGTAAAAAAACAAAAGAAAAGATCAGCTCATGACGATCACAAAAAAAGATCTAAACAGTACTTACAGTAGCAGCAATAGCTGAAATCACATAGAGATCCTCCTCCTCCTATTACAGAGAAACAATCACACTTGCTCCATTTAGGCTTAAACGCAGTGTAGCAGAGGTCAAAGATCCCCATTATAAAAACTCTCAAAATCTTTAAAAACTCCCCCCCAAAATCCTTAAAAATGTCAAGAATAATTAAAAACAAGCTATCAAAAGCCTTAGTAACTCCAAAATCTCCAAACAAGCAATTATTGTGATTCAAATTTAAAAAGGCGAATCAATCAGAAGAAAATTTTAAAATATTGAAACTGATCATCAGATTAGATACACCAGACCATTCCCACCTGCAATCACTAAATTTCAACTAAAAAGTTTTTTAAATGTGTGAAACATGCTAAAAATTAAGTGAAGATTCCTAAAATTCAAATTAAATACAACACATGCATGTCAGTAGTGTACCTCACCTGCATTTATCAAAATAATTTGATTTTGACAGGTGGCACACCCACTTCCAGGTTTTCAGCCAATCAGAAGTGAAGACATGCCCAAGTCGTGCCCACTTCCTGCCTCCACAGATGACATCACCACCCAAGCCACACCAACTCCCCAGCACCTTGAATGACATCACTGGAGATGATGTCTTACCTCCATAGCCCTCTCCATCATTTTCATAATTTCCTCTCTGTACAGGACACACGATTTTTGTAAAATATAGACATCCTGCTTACAATAGGCTAGTTCTTTTTGTAAATCAAATGTCTTATGCTTGTTCTTGCTGTGCCAGTATATGAAAGCCTCTTTCTCATCAGGCATCATGCTCTCAACGCCGTAGTACTTTTCACTGGCATTTCCCCCACATAGTTTTGGTTTTCCACAGTGTTAAAAAGTAAGGAAAGTACCCTTTGCTGCCTTCAAAGCCCATGACTTGTGGGAGCTTGCTAAGTTTCATGGGCAGAAAATTTAGAGAGTGTATAAAGCAAATGCCCAGCATGTCATCCCCAATTTGTAAAAGCTTATCTCCCTGCACTAACAAACTCATATCAACAGCTGACTGACAACAAAATGATCATCATAACCTTTCAAACTGTGTGCTATGAAAGTGTAGTCCTTGAACCGCTTGTCAATAAAAGAACCTATGAACTTGGAGAGACAATTCACCCTTGAATTCCCATTCGTGCTCATGGTAAAGATCCGTTGCAAAGATGTAGTTGGGGATGTGCACCCCCATTTCCTGCATACATTCACAATCATAACTGATATACCTTTCAAATGTTTTAGGCCTACCCAGCCTTGTCATATAGCATAAATGTTTTTTTTCCCTTTTCAGTAAAGGATCATCGCACTTCAAACATTTTATGATTTTGCATTTGTGCTTTTTTTCTCTGTAAGACTCACACTTATCACAAAATATTTTAAGACAAGCATTCTATCTCTTTTTTGGATACCAGGTTTGTATGCCATTTTAAACATTCCTTAGAACGACAATACAACCGGCAGTTAGGGCACCTCTCTCTATAGCCCTCCTGAACCACTCGTGTTGTATAGACACAGATGACAGCGTGATTTGCATATGTGGTTGCGGCTATAAGGCATTTCACAGTGTTTACAGAAATTTTTTTACCATAGAACTATTTGATATCTAAGATACTGTAAAAATGATCATGATGGAGTAACAGATATACGGTCTTCTGAATGTTCATTTTTGTATCTGGTTCTTGCGTGCAGGGCACAGTACGAGAGGTTGGGTCCCCTGGGAAACATGATCAAGTTTGAGCTACAATCTGGGATGAACCCACAAAGGAAATCTACAGTAGCTGCATTTAATTTTTGAAAGGGTAACTATAATAAAATGAGGAAAATGGTTAAAAAGAAAGCCCAGACTAGATGCATTCCACGTATTTGCAACAATGGAAAGAAGAGAAAACGTCAGCCAGCATGGTTAAAAGGTGAAGTAAAAGAGGCCATTACAGCCAAAAGATTGTCCTTCAAAGAATGGAAAAAGGACCCAAATGAAGAAAATAAGAAGCAACATAAGCACTGGCAAGTCAGATGCAAAGCATTACTAAAGAAGGCTAAAAGAGAATATGAAGAGAAACTTGCCGCAGAGGCTAAAACTCACAGTAACAACTTTTTCAGGTACATCAGAAGCAGAAAGCCTGCGAGAAAATCTGTGGGACCATTAGATCACAAAGGATCAAAAGGGGTACTCAGTGAGGACAAGGCCATAGTGGAGAAACTGAATGAATGCTTTACTTCTGTCTTTACAGAAGAAGATGTAAGAGATCTGCCTGTACCGGAAATGGTTTTCAAGGGTGAAGATGCGGAGGAACTGAAAGAAATTTTGGTGAACCTGGAAGATGTACTGAGCCAAACTGACAAATTAAAGAGTAGCAAATCACCTGAACTGGATGGCATACATTCAAGGGTACTCAAAGAACTGAAGCATGAAATTGCTAATCTGCTGTTAGTAACCTGTCAAAATCTTCCGTAGTACCTGGAGATTGGAGGGTGACCAATGTGACACCAGTACAGGGCACTCCATTTAAGTGCATGTTGGATAAGTGCATGCTCTGTTTAACTGCATGCCGTACTTCGGTCCCATTTTTGGCGCCATCAATTTCTATGGGGACAAACTTCGGTTTAGCACACCACTGATAAGTGCAAGATTCGCTTATATGAATGGTTTAAGACCGCTCCTCTGCAGGAAAGACTCCGCATAAGCACACGCACAGAATATGGAAGTCGATTGGTGTGTGATAAAGGGGTGGTAAATTTGAAATCTCATTAGTTAACTGCCACAGGCAGAAGAAGTGAAAGAATGTTGTTAGAGTGTACACTGGAGTCGTCATCGCGCAACTGTAAGACTTTAACACTGGCTGAACGAATAGAAGTTGTTAAAAAATTAGAAACATAGTAGCATAGTAGATGACGGCAGAAAAAGACCTGCATGGTCTATCCAGTCTGCCCAACAAGATAAACTCATATGTGTATACCTTACCTTGATTTGTACCTGCCTTTTTCAGGGCACAGACCGTACAAGTCTGCCCAGCAGTATTTCCCGCCTCCCATCACTGGCTCCGGCACAGACCGTATAAGTCTGCCCTCCACTATCCTCGCCTCCCAACCACCAACCTCTCTTCCCCCACCTGCTCCACCACCCAATTTTGGCTAAGCTTCTAAGGATCCATTCCTACTGCACAGGATTCCTTTATGCATATCTCACGCATGTTTGAATTCCGTTACCGTTTTTATCTCCACCACCTCCCGCAGGAGGGCATTCCAAGCATCCACCACCCTCTCCGTGAAAAAATACTTCCTGACATCTTTTTTGAGTCTGCCCCCCCTTCAAACTCATAAAACAAAGAAAGTCAAGCATCTATTGCTAAAGAATATGGTGTCAATCCCAGTCAAATTTCACGTATCTTGAAGCAGAAAGACCAGCTTCTGGAAGACTGGCAAAACAATAAAAATCCACACCAGAAACGAAAACGGGCGGGAAAAGCTGAGGAGGTAGATGCTCTTCTTCTGTGGTTTTCTCAAGTCAGGAGCAGACAGTTTCCTGTCAGTGGTCCACTGCTTATGGAGAAAGCTAATCAGCTAGCTGAAAGTCTTGGACTAACTGAATTCAAAGCCACTGTTGGATGGATGGAAAGATGGAAGGAGAGGAACAACATAAAATTCAAGAAACAGCATAGTGAAAAACAAGATGCTGATGACTCTGGTGCTGAAAATTGGGTTGTTTCAGTTCTTCCTACCATCTTGAACAAGTTTGCACCTCGTGACATTTTCATTGCGGACGAAAATGGTCTCTACTGGCGATTCCTGATGGAACACTTGCATTCAGACAAGCCGAAACTACAGGAAGTAAAGCGTAGAAGGACCGACTGACGATCCTCCTTTGCTGCAATATGGATGGGAGTGAGAAGTTGGAACCACTCGTCATTAGAAAGAGCAAACAGCCCCATTGCTTCAATAATGTTAAGCAACTTCCTGTGTCATACGAGGCTAACGCAAATTCATGGATGACTGGGGAAATTTGGAAGCAGTGGCTAAAGAAGTTAGACACTAGAATGCGGACACAAAAGCGTCAGATTTTGTTGCTTTGTGATAATTGTGCTGCACACAGTGATGATGTCAGACTGTCTAACGTCAAGGTGGTCTGTGATCCAACCTATGGATCAGGGCATAATAGCCAATTTCAAACAACATTATCGGGCTCTTGTGCTACGTCGTCTGATGAGCGTTATGGATGACCAGACTGGCAAGGATAAATGTGCTGTTGAACTGGCTCGTAACCTATCATTGTTGGATTCCCTACATATGCAGAAAGAAGCCTGGAATCATATTACACAGGCAACCATTGTGAACTGCTACAAGTGGGCAAGCTTTGTTAGGGATGTGGGGAGGGATGAAACAGATGCAGCTGTTGCAAACGCATCAGATGAACAGACTATTGACATCCCAGCCGATGTTACTGAAGTTGGGATGCAGAAGCGCCTCTTCGTTCTGAGTTATGAGGGTTGGAAAACAGTCCAATCTCCACGGTTCTTTGGAGGACAACTCCAGAAGAAGAGGGAACCAAATCTGACACGGCCAGAAGGGAGCAATCAAAATCATGGTTCCGCGGTCTTGCTTGAGTTTCAGCAAAGTCTTCTCCACCGGAGGTATGGGAGAATATGCGTACAGAAGGCCCTTCCCCCAATGAAGGATGAAAGCATCCAACACTAGTCTGTCGTGGGCCTGAAGTCTGGAACAGAACTGAGGGACTTTGTGATTGACCTGAGTGGCAAAAAGATCCACCGAGGGGGTGCCCCACTCTCGGAAGATCTTGCGAACGATGCCCGAGTTGAGCAACCACTCGTGAGGTTGCATTATCCTGCTCAATCTGTCGGCCAGACTGTTGTTTACGCCTGCCAGATAAGTGGCTTGGAGAAACATGCCAAAACGGCGAGCCCAAAGCCACATCCTGACGCCTTCCTGACACAGGGGGCGAGATCCGGTGCCCCCCTGCTTGTTGATGTAGTACATGGCAACCTGATTGTCTGTCTGAATTTGGATAATTTAGTCGGACAGCCGATCTCTGAAAGCCTTTAGAGCGTTCCAGACCGCTCGCAACTGCAGATTGATCTGAAGACCCTTTTCCTGGAGGAGCCAAACTCCTTGAGTGTGAAGCCCATCGACATGAGCTCCCCATCCCAGGAGGGATGCATCCGTTGTCAGCACTTTTTGTGGCTG
Source organism: Microcaecilia unicolor (assembly GCF_901765095.1). Lineage (NCBI taxonomy): Eukaryota > Metazoa > Chordata > Amphibia > Gymnophiona > Siphonopidae > Microcaecilia > Microcaecilia unicolor. The sequence goes on from NC_044035.1 coordinate 185,080,334, forward strand.
AGGAATTTGAAATGGACATCCCAAGGTCAAATTGGATCAAATTGTCCACCACTGAAGGGAATTGTGAAAATCGGCAGACAGTTGGATTGCATCCTCTAGATCCCCTGCAGCTTGATACCACTGAGAAGCTAGGGTCCATTGAGTTGATCTCATGTGAAGACGGGCCATGGGTGTCACATGGATTGTGGAGGCCATATGGCCTAGAAGTCTCAACATCTGCCGAGGTGTGATCTGCTGAGACGCCCTGGCCCTGGAAACTAGAAACAGAAGATTGTCTGCTCTCGCTTCTGGAAGATAGGCATGAGCCATCTGTGAGTCCAGCAGAGCTTCTATAAATTCCAGTTTCTGAACAGGGAAAAGATGGGACTTGGGGTAACTTATTACAAAACCGAGTAGCTCCAGCAGTTGAATAGTGATCTGCATGGACTGCAGAGCTCCTACCTCTGAGGTGTTCTTCACCAGCCAATCGTCAAGATAAGGGAACATATGCACTCCTAGTCTGCATAGCGACACTGCAACTACTGCCAGGCATTTTGTAAAGTCCCTGGGCGCAGATGCTAGACCAAAGGGCAGCACACAATACTGGAAGTGCTACGCTCCCAGATGGAATCGAAGATACTTCCTGTGAGCTGGAAGTATCAGGATGTGTGTATAAGCATCCTTTAAGTACAGAGAGCATAGCCAATCGTTTTCCTGAATCATGGGAAGAAGGGTGCCCAGGGAAACCATCCTGAACTTTTGTGGGACTAGGAATTTGTTCAGAGCCCTTAGGTCTAGGATGGGATGCATCCTCCCTGTTTTCTTTTGCACAAGAAAGTACCTGGAATAGAATCCCAGCCCTTCTTGCTCTGGTGGAACGGGCTCAGCTGCATTGGCGCTGAGAAGGGTGGAGAGTTCATCTGCAAGTACCTGCCTGTGCTGGAAGCTGAAGGACTGAGCTCCCGGTGGGCAATTTGGAGGTTTGGATATTGTAAAGAGTATGTAGGACAGGCCCCAAAGGAACCCTGGGATAGGCCAGAATACCCCCGTTATAGGCAGGCATTCCCCAGGAAAAAACTAGAAATAAAGAACTACAACTCCCAGCATGCCCAAAGGGAGACAGGGGATAAGAGAAACTATATGCATTCCCAGGAGTCTCCAGAGGAGGGCCGCAAGGGAAGGAATAAGGCTGATTCTCCAACCTGGTGGAAGAGGTGGTGGAACAGGTGGGTGGAGAAAGAAGAGCCACCAAAGAGCTTTAATGAAAGAAAGGGGGAGCAGCTGGGAGAAGGGTGGGGCGAGGAGAATATGGATTGGGCTCCTGAGGAGAGAGAGGCAGAGAGTGAGCCTTGCCCTATGGAGGTGACTGAACCGGAGAACACCCTGGAAGAGCCGATGGACTTTTCAGCTCTGGCTCAGCGAAAGCCAAGGAAGTAGCGGGGCCAAGTCGGGTCAAGCGGGAGGAGGTCAGGTAGGAGTATGACTGACCAAGAGAGTGGGACCCTAGGCTTTGAGCCCGCGCAAAGCCATTACTGAACTGTGTTTTGAAAGCCTGGCTAAACTGAGCTGTGTTTTGAAAGCTTGGCTAGAACTGAACTGTGTTTTTGAAAGCCTGGCTAAACTGAACTGTATTTTTGAAAGCTTGGCTAGATCTGAACTGTGTTTTGAAAGCCTAGCTGGACTGAGCTATGTTTTTGAAGCTTGGCTAGAACTGAACTGTGTTTTTGAAAGCCTGGCTAAATTGAGCTGTGTTTTGCAAGCTTGGCTAGAACTGAACTGTGTTTTGAAAGCCTGGCTAAACTGAGCAGTGGGGTAAAGCTTGGCTAAAAGTGAACTGTGTTTTGGGAAAACCCCGCTACACTGAACAAGGTTTTTTTTTTTTGCTGCAACTCTCCCCCAGGAGGGAGGGAGAGGAAGCAGTTGTGGAAGCCTGGACTGGGCAACTAACCGGCTTGAAAAAGGTGAATGATAACTGTGCTTTGTTTTTGTGTTTTGGTGCCACAACCGAGGGAAGGAGGGAAGCCCTCCTAGGCAATAAAAAGAGTCATTGTTTCTGAGGGAAAAGGGAGCAGTACTGAAAGGGGTTCTTCAGGCTGTGGAGAGCTGCAACCGCTGAGAAAAGAGGATCCACTTTACAATATCAAATTGAGAGAGTATCCTAACCGGACTATTTGAAGAACCCACTGGTCGGAGGTTATGAGAGGCCACCTTTGGTGAAAAAATTTTAACCTCCCTCCGATTAGCAAGCCGTCCAGCATGGACACTTTTACAGCAGCTATGCTCAACTAGAGCCAGTCAAAAGCCCCTCCCTTGCTTTTGCTGGGGAGCTCCAGGGGCCTGCCTTGGTGCACGCTGTTGACGAGAACGAGCGCGCTGGGGATGAGCCTGAGAAGGCTGTCGAGAAGGAGGATTGTACCTACGCTTGTTATAAGCATAGGGAGCATTCTTCCTTCCCTGGAATAATCGTCTACCTGATGAGGTAGTAGAAGAAGGCCCCCAGCGGGAGACATTTTCCATAGCGGTTTCCCGCTGAGTGATCTGATCAACCACTTGTTCGACTTTCTCACCAAAAATATTATCCCCCCGGCAAGGAACATCCGCAATCCGCTGCTGGACTCGATTGTCCAGGTCAGAGGCACGCAGCCATGAGAGTCTGCGCATCACTATACCTTGGGCAGCGTTTCTGGATGCAACTTCAAAAGAATCGTAAGCACCCCTGGACAGGAATTTATGACACGCCTTCTGCTGCCTGGCCACCTCCTGAAAAGGCTTTGCCTGTTCCAGAGGGAGCTTATCAACCAAGTCCGCCAGTTGCTTCACCGTGTTCCTCAAGTGAATGCTCGTGTAGAGCTGGTAAGACTGAATTTTGGCCACGAGCACAGAGGCCTGATACGCCTTTCTCCCAAAAGAGTCCAGGCTTCTAGATTCTCTCCCCAGGGGCGACTTCATCAGCTCAGGTTCTCTGTGAATCCGATATTGGGACTCAGCTTTCTTGGGAATGGTGGGATTACTTAGTGGTTTCATCCAGTTCCGCTTAAGAGTCTCCTTGAGCACATTATGCAAAGGAACCATGGATGACTCCTTAGTTGGCGAAGGATAGTCAAGGACCTTGAGCATCTCAGTCCTGGGCTCATCCTCAGATACCACAGGGAAGGGAATAGCCACAGACATTTCCCGGACAAATGAAGAGAAAGACTCTCAGGGGGAGAAAGCTTTCTTTCTGGAGAAGGAGTAGGATCAGAGGGAAGACCACAAGACTCCTCAGAAGAGAAATACCTGGGATCTTGCCCTTCATCCCACGAGGCATCCCCATCAATATCGGAGAAGAGTTCCTTAACTGCAGTCCGAAACCGGGCCCATCTCGACGCCGAGGAGCTATGAACTCGATGGCAGTGTCAAGAAGTCGACTCCCATGCCGGTGGCGATGAAGCTCCCTCAAGCGATGATGACGGGGAGTCGACCTGGGTGGCAGCCGAGGCCAATACCGCAGGCGGCATCGGCGTCAGAGACCTCACCACAGGCGGAGAGCCAGCTGCCGCTTCCATCGACGGAACGGAGGGTGCAAGCACCCCCGGTACCGGAGCAGACTGTCGCAGTAACTCTTCCAGAAGACCTGGAAGAATGGCTCGGATGCGCTCATCCAGAGTCGCTGTCGAGGAAAGCCACGGGGTCGGTGCACGAATCAGCGTCAGAACCTGTGGAGGTTGAGGAGGCGGTACCGGGCTGCCCGAAGACCGACGCACCGACACCTCTTGAATGGAGGGTGAGCGTTCCTCCCGGCGTCGCCTCTTCACGAGTGCTGAATCCTTCGACACCCCGTAGCTCCTGGTACTGTGCTTGGAAGGAGACTGATGGCGATGCTTCTTCGCCTTCACTCAATGCAAGTAATTGATACTCCTCGGTACCGACGAGGAAGTTGTGGAATCCACACGCCACCTCGGGGTCAGGTCCGAGAGTGGTCGGTCCTAGTGGGCCTGCACAGCAGGAGTCTTTGAGACAGGTGGAGGCCCACTTGACGGCTCACTGCTCCCAGCATGTGGTGGTCTCCGGACAGCCATTACCTGTGCTTCTGAAGTCGATGCCATCTCTGGTGCCAATATCGACGACGCTGGCCTCGGTACCGATGTCGACGCCAAGGAACCGGATGAAGCTCCGAAAAGTCGGTCTCGAAGAGCTTGTCTCGATGCCTGTGTCCGCTTTTTCAAGCTAAGACACAACTTACATGCATCTGGGCGATGGTCGGGCCCAAGGCACTGAAGACACCACGCATGGGGGTCGGTACCCGAGATAGTCCGGTTGCACCGAGTACACTTCTTGAAGCTGCTGGGAGTCCTCGATGACATGGACGGAAAATAGCGGCGGTGAGATCAAAATTTGCGATTGTGCCCAAAAGAGCACATAAAAGAGAAACCGCGTACGCGCGGCCTAAGAGGGCCGCGGCGGAAGCGAAAGGAAACTTTAGAGGGCAAAAACTAAGAAGGTAAGGATTCTTTTTTTTTTTTAAACTTTAAAAGGCAAGGTAGGAAGAAAAACTCGAAGAAACTCGAAGAAAACCGGAGAAACACTCCAGAAAACGGCGGAAGGCTCTCTGAAGGGGACAGAAGAGACGCAAATCGCTGCCTCTATTACAAAAGTACATAAGTACATAAGCACTGCCATACTGGGAAAAGACCAAGGGTCCATCAAGCCCAGCATCCTGTTTCCGACAGCGGCCAATCCAGGCTTCAAGAACCTGGCAACCCCCCCCCCCAAAAAAAAAAAATGAATAATGTTCTATGGACTTTTCCCTCAGGAATCTGTCCAAACCCCCTTTAAATTCCATAAGGCCAGCTGCTGTCACTACATTCTCCGGCAACGAGTTCCAGAGTCTAACTACACGCTGAGTAAAGAAAAACTTTTTCCTATTTGTTTTAAATCTACCATATTCTAGCTTCATCTTGTGTCCCCTGGTTTTGTTGTTGTTTGAAAGTGTAAACAAATGCTTCACATCTGTCCGCTCTACTCGCTCATTATCTTGTAGACTTCTATCATATCACCCCTCAGCCGCCTTTTCTCCATGCTGAAGAGCCCTAACCTTCTCAGCCTTTCCTCATAGGGAAGTCGTTTCATTCCCTTTATCATTTTCGTCGCCCTTCTCTGCACCTTTTCTAATTCCTTTATATCTTTTTTGAGATGCGGCGACCAGAATTGGACACAATACTCGAGGTGTGGTCGCACCATGGAGCGATACAACGGCATTATACCATCCTCGTGTTTGTTTTCCATCCTTTTCCTAATAATACTCAACATTCTGTGTGCTTTCTTAGCCGCGGCAGCACACTGGGCAGACGTTTTTAACATCTTATCAACGATGACTCCCATATCCCTTTCTAGGTCCGTAACTCCTAACGTGGAACCTTGCATGACATAGCTGTAATTCGGGTTCCTCTTACCCACATGCATCACTTTGCACTTGTCAACATTGAACTTCATCTGCCACTTGGATGCCCAATCCCCCAGTCTCGCGAGGTCCTCCTGTAATCTTTCACACTGCTCCTGCGACTTGACGACCCTGAATAATTTTGTGTCATCTGCGAATTTAATTACCTCACTAGTTAATCCCATCTCTAGGTCATTTATAAATATGTTAAAAAGCAGCGGTCCCAACACAGACCCCTGCGGGACCCCACTAACTACCCTTCTCCACTGAGAATACTGACCATTCAACCCTACTTTTTGCTTCCTATCTTTCAACCAGCTCTTAATACATAGTAATACCCTACCTCTGATACCATGACTCTCCAGTTTCCTCAGGAGTCTTTCATGAGGCACTTTGTCAAATGCCTTTTGAAAATCACCGTAGAAAAAAGGTAACTGAGCGGGTCTCTCGCGCGACGGGCAGGAAGACTGCCGCGCATGCGTGGTCCAAGCACCCCGTGTGCCAGAAGGTTCTCTCAAAGCTTTGAAGACTTTTTGCTTTGAAAAATTCTGTTGTGGGGGCCGCCGTGGACACCGACCCAATCGTGAGAACAAGCAGCCTGCTTGTCCTCGGAGAAAATAACTTTACAGCAGCAACTGAGAATTATGAGCAAAGCCTCTGTGAACAGGTTATGAACAGGCTATGAACAGGTTAAAGAATCACTGAGAAGCTAAATAATAAGAATTATAAGAATTATACAGAATGTGAATCTCATGTCAGCCTGCCCTTTTGGTGGAGACACAGGCAGATATGGAGTCATAACAAAGATATGTGTGGCAAGAGAATACTGTAATGCAAGAGGAAAAATTTGCTGTTGACCATGGAAGCAGATAATGAAGGAGACATAACTTTAGTTGCTGGGAAGATGGTTTTTGCAAAGTAGGATAACCTTACTGACCTTACTTATTATAAACAAATATGTTATGAAGAACTTTGCTTCTGTAAAGATATAATTTGCTAGAATGGGCTGGAATATGAGAGAAATGCTGATTTTGTACTTCTAATACTAGCCTATGAGAGAAATGCTGACTTTGTACTTCCAATACTAGCCTATGAGAGAAAAGAGTATATAAAAGGATAATTATGGAGAGAGGCAACCAGAGAGCTAATGTCAGAGGTCACGTTTGTGTTCCGGTTGTTGTCTCATATGAGAATTAATTATATTATGTAGTCTAATTGTATTCCTGATTGGTAAGTGTAATAAATTACTGATTATTCTTATATTACAATAGCCTTCTGTGTTTTTCTGTCTCTCCACCTGGTGGTGTTAGGACCATATTCCCTGAAGTTACAGGTAACTAGTACCTTTATACCTGAGAGAGGGCAGATAAACATTTTGGTAGCAGAGGATTTTATCCTACCCCGCATGCTGATAGAAGTGGAAATCCCTCTTCTAAATTGTTAGCAACTTTTGCTTTTTTTTTTTAGCTAAATTGTCATTCAATTTTATTTTTAATTCTTATACCTTACTACAGATAAAGTGTATCCGCCTTGGGGCGAGACTAAATTTTGAAGTGTCTTTAATTATACTTGTACCCGCTTACTGATGCGGTATCCTCCTGTGGCAAGACTAAATTTTTGACGTCTTTCTTTATAATTCTATCCGTCTACTGACGTGATATCTGTCTATGGATGAGACTAAAAAATATTTTTATTTACTATAGTATTCATCTAAGGACGTGATATCCGCTTTCTAGCGAGACTAAACATGATACTGTTAATAGGTAAGAAATTGACTTCACTGTTAACAAGAAAATTTACTGTTTTGTGATTAAGCTAAGGGTCCACAAGAAAATTTACTGTTTTGTGGTTAAGCTAAGGGGTCATAAGTTTTGTCTGGGATGCCAATGAAACTGCCTCTTAAGGTTATTTGGGTTTGGAGAACATCCAAGGTCTACTGCAAGACTCTTGGGTAAGGCCACTCAGAGATTACATCCAGTCTCATTCGCAGGAGTATTGGATAGCCGTTCTGCACTTGGGGTTCAGATTGATTGGTACATCGGGTGGTAAGTAACATAATTTTTGTTTTGCATACTTAACTGGTAAGGTATAGATATTATCATGACCTCCCATTGCCCTCCTCCGCCGCTGGCACCTACAGCGCCAGAGACTCCACCGCCATATAAGAACCCTTGTCCACGTTCTACTACAGTTATGACCTGCGGCACTGCAGTGGGTTATTCGCAGTTATACCCTGAGATCCCTGTAGAACCCTTACCCACTGATGGGTCTGTTGCACCCGTCTTAGAGAACAAATCATATTAGCAAAGCCCCCATATTGGAGTGGAGGAGTGGCCTAGTGGTTAGGGTGGTGGACTCTGGTCCTGGGGAACTGAGGAACTGAGTTTGATTCCCACTTCAGGCACAGCTCCTTGTGACTCTGGGCAAGTCACTTAACCCTCCATTGCCCCAGGTACAAATAAGTACCTGTATATGTAAGCCACATTGAGCCTGCCATGAGTGGGAAAGCGCGGGGTACAAATTTAACTAAAATAAATATGTCCAGATTCCGAGCAATGTGAACCTTACTCCGATTCCCACTAATCATGTGGCGCAGACTCCTTCTGAGCTGAATTCAGGTTCGGACCCTGAGACCTGTATTGAACAATTACACTTGAAGGACAAAATCACTTCTGGAGCCTTCACCAAAACATCCCTGGATAACCCAGGTTCCATAAATGGGTCTGAGATTCCTGTAGTCCCAGCCCTATCACTTACTAGTGATTCGTCAGACAAAGAGCACCTTTTCGCTGCTCAGAAACAGAGGGGCCAGGCTTTTGATCAGGCACAAACTGTGGTCTCACACACTGACCACGATCTTACCCTGTCGGGGTTTCCCAGAAACCTTGGCCAGAAATGAAAGAACATATTCTACACCATTGCAGGACCTTTGTGAAAAATAACTCAAATAAGGCCAAAGACATGCAGAAATTACAAGCACATCTGATGTCTTTGCAAATACAGTGAATTAAAAGCCAGACATGTAATAATTCTAGCATCGACTCTACTCCAAGTTCTTAGTAGGAGTTCTAGCTCCACTTCTACTTGCAGTTCCACCTCTAGTTCTAATGTAAGCACAGATCTAAGCATTGATTCTGACCCCAATACCCTGTACCCATATACAATGTATATGAATGGTAATGGTAGAGGACAGAATAGGGGAGATTATCGAGGGAATTTCCAGGACAGAAGGAACTGGAATTCTCCATATCCCTGAGGCAGGCAGAGACAGAGAGGCTTTCCTACCCGCGACAGTTATTCCCGTGATTATAGTACCCAATCCAGCCCTTTACGTCGACCAGCCATACGATGTTGGCAATGCAATAAATTTGGCCATTATGCCTATGAATGCAGAAAAGGCTCTTGTAATGGCAGAGGCCATAATAATGGGGGGGGGGGGGGGTATCGTAACCCCCCCCCCCCCCGCGCCAGTCCTTTCCCCTTTGTTGTCATGATTGTTATTTTTATACTTTTTGGCATTTGATGTCTTCATAAATAGAGCAGATAAAAGGACAGAAATCTAATCATTCCAGTACCAGCAATAGCCCCCGTTCAAGCCCCAGCCAGAGTTCTCCTAATAGTGGCATTAGCCCTACTCCTACCTCTAGCTCCTGAACTGAAACAGAATTGGAAGCCGCTTTCTTCCCTGATTCTGATACATTTACACCTCCTCCGCTGGAAGCCACCACTCTACCGGCACCTCCTCCATTTAATAATTTAACCTGCTTCGAAGCTACTAAATTCAGGAGAAGAAGATCAGTTAGGGGAAATTTTTGAAAGAGACAGAGAATTTTTCAGTTCCCAGGGCATGATGGAAATTGCTATGGGTTTCTCATTGTAGGCCCATTAGTTATTGTTACTAAGAATAATTGTTTGTGCCCTGGAGAATTGGTACACTTTTGGCTGATCTCATATAAGATATTAGATAGAGATTGGCACCCTTGGTTCTTCTATAGGCAAAGAGGAGATAGTTTTGAGCTGTTTGAAACTGTTCACACACAAACCCACTGGGGGGGCCATCCCTTTACCGCTCCCATTCTGTTTTTCATTTTCTGTTGTTGGTCAGTAGTGTCCATCGATCCTGAACCTATTGAGCTTGGAAAGGTCTATGCAGAAGACTGGGTCCTAATCAAGGTCATCAAGAGGGAAAATTGGGCTTCACCTCGCTGGGACGGTCCATACCAAGTACTCCTGAGTACCCCCACGGCTGTACAAATAGTTGAACGAAGTACCTGGGTACACCTATCGCACTGCAAGAAAGTAACAGAACCAGGAGCTGAGATTAACCAACCAGAGTAGACCAACTTCTTGAAAGGGTAAGCCCAGCTGCAAAGGGGAGGTGCTTCAATAGGAACCCTCGTCTCAAACCAGGTGAAGAAAACAACAACCCGTGAGAATTTAGGGTCGAAATGGAGGCCTTAACATCTGATCCAGATGACCCACATAAACAATTGACTGAGACAATAGTGTGGAGTCCCTTCAGATGACTGGAAAAGAGGAGAGCAATCAGGACCTTGACCAACAGACAGATCACCATCAGGTTGGTCCTAGGAACCATCTGTGGTATCCTTTTTATCATCCTCCTGTTTCAGGTTATGCACACAGTCCACAGGACACCAAATCCTGGAGACCAGGAAAGGAATCATTCCCAAGACCACTACAATTGGATGCTGGAGGACTTCACTCTAGACTGATGCTGAGTTACTGCAGCCCAAGTACTCCACAACTCATCTACTACCCTTGACATCATATCTCCAGTGACATATCGTTATCAGCCCGGTGACCTGGTGTACTGCAAGAATTTTACACACAAAGTTTGAACTGCTCCTGGGAACAATTTGTGATATAATTCCATTTTTTTAAAGAGACATATCAGTGTTCCACAGTTCCGATGTTACAAGATCTTTCTGCAACAGCCATGTCTAAGAGACACTAATATACAACTTACTGTATTTGGACTCTTGTTTGCTTTGTTATTTCAGATATTTTGGGAAGGGAATTGTATTAATATGATTTTATTACTACGGTTTACCACTCATAGTTTGAATTTGTAGATGTGCCAAAGGAGGGCTGCCAGACCACTAACACAGCACCTGATGGGAGCATAACCAAGGCATTGGAAGGACTTATAACTCTTTCCAATAAACTTGCAGAAAATTCTGGTATCGATTCATCCTGGATAGGATGGTTGGACATTGCCTTTGAAAAATGGAAGAACTTCTTTTTGTCTGGACTGACCACAATCATTGTTGTTATTTCTATTTTTATACTTTTTGGCTGTTGTATTATACCCTGTGTTAGAAGATTAGTAGAACGCTTAATTGAAACTGCCTTGAGCCAGCAAGATCCTATCGGACAATATGTGTTATACGAAAGAATGCTTCATAATGTTGCACCTGAACATGCTGAAATTCATGCTGATTTTGAATATCTAAATATTTATGTTAATGAACATGCATGATCACCAAATACTAATGGGTAACTTAATCAGACCATGGGTGAGTGTTTTAAAGGGTTCCACCTACACCTTATTGTCTTGCTACACAATACTTGCTGACCTGAACATGTGTACCCTGGAGGAAAGGAGAAACAGGGGTGATATGATACAGACATTCAAATATTTGATAGTTATTAATCCGCAAACGAACCTTTTCCAGAGATATGAAGGCAGTAGAACAAGAGGACATGAAATGAGATTGAAGGGGAGCAGACTCAAGAAAAATGTCAGGAAGTATTTCTTCACGGAGAGAGTGGTGGATGCTTGGAATGCCCTCCCGCGGGAGGTGGTGGAGATGAAAACGGTAACGGAATTCAAACATGCATGGGATAAACATAAAGGAATCCTGTTCAGAAGGAATGGATCCTCAGGAGCTTAACCGAGATTGGATAGCAGAGCCGGTAGTGGGAGGCGGGGCTGGAGGTTGGGAGGCGGGGATAGTGCTGGGCAGACTTATACGGTCTGTGCCAGAGCCAGTGGTGGGAGGCGGGACTGGAGGTTGGGAGGCAGGGATAGTGCTGGGCAGACTTATACGGTCTGTGCCAGACCTGGTGGTGGGAGGCAGGGATAGTGCTGGGCAGACTTATATGGCCTGTGCCACAGCCGATGGTGGGAAACAGAGATAGTGCTGGGCAGACTTATACGGTCTGTGCCAGAGCCGGTGGTGGGAAGCGGGGATAGTGCTGGGCAGACTTATATGGTCTGTGCCAGAGCCGGTGGTTGGGAGGCGGGGCTGGTAGTTGAGAGGCGGGGATAGTGCTGGGCAGACTTATACGGTCTGTGCCCTGAAGAGCATAGGTACAAATCAAAGTAGGGTATACACAAAATGTAGCACACATGAGTTGTCTTGTTGGGCAGACTGGATGGACCGTGCAGGTCTTTTTCTGCCGTCATCTACTATGTTACTATGTTACCCTCTATCTTACACATCCTAGCCACTGTACCTGTTAGGGTTTCAAAGCTGGAACTAGGTTTGTGAGCCTTTGGACCACTGCCGAGGAGTGGCAGTGGCAGGCAAAACCACCCCACACTGCAGGCAAGGCAGAACTCTGATAAACCATTAGGTTTTACCTGCACATGGCCACCTTTCACCAGGAGTTGAGCCCCTGGCTGCAGGCAGCCGGCAGGACTTATAGGACAGGGCAGGAACAGGATCCCACCAAGGCAACACAGGGACTGAGGGTCAGAGGGGAAAGGAATATACAGGGACATCAAGGCAGGGAAAGGATAAGCTAAAGGACAGGACAGAAAGCTGCAAGCAGCCACAAAAACAGGAAACAAAACACTGAATAGCAAGACACAGAACTGAAAGCTGCAGAGCAGCCACAAAGACACAAACAGACAAAGGCTAAACACAAAACTATAACCCAGAGACTGGACTAGCAAACAAACAGCAACCTAATCTAACTACCCACTGACTAACTAAAACAGACAAGAATCAAGGCAAGGAACCAGACTGAGCAGAAGTGCAAACAGCACCCCAAGAAACCTTAGGGCCTTAGGCGATGCAAAGGCAAAGCAGAAAGATTTCAGAATGCCTAATAAGCCCAGCAGCAGCTGAGGCTCAGATGCAGCAATCACCAGGCAACTACGGGAGCTGTGCAGGTTCAAACAAAAAGAGCAAGTCTGGCAGTCTGGAAGATCCGGACCAGACTGGGCTGAAATCTGGAGCGGGTGACAATAACCAGACAGTTCATTGCAGCCACCAGGTCTGGCCACCAGGTGGTGAGAAGAAGGAGAGCACGAAACATGGGCACAACTGTGACTCTCACAATTATAGTACACTAGTGTCTCTCCTATTTACTGTCCACCTCCTAGTGCTCATGCAATTGCCTAGCCATAACAGGGTAAGTCAGGACCGAGTCTTTTCCCCTACTACGGAATTCTCAGGCCTGCAACCTAAGACATCCTGGAATTGGAGCACTAATCATCTGCTTGCTGAGAACACGCAGATCCTAAGGTGTGCATATTCACCTAGAGATAAGACTAGGTGGCATACAAAAAACACTGGTAACTCCCAACTTTGGTGAAGGTCTTGCTTACGAAGACCTTCAAGGGAGGAACTGTTTATATGGGACATGCAGGTGATGAACCATAAAATAACTTTACAGCAGTAACTGAGAATTATGAGCAAAGTCTCTGTGAACAGGCTATGAACAGGTTAAAGAATCACTGAGAAGCTAAATAATAAGAATTATACAGAATGTGAATCTCATGTCAGCCTGCCCTTCTGTTGGAGACACAGGCAGATATGGAGTCATAACAAAGATATGTGTGGCAAGAGAATAGTGTAATGTAAGAGGAAAAATTTGCTGTTGACCATGGAAGCAGATAATGAAGGAGACATAACTTTAGTTGCTGGGAAGATGGTTTTGCAAAGTAGGATAACCTTACTGATCTAAAACAAAAAAAACAAAAAGGCACACAACTGCTTACAAAACAGTAGATGAAAAACAACAAAGCAGTGGAATCAAATGTATTTATTGGAACAATACCCGACGTGGCCACGTTTCGCCCTCAGGCTGCGTCAGGGGTATAAACTATTAAAAACAAACAAAACACAAGTATAAAAACATGTATAACCATACATATTAACAATGTCATAAGCATGATTCAACTAATAAAAGGCAATTATATAAAAAAGAGATTCAACATATATAAAACAATCCTTTAAGAGTTCTAAAAAAACATGTATAGACATACATGATATCATCTGTAAAACAAATATTTATAATTATCATTAAAATCATACATCACATAAAATATTTTATCAGAACATCTACAATTACTCATATCACATTTATAACTCTCAATAAAAAATGTTAAGATCATACAATTAGAATCAAAACATTTCAATGAAGAGGGGAAGAAATTTCTTTATACATACCTATCAAAAGTGTATGTAAATATATCATACACACTAGTAGTTCCAAAATCTAGTTCTACACAGATATAAAAACAAAAGATAAAAATTAAAGATAAAAATATCATCAGACAAGAAGTATATCCAAATGTGCACAAAACCTTTAAAAGACTCTAGACATTCTAGTTTCTCCACTGATATTCTTAACACAAAACCAAAAAACCTCCTTAGAAATAAATAACCAGTCCACATTACTGCTAGAGGCAGGAAGCAGTTCACTAAATAAAAGACTTCTCACAAAAATATAACAACAGAGGAAGCACTGCAAGCACTCAATCTTCAAAACAACATCTAGTAGGTCTCCATCAGATCACAGCTAGACTCCCTACATATTCCAAAGATGTGCAAGATGAACAGAAATAAAGCAAACACTTACCCACTTATCTGCTACTTCCAACTAAACTGATATGCATTAGCATTACTAGCTTCTGAGACCCATGACTCATATAGCATCATCATAAGGTTAAAGGTCATCTCCAAGCACATTGCAAGTATCTTAAAGGGCCAGATAGCTATTTTACATTGGAGAGCCAGATTTTAAAATAAACAGTGCTTAATTGTGAAATGTTCATAAAGATTACAAAACTGATGATCTAAATCAATAAAAGCTTACAAATGGGTATAAACACAATGCTTTCAAAACCGAAAACTCTAGGAATAAGTAATGTCCACATTACTGCTAAGGCAGGTAACAGTTCACTGAATGAAAAATTTCTCACAAAAATGTAACAGCAGAGAGAGCACTGCAAGCACTCAATCTTTAAAAACAACATCTAGTACGTTTCAATGAGATCACAACTAGACTCCCTACATATTCCAAAGGTGTGCAAGATCAACAGAGATAAAGCAAACACTTACCCATTTATCTGCTACTTCCAACTGAACTGATATGTATTAGCATTACTAGCTTCTGTGAGACCCATGGCTCATATAGCATCATCATGAGGTTAAAGGTCATCTCTAAGCACATTGCAAGTATCTTAAAGGGCCAGATAGATATTTTACATTTGAGAGCCAGGTTTAAAATAAACAGTGTTTAATTGTAAAATGTTCATAAAAATGGTGATCTAAATTAATAAAAGCATATCTAAACAAATGGCTTTATCATAGAAAAACCGAGTAGTCACTCTCTTGATTTAACCCATATGGTTTCACTGTATTAAATTTAAAAATAAGCCTCTGTTCTGCCTTTAACAGCAATTTGTTGACATCTCCACCTCTCCAATGTGTTTTGATTCTCAATAATACAAGAAATCTCAATTCTTCAAAGGAGTGCATAAAATCATGCATATGTTCTACCAGTGGTTTTTCAAACATCTTGTTTTTTATGGCACTCTTATGTTCTGCAATACGTTTGTTGAATATACGTACTGTTTTACCAATATATACAAGTCCACAAGGGCAAATAATTGCATAGACAACCTGAGATGTTCAATGCTTCATCTTGTGGGATACTTGTGTAGAGAGACTCGACGTCAAATGTAACTAAAATAATATTGTTATGAACCGGACCCAATTCGTCCAAAATATTAATAATGTGCGTCGAGTCCCTCACATAATAATATTCCTGATAAGAATACAGATAAAATTGTGTGTACCCTTTATTTTGACCATGTGTCACGTGATATTATTAAAATACTTAGAAAACATTGGACACTTGTTCAGAATATACCGAGCTTTTCTGAGAAACAAATGATGATAGCATTTAAGAGAAATAGAAATTTAAAAGATTTCTTAGCACCATCAGCATTACCAGTACCTGTAAGGAAAGATCCAGTTTGGGGGCATTTCCCATGCTTGAATTGTTGTTTTTGTACAGTAAATCTGAAAGCAAAAGTTTTTGAAAATCCAAAGACAGGAGAAAAATTTGAACTAAAACAATATTCGAATTGTAAAACATCTCAGGTTGTCTATGCAATTATTTGCCCTTGTGGACTTGTATATATTGGTAAAACAGTACGTATATTCAACAAACGTATTGCAGAACATAAGAGTGCCATAAAAAACAAGATGTTTGAAAAACCACTGGTAGAACATATGCATGATTTTATGCACTCCTTTGAAGAATTGAGATTTCTTGTATTATTGAGAATCAAAACACATTGGAGAGGTGGAGATGTCAACAAATTGCTGTTAAAGGCAGAACAGAGGCTTATTTTTAAATTTAATACAGTGAAACCATATGGGTTAAATCAAGAGAGTGACTACTCGGTTTTTCTATGATAAAGCCATTTGTTTAGATATGCTTTTATTAATTTAGATCACCATTTTTATGAACATTTTACAATTAAACACTGTTTATTTTAAACCTGGCTCTCAAATGTAAAATATCTATCTGGCCCTTTAAGATACTTGCAATGTGCTTAGAGATGACCTTTAACCTCATGATGATGCTATATGAGTCATGGGTCTCACAGAAGCTAGTAATGCTAATACATATCAGTTCAGTTGGAAGTAGCAGATAAATGGGTAAGTGTTTGCTTTATCTCTGTTGATCTTGCACACCTTTGGAATATGTAGGGAGTCTAGTTGTGATCTCATTGAAACGTACTAGATGTTGTTTTTAAAGATTGAGTGCTTGCAGTGCTCTCTCTGCTGTTACATTTTTGTGAGAAATTTTTCATTCAGTGAACTGTTACCTGCCTTAGCAGTAATGTGGACATTACTTATTCCTAGTGTTTTCGGTTTTGAAAGCATTGTGTTTATACCCATTTGTAAGCTTTTATTGATTTAGATCATCAGTTTTGTAATCTTTATGAACATTTCACAATTAAGCACTGTTTATTTTAAAATCTGGCTCTCCAATGTAAAATAGCTATCTGGCCCTTTAAGATACTTGCAATGTGCTTGGAGATGACCTTTAACCTTATGATGATGCTATATGAGTCATGGGTCTCAGAAGCTAGTAATGCTAATGCATATCAGTTTAGTTGGAAGTAGCAGATAAGTGGGTAAGTGTTTGCTTTATTTCTGTTCATCTTGCACATCTTTGGAATATGTAGGGAGTCTAGCTGTGATCTGATGGAGACCTACTAGATGTTGTTTTGAAGATTGAGTGCTTGCAGTGCTTCCTCTGTTGTTATATTTTTGTGAGAAGTCTTTTATTTAGTGAACTGCTTCCTGCCTCTAGCAGTAATGTGGACTGGTTATTTATTTCTAAGGAGGTTTTTTGGTTTTGTGTTAAGAATATCAGTGGAGAAACTAGAATGTCTAGAGTCTTTTAAAGGTTTTGTGCACATTTGGATATACTTCTTGTCTGATGATATTTTTATCTTTTGTTTTTATATCTGTGTAGAACTAGATTTTGGAACTACTAGTGTGTATGATATATTTACATACACTTTTGATAGGTATGTATAAAGAAATTTCTTCCCCTCTTCATTGAAATGTTTTGATTCTAATTGTATGATCTTAACATTTTTTATTGAGAGTTATAAATGTGATATGAGTAATTGTAGATGTTCTGATAAAATATTTTATGTGATGTATGATTTTAATGATAATTATAAATATTTGTTTTACAGATGATATCATGTATGTCTATACATGTTTTTTTAGAACTCTTAAAGGATTGTTTTATATATGTTGAATCTCTTTTTTATATAATTGCCTTTTATTAGTTGAATCATGCTTATGACATTGTTAATATGTATGGTTATACATGTTTTTATACTTGTGTTTTGTTTGTTTTTAATAGTTTATACCCCTGACGCAGCCTGAGGGCGAAACGTGGCCACGTCGGGTATTGTTCCAATAAATACATTTGATTCCACTGCTTTGTTGTTTTTCATCTAACCTTACTGATCTTACTTATTATAAACAAATATGTTATGAAGAACTTTGCTTCTGTAAAGATATAATTTGCTAGAATGGGCTGGAATATGAGAAAAATGCTGATTTTGTACTTCTAATACTAGCCTATGAGAGAAAAGAGTATAAAAGGAGAATTATGGAGAGAGGCAACCAGAGAGCTAATGTCAGAGGTCACGTTTGTATCCCAGTTGCTGTCTCATATGAGAATTAATTATATTACATA
Source organism: Microcaecilia unicolor (assembly GCF_901765095.1). Taxonomy (NCBI): domain Eukaryota; kingdom Metazoa; phylum Chordata; class Amphibia; order Gymnophiona; family Siphonopidae; genus Microcaecilia; species Microcaecilia unicolor. The sequence continues at coordinate 185,098,227 of NC_044035.1, forward strand.
GTCTAATTGTATTCCTGATTGGTAAGTGTAATAAACAAATTACTGATTATTCTTATATTACAATAGTCTTCTGTGTCTTCCTGTCTCTCCACCTGGTGGTGTTAGGACCATATTCCCTGAAGTTACAGGTAACTAGTACCTTTATACCTGAGAGAGGGCAGAAAGATAAACACACCTGACCTTCTATCTCCCCATAACAGCAAACAAGTGGCTCAGGGATGCCACCACTTCTACCCCTCTCCTCTACACACATACACAATTCTATAACAGGACAATTATATTTAGGCACCCGATAGCAACCTATCTCTAAAGGAAAGTAGGCACCTACCTTCCTTCACAGAATAGGCTCCTATCAGGCGCCTACATATAGGTGTTCTGTTATAGAACTGCCCTTAAAATATCCCTACCAGTGCTAGGTTGAATAATAATAGTGATAGGTGGCATCCTTGTCTGGTGCCCCTTGTTGGGGTGAAAAGATGAGATATTACATCATTAATTTGGATATATGTAGTTGGAGAGGTGTACAGTACCTTAATTATATTAATTGAATCTTCAGATAAACCATACCATTGAAGCACTTTAAACAAGTATGGCCATTCTACAAGGTCAAACGCTTTTTCAGCATCTAGACCGATTGCAACCAGAGGATCTGAAGTTTCTTGACCATGTATTAATATATTAGAGAAAATTCTTGTATTATCTGAAGAAGATCTCCCATGCATAAAACCAGTTTGATCTGGATGTATGATTTTAGGTAGGAAAAGTTGTATTCTCTGACCAACTACACAATAACCTTTGTCATTGCTGAAACTACTGTATTACTCTTGTGACTATTATGATATATTATAGCAATAACCTATGTCTAACCTTAACTTGAACATGTATACTGATGCTTTGACATTGTTATCCTGTTGTGTTATCTTTTTTCATAAAAACAACAAAACACAATAAAATATTGGAACTAATATATATATATATATATATATATATATATATATATATATATATATATATATATATATATTGTGAGCACTCTGGAGGGCTGGTGCGAGGGAAAGGGGATAGTGGGTCTTTCAGCCGGCATCATCCCCGTTCATTCAGCCCAGCTAGGAGAACAGGGCGCCCTCTAGGGATCAAACTGCCAGAGAAAACTGTAATGCAGGAGAAAAACTACACTTCCCAGAAGCCAGTGCAGGGTCAGCTGAACTCCCAGGAGGGGAAGGGTGGAGTGACTGATTGGGAGATGAGGTCTGATCCTGGAGATGGGGAACAGCTGGTGGAGCTTGGGGAGGAGGAGATGGAGTGGAATAAAGAGGAGGTAGAAGGAGAAGGTAAAGAGGAGTGCATGGAGGTTGGAGGGTTTGCTCAAACTTCCTCAGGAAAGGTAAAGGCTTTGGTGGCGGGAGTGTGGCCCAAGCTGTGCATACTGGGAGAGGATAAAATAATCCAGTGGGGAAGCCACTGGTGGAAGAAGCTAACCCATAAACTATCTAAGGGTAGAAGATAGTGCTGATGAGGGGAGGCTACAATTGGGAGCAAGACAAAGGTTTGCTGGGTGTGATATTCTGAGTTAAGAGTGGACTGTGTTAATAAGCTGAATGTGGAAAAACTGAACTGACTCTTGCATTCTTGATGAAGAAACTGCTTGAAGATTAAAGCTGTATTAAAAGATGCTGAGAGAATAAAGACCTGTGGTTTTCAAGAACTATAAGACTGCTGGAGTTTTGTGTGTCCCCGTCGTGAGCTGATCCTGGGGGCAGGTCAGCTGGGCAGCGGATAAACTAGGCCAAGCAGTGCAGCAAGGCGGTGGTTGCAGCTCATACCGGGGAAAAGCTAGCCAAGCTAAGCAGGGTCGACCCCGGCTCTCACCTGGAAGGGTGACCTGGTTACAGAATGGTGGCAGTGGTGGGATTGTCTGAACAGCCCGCCGGCGAAAGAAGCGTGCATTGCTCCGAGTTCCGGTAAGCATATACGGGACTCGGGTAACCAGGAGGAGGGGGATATAGAGGGCCGGAGCTGTGTAATACCGCACTTGGAGAGTGTTCTTTGTTGTTCCCTTTCTCTCAGGTACCGGTGGCTAAGGCGACATGGAGTCGAAGGAGCTGCTGTCTTTTATGGCCCACCAGTTCCAAAAGCAGCAGGAAATGGCTCAGAGACTTCTAGAAGATTCCTTGGCTGCTTCTCGAGCACAGATACAACCGGTGCTGGAGGTGGTGCAGGAATTGTTACGGGCAGTACCCCTACCGAGGAAAGAGAGCACCTCATTGGAGGCTACAGCCACTGGAGCTGTGCCTGGAAGCCTGGAGCCTGGACGGGTTAATTGGCTGCCTTGGGGCAAATTAACAGAGCAGGACGACATTGAGGATTATCTGGGGACTTTTGAGCGGGTAGCATTGGCGGCTGCCTGGCCTCAAGATCAATGGACCATCAGACTGGCTCCCGCCCTGTCCGGGGAAGCCCTGGCAGCTTTTCGGAGCCTGTTGCCAGGGGACGTGGTGGATTATCAAAAGCTGAAAACGGCTATTTTGGACCGGTATGGGGTAAGCAGACAAACTTATCGCAGGCGCTTCCGGAGTTGGAGGTGGAGGGAGGGGGAGACTCCGAAGGCCTTGGCCCAGAAGCTGATGGACTTGGCTATCAAATGGTTAGAGCCTGATAAGAGGGCAGTGACTCAGTTAATGCAGGATCTGGTGCTGGAGCAGTTTTTAGAGGCTCTACCGGAGAGTATCAGGGTTAATTTGATCAGGAAGGGATGTGAGACTCTGGAAGAAGCTATCAAAGGCTTTGAATACTTTCTGGAGTTACAATACTCCGAGGGGGGAGAGGGTGTCTGGCGGGGTGGTCGGGGTAAAATGTTCAAAGGATCTGGGTGGAGGGAGGAAGGTCCTAAGGAGGATGATAGAGTGTGCTACCGATGTGGGAAGTCGGGACATCTGAGGAGGGACTGTAGGGCCAAGTTGGGGCTCATATCTCAGGTAACCCCCTCTAAGGAACCCCAGTTTACGCATTGGGTTAAGATAGGAGGGGTCCCGGTGGAAGGACTTTTAGACAGGAGCGGACCAGACAATGTGCTCCCAGAAGTTGTGGGGGCAGATTGCCCGGAAAGGGGGTCAGCAGGGTAGGAAGAGAGACCGGTCCGTGGCTATTCAGTGCATACACGGGGCCTCCTCAAGGTATCCGGTCCGGCTAGTAGACATACAGGACCAGGAGGGCCTTCAGTGGGTGTGGGTAGCTGTACTTCCTAGGCTTCCTCAGGATCTCATTTTAGGACGGGATTGGGCTCCATTCACATACTGCCTTGGGGGTAAGCAAGCCTTGGTATCTACCCGGGCCCAGGAGAGGCAGGAGAAGGAGCAGGAACTGTCCCTGGCACAAGTATTTCCATTCCAGGGAGAGGTTATGGGGCGGCCGGGGAAGACAAGGAAAGGCTCTCAGCAAAAGAAACGAGGTCAGGAGCAAAGGCGGCAGCATTGTCAAGAGCTCCTTCATCAGGGGAGGTTCCCAGGGGATACGGAACAGGTGTTAGAGAGATTCCCTGATTTTTCCAAAGAGCAGAAAGATGACCAGACATTGCAATATGCGTGGGAGCGGGTAGATCAAGAGGGAGAAACCAGTTTCCCTCGGTTTGTTAGTGACAAGGGGTTGCTATATCGGCTGTCTTGTTTAGCAGGGGGGAAGGAACCTCAGAAACAGTTAGTAGTACCGAGGGGGTTTAGGGACCTGGTGTTACGGGTATCTCATGATCATATCTTAGGGGGTCACAAGGGGGCTCAGAATACTCTCCGGCAGGTATTAAACAGATTTTACTGGCCCGGGGTGTATAAAGAGGTGGAACAATTTTGCAGCTCCTGTAGTCAGTGTCAGAGGGTATCAGAGCAAATACCGAACAGAGTGCCTCTACGACCCCTTCCCCGTATAGGGACTCCTATTACCCGTATGGCAATGGATATGATCGGGCCCATTGATAAGTCCCGAAGGGGGTATTCCTATATTCTAGTGATCATGGATATGGCCACAAGGTATCCCTGGGCCGTGCCGCTTCGTACCACCTCAGCGAAAGTTATTGCGGCCCATCTAATTCGGATCTTTTGTGAGGTGGGGTTTCCTAGGGAAATGATTACCGACCGGGGGACCAATTTCATGTCACGAACCCTGGCCCAGGTGTGGGAGGCTTTCGGGATACAGCATATTCGGACCGCAGCTTACCATCCTCAGACTAATGGCCTGGTGGAGAGATTCAATAAAACCTTGAAAATGTTGTTGAGGAAAGGGTTAGGTTCCTCCCAAGAGGAATGGGATCTATTGTTACCATTTGTTTTGTATGTGTGCAGGGAGAATGTTCAGGCCTCTCTGGGCGTATCACCATTTGAATTGATGTATGGGAGATCACCCCGGGGAGTGTTGGATGTGTTAAGGGAGCAGTGGGTTCCTCCGGAAGAGGAGGATCGGGATGTAGTGAACTATCTGGTGAAGCTGAAGGAACGGTTGCATAAATTGAGCCGCGGGGCTCAGCAACACTGGGAGAGGAGTCAGGATTACCAGAAAGCCTATTATGACCGGAAAGGGGTGGAGAGGGCATTGAAGGTGGGGGACAAAGTCTTGATCATGGTTTCAGACTCACCTCATAAGTTCGTGGGACGCTGGAGGGGTCCTGCGGTCATAGAAAAGAAGTTAGGTCCAGTCACCTACTTAGTAAGGAATGAGCAGGGCCGGGAGCAGACCTATCATATAAATGTGCTTAAACCTTGGCAAGAGCGAAGGGGACTATTTGGTCAGGCAAGGGGGGAAGCTGAGGAAGAATTAGGACCACAGATCACGGAGATATTTAAGGCAGGAGAACCGCAGATTGCAACTACATTGCCAGGGAGTCAGCAGAAAGAGGTTCAGGCACTGGTGGAGGAGTTTCGGGATGTCCTGACTCCTTGCCCAGGGGAAACTCACCTTATCATGCATGATATCATCTCGGAGCCGGGTCGGGTGGTCAGACAGAGACCTTACCGTCTCTCACCCCCAAAGAAACAAGAGGTGGTCCGACAGGTACAGGAGATGCTGGATTTTGGGGTCATTGAGGAATCTGTCAGTCCATGGTCGAGTCCTGTGGTGTTAGTGCCCAAGTCCGATGGTACGTGGCGGTTTTGCATCGACTTTAGGCAAGTTAATGCGCTCTCAGATTCCGACGCCTATCCGATGCCACGTATTGATGAGCTTTTGGATCGCTTGGGTACTGCACGATATCTGTCCACCCTGGACTTGACAAAAGGGTATTGGCAGATCCCTCTGACTCAGGAGGCCAAGCCTAAGACAGCTTTCTCTACACCCATGGGGCTCTATCAATTTTAACGCATGCCGTTTGGTCTTAATTCAGCGGCAGCTTCCTGCCAGCGGTTGTTAGATCAGGTGTTAAGACCGCATCAGCAATATGCGGCGGCTTACCTGGACGATGTTATCATTCAGAGTGAGGATTGGCCCTCGCATATTATAAGGGTGAGGGCGGTATTAGAGGCTTTCCGTCAAGCAGGTTTGACTTTGAACCCACAAAAGTGTTGTTTTGGGCAGGAGAAGGTTAAATATTTGGGATACTGGGTGGGGAATGGTCAAATAACTCCGCTCTGGGATAAGGTAGCGAGTATCCAGGACTTTCCATACCCCAAAAATAAGAAGCAGTTAAGGAGCTTTTTGGGCCTAGTGGGGTACTATAGGAGGTTCATACCCCACTTTGCCTCCATTGCTACACCCCTCACTAATAAACTTCAGAAGGGGTCCCCCAACAGTCTACGATGGGAGGAGGAAGGGCTGCGGGTGTTCAATGAGTTGAGAGTGGCCCTGTGTCAGGAACCCCTGCTGAGAGCCGTGGATTTTGATAAGCCCTTTGTACTGCAAGCTGATGCCTCGGGGGTAGGTTTGGGGGCCGTGTTGTCTCAGGTACACGAGGGGCAGGAACATCCCCTGATGTACCTGAGCCGGAAACTGCTCCCCCATGAGGTCAGGTACTCAACCATAGAGAGAGAATGTTTAGCGATAAAATGGGCAGTGCAGATGTGCCATTACTATTTAGATGGTCGGAAATTTACTCTGGTGACGGATCATGCGCCTTTGAGGTGGTTGGGCCAGATGAAAAATAGTAATGGTCGTCTCACAAGGTGGTATCTGGCTTTACAGCCCTATCAATTCAAGGTGGAGCATAGATCAGGCAAATTTCTGACAAACGCAGATGTTCTTTCGCGAATTGCCAGTGCAGGCCAGGAGAAGACTGGCAATCGTTTGAGCAGGGGGGTGTGTGAGCACTCTGGAGGGCTGGTGCGAGGGAAAGGGGATAGTGGGTCTTTCAGCCGGCATCATCCCCGTTCATTCAGCCCAGCTAGGAGAACAGGGCGCCCTCTAGGGATCAAACTGCCAGAGAAAACTGTAATGCAGGAGAAAAACTACACTTCCCAGAAGCCAGTGCAGGGTCAGCTGAACTCCCAGGAGGGGAAGGGTGGAGTGACTGATTGGGAGATGAGGTCTGATCCTGGAGATGGGGAACAGCTGGTGGAGCTTGGGGAGAAGGAGATGGAGTGGAATAAAGAGGAGGTAGAAGGAGAAGGTAAAGAGGAGTGCATGGAGGTTGGAGGGTTTGCTCAAACTTCCTCAGGAAAGGTAAAGGCTTTGGTGGCGGGAGTGTGGCCCAAGCTGTGCATACTGGGAGAGGATAAAATAATCCAGTGGGGAAGCCACTGGTGGAAGAAGCTAACCCATAAACTATCTAAGGGTAGAAGATAGTGCTGATGAGGGGAGGCTACAATTGGGAGCAAGACAAAGGTTTGCTGGGTGTGATATTCTGAGTTAAGAGTGGACTGTGTTAATAAGCTGAATGTGGAAAAACTGAACTGACTCTTGCATTCTTGATGAAGAAACTGCTTGAAGATTAAAGCTGTATTAAAAGATGCTGAGAGAATAAAGACCTGTGGTTTTCAAGAACTATAAGACTGCTGGAGTTTTGTGTGTCCCCGTCGTGAGCTGATCCTGGGGGCAGGTCAGCTGGGCAGCGGATAAACTAGGCCAAGCAGTGCAGCAAGGCGGTGGTTGCAGCTCATACCGGGGAAAAGCTAGCCAAGCTAAGCAGGGTCAACCCCAGCTCTCACCTGGAAGGGTGACCTGGTTACAATATATATATATATATCCCTATCAAATCTTCTTTTCTCCCTGAAGATTTTGCACAATGGTTTCCCTATTTTCTTGTTCCTCATGCTGACCTCCACTTTTGGCCTCCAATCCATCAGAGGCAGAGAGTGACGCAACTATTTGGGGAGACTCAGGTTGGTGGCACTAAGAAGGGGTGGGATAGGGTATATTGGGGCAAGTTAAAATCCTTATGGTGGGAGGCAACACCTACATCAACAGTAAAGGTACAGCAGGGACATTTTTGAACATAGCAGGGGAGGACCCCTTTAAGTTATATCTGATGCAGAGCTATCAGCTGCCACTCCCTTATTATCTCTCTTACTGATGGTAATATGCACATTGAACACAGACTACAGGGAATTATACGCCACAAAAAAATCTAAATAAGATACACCAAAATAATGCAACATATTAAACAGAATTTGCAGTATTTTGGTAATATATGCACAGGGGTGTGCTGGTAAATTTTTAACAACGGGCTCTCTCTCCAGGCATAGCCAGCCCTGCAATTTGGGGGGCCAGGGGTGGACTGGGGGGGGACGCATGCCTCTCTCTCCCCCCTCCCCTCGTGTGGTCAAACTATTTGATAGCAGGGATGCTGAGCCCCATCAACTAATAAATTGAATGCCACCACTCCCTGCTGCTTGTTTCTGGTTCTGGGCTGAAAACAAGGAGCAGGGAGCAGCAGCAGTCTATTTACTTGGGGCTCAGCATCTCCGCCCGCAAAATAAAAGAGAATTCAGGAGGGGGCCCGAGCCCACATTTTGGGAGCCAGTTGTTAAAGTAGCCACAGGGGCAGCTCTCAAAATTCTTAAAAATGTAACAAACAGCTCTTGCGAGCCTGTGAGATCCCACTCCAGCACATCACTGTATATGCAGGTGTTTTAAGACTTGGCTATAAGTCAGTTCTAGCTCCCTGGTCCAGAGTCTTTCTTTTAGTCATATGAACAGTAGTGTTCAGCAGCACTTTAAGAGAAATCCTGTAGAGCCAGCAACCATAACGTGATTTGTCTAGTAGGCTACCAAATGGCCACCAGGTTTGGGTTATCAAATATGTTTGGAATAGGTATTATCTGTATCAGCTGTACCTAATGGTTAGAGCAGTCTGCCAACAAGGGAAGCCAGGGTTCAAATCCCACTGTGGCTCCTTGATTTCTTGGACAAGTCACTCAACACTCCATTGCCCTAGGTACACACTTAGACTGCAAGCCCTCCAGGAAAAGGAATACCTACTGTACCTGAATGTAACTTGCCTTGAGCTATTATTGAGAAAGGCGTAATTCATATCCAAAATCCAGTATCAGGCATATTTTAAAGTAATAACCCCCCCCCCCCCCTCCCCCATACAAATGTCACTCAAGAGCTAAAGAACAATTCTATCATACTATAATAGCACTATTTTGAAGTGCTATTATGATATGGTAGAATTGCTCTTTAGTTCTCGAGTTCACACAAGATGAGGCTATCTAAGAAAAGGCTGCATTGTAAACATTGTGGTGAGCACTAGAACATCAATATACCTATCGGAAAACTAATCAAGCCAGATTAGTACAGACGGATCCTGCACAGACATTCAGTGCAAGCAAAATACCCGATCTCTTCAACACATGTAGAATGCAGATAGAACCTCACCAAATATAGAATAAGTAACTACAAACTACAAATAGAAATATGTAGACAAAAATTAAATTAAACTCGTAAGAAGCCAGATTTTGCACACAAAACAACTCCAGAGAAAAAGTAGTGTGTCCCCTCGTGCTGTGCAAAATATAAAGATAGAAGGGGTAAATTTCAAAACCTGACATATTCTAAATAAAAACCTTACAAATGAAGACTAAGGTGCACTAATGGATTTAGCATGCGCTAACGATTTGCTCATGCTAAATGCTAAGAAGCCCATTTTATACCTATGGACTTCTTAGCATTTAGTATGTGCTAATCATTAGCGCATCTTAGTAAAAGTACCCCTAAATATGGTATACTGTCCTAACCGGAGGAAGGTGTTATTGACCTCTGAAAGGTAACTGAAAAATGTTATTAACTTAGTCCAATAGAAAGTTATCACTTTATTTTCCATTTTTAATTTATATTTAGGGCCTCTTGTAGCAAACCACACTAGTGAATAGGTTTCATCGGCATTGCTGCATGGGAATGCTAGCGCGGTTTGATAAAAGAGGCCCTTAATTTATTATATATACTGTTTGTAATATATCAGTTTTTTATATTTTCCACAGTATAGGTGTGCTTCTTAAGGTTCAGTTTAATTTTTGTCTACATAATTGTTTTACTTTTATATATTAAACTTTAGAGCAGGATGCACAGCTACAACACTACTTTATCCTAAATTAAAAACTGAAGCTCTCTTTTCTACCTGTGTGGTCTGGTCATTTAATTTTTCTAATTGTGTTGATTCCAGTCTCTGGGTTTTTTTTTAATATACTTAGCTCACACCTTTTTCAGTAGTAGCTCAAGGTGAGTTATATTCAGGTATACTGGATATTTTTCTATCCCAGGAGAGCTCACAACCTAAGTTTGTACTTGAGGCAACAGAGGGTTAAGTAACTTGCCCAAGATCACAAGGAGCAGCAGTGAGATTTGAACCAGCCACCTCTGGCTATCAAGCCCAGTGCTCTAACCACTAGGCCACTCCTGTCTTAGTACTTCCCTTGTTATATCCAGCATTGATCTTTTCATTCGGTTTCTTCCATTTATTTTTCTGCCTCTCTGTCCAGGTTTTATTATTACTAACCAGTCTTCAATTTCCCTTTTTTTTTTTTTTTTACTGCATCTATCTATAGGTTTCAGTCTGTTTTCCTCACCTCAGCCCTCCCATTCCCATTCCTCATATTTCCCAGACTTTCAGTAACTCTGTCCTCTCCTCCTTCTATCCTTTCTCTCCCCATTCCATCCCATGTCTCCTTCCATCCCCTCTCCCTTTACTCCATCCAGCATCTCCTACTTCTTTCTCCCCCTTCAAGCTAGCATTTCTGTTCTTTCTCCCTCCCCCTTCCACTTAGAGAGTTGCACGAGGACAGAAATCCAACCCGTCCCCACCCATCCCCGCTGGAATCTAACCTATCCCCATCTGTCCCCATGGGGAATCTAACCCGTCCCCACTTATCCCCACACGAATTTAATGGTACATTAAAAAAGAATTCCTGTTTGCTCTCTGGGTTCGAGCCGCAGCACTGCAGGCAAGGAAGGAATGGAAGTTGGAACACTGCTGCGCACATGTAAGACTTCTCTGATTCACTGGCACTGTGTGCTAAGAGATCGCAAAATGCACACGCCAGTAGGTCAGGTGACATCTGATGTTCGTGCCTATGTCAGAGCTGAGGTCTGCACATCAGCCCGGGAGCAGAGAGGATTAATAGTAGCATAGTAAATGACAGCAGATAAAAAAATGGAACAGCCCATCCAGTCTGCCCAATAGACATAATCATTATCAATTCATGATTAAATCAACAATGAACGTGATATTACATACTTGATTATGCTCTTTCTGTGGTGTTTCTGGGACATAGACCATAGAAGTCCATGTGGCCCTATCCTTATGTTCCAACTGCTGGAGTTGCCCTCGAAACCCACTCCAGCCTATTCATCTTCTCATTTGCTGGACACAGACCGTAAAAGTCTGTCCAGCACTGTCCTCATGTTCCAGGCACAAAAGTTGCTGTCTAAGCCCTTTCCAGCCCATCTTAAACCAGATTGCCATATATGAGACACAGACCACACAGGCCTCCCAGTATCAGCCCTAGTTCATCACAGCCAGAGTCACCATCTAAGTGTCACTCGACACATCCACACACATGCAGCCATTTTAGTTTTTTGTATAGCTTCCATTTTCTAATTAGAGATCCTCTATGTTTATCCCATGCCTTTTTGAATTTCATCACCATTTGTATCTCTACCACCTCCTTAATGGAGACTCTCCGCATCTGTGCTGTTAAAGCAAGGAGGAAGAGGAGACAGAACTCAAAGAAGTTGGTAGGTGAGAGGCCTGCGCAGCATACACTTCCATGGGAACCCCACAGGAACTGCTTCCGTCCCCATGGGATCCCCGCAGAACTGCTTCCGTCCCCGCGGGAATCCTGTGGGATTCCCGCAATCCCCATTCCTGTGCAAGCCTCTACTTCCACTGTCTCCCCTCTCTCCACTTCCATTCAGTGTCTCTCCTCTCCCCCTTCCATCCAAAATCTCCCGCCTTCCATTGTGTCTCCTTCCATTCATTATCTCCCCTTTCTCTCTCTCTCTCTGCTTCCATTCAGTGTCTCTCCTTTCCCCACTTCCATCTAATGTCTCATCCCTTCCATCCAGAATGTCTTCTCTCACTCCCCCTTCCCTGCTACAGCTATCCAGGATCTCCTAGCTCCCTTTCCCCCTCCTCCCAGGGCATCCAGATCTCCTCTCTCTCTCTTATGCCCCCACCATCCAACATCAACCCTCTGTTTCTCTTGCCCCTGCATGCTTCATCACCTCTCTTTCTTCCCCATTTAACATTGCCCTTCTGTTTATCAGCATCCAGCATTACCCTGTCTCTCTCCTCCCTCCATTCAGCATAGCCTGTCTCTCCCCTAGTATTTCTGTCTCTTCTTCCCCCATCATGCAGCATAGTCTCATGCCGCATAGTCTCATCTATCTTCCCCTCACTCCACCATTGTTCCACTCCCATCTCTCTCTCTCTCTGCCCCCTGGTGACTCATTAAAAGCTCCTCAGGTTGCTTGTTTCTTGAGTCCGCAGCTGCCTGGAGGAACTGCAATCTTTCCTGCCCTGATTCTAGCTCACTCCTCCTGCTGCCTGCCGCTGCAGCAAAACAAAATGAAACCATGCACAGGGCAGTAGTCCTGCATGTGCCCGCTGCCAGCTTCCCTCCTCCTCCATCCCTGGAACAGAAAGTTAAATCCTGAGGGAAGGAGGAAGGAAGCCAGCAGCAGCACATGCGGGGCTTCAGCCCCACACACAGTTTCATTTTGTTTTGTGGCTGCAGTTGCACGGGGGGAAGCAAAAGGCAGGGCGAAGCAGGGCACAGTAGTGGCCCAGGAGCATGTTAGTGTCTGGTCACCTGTGTCAGTTCCACCCTGCTCATTTTGGAGGGCAATGCCCCCTCACCCCCCCCCCCCCCCCAAAAAAAAAAAAAAACTATGCCCATGGACATCAGGGATGGCAGGGGAAAGAGGAAAGATCAGGAATGGGAAAGGATGTTTTGGGATGTTTGTGGGGATCTGAATGTTTGTGGAGCCCTGTTTGCTCTCACAATCTCATTTTTTTGTCTCACCCTCCCCACAGTGGTTCTCTTTCTCTCCCTTACTCTCCCAGTCGCAAGTACCAATACACACTCCTCCCCCAGCCAGGCAATGGAAGTAAAACCCAGACTAGCTCAATCTGTTCTCCTTTTTCTGGAGCCATTGGAGAAACAAGTCAGATGCTAAAGAAGAGATTTAATTTACATAGACACCATACGAAAAATGCTAGTACCAATAAAGATGTCAGGCCTGTGGGGCAGCAGTTTACAAAACCAGAACACTGTACCAGTGATTTCATGGTAAGAATCCTTAAAGGGAACTTTAAAACAATACAGGAACGTAAGACCTTTGAAGTCAGAATGATTAAATATTTTGACACCCACCAGACAGGACTTAAAGATCTGGGTTTTCTAGCCCATTATAAACCATACAATTGTACTGCTTTGTCACCCTCCTGTCTCCATGCATATCTATCTCCCTGTCCCTCATCCACCCGACTCTTCCTGTCTCTCACCTATCCACCCCCATCCTGTTAAACTGTTAGTGAAATGCTTCGATGTTTCACTTATATATACTGTCATCTACCAACATTTGCTTATTTCTGATCTGACAAAGAAGGGCAACCTTCGAAAGCTAATCAAGAAATGTATTAAGTTATGTCCAATAAAAAGGTATCATCTTATTTTCTTTTCCATGTTTTATTTTGTTTTATTTCTATTGATTAACTTTAAAAGTGGACTAACACGGCTACCACATCTCTTTACTGGAGCCATATGGTAACCCTACCCAGCCCCCTCCAAAGCAGTGACAGTTGGAGCATTGCAGCAACTTGGGCTGCAATCTCCTCTTCCGCCACATGAGATCCGAGTGCTGCTTTGAACTGCAGTTGGGTGCCAGGCAGCAGAAAAGACTACAGCCTGAGAAGTGGTACCCTTCACATCTTCCTTCTTCTCACCTGGCTCAGCCCTTCTTCCATGCTTCTTCTGTGGAGAACATATTGTGGGGGGAAGGTCTGCATTTTGCAACCCTTCCCACAGCTGTAGAATCATGGGAGACTGGAGATCCTACTACTGCTGAAAATATCTCATCTAAACCTGCTTGAATTGTGTACATTCTTCAGGCAAAAAGGCTGACCAGTCCCCATATTCAAAGTGATTTAAGTGGACAGGATAGGCTCCTGCCTGCTTAAAAAGTGCTCAGTGGGCCAGTTGCTGATATTCAATGGCACTTAACCAGGCAGTGCTGCTTAATATCCACATCACATAGCTATCAGTGGTGTCTTGCATCTTTCACACTTGCTCCCCTCCCTCCTTACCCCTCCCCTGAAACTCAGCCACCATGCCAAACTCCTCCCCCCCACCCCGATTCTGATCTCTTCCCCCAGGACCCCACCAAAATTAGAAACTGTATCTCCCCCCAATTCTAATCCTCCTAGGACCCTGCCACCAATACAGAACCTGCCTTTCTCTCCCCTGCCCCCCCCCCCCCCCCCCCCCATATCTTAGTAGGTTTTCCCAGGCCTGAATACTGACCGGTTTATTTTTTTTTCAACAGATCCTTTAAAATCAAGTTAGGACTAAATTTGGCAGTCAATGAGACTGAAATGTTTCACCAAGAACAAAATAATACAAAAATATCAAGGATTAGATTGTGACTACTTATCAGCTGTGCAATTCAGATACTGAGAATTAATCCAGCAGGAAAAATGAGAAAGCAACCAGTACATGCTGTATAACAGCGCCCTCTACTGTCCCCTTACAATATTCTGCCAGTTTATGTTTTTTTAAAATATCCTTTGAGTACAGTACACAGAATGAAAAGTGAAAATACTAGGAGAGAAGAAACTTGTGAACCCTTTATAATGACTTATGGCTAGGACAGCCAGATAGGGCTGCAGGAAAAATGATTGTTACAGATTGTGGAAAACAGAATTGGCAGGGGGAGGAGCAGGAGGAATATCAGTAGGCCTTGCTCTTTTGCTGAGTACTATTTCTTTCTTCTATCTTTTCCTGGAGGACTATTTTTGGTTTGTATGGAACTCTGTGAAAGACGTATTACTGAACTCTGAACACAGGATTATTACAATTGACCTTTTTGTTTTTGTGGAAAATTGCTAAGGTCTGCCTCTTTTCAGAAAGGCCTTACTGCCACTTTCACTACCAGAGACTAAGCCTATATCTCGTTCACAGGACTATATTCATGTTTAAGACTGTGTTGAAGCTTATCACTGTTGTGCACCCTCTGAACAGTTATCAGTGCTGTCTTCACCATTGACAAGTATCAATCTTGTGCATGCGCTGAATATTTATCAGTGCTGTTTGCACCATTGACTACTATCATCGTTGTGCACACATTGGATAGTTATCAGTGCTATATGCTACTGGTAATTATCAGTATAGTATGCAATATGGATCAGTATCACTGTGCTCCTTATCTGGGATTCTTTTGCATAAGACAAAGATTGTGGATTAACCAGGATATGCAGTATTCTACAGCCAAAGATCTTGGCATGGCTCTTCCAACAGAAGACAGCTGCTTTACATCACTACCCATTTCCAGGACTTGGGACTGCATGTAATGGTGAAAATCTGCATAAGTCTCTGGTGAAACCTCATTTAGAATACTGTGTATAAAGGTCTGGAGACTACATCATAACAAAAGATATAAACAGGGTGGAGTCAGTCCAGAGGGTGGCTACTAAAATGGTCAGTGGTCTTTGTCATAAAGCACATAGGGACACAAAGATCTCAATATGTATACTTTGGAAGAAAGGTGGGAGAGGGGAGATATGATAGAAACATTTAAATACCTTTGTGGTGTAAATGAACAGGAGGCGAATCTCTTTCAATTGAAAGGAACCTCTGAAATGAGGGGGCATAGGATAAAAGTGAGAGGGGATGGACTCGAGTAATCTAAGGAAATACTTCTTTACTGAAAGAGGGGTGGATGCTTGGAACGGCCTCCCTCAGATGTGGTGGAGGACTGTATCTGAATTCAACAAAACATGGGAGAAACACAAAGGGGCTGATATTCAAAGCAATTTAAACGTGCAGGAGCCTCTCCTGCCCACTTAAATCACTTCCCGCTGACTAAGTGTGAATACTCAGTGGCACTTAACCGGAGAGTTCCGCTGAATATTCCCACAGACCGCCCAAACAAAAAGTAGGCAGGTCAAGGGCGACGCTGGGGGCTTCACTGGGGAGGAGCCCAAAGCAGTGACGATCCTAGGTCGGCTGCCACCCGGGGCGGATCGCCGATGCACCCCCTCCCCGGGTGCAGCATGACACCCCCCCTGGCACAATGACAGCCCCCAGGCACATCAACACCCCCCTGGGTGCATTCTTAGCTGCTGGGAGCAGTTGCGCGGCTCTCGGCTCCACTGGCTCCCTGCTCCCTCTGTCCCAGAACAGGAAATAACCTTTTCCGGGGCAGAGGGAGCAGGGAACCAGCGGAGCCGACAGGCACGCAGCTGCTCTCTGCACCCCTCCAGCGGCGTGCACCTGGGGCGGACCGCCCCCACCGCCCTGCCCTTGGTACGCTGCTGGCCCAAAGTTATGTGAGTGCCGAAATTATTCCATGCCGGCACCTGCATAACTAGTTCAAGAGCGTAACCTTTTTTTAAAAATACCCCGGAGCCCCATCCTGCCCCCTCAACCATGTCCCCTCCTTCCCTCCTCCCAGCCCTCAGCAATATGAAGCCCCCCCCCCCCCCCCCGGAATACCCCCTGGCTATCCAAAATGGTTGCTGCAACCTTTCACGGCAGCTCATACTGTTGCGAAAGTTTGCAGCAGCCATTCTGGATGGCCACCGCAAGAGGCAGGAGGGGACTGTGCTCCTGCCCCCAATGACCACCACTGGACCACCAGGACATCATTTTTTAAAAATGATGACTGCCACTGGCTAAATATAGAGGGGGGGGGGGGAGAATCTCTAAAGGAGAGGAAGGAATAGAAGAGATTAATAGTTGATATAGGTGGGCAGACTGGATGGGTCATATGGTCTGTATCTATACAAGACCAGCCCAGGCATTAGGCACCCTGGGTGGTAGGCTTATAGGAGTAGCAAGGACAAGGACACCTCTTTAAAGCCACTATTTTTGCTTTAAAGAGGTGCAGGCATTTCAGCACCCAAGCGCAATGTGCTTAAGGCCAACCATATCCTGCTCCCTCTAACAGATGAAGGGATAGGATGTGGCCAGCCATAAACCCAGGCAAAAGGTCTGCCACTTCAAAATCACTTCTAGTAGTGGGTACCTTTTCTAATTCTACTATATCTTTTTTTGAGATGCGGTGGCCAGAATTGCACACAATATTCAAGGTGCGGTTGCACTATAGAGTGATACAAAGGCATTCTAACAGCCTCGGTTTTATTTTCCATTCCTTTCCTAATAATACTTAACATTCTATTTGCTTTCTTTGCCACCGCAGCACACTGAGCAGAGGGTTTCAAAGTGTCATCAATGATGACTACTAGATCCTTTTCCTGGTCGGTGATTCCTAATGCAGAACCTTGCATCACATATCTATAGTTCGGATTCCTCTTTCTCACATGCATCACTTGCTTACATTAAACATCATCTGCCCTTTGGATGCCCAGTCTCCCAGTCTCATAAGGTCCTCTTGCAATTTTTCACAATCCTCTTGCAATTTAACAACTTTGAATAACTTTGAATAACTTTCCAAGATGGCCGCTTAGAGAGCTGTTGTACCAGACGTGCTCAACTTGCTCTTTCAGAACGCTGCGAGAGGACTTTGATTCCCTATCACTATGGGAAAAAGGAGAGGGAAAACTCGGGTTAATCCCTCAACTCCGAGTGGAACCCACCTTCTACAGCAGCCGACACTTGAGCAATTTGGTGTGGTCTCTGGCCCGAGTCAAACATCTTCCCCTGCTATCGGAGCCGGAACTAATGAGCTGGCCGACAGTGTAGACGGGGGTTTCTTTCAGCCCTCTGTTTTCTATCCTTTAACCAGTTTTTAATCAAAAATAGAACACTACCTCCTATGACTTTCCATTTTTCTCTGGAGTCCATGTGTCCTCTATCACTGTTGTGCGCCCTCTGAACAGTTATCAGTGCTATCTTCACCATTGACAAGTATCAATCTTGTGCATGCTCTGAATATTTATCAGTACTGTTTGAACCCCTCCTCCTACCGCAATCTCACTGCTTCTCATCCTTTGAAGTTCACTCCATCTGTCTATTCTACCCACTGCCACTCAGAGTTGCAGTCATTTACTGCCCCCCTGATAAATCTCTCTCTTCCTTCCTCACTGACTTCGATGCCTGGCTTTCTGTTTTTCTTGATCCCTCATCTCCATCCCTCATTCTCAGAGACTTTTACATACACGCTGATGACCCATCCGACTCTCACGCTTCTCAGTTCCTCACTCTAACATCCTCCTTCAACCTCCAGCTGTGCTCCACCACCCCTACTCAACAAAATGGTCATTGTCTTGACCTCGTCCTCTCCTTTTCCGGCTCACCCTCCAATTTCCACGACTCAGCTCTTCCTCTCTCTGATCTTCACCTGATCACCTTCACACTTCTTCACCCCCCCAGCCCCGCCCAACATTAACCACTACTTCCAGGAATCTCCAGGCTATTGACCCTCCCACCTCATCCTCTAGTATTTCTAATCTCCCCTCCATCATGTCCTCCGAGTCTGTCGACGAGGCTGTCTCTGCTTACAATGCCACTCTCTCCTCTGCTCTGGACACCCTCGCACCATCCATTTCCCGTCCCACAAGGCGTACTAATCCCCAGCCCTGGTTGACCCCTTGCATCCATTACCTTCGCTCCTGCGCCCAATCTGCTGAACGCCTCTGGAGGAAATCTCGCACCTATTCAGATTTCCTTTATTACAAATTCATGCTATCCTCCTTCCAGACCTCCCTATTCCTTTGTCATATCCTCAACCTCTCTCTCTCCACTGCAACTGTCCCTGACACCTTCAAGCACGCTGTAGTCACACCTCTCCTAAAAAACCATCTCTTGACCCTACCTGTCCCTCCAACTACCGCCCCATCTCCCTCCTACCCTTCCTCTCCAAAATACTTGAGCGCGCCGTTCACAGCCGCTGCCTTGATTTTCTCTCCCCTCAGGCCATCCTCGATCCGCTTCAATCCGGTTTTCGCCCTTTACACTCGACAGAAACAGCACTCTCTAAAGTCTGTAATGTCCTGTTCCTTGCCAAATCCAGAGGCCACTACTCCATCCTCCATCCTCAATCATGATTTACTTCTTGCCACACTGTCCTCATTTGGGTTCCAGGGCTCTGTCCTCCCCTGGTTCTCCTTCTATCTCTCCCACCGCACCTTCAGAGTACACTCTCATGGATCTTCCTCCACCCCCATCCCGCTCTCTGTTGGAGTTCCCCAGGGATCTGTCCTTGGACCCCTTCTTTTTTCAATCTACACCTCTTCCCTGGGCTCACTGATCTCATCTCATAGTTTCCAGTATCATCTTTATGCTGATGACACCCATCTGTATCTCTCCACACCAGACATCACCATGGAGACCCAGGCCAAGGTATCGGCCTGCTTATCCGACATTGCTGCATGGATGTCCAACCGCCACCTGAAACTGAACACGGCCAAGACCGAGCTTATCGTCTTTCCACCAAAACCCACTTCTCCTCTTCCTCCACTCTCGATCTCAGTTGATAACACCCTCATCCTCCCCGTCTCATCTGCCCGCAACCTCGGAGTCATCTTCGACTCCTCCCTCTCCTTCTCTGCGCATATCCAGCAGACAGCCAAGACCTGTCGCTTCTTCCTCTTTAACATCAGCAAAATTCACCCTTTCCTCTCTGAGCACACCACCCGAACTCTCATCCACGCTCTCATTACCTCTTGCCTTGACTACTGCAACCTACTCCTCACTGGCCTCCCACTTAACCATCTATCCCCCCTTCAATCCGTTCAGAACTCTGCTGCATGTCTTATATTCCGCCTGAACCAATATACTCATATCACCCCTCTCCTCAGGTCACTTCACTGGCTTCCGATCAGACACCGCATACAGTTCAAGCTTCTCCTTCTTACCTACAAATGCACTCAGTCTGCAGCCCCTCATTACCTCTCTACCCTCATCTCCCCTTACATCCCCGCCCGAAACCTCCGCTCACAGGACAAATCCCTCCTCTCAGTATGCTTCTCCACCACCGCCGCCAACTCCAGGCTCCGCCCATTCTGCCTCGCCTCACCCTATGCTTGGAATAAACTTCCTGAGCCCCTACGCCAAGCCCCCTCCCCACCCATCTTCAAATCCTTGCTCAAAGCCCACCTCTTCAATGTTGCCTTCGGCCCCTAACCTTTATACCTTTCAGGTAATCTAGCCTGCCCCAGTTTGACTGCCCCTATTTGATTGACTGTACATTTGTCCTTTAGATTGTAAGCTCTTTGAGCAGGGACTGTCCTTCTATGTTAAATTGTACAGCGCTGCGTAACCCTAGTAGCACTCTAGAAATGTTAAATAGTAATAGTAGTAGTAGTATCTGCTGTCATTGTCTATGCTAATATGTTTAACACTGCTTTACACCAGAGAAATGCATCTGCATCAGACTTAACCAACATATAACATCCATTTTACTACTACTACTTATCACTTCTATAGCGCTACAAGGCATACGCAGCGCTGTACACCATACATGAAAAGACAGTCCCTGCTCAAAGAGCTCACAATCTAAATAGGACAGGCAAACAGACAGAACAACTAAGAGGTAAGGGAATTAAAGAGGTGGGGATAGAAGGGTACAGGGCAAATGAGTAGTGGTCAGGAGTCAAAAGCAGCATTAAAGAGGTGGACTTTTAGCCTGGATTTGAAAACGGCCAAAGACGGGTCTAGACGTACAGGCTCGGGAAGTCTAGTCCAGGCTTGAGGTGCAGCGAGATAAAAGGCACGGAGTCTGGAATTAGCAGTAGAGGAAAAGAGGACAGACAAGAGAGATGTATCCACAGAATGGAGTACCCGAGGGGGGGCGTAGGGAGAGACAAGAGTGGAGAGGTACTGGGGAGCGGTAGAGTGAATGCACTTATAGGTCAGTAAGAGAAGTTTGAATTGAATGCGGAAACGGATAGGGAGCCAGTTAAGTGACTTGAGGAGAGGGCTAATGTGAGCATAGCGACTCTGGTGGAAAATGAGTCGCGCAGCAGAGTTTTGAACTGATTGAAGAGGAGAGAGAGGGCTAAGTGGGAGGCTTGTGAGAAGCAGGTTGCAATAATCTAGGCGAGAGGTTATAAGAGTGTGGATAAGGGTTCTGGTAGAGTGCTCAGAGAGGAAGGAATGGATTTTGCTGAAATTATAGAGAAAGAAACGACAGGTTTTGGCAATCTGTTGAATGTGAGCAGAGAAGGAGAGAGAGGAGTCGAAGATGACCCCAAGGTTACGAGCTGATGAGACAGGGAAAATGAGAGTGCCATCCACAGAAATAGAGAAAGGGGGGAGAGGAGAGGTGTGTTTAGGGGGAAAGATGAGAAGCACGGTTTTGGCAATGTTAAGTTTCAGATGACATTGAGACATCCAGGCAGCGATATCAAATAGGCAGGCTGGTACATTGGTCTGGATGCTGGTTGAGATTTCGGAGGTAGAGAGGTAGATCTGGGAGTCGTCAGCATAGAGATGGTAT
Source organism: Microcaecilia unicolor (assembly GCF_901765095.1). Taxonomy (NCBI): domain Eukaryota; kingdom Metazoa; phylum Chordata; class Amphibia; order Gymnophiona; family Siphonopidae; genus Microcaecilia; species Microcaecilia unicolor. Next base: position 185,119,260 of record NC_044035.1, read on the forward strand.
TGAAAGCCATGGGATGATATCAGAGAGCCAAGGGAAGAAGTGTAGATGGAGAACAGGAGAGGACCGAGAACAGAACCCTGAGATACACCGATTGGTAGTGGGATAGAAGTGGAAGAGGATCCACCAGAGTGTACACTAAAGGTGCGAAGCGAGAGGTAGGAGGAGAACCAGGAAAGAACAGAGCCCTGGAATCCAAGTGAAGACAACATATCAAGGAGTAAGCTGTGATCAACAGTTTCAAAAGCAGCAGATAGACCAAGAAGGATGAGGATAGAATAGAGACCTTTGGATTTGGCCAGTAACAGGTCGTTGGAAACTTTTGCAAGTGCAGTTTCAGTTGAATGAAGAGGGCGAAAGCCAGATTGGAGTGGGTCAAGAACAGCTTGAGATGAAAGAAAGTCAAGACAGTGGCGGTGAACGGCACGTTCAAGTATCTTGGAGAGGAAGGGGAGGAGGGAGATGGGTCGATAGTTGGAAGGACAGGTAGGGTCAAGTGAAGGCTTCTTAAGGAGTGGTGTGACCACGGCATGTTTGAAGGCATCAGGAACGGTCGCAGTGGAAAGTGAAAGATTGAGGATATGACAGATAAAAGGGGTGAGAGTAGGAGAGATGGTGCTAAGAAGGTGGGTAGGAATGGGATCAGAGGAACAGGTAGTTCGTTTTGAGGAGAGAAGATGTGTTGTTTCCTCATCAGTGATTTCGGGAAAGGAGGAAAAGGACGGAGGGGTTGGGGAGTTACAGGAACGGACAAGGGGAGGGAGAGATGGGGGTGGCTTAGTTGAGAATTTGAGGTTTATCTTCTGAACCTTGTCGTGGAAGAACTCAGCTAGGGTCTGAGTAGATAGGGAGGGGGGAGTTGGAGATGGAGGCACCTTGAGGAGAGAGTTCAGTGTGGTGAAGAGAAATTGAGGGTTTGAGCCAAGAGAATTAGTCAGCTGGATGTAATAGTCCTGTTTGGCAAGCAAAAGAGCAGATTGGAAGGAGGTCAGCATGAACTTGAAGTGTATGAAGTCAGCAAGGGCACGAGATTTCAGCCAGAGGTGTTCAGCGGAGCGGGCACAGGAACATAGGCAGCGGATTTTAGAGGTCAGCCAAGGCTGGGGTTTGGTACACCTTATAGGACGGGGCATAAGAGGTGCAAGAGTGTCTAAAGCAGAGGATAGAATAGTATTGTAGGAAGAGACGGCTTCATTGACAGATTTGGATGGTGCAGTGGTAGAGAAGAGGTTCGAGACACTGGAGGATAGGGTAGTAGGGTCAATAGCCTGAAGATTCCTAGATAAATTGGTTAAGATTGTATGGGATTGGGCAGGAGGAAGTTTAAGTGTGAAGGTTATTAGATGATGGTCAGAGAGGGGAAGATCTGAGGCAAAGGAATTGGAGGGAGAGCAGTTATAGGAGAAGATAAGATCAAGACAGTGACCATTTTGGTGAGTGGGGGAAGTGGAGCATAGTTGGTGTTACGTTCCTCACCTGGTGGCAGGGCTGCATGGCCGATTCGCCGGCGAGTCGTGGTCCGGCGAAGATAGCCGGCCATCTTGGTGTTGGTTTAGCTTCAGGAAGGAAGGAGGGTCTGTTTCTGTTTCCTATTTCTGGCAGCCGTCATCTGGGTTGGATCAATGGCCGTAGCCATCTTGGATAGAACAGGTCCCGGGAAGCCATCTTGGAGTAACGAGGTCAGGAAGGAAGCCCATATTTGGACGTAGGCATCTCTGCTGATGGGGGCAGCCATCTTGTTTCAGCTGCACATGTTTAGGATTGATTCCTGCTCTATTTAAAGCCCTGCCTCCAGTGCTTTGTTGCTTCGGCCTCAATTGTTCTGAGGAGTTGCTGTCAGAGTGCTGTTCGCCAACTACTTCTGTTTCCTGTTTTCCTGTGTACTGGACCTGGGCTTGTTTTCTCTGATTATGCTTGTTTGCTGCCTGCCTTGACCCTGGACTGATTTTGACAATTCTTTGCCTGTTGGAGTACTAGTTCTGGACTGTGTCTGTTTCCTGCCAGCCTGGCCAGCGGCTGTGCAACCCCGCCGGTTCCAGAAGTCCTGGTGGCCACCTGCAGCTGGGGGCTCAACTCCCGGTGAACAGTGGTCGCTTCCCAGGTGAAGCTAGGGGTTGTCTGGCTGCCTGACCGAGTGTGGTGTTACTCCATCTCTGCCGTGCTCAGTCGGGGCACAGGGGCTCACTACTACCGGGTCATAGCAGTTTGAGATTGAAGGGAGGATGGTAAGGTGAGGAATTGGGAAACGTAAGAGTTAGAGGGATCATTAGCATGAATGTTAAAGTCGCCAAGGATAAGGGAGGGGGAAGAAGGATCATGATAGAAGGAAAGCCAAGTGTCAAAGTTGCTGAGAAAGGATGAAAGGGACTTATCAGGGGGACAATAAATAACTGCTATTCGAAGAGGCAAAGGAGTGAATAGGCGGACAGAGTGGACTTCAAAGGATGAAAAGCAGAGAGACTGAGGTGGCAGAAGAGATTGAAATTTGGAAGAGGGTGAGAGTAATAGTCCAACACCACCACTGCGGCCAGCAGGGCAAGGAGTATGGGAGAAGAGATAACCACCATAGCAGAGGGCTGCAACTGAAGCAGAGTCTTCAGGGCAGAGCCAAGTTTCTGTTATGGCGAGCAGATGGAGGCTACGAGAGATAAAAAGGTAATGGATATAGGAATGTTTGTTGCAGATAGAGCGGGCATTCCATAGGGTGTATGAGAAGGGCAAAGAAGAGGGAGGGAGGAGAGGAATAGAGATGAGATTGGAGAGGTCACGGTGCGACCTGCACAAATAGGATGAGGATTGGTGAGGGAGACCAGGATTGGGATTGATGTCTCCGGCAGAGAGAAGAAGAAGGAGTAAGAGAGTGCGGAGGAGAGTAGAAGAGGAGTGGCGATGAAGGTGACGAAGGCGAGATGAACTCAGATAGAATGGGGAAGGTACAATGGAAGGAATGAAATGTTGAAGGGAGAAAGCAATGAGGGAGGAAGAGGACAAGAGAGATGGTGAGGTAATAAAATCAACGAAAGAGTAATGTACAACTGTAGTGCACAGTGGCTTTGAGTGGAGGAGTAGATTGGGAAGGGACAGTACTAGGAGGAGAATGTGAAATGGAGCCATATGTAGTGACTCAGGCACTCCCAAGCACTAGGTAACAGTCACGAACAAAGGTGAGGCAGTAGGCAGGAGCTGAGGCTGAAGGCTGGAACAGGTGAGCAGAGGTTGCAGGACTGGAGTTGAAGCTACAGGCTGGAGCAGAGAATGCAAAACAGGAGCTGAAGCTGCAGGCTGGAGCTGAGGTTGCAAGCTGGAACAGGGCAAGCAGCGCTGGAGCAACAAGACCGGAACAGAACATGATCTAACAGAAATCACAAATGAAATCAAACACAGCCTCCAAATCATGAATTCATGGGCGGATGTATTTCAACTAAAACTCAACGCAGAAAAAAACACAATGTCTCATCCTTTCCTCACAATATAACACGAACAAACCCACCACTATAAACACCCCAGACTACACCCTTCCTGTTTCAGATAGCCTGAAACTTCTCGGAGTTACAATTGACCGAAATCTCACACTAGAAAAATACAACAAAGAAAATGTTCCATTCAATGTGGAAACTCAAAAGAGTAAAACCTTTCTTCCCAAGGGAAATATTCTGCAGCCTGGTACAATCAATGGTGCTAAGCCACCTAGATTACTGCATTGCCATCTATGCCAGATGCAAAGAACAAATCATCAAGAAACTCCAAACTACCCAAAACACAGCAGCCAGACTCATATTTGGAAAAAGGAAATACGAAAGCGCCAAACCCCTAAGAGAAAAACTACACTGGCTCCACTTAAAGAACGAATTGCGTTCAACATTTGCACCCTGGTTCATAAAATCATTCATGGTGAGGCCCCGGTCTACATGTCAGACCTCATAGACTTACCAACCAGGAACACAAAAAGGTCTGCACGCACATTCCTGAATCTCCACTACCCCAGCTGCAAAGGACTAAAATATAAAATATAAATCGACATAAACACGCAACTATGGAATGCACTACCAAACGTCATAAAAACAATGCACGACCTAACAAACTTCTGAAAATCACTAAAAACCAATCTGTTCAAAAAGGCATACCACAATGATCTATCCTAAATACCAGACAACGAAACTTATTCCAGAACTGGACAAAACCAAACTCTCTATACTTGACTGCTTCATTTACTTTGTCACTAATGAACTTTAACGCAATACCACTTTATTTCTCATTCCAGAAATGAACTTTCTATACTTGACTGCTTAATGTACTCTGTCACATATGAACTTTAATGCAATATCACTTTGTATTTCTCATTCCGGAATAATGTAAGCCACATTGAGCCTGCAAATACGTGGGAAAATGTGGGATACAAATGCAACAAATAAATAAATGATTAGGAGCTGAAGATGGAGAAAGAGGACTGTCAACCCTTTCTTTTCTATGCCACTCCCAAAGAGCTGCTAACAGAGTGGAGGAGTGGCCTAGTGGTTAGGGTGGTGGACTTTGGTCCTGAGGAACTGAGTTCGATTCCCAGCACAGGCAGCTCCTTGTGACTCTGGGCAAATCACTTAACCCTCCATTGCCCCATGTAAGCTGCATTGAGGCTGCCATGAGTGGGAAAGCACGGGGTACAAATATAACAAAAAAAAATGTCTCTTCTTGGGATGGGGAGAAATGTATCTAAGGGCCCTTTTACTAAACTGCAGCAAAAAGTGGCATTAATGTGCCCTTACATGGTTTTTTCTCATATGCTAAGGTCATTTTACCACAGCCATCAAATGACTGATTTTCTATTTTTTTTTTTAATTAAAGGCCATGCACTTATGTTGCCATTAACATGCAGCCATTTAAAAAAATTATTGTGTGAGCACTTAACCACAACCCATTTTGTAGATGGTAAGGGCTTGCACAGTATTCCTTCATTAACCAGTTAGCACAGGAATGCCTACTCTCCGCCCCCTCCAAATGCCCCATCAAAAAACTATTCTTTTGTGCGCTCAGATTTTGCAGTAGCCACAGGATGTTTCAAGTATCAAGTTTATTCAAAACTTTCTATCCTGCCCAACAGTATAACCGTCTGAGCGGCTTACAATCTAAAATAAATAGGAAAAAGTTTAAAAAATGACAAAATACATATTGACAGGACACAACTGGAAAGGAGGCAAAACTACAATTATATATAGGAAAGCTGGAGAGAAAGGGAAGAACATTAGGAATAAAGGAACTCTCTGTTAGGTAGTCAACACTGGAGACCTCCGGTTTTAGGATTAAGCATTCCTAAAAACGAAGGTTTTAAGTTCAGTTCTAAAAAGAGGTAAAGAAGTAATTTGTCTGAGAAGGCAAGGCGTTCCAGAGTTTGAGCCCCTGGACTAAGAGCATGATGCTTATGAATGATTTCTCAAGGGGAAGGAACATTAATATTTATATTGTTTGAATATTTTTCCTGCTGTAATTGTCTATTGCTTATGTTTGATTTATTCTTACTGTATACTGCCTTCAAAAAGGTGGTAAATAAATCCTAATAAGCAAATCAAATAAATTAATTAAGAAGACTGAGTTGGGCAGATCTCAGAACCCTAATTTGGGAGCAGGGGGTGAGATAACGCAGGAGGTAAGAAGGTTCTGATGCAGTGAGTGTATTAAAAACCAGCAGTAGGAACTTATAAGTGATTCTGTGAGAAACAGAAAGCTAGTGAGATGCTTTTAGATTTTTCAAACTATGTATAATCTGGATAGTGGTATTTTGGATTAGCTGTAGATGACGACGGTCCTTATTTCAAATTCCTTGATATAAAGAGTTGCAATAGTCTAATTAAAAGATTCCCAAAGAATGTATCAGGATATTAAGGGCTGGGAGATGCAATAGAGGTTGGATGGATCTGATGAGACATAATTTATAAAAGGAACATTGTACCATTTTGCTAATCTAATCTTGAAAAGTGAAATTTGAGTCAAAAATAAACCAAATAATATATGTAGAATGTACCTGGGGAATTGGGAAACTATTCAGAAGAATAGGAGTTTTAAAAAAACAGCTGATCATAGGGAGAGAATAGTAAATCTTTAAATTTCTTGGGATTAAGTACAAATTTATTATGAGAAAGCCAGGCAGTTATAAGACTGAGTTTGGAATTAATGGCAGAGATATCTTCTTTATCTGTCAGGTTAATCGGACAAATCAGTTGAATGTCATCTGCATATATGAACATCGTTAAGTCTACAGATTGGATCAAAGTGAGTATGGGAGACAAAAAAATGTTAAAGAGCAAAGGGGAAAGTATTGATCTTTGAGGAACACCTACAGGAAAGTGGAATGGAATGGACTGTGTTGACAGAATGGATAGTATATTTCCTGTTTTCTAAATAAGAAAAAAACAGTGATATGCAGAGTCAGTTATACCTATTGAATGCAGACAAGTGAGGAGAGAGGGGTGATCATTAAATTGAAAGTAGTGTTAGGCACATGGAAAAACAAGCAAATATGCTGGCCACAACTGGCAAAATTTGCATGGGGGATCCTATACATTCCTGCTGCCAGCATATCTTCTGAGAAGACATCTTCTATTGCAGGAAGGACTGTGGAAGGCAGAAGAGGTAGACTGAATCCTGAGATTGTTGATGACGTAGATTTAAAAAATCATTACAGTGCTTCATAGGGTATATTTCTTCCCCGCAAGGGCATACAAAACGGGTTGTATTTTGTGACCCTGGACATTTTAACAGGCTGGATTAGGATTCCTTGGGGTAGTAGAAAAAATTAAAAAAAACATTTTTTTCCAGCCTCTATGCCAGCCTCAAATGTCATACCCAGCTCCATCACAGCAGTATGCAAGTCCCTGGAGCAGTGTTTAGTGGGTACTGAAGTGCACTTCAGGCAGGTGGACCCAGGCCCATCCCCCCCACACCTGTTACACTTGTGGTGGTAAATGGGAGCCTTCCAAAACCCACCCGAAACCCACTGTACCCACATCTAGGTGCCCCCCGTTACCCTTTAAGGGCTATGGTATTGTTGTACAGTTGTGGGTAGTGGGTTTTGGGGGCTCAGCACCCAAAGTAAGGGAGCTATGCACCTGGGAGCAATTTGTGAAGTCCACTGCAGTGCCCCCTAGGGTGCCTGGTTGGTGTCCCGGCATGTGAGAGGGGACCAGTGCACTACAAATGCTAGCTCCTCCCATGACCAAATGGCTTGGATTTGGTCGTTTTTGAGATGAGCGTCCTCAGTTTCCATTATCGGCGAAAACCGAGGCCGCCCATCTCTAAGGTCGACCTAAATGTCAAGATGGTCGACCTAAATGTTGAGATTTGGCCGTCCCCAACCATATTATCGAAACGAAAGATGGATGCCCATCTTGTTTCGATAATACGGGATGCCCTGCCCCTTCGTCGGGGCGTCCTTAGAGATGGGTGCCCTTAAAGATGGGCGCCCAGTTTGATTATGCCCCTCCATGTCACAGTGGGTATACACAGATAGTTAAGGTGTACTCAGATCTGAGACTTCATTACTGAGATAAATTTGTGTGCACACAGTATTACCAGTATATCAAATCTTTGCTAGCATCACAGCTGTCTTGCATTGGGTTCCTTCGTTGCCTTTGCATCCACATTTCCTTGAGTGCGGGGTCAGCTGTCAAGCTCAGGAACTCCAGGGTATCTACTATCCTGGCTCAAAAGAACTCAACAAAGGAAAACCATGACTTCCTGTGTTTGGTGTGTGCCCCCTAAACTCAGTCAGGCAAAGAGCCTGGTGGACTAACTAAATTTAAATAAAAAGATAAGCAAGAGAAATACCCATCTAGCCCGCCCAACACATATCCCCTTTTTCTTTTATTGCTTTTCCTTTCCACCAGCTCTACACCCACTACTCGAACTGCCAGAAAGTTAAACTAAACTCCCTAAAGGTAGACCCCTAACTGCAAGCACTCACAGGGTTCGAGGCTTAGGCTAGACAACTTCTCCTCAGAGCAGGTTCTCTGTGATGCTTGCGCTCTAATTGGCAGGCTCTTACACTGGGTCTTACTGCAGGCAGGCACTCATGCTGGCAGCCATTTTAGTGCATGCTTCCTTTGGGGTCTGAGCACTCGGTTTGGGGGGGGGGGTCTCTCTTCTTGGTGGGGCTTCTTCCTCTTCCCTCCTTTTCAGGGCAGGAGTCTTCTTCGCAGGATGGGCACTTCCACAGCAGGCCTCATTCTTAGGACAGTCATACACACACTGATGGACATACAGGTCAGATTTCTTAGTGGTTTGGAGCCCCAGCCACACTGTTCTCTTCCTGCTTCTCACCCTGGCCCACCTGTCCTCAGTGCTGCCTAGGACTGCTCTGCCCCTCACAACCAATGCTGATCCCAGCCCAGCTCTGCACTGCTCCCAGCATAGATCTGGCCTAGTAGTAGTCCCAGCACAGCTCAGCTCCTCAGTGCGGTCCCACTTTCTTCTCTGCCTCACTCTCCATCTGGGGCTGGTCTCTGGCACTGCAGCTATTGCTCCGCTCCCCATCCATGACCTGTCTGTTCCCCTGTAGATCAGCTTCTCTTTTGCACCAGGCTTGCTCTGGACCCCTTCTTCCTTCCTCTTCTAGTCTGCTTTGATGACCTGCCCCTCCCAGGATTCACTAGCTTTCTCCCTCTTCTCTTGGGGCTTGTCTGTAGGTCCTTCTCTTCCAGCCTGCAGCACACTCCTGCTTAGGCTTGATCCTCTTCTCCAGGGTTGCCAGGTAGAAATTTTTTTTCCAGCCCAATCCGGGCCAGAAACCAGCCCAAAACCCGCCCAAACACAAACCCCGCCCCTGACACCCCCACCCCCGCGTCACCGGCCCCGCCCCCACCGTCACCGGCCCCGCCTCCCACGTCATCGGGCCCGCCTCCCCGTCATCAGCCCCGCCTCCCACGTCATCGGGCCCGCCTCCCCGTCATCAGCCCCGCCTCCCCGTCATCGGCCCCGCCCAAAACGTCACTAACCCCGCCCAAAAACGTCACTAACCCCGCCCCCCGCGGCCGAAAAAAATCAAAAGCCGCCCAAAAAGCCGCCCGGAAGCCTAAAAAACCGCCCAAAAAACCGCAACCCGCCGCGGGCAAAAATTTCCCGCGGCGGGTCGCAGAAAACCGCCCAATTGGGCGGTAAAACCGCCCACCTGGCAACACTGCTCTTCTCCTCCAGCCTGCAGCTGTTTCTTCCTGCCCGGACTTTCCCTTTTCTGCCTCTGCTTGCAGCACACTCCTGGATTGGCTTGAAATTTGTGCCAGTCCAGGGGGTCAGGTTGCCTTCTCTCTCCCTATTGGCTGCCTGCCTCCACTGCCCCCTGCGCCTCCTCCTGATTGGCCCAGGCTCCTCAGCACCCAATTGGTGCTGTGGCCATCTCCTGGCCCAGCCCCCCTGCCTGCCTCTTTCCTGCTCTCTCTCTCTCTCTCTCTTTCTCTCTCTTTCCTCTGCAACCCGGAGTGCAGCTGCAGCACTTCCAGGTTCACAGGGGGGTTGCTGGCTCACCTTCTTGGACTCCGCCGCAGCACCAGAGTGCCATGGCTCAAGTCCCTGTCCTGCATGCCTGCTCCTCTCTCCCCCATTTGCGACCCGGATCACATCCTACGTTTAAGAAAGGAATCCCTTATGAGTTGTCTAGTGTAGATGACTCGGATCAGAGCCAGTCACGGCCTGCGGTACTTCCAGGTTCATGGGAGGTAGCTGACCTGACACTCCTTCTTCACTCCGGCATCCTCTGGTGCCACAGCTTTGCTGGCTGCCCTGCCTGCCTCTCTTCCCCTCTACCCGCCCTCCCCGTGACCCGGAGTGCAGCCATGAATCGCAGCACTTCCAGGTTCACGAAGGTTAGCGGGTTCATCTCTGCTGTTCACTGTGGCACTGGAGGATGCCGCAGCTCACCCTGGCCACCAGCTCTGGGGGCCCTCCCCAAGCTCTCCCAACCCCAGAGAGTGCCCCCTTGGGGAAGAGGGGGGGGCAAGGTAAAGCATTTTTTGTTCCCATTTTACAGTAATCTCACTGTGAATCACCTGTCAGGGCCTGGCTCATGATGATTTTCTTGAAAGGAAGCAACCCTAGGCCTCAGGAGGGAGAGATGCCAGTGTCTCTCCACACTTACAGAGCTGCACTACACTATTCTTTTTAGTAGAGCTGTTCACTAACAAAGTTAATTATAACAGGATCTTGCTCATTCCTCACACAGTGGCCACTTCCCAGAGTGCAATGCACTTTCATTCATTCCTCACAAAGTTGGTCTTCTATAATGCCAGAGATTAGACCGAGGACTGATAAAGTGACTCATCCAAGGTTACCAAGAGATTAGGTTACAGAGCTGGGAGAATAGCCAGAAGTTCTGACTACCTCCTTGTTGTTCTGGATACTGGTAACCCCCACTCCTCCACTTCAAAAGTGGGCTCATTGAATCTGTGTGTTATCTTCTTTGATGTCCTTTTATGGGCTTTCTCTACTTCTCAGCAGTCTTTAACGTGACTCCTCCTGCCCTGTGTTAGTAAGTAAGTACACTTTCGGGGATAAATAATGATTTGTCAGTAAACAGTAAAAGGAATGTTAATGACTGTATACTGAGGGATATGCTCCATAAACTACAAAAAACAGCCTTCTTGTCTTTGCAGCATTAACTGTTAATAGCTATGATGTCACTGTACATCGGGAGAGTTGAGAATCTGTTCATTTCTCTCCACCTGAGCATTTCCAGTTCATTCCAGTGTCCACGCCTTTACACTTCCCAACTCCCCATCATGTCAGTGGTGACTCTCTCCTCATTTCAAGCCATGCATCCTTACCAGTTTTAACCATCCTTTAGCCAGCTATGTGGCATGGGCAAACTTTTGTTGATGCCCCCCCCCCCAACCAATATAGGTTTCCTTACCCCCTGCCAGCCAAGCTACTACCTAGCAAACAAAAAAAGCAGCATAAAGGCATGGAGTCAGTGTCTAAGCTGCACCACTGATAGATATACCAGTTTTGCCCATCATAAACAGGAAGTCCACATCAGAAGGGGCAGGACTGGCAGAGCCATCAGTAGCTCTGCACCTTTATTCTGTTTTTACTTCAACTGAAAGCAGCAAGGCTGGAGGGGGGGAGGGGAGAAAATTGTTGGACCATTGTTGGATCCGGTGCTTAGGATCGATTTTATCCAGTCCTTTTTTTTAAAGGAAAAAAAAAGGGGCTGGTACTCATACATGCCCAACCTTAGGGGATGGTGGGGTGACTATCCATGGATTATCCCCTCCCCCTCTCAGAGTAGCCATATTCCGTTACCAGCAGTACAGCATATATAAAGGCTATGGACTACAAATAATGAAAATATTGCAAACACTAGATAATATACTCAGCAAACACTGTTGCAGTTAAATTATGTAGCCTGTAAAATCGCAGTTATAAAGGTGCATAAAACCTTGATTTTAAACACATGCTTGTTAGCTAGCCTTGAAGTAGCATCATGATGAAGGCACAATTCAAGTTTCTGTCTCAAGAAGTCTGAATTCGGGTGGCAGTGTTGTGTGAGGAAGGCTATTCCAGTCATCAAATTGCAAAAACAGTTGGCTGTAACCAGAGTACAGTCAGTAGGATCCTGCTAAAAATGAAAGAGACTGGCAGCACAAAGTACAGACCCACATGTGGTCGCCCCAGAAAGACAACTGAAAGAGAAGATGGTGTGCTGATACGGACATCTCTTGGAAATCGCAAGCTAACGTCACCACAGCTATTACGGGACTGGAAAGAAAAACGTCCAATTGATGTATGCACTTCAACTGTGAGAAGGTGGTGTCTAGGAGTTGGCTTAAGAGGTTGCAAAGCAAGGTAAAAGCCACTGTTGATCACTGACCAGAGATGGAAGTGAATGGGCTGGGCTAAGAAATACTGTATTGTAACTGGAGCAAAGAGGATTGGGAAAAGGTGCTCTTCAGTGATGAAAGCACTTTTTGTGTGTTAGGAAACCATGGAAAGACCTATGTAAGGAGATATCCAGAAGAAGAATTTAAGCCAGAGTGTCTCAATCTCTCATTGAAGCATCCAGTCAGTGAAAGTAATGTTCTGGGGCTGTATGGCAGGGAGTGGCGTTGGGAGACTTCATGTTGTGGATGGAATGGTGAATGCATGAAAATACATTGAAATTCATGAAAAATGCATGCTGCCTTCAGCTCGAGAGTTGTTTTCTGGAGTCTACATGTTCCAGGAAGACAATGCACCATGTCATCATGCAAAGACAGTCAATGAGTGGTAGAAAAGGAAAGGGGTAAGGAACTTGGAATGGCCGACACAATCTCCAGATCTCAACCCCATTGAAAACCTGTGGTATAAAATCTCATTGGAAATATCAAAGAGACAGCCCAAGACCAAACGAAAACTTATTGAGTCACTCATTGCTATCTGGAATCGAATTATTACTCCAGAACAGCTGCTGAAACTGCTTCACTCCATGCCAGAGAGATGCAGGCTTGTTAGAAAGAGCACAGGCTGGCCAATAAAGTATTAAAGTTGATAAATTGCTTCAAACAGTCCTTTTCAGGGCCACAGAATTAATAAAACATATAATAAAAAAGTAAAAATAAATGTAAAAGTGCTACTCTAACACTTGAACTTGTGATATACATCATACTATACATGGCTCAAAAAATAGGATAGAGGGCACTAAATAAAAAATTTCAATGCTAAATACATGCAAAATTGAATTTACAACTTACTTACTGTATGAACTTAATATATTAATTTGGTTTCATTAACTCACAGCAGAAAGAGAAATAAACGAAAACATGATTTTCTGAATAGGTGATGCAGGACTTTTTCACACTACTGTAGGAAAAGATAGCACTGTGAATATTGCAGAGAACCCTAGAACATACAATAACTGGGAAAACTGAACAAGCTGGATTACTACAGATTCCTCCTAAGAAACCTGGTCTTTACAGAACATGGGTAGCCCCTCTTTAAATATAGAATAAGTGTCCACAAACTAAAAGTAGAAATATGTAGACAAAAATTAACCTAAGAAGCTAGACTCTGCATAAACAGCACAACAACAGAAAAAATAACCAGTGCAAAATACAAAGACAGCAGATGTAAATTCTCAAACTGGACATATTCCAGTCACTAAAATGAAAATAAAATTATTGTTTGTACCTTGTTGTACGGTGATTTTATTTTTCTAATCATATTGGTCCCAGTCTTTGATTCTGTTTCTTTCTATCTGTGCTCTTAATTTGGTTTCCAGGGCTTCCTATCCATTTGCTATTTCTTTTCTCTTCTTCTTTCTTCTTCACGTCCTGCCCTATGTCCATCTTTGACACTGATCTTTCACATTCAGCTTTCTTTCATTTTTCTGTCCCTCTCAATTCTAGTTTTCCATCTCTTCTCTTCCCCCTTCAATCCATATGCAGCATCTTCTCTTTCTCTCTTCCCTTCCCCTCTTATCCATCCATGTGCAGCATTATACTCCCTCTCTCTTTCCTTCTGTTTTCCTCCATCCATGTGTATCTCCTTCCTCACTATTCCGTTCCCCTCCTTTCCTTCCATGTCCATCGCCTCCCTCTCCTTTTTCTTCCCTTCCTCTCCATCCATCAGGGCTGGTTATATATGCTGCTCTGGATCCTCTGCTGCTTCGGTCTGAACATAAAAAACATAAGAGTAGTCATACTGGGTCAGACCAATGGTCCATCTAGCCTAGTATACTGTTTCCAACAGTGGCCAAGACAGGTCACAAGTACCTGCAAAAAATCCAAATCAAGGCAACATTCCATGCTACAAATCCCAGGGCAAGTAGTTGCTTCCCCATATCTGTCTGAATAGCAGACTCTGGACTTTTCCTCCAGGAACTTGTCCAAATCTTTTTTAAACCCAGATACACTAACCTGGATCCTATGCTGCCTTGGTTTGATCTTGTGGCGGCCTTGTTGTCTTGCTCTGTCCTGGATTCTCTGCTACCTTGGTCTACCCCAGATCCAAGGGCCGCTTCTCCACCTTGCCCAGCTCTGCTTCAGCAGGGCATACCTTGTTGGGGGCTTCAGGATTTTATGTTAAAGTTGTATCCAGGGGTCTCCTTCAAATCTGACTTTTCAGCAATAAAGTTGGATCCAGAGGAGACCCCTGGATCCAACTTTAATATTATGAAAAAAAATCTCGAAAACGGAGATATGGCTAGGGCAGCCACAGGATCCGAGGCAGCAAAGAATCTGAGACCAAGCAGGGCAAGCCCCACATCTGATGCAACAGAGGATCCAGGGCAGCACAGATATAAAAGCTAGATCCTTTGTGCACCCAACTGTAGGAGGTATAGTGCGGATCCAGCACCTATTTCCTCCTTCTCTCTTTCCTTCCCCTCTTCTCCATCCATGTACATATCCTCCCTCTCTTCATTCCCATCCTCTTCATCCATGTACAGTGTTCCCCTCTATCTTCCCTTCCCTTCCTCTCCATCCATGTACATATCTTCCCTCTCTTTCTTTCCACTGCCCTTCATGTGCACCTCCTTTCTCTCTCTTTCCTTCCCTTCCTGTTCATTCATGTACAATATTTTCTCTCTTTTCCCTTCCCCTTCCCCTTCATCCATTTCCAGCATTTCCTCTCTATCCCTTCCCCTACTGTCTTCCCTCCTCATTTCCACTTATTCAGCATCAGGCACTCTATCTCCCCACCCCCACCATAACATCACTCCCCCCTCTCTCTTCCCCACCCCAAAGTCTAGTATTTCCTCTCAAACCTCCCTCTGTCTCATTGCTGCCACCAGCCCACTGCTGCTGCTTTGCCTCTGAGACCAAGCCCTCAGCAGCAGTAAGAAAGGACCAGGCCCAGCACCACTGATAATTTCAGCACCAAGGAACCTTCAAGCCTATAAGCTTGCGAAGTCCCTGTTGATCCCGCTCCCTCTGACATGTACAGACACATCAGAGGGGGTGATACGAACTGAGCTTTCAAAAGCACGTGAACTCAAAGCCTCAGTGCTGAAATTACTGCTGGTGCTGGGCCCAGTCCTTTCTCGTTGCAGCTGCAGGCCTCGTCTCAAATACACAGCAGCAGCAGCAGGCTGGCAACAGCAGTGGAAGGGAGGGGGATCAGCTTAATCCAATGGCCCTCCTTTTGTGGGCTGCTGGTGTTGTTCATGTGCAGAAACACATTTGTAGTGAAGAGAAGAAGGAAGAGAAACTATTTGGAGAAAGGGCTATGGGATCCAGTCCATTGCTAAAAGTGAAAATTGATGGTATTGAAACACTCTGCACTGTGGATACAGGTTCTAGCGTGTCTACAATTTTGGCTAGCTTTTTCTATAAAACTTTTGCCAATACCGAGTGTTTGAAAGATGCAAGTCAACTGACTTTAGTGGCAGTAAATGGCACAGACTTTCCTGTCTTGGGATATATCGATGCAGATGTGCAGTGCCTGGGACAGCTAGTGCCTATGTATTTTTGTGGTCAAAGATAACTTCCGTGAAGGACAGGTGGAGAGTAATGCCATTCAAGGAATAGTCGGAATGAATGTGCTGCAACATCTGGAGAGGTTATTCAAGGATATCTCCTGCTTCACCTTAGAACCCGTGAAGAGTTCGGGGATTCTGTCCAATATATCTCAGAAGCGTTCCACCAAGATTAAGAAATCTGATGGGGTGGCCACAGTATTGAGAACTGATTAATTGTCACCAGAGTGAAGTCCGTTCCTGAACAAGCCCAGGGAGTTTTAAGATTTTGCACCCAGTTATTTTCTTTATAAGTGAGGTTTAGGAAGAAGAAATCTGGGGGAGTCATTCTCTGAAGGGTTCCAGATGAGCTCCAATGCAAGAAAGACCTCACCTAAATAAATTCAACCACAGCTAAGTGACATTTGAAAAAGGGTGTTGAAGGACATATCATTTTTTTGTTGGTTCACAACATTTTAAGGGAAAACTAAAGAACAGAACAACATCAAATATTTAAAAAATCCAGGTTTTCCTGACTTGCCTAAGTGCTCTGGGTTCAAGTGAGATCCTTGCACAAACATCCATAATACCTATAAAGACTCAAATTCTGACATCAATAGCAAGGAAAGAGTATTAAAACAAATATCTGATTTTGATAAAAAGACAATTTAAATATTTATCTGAAAAGGTCCTTTTCTGCCTTTTTAGGTGATTTTGTTGAAAGAAACAGAAAAAGTTAAGGGTATACATGTAAAACTACATTTGAATGTTGAATATGTTATTGCAGTTCTATTAAGCCACACACTAATTGTGAATTTGAGTTTATTTGAATGAAAATTTGCTTGCATTTGTATTCAATAAAGACAAAGATCATTTGCAAATCTGAAGGTGCGGCTCTTCCATTTCAGGAACAAATCCTAAACTTAGATTCTTTTCCTCCTTTATTCTTTGAGGCTAAAGGACGAGGTTAGTTTATTTGTTCCACTCCCTCGGCTGTGAGTGTGTGTTCCCTGGATATTCACCACGACTACAACCATCAGGTATCTGGGAGCACATCACTACAGTCCAGCCGAGAGGGGTGGTAACACTGGGCCCCCTTCTTGCAGGGGCCCAGGGCAGCAGCCCCTTTTGCCCATTGGAAAAAGCAGCCCTGATCCTTACCCCATATTATTCACTCCCATAGCCTTCAGAAATGTCCGAATTATGCCAGTAAATGCTGAAACTTAATTTGTCATCAAAAAATGAAAATTTTCCCTATTTGCAAATCAACAAGTTGGAAGGTCTGTAACATTCTCTTGAAAATGATTACTCACCTCATTTTTAATGGATACAGTCTAGCTTTGCAGTTTTTAAGTCTTTAAAACTCTTCCCTGGTTTCTCTTTGATGGCCTTACCAGTTCTCTAGCACAAGGCTGCACCTGTCATATTTGGCAGAAATAATTCCTGTGACAGACAATTAACATATTCAAACAATCTCAGGTCAGATAAAGTGTCAACTACTTGCTTTAGTAAAACTCACAGCAAACACAGGAAGTTATGTATTCTCAGTGGTGTAGCTAGGGTAGTTGACACCTGGGGCCGGTCATTTTTTAACACCCCCCCCCCCCCCGAAATCCAGTACTAGGCATACCGAGAATACAAAACACTCAGGACCTATAGAGCAATTCTACCATACCATAAGCAGTAATTTGTACGAGTCACACAAGGAAAAGGAAAGCATCTTAAACACTACAGTGAGCACTAGAACATCAATTCACCTATTGTAAAACGAAAACAGACAGATTAGTACAGATCATCGATCCTGCACAGTCAATGCCAACCGAAAGCCATGTCTTTTTCACAAACACAGATACACCCTAATCTACTATAGAATAAGTAATCATAAACTTTCTATTTAGACAAAAATTAAACTGAACCCCCGATGCCAGACTCTGCATACAATGCAACACCACAGAAACAGAAAATGTCCTCTAGTACTGTGCAAAATATAAAGACAGCAGATGTAAATTTGAAAAAACTAACAAATACCAATCAGCACGTTACAAATTAACAAATAGAAATAAAACAAATAATATCATTTTATTGGACTAATACATTTAGCTTTCAGAGGCCAAAACCTCCTTCCTCAGGTCAATTCAGTATAGTACTGTTACAGTGTCCTATCCTGACCTGAGGAAGGGGGTTTTGTTCTCCGAAAGTAAAATGTATTAAAATTAGTCCAATAAAAAGATTACCTTATTTACATGTTCTATTATAAACATTTATTAACACAGCTACAATACTACTTTATCCTAAAGCAAAAAAATAAAAATATATATTTACAGTTCGTTGTCTCTGGTTTCTGCTTTCCTCATCTTTTCACTGTCTTCCTTCTATCCAGCATCTGTCTTCGCTCTCTCTCTGCCATCCAGTATCTGCCCTCTCTCTCTCTCTCTGCCCCTTCCATCCAGTGTCTGCCCTCTCTCTCTGCTCCTTCCATCCACTGTCTGCCCTCTCTCTCCCTTCCATCCACTTCTGCCCCTTCCATGCACCATCTGCCCCAGTCTGCCATTTCTCTCTCTCCCTTCCATCAACATCTGCCCTCTATCTCTGTCCCTTCCATCCACCATTTGCCCCAATCTGCCCTCTTTCTCTCTCCCCTTCCACCCACCATCTGCCCTTTCTCTCTGCCCCTTCAATCCGTCTGCCCTCCCTCTACCATCCATCCAGGGTCTGCCCTCCCTCACGCTCCCCCCTTCTATCCCCTCTCTCTCTGCCCCCTCTTTTCAGCCCCCTTATTCCACCTGCCCCTAGTTCCAGCCCCAGCCCACATCTCCCACCTGCCCCCCTTTTCAGCCCCACTATCCCACCAGTCCCCAGCCCTTTTCTCCCATTAGTCCCGAGCTTCAGCCCCAGACAGTTCTCCCTGTCCCCTTTAAAGCCCCTAGTCCCCACAGTTTCAGCCCCCTTCATCCACCACATGCCTTGCATCCCCCCTTTTCAGCCCCAGACCCATTCTCCCACCTGCCCCAGGCATGGACCCATTTTCCCTCCTGCCCCCTTGTCAGACCCCAGTTCTAGCTTCAGACCCCTTCTCCCATCTGAGCACTCCCCTCCCCTCTCTGAGCACCCATCTGAGCTCCCCCACCCTCTCTAATCCCCTTTAAGTACCCCTCAGAGCTCCCCCACCCCTCCCCAATCCCCTTCTCCCCTCTCTGAGCTCCCCACCCTCCATAATCCCCTTCTCCCCTCTCTGAGCTCCCCCACCCTCCCTAATCCCCTTTAAGCACCCCTCTGAGCTTCCCCACCCCTCCCCAATCCCCTTCTCCCCTCTGAGACCCCCCCCGACCTGACCCGACAGGACAGCTGAGATCCGTTCTCCTGCTGCTCCTACCCTGTCCTGCCTTTAAATTTTTTTTCAAAGCGCCGGAGAGTGGCAGGCAGCGCGCCTCGCGTCTGCCCTGCAAGTAAAGAAGATCTCGTCAACGTCGTCATCCTTCCCACACTGAGTCCCGCCCGCCCTCGCGATAATAGGAAGTTGCCTCAGAGGGGGGCGGGACTCAATGTGGGAAGGGCGACGACGTCAGCAAGATCTTCTTTACTAGCAGGGTAGACACGAGGCGCGCTGCCTGCCACTCTCCTGCGCTTCGAAAAAAAATTTTTAAAGGCAGAGCAGCGGGAGCGGAGCACCCCCCCCCCCCACCCGATGACACCCGGGGCGGACCGCCCCTACCGCCCCGCCCTTGCTACGCCACTGTGTATTCTACCCAGGTGCACCCTCCACTTCCTAGAGCGATAATAGAGACCAAAGAGGTTAGACTGAGAACAGGAGATGGTATGAGGCTATCAAGCTCATTATATGGGTTGAAGTCAGTAGGTGGAGTTTGCTGGCAGTAGGCAGAGATTGCCACCACACTGGTTCACCCAAAACACAGCAAACACTACTGAAAACAAAATAGTAAAAGATTATTAGAAATAACGGACTGCGTATGTATCATATATAGATATAAATATCATGAAATCAAAACTGAACATCACTAAAACAGCTTCAAAACGTATTGCAGCTGGGGGAAACAGCAATAATAAAGGCTGTATTTTGTGCTTATTTTTCTACTGTTCTATACAATACATTAATACATGGCCAAATTTCAGTGAGGATATCTCCTGTTTACTGATAGGTTCATCTTAACTGTTGTAACCTGCCTTGGGAAGCCTGGTGTTATAAAGACTGTAAAGAGGTCACGTGATGCAGTGAGCGGTGGTGGACGCGTTTCACACCAGCGGCTCAGGAACCCGTCTCTGATCTGAGTTTTCATAGACTTCCGCTGACAATAAACAAGCAGATTCAACTTCTAAAAGCTTTCTGAAACGTATGGACAAATTTCTCATGCAACCTGCGATGGCGACAACCTCAAAAACCTCAAAAC
Organism: Microcaecilia unicolor; assembly: GCF_901765095.1. Lineage (NCBI taxonomy): Eukaryota > Metazoa > Chordata > Amphibia > Gymnophiona > Siphonopidae > Microcaecilia > Microcaecilia unicolor. The sequence goes on from NC_044035.1 coordinate 185,139,072, forward strand.
ATAAGGATGTGCGACTATGAGCGTCGGAAATCAAAATGGTGCCCGCATCTCCGTTAACTTCCCCATCTCAACAGGCACAAACAGACAGTGTGGCAAGGCTGGAGCAACTGACTATGGAGCATCAGTAGAAACTGGATGACTTAGAAAATCGCTCGCGACGTGAGAATTTGCGCTTTGTGGGCTTTCCAGTCTATAGCAGAAGAGTAGATAAAACAAATACTGGAAACATGGCTGCTGGTGAGATTTCCTGAGGCCGGAGAAGGAGGAGTGATCCACCTAGATAGAGCGCATCTTGTGGGCCGGAAACAAGCGCGTGAGTCTAGACCCCGGGTGATTATTGCTAAGTTTCATAACTACTCCCAAAAAGCGGCAGTACTGCGCTTATATAAGGGCAGCAAGATGACACAAAAATTTTAGGTGGCTTGATCAAAATATTTCAAGACTACTCTGCAGCATTAACAGCTCGTCAGAGAGCGTTTGCTATAGTCTACAGTCGACTAGTGGAGAAACAGCAACGTTTTATTTTGCAGTATCCGGCTACTCTGAGAGTACTAACAAGTAATGTTTGGAAATCTTTTACTTCTTCAGAAACAGCCCTGGATTGGACTAATCACCAGTTGTTACCTGGTGGCAGCTATCGGACGCACAAGACGCGTCAAAGGTTTCAGTTATTGTACCACTGCATGGAAGTGTGTATGCTAACTGTGTACTCCCTTAGGGAGTGCTGGATAGTGTGGATAGTGTGGCTATTCTTAGGCTGATGAACTTATTGAGGCCTGCTGCTCAATTCTAGTTTGCAATTATTATAAGGAAGAGAACAATCACTCACATATCGTGATAAGGTTGGAGACAGGTGTAATGGAAATCAAGATCATTCTATATATATATATATATATATATACAGTATATATATATATATATATATATATATATATATATATATTGTCCTTACTTTATTATAGAGTTACATTTTGTAAGAAATAGAAATGTGCCAGACCTTACTGCAGAATAATTACTCAAAAGAAAGGTTATATATATATACTAGTAAAAAAGGACCGTTTCTGACACAAATGAAACGGGCGCTAGCATGGTTTTCCTCGGAGTGTGTATGCTTGAGAGAGTGTATGTGAGAGTGACTGTGTGTGAGAGAGTGAATGTGCGAGTGTGTGTGAGAGAGTGAGTCTGGGTGTGAGTGTGAGAATGAGAGTGTGTGCAAGTGCGTATGTGAGACAGTGTGAGAGAGTGTGTTTCACACAGATACAGTGTGTGCGAGAGAGAGAGAGTGTGTGTGAGACACAGACTCTCTATGAGACTGAGTGTATGAGACCAAGAGAGTGTGTGAGTGACTGTCCTGCTTATAATCGAAAGAGAAAAACGCCTATATTGCGACCCAAATCGGGAGATGGGCGTCTTTCTCCCATGGGCGCCCAAATCGGTATAATTGAAAGCCGATTTTGGGCATTTCCAACTGCAATCCGTCGCGGAAACGGGTAAAGTTGACGGGGGGTGTCGGAGGCGTGGTGAAAGTGGAACTGGGGTGTAGTTATCGGCCGAGGAGAGATGGGCATCTTTAGCTGATAATCGAAAAAAAAAGCGTTTTGACCGCGACTTTGGGTCACTTTTTTTGGACCCTTTCTTTTCACGAACAAGTCCCAAAAAGTGCCCCAACTGCCCAGATGACCACTGGAGGGAATTGGGGATGACCTCCCCGGACTCCCCAGTGGTCACTAACCCCCTCCCACCAAAAAAAACCCACTTTGAAAACTCTTTTTCCCAGCCTGTATGCCAGCCGAGGGGGGGCACTGACAGCGTGTTTCCCTACTCCTCCCCTTGCCTTGGAATCAGCTGTCAGTGACATCACTGACGTCAGTGCATTCTAAACTGCCTAGCAGACCACCTCCGAGGGAGCCACGGTACCAGGCACATTAGAACGTTGGAGGTGATAATTATTATATAGGATATCTATATAAATAAATCTCACCTCGAACATTCTGAAGCTCACTGCAAGGCAGTGAAGCACTGAACTCCTGTAGTCTTCTTAGGCTAGGCTATCAGGACCACTCTTAGACCCGCCCTCAGCCACGCCCCCCAGCCACGCCCCATCTGGACATAAAACGCTACCTCAACGTTCTGAAGACAACCTGCTGAAAGTCATCCCTAAACAGTTCGTAACTTCATGGTGGTGAAGCCTTCAAAATCACCATCTCTATGCCCCACCACACGCGTCTAACGTCATGACGTCGAGGGCGGAACACAGAGAGTGAAGGGACTGCAACCCCCTCCAACAAACAACGAACCAGGCAGGGGGAGGAGTAGGGAAACACGCGCAGATGAAAAAGCAGAAAAGCTCATTATATTTTCTTTTTCCCTGTTACTTGTTAACCATAGCAATTGCACCCTGGTGATCTAGTGATAACAGTATTTTTTTTTGGCTATTTAAGGATTCATTTTAATCATTATAGTCAGACTGCTAACTGGATTTCCTTATGTTCAGTGGTCTCCCTGTATACAGGTTTCAATTACAATAAAGATCTTTATATGTATCTATATTTGAACCCAGAGTCCTGCAAGCTTCTTTGGTAAGAGGAATATTTTTCCATAACATTTTGGTCCTTTGGACCAGAAACCACACCCTTTCCTGGCTATAGGGTCGAGATTGAAATTGCGCACAGGGACGAAGAACATCTCTACAAAGAAAGTCCTCCAGGCAAATTACCACAGAAAGAGGCTCATCTCTCTGTGGCCTGGGAAGGTGGTGGTTCCGATCCAAATTGAGACCGGAGACAGCTCATAGGATTCTGGGTAAGTCTGTGGGGTTTTGTGTTTGGTTCTGTTTTTTTGTTTTGTTTTGTTGTCAGTTTTGTTTTGTGGGAAATGAATCAGGGATTCATTTAAGACTGTAGCCGGTGCGAGACGGCTACTGGAATAAATAGCTTGGTGTACACTTTAAAGCTGTAATAGGAGTCCAGACCGGGTTCTGGGAGCCTGAGGTTCTAGGAACCTTCCTTAATATGAGTCTGGATCGAGCTCTGGGAGCCGAAATTCTGGGAATTTTCCTTACAGCAGTCTAGAGTAGAGTTCAGGGAACTCACTGGTGTAATTTTTAAGAAATAAAAAAACAGAGAAGGGGAAAATTTAAGAGCATTTTTGTTGATTGTCCGGTCAAAATGGGAAATTTGTGTTGTAAATGAGGTTTTTGTAATTGTTTATGCTGTTGTTCAGACGGCCGTGATAATTATGGCAGAGCATTAACCAGTGATGCTAAAATTTTTGTATAAGATGCATCCAGAAAATGTAAAATATTTTTATGCAAGCATACAAGAGAAATTGTGATATTGATAAAGATAACCAATGTTGGAGAATTTCTTGTACAGATAGGAGAGCTATTTCTTTTTAACATTCCTTTTCTTGTTCCCAGCAGGGATTGTTTGGATTTAGAGCAGTGGGACAGTGAGCAGCACATTACAGCATGTTTATTTAACATTCTTTTGTTATCAGAACTACTGCTTCCTGAACTTTAGTGTACAGAGATTTCCACGGTGGATGAGATCCGAGAAAAATTTGAAACGCATTCTCGGAAACTAACTGAGGTATAGCAGAGGGTCTCGACTAGAGAGGATGAAGCAAGAGACATGGAGGCTCGATTGGCCGTGCTACAGAAGGAGACAAAGGAGCTAAATGACTGTATTGAAGAACAGGAGAATCGCAGCAGGAGAAATAATTTAAGAGTGGTCGGCTTACCAGAAGCAGTAGCAGATTCTCAATTGTACCACTTCTTCGACACATGGCTGCCTGACAATCTGGGCCTTGAGGGGGGCAGGAGCGTCGGATTGGCGCCAAGGGTGAACCCAACTCCAAGCCTAGAATGGCTATTGCCCATTTCATTAACTGGATGGCGAAAGAACGAGTTCTGAAGGCATTTCGAGCCAAAGCGGCCCTGGAGTACGAGGGATATCAAATCCTTCTCTTCAATGATTATTCGGCGAGAGTCACCATGCAGCGCAGAGCTATGGCGCCCACGTGCACGGCGCTGCACAAGAAGGGAGTGCGTTTTGCACTCTTGTACCCTGCAAAACTGCGTATTTGGCAGGGAGGAAAATCAGTGATTCTTCAAGATGCTCTGGAAGCTAAAGCTTTTTTGTCGAAGATAGAGCAGATGGATAATGGGACTTAGAACGATATATCTTGAACTGGGCCTTAAGAGCTACCAGGTCTTCAGCTCTGAGCGGGTGAACTTATGGTTTGCAACTATTTTTTCTTCCATGTCTTCTGATACATATGTAATATCTCATGGACAAGAGAATTTGGATCGCAGTGAGTCTGAAAAGAATGAAGGAAGGTCTTGGAATGTTCTGGAGGGAATTGAGGGGCGAGTTGGGGGAGCTATCTGGGGTTTCTATTTTTGTACACATTATGTTATCATAGTGATTGTAGATATCGGTATTTCTTCTGTCTTCAACACAAGAATCTGGATAGATGGATCAGGGGAGATGGTGGGATTGGGGGGGGGGCGGGCTCTTGGCGGGTCTTTGGTAGGAGAAGGATGTGGAATGCTATGGGCAGGAGGGAAGGGAGGAGGGGGAGGGTATGGAGGGAGGGGATGAATGTGTGTGTGTGTGGGGGGTATGTGTGTTGTTGCAGTGTTTGTAGTGGGGGGTGAGATTGGGAGGGGGGTTGGGGGTTGTGCATGGGAGGGTAAAAGTCTGTCAAGAGAAAGAGGGGTAAATGTAAAATGGTGGCATGTCCATGGGAGGTTGGAAGGGAGGTTCTTTATCTTTAGGAAAGTGGGTACAGAGATGATGTGGTGGGGTTTGGGCCTTACGGGGATGAGCTGGGCATCCAGGGGGGCTTGTTTTTCTTATTCAAAGATTTATGTGTTTGTTTTTTTCTCTTTCTCCTTTGTACAAGAATAGATAGTTAATTTGAAAATAGTATCACTGAATGTCGATGGCATACATTCTCCTATTAAACGCGCCAAACTGTTATCTTGGTTAAGGAAAGAAGGGGCGGATATAGTCTATCTTCAGGAAACTCACTTATCACAAGTAGAACACCAGAAATTGAAAAGGGGATGGATGGGGGAAGTAGTGGGCTCCTCGTACAATACCAGACAGAGGGGAGTGGCCACACATTTGCATAAACAATTGCCCTTTCATACACACAAAGTTATACAAGACAAGGATGGTAGGTTTATAATTATGTTAGGAGAGCTTTGGGGTCGACTTCTCCTCCTTTGTAACCTCTATGGTCCCAATGTCTATTCACACAAATTCTTTTCTGATATAGTGGCCAAAGTGGCTCCCTTCTCTAACTACCAGATGGTTTGGGGGGGGGTGGGGATTACAACACGCTGGCAGATCCCTTGGTGGATAGCAAACCTCCTAAACCCCGAGCGGGAACTACAGAGACAAGGGGAGTTAACTTTCTGATTTTGAGGCTGGGAGTACTCGATGTATGGAGGATTCTCTACCCACATGATAGGGAGTTTACTTTTTTCTCTCACCCCCGCAAGATATACACGAGATTGGATTACCTATTATTGTCGCACCTTTATTTTCACAGGCCAAGGAAGCAGAAATCTTAGATGTTGCCTTTTTCAGACCATTCGGCAGTCATGGTTAGTATTTCATTTTCTGAGGACAATAAAGACAGAGTGTGGAAATTTTCACCTTCCCTGTACAATGATAGGGCATTTCATATTTTTCTGCGAGAGAAATGGTTGGAATATTAAACGTTCAATCAAACGGAGGGAATAAGCCCTGTCATTTACTGGGAAGCATCAAAAGCGGTTTTGAGGGGCCACATAATAGCATATACCGCATCTCAAAGAAAAAAGAGATCAATACAATTATCCTAAAATAAAATCCATTCCCTAAACCCATAGTTATTAACCAATCCATACACCAATACATTTAAAACCAAACAATTCTCCACAATACTCTTTCAATACACATTCAAATAGCATATATCTGGCAATCTTTTACATCAATGTGTGATCATAGCTCTTTAGTCATGTGTTAATCCACTGCTCCAGAGTCTCCCACAAGATTCAGCCTTGCTTCAAATCAGACTCATTGAATCACCAACTTGTAAAATAGTTCTGTCCTTTTTTCCAACAAACCGTTGTAATGTTAGTGATAAATCTTGAACAACCATTGATGATGTCAATCAGCAACATTCAGAACTGTCCATTTTCATTATTAGCAGTGTCATATGTTCCAGATATATATATTTTTTGAAAATGTTGTTACATATGTATTAGAGTTTCAATCTCTCCTGTTCTTATAGTATTCCACCATACGACCAGGACCCAACATGCTCATGTTTCGCTATAAAAGCGTCATCAGGGGTCTTGAATTCTAAACACAATAACAGTGGGTTAACTATAATTCTACTTAATATGTATCATTGTTAAAATCTCTCAAAATTAAACATTAACATGTTATCATAAATACACTTACTGGCTCATCCAGGTGGTGGGGTAGTCAAATACCAGCGATGCGGTGGTGAGCTAGAACTGCTCTCCCAAACACATAGATGGTTACCAGCTAACACAGAGGTTAAATACTCTAGAGGTTTAACCACTCAATCTCTTTATTGAGTCCAGCTGGAGCTACCGTGTTCCATTGAAATATATAACGTTGCTCCTTCCTAAGTAGTGCTTGAGGCATGTTACTGCCCCTCTCTAACTTAACACAATCAAGGACAACAAATCGAAATTCCTCTAAATTGTGGTGCATTTCCAACCAGTGGGCTACAATAGGAGCTTCCAAACGAGCTGTACGTATGTTACTTAAATGCTGTGAAATACGCAATTTAATCCTCCAAGAAGTCAAGCCAATATACCACAAACCACAAGGGCAAGTCACCCCATATATACAATTCATAGTATTGCAATTTGTGTTTTCATAAAGATAATGTATTTTCTCAGAATGAGGAATTTGAATTTGAGTAACTTCCATAGCATACTGACAATATGTACATTGATTGCATCTATGGTGGCCACTATTTCCCACTGAACTATCACGGTTACATTTTTTCTTAGCCAATTGTTCACCTAGATTCATACCCCTAGAAAAAGCAAACCAGGGTGTGTCCTTAAATGCAGGATGAATATTTAACATGGGCCAATATCGACGAATGATGTTTATAATATCATTAGATGCTCTGGTGAAAGGTAAAACACACGTTAAAGGTTTACATTCATTAACCCTATTCACCTTCCGTTCCCATTCCGGATGATAATTAAATACTCGCTTAGCAGCATTTTTCAAAACTTTGTGGGGATAGCCTCAAACCCGAAACCTACTGATCATCTGTTCTGCCTGAGTGCAGAACTCTTCCCTAGAGCTACATGCTCTACGTACTCATAACAATTGACTCGTAGGGATACTGTCTTTTAATGCTTTTGGGTGATGGCTACGGTAATGAAACATACTATTTCGGTCAGTGTTTTTACGATATAATCGGGTGTGAAATCTATTGTTATCCCAGCGAATGTTGATATCTAAAAAATTGACTTCACTGACTCCTATATAATGCACAAACTTAATATGATCACTAATTTCATTTAATTCTTGCAAAAACATTTTTAATTCCAATTCAGTGCCTTGCCATATCAATAGTATATCATCAATATACCGTAGCCATTTAACTACCCCTCCAAAGTATTGAGATGTGTAAATACCTTTCTTTTCCAATTGATCCATGTATAAACACGCAATGGTAGGGGCTACAGTAGCCCCCATTGCTACTCCTTTTATTTTTAAGTAAAATGTGTCCTGAAACTTGAAATAGTTATGATATATCACCAATCTCGCCATCCTGCCTAACAACTGAATTTTAGAGGCTGACAGAGGCAAATTCTCCAACAAACTGTCTATTAGTTGTATCGCCTCTATCTGCGGTATGTTTGTATAAAGAGCTGTGACGTCCAACGTCACCAGACATACCTGCGCTTTCTCTGAAATTTTAAGTTGATCCAATATTTCCAAAAGATGTGTTGAATCTCGCACATAAGATGTGATAGACTGTAAGCAAGGTCGCAAGTGAAAATCAAGATATTGAGATAAAGTTTCAAATAATGATTGACATCCCAACACAATGGGCCGCCCAGGGGGGTTGACTCTATCCTTATGTAAACCTTTAACGTGTGTTTTACCTTTCACCAGAGCATCTAATGATATTATAAACATCATTCGTCGATATTGGCCCATGTTAAATATTCATCCTGCATTTAAGGTCACACCCCGGTTTGCTTTTTCTAGGGGTATGAATCTAGGTGAACAATTGGCTAAGAAAAAATGTAACCTTGATAGTTCAGTGGGAAATAGTGGCCACCATAGATGCAATCAATGTACATATTGTCAGTATGCTATGGAAGTTACTCAAATTCAAATTCCTCATTCTGAGAAAATACATTATCTTTATGAAAACACAAATTGCAATACTATGAATTGTATATATGGGGTGACTTGTCCTTGTGGTTTGTGGTATATTGGCTTGACTTCTCGGAGGATTAAATTGCGTATTTCACAGCATTTAAGTAACATACGTACAGCTCGTTTGGAAGCTCCTATTGTAGCCCACTGGTTGGAAATGCACCACAATTTAGAGGAATTTCGATTTGTTGTCCTTGATTGTGTTAAGTTAGAGAGGGGCGGTAACATGCCTCAGGCACTACTTAGGAAGGAGCAACGTTATATATTTCAATGGAACACGGTAGCTCCAGCTGGACTCAATAAAGAGATTGAGTGGTTAAACCTCTAGAGTATTTAACCTCTGTGTTAGCTGGTAACCATCTATGCGTTTGGGAGAGCAGTTCTAGCTCACTACCGCATCGCTGGTATTTGACTACCCCACCACCTGGATGAGCCAGTAAGTGTATTTATGATAACATGTTAATGTTTAATTTTGAGAGTTTTTAACAATGATACATATTAAGTAGAATTATAGTTAACCCACTGTTATTGTGTTTAGAATTCAAGACCCCTGATGACGCTTTTATAGCGAAACATGAGCATGTTGGGTCCTGGTCGTATGGTGGAATACTATAAGAACAGGAGAGATTGAAACTCTAATACATATGTAACAACATTTTCAAAAAATGTATATATCTGGAACATATGACACTGCTAATAATGAAAATGGACAGTTCTGAATGTTGCTGATTGACATCATCAATGGTTGTTCAAGATTTATCACTAACGTTACAACGGTTTGTTGGAAAAAAGGACAGAACTATTAAGTTGGTGATTCAATGAGTCTGATTTGAAGCAAGGCTGAATCTTGTGGGAGACTCTGGAGCAGTGGATTAACACATGACTAAAGAGCTATGATCACACATTGATGTAAAAGATTGCCAGGTATATGCTATTTGAATGTGTATTGAAAGAGTATTGTTTGGTTTTAAATGTATTGGTGTATGGATTGGTTAATAACTATGGGTTTAGGGAATGGATTTTATTTTAGGATAATTGTATTGATCCATTAATAAAGAAATATATTTTAAAATGTTAAACAGTTACTAGTGAGTAATTTGTAATATAATGTGTAACTAATTATAGAGTTGAGACCTAGATTGTAATTGTGAAAGAAAAAAGAGAGAGGCAGAGCTCCTGGGGTTGTCACAGGAGTATCAGCAGATACGCAGACAACATTTGTTAAAATTGAGTGAGGCAGAAAAAAGTCATATGATTCAGGTTAGGAAGCAGATTGACACACTTCTGGAGCAAAGGGCAGAAAGGGACATTTATTTCCAGAGATATAAACTGTTCAAATAGGGGGGGGGGGGGGGGGGAGGCGGGAAAGTTAATGGCTAACCTGATGAGACCATCGAGGAAGAAGCAAGTCATTACATCCATCAAAGACGATAGAGGGACAGTGTATACGACAGAGTCACAGATCAGGGAACAATTTGTTAAATATTACAGTTCCTTATATCAAGCAAGAGACTTTAATTCAGAGAATTGCGAGGCCTTTTTTCAGGATATACTTGTACCGACTATAACGGAAGATCAGAGAGAAGCTCTAAACTCACCCATAACAGGGCAGGAAATTAGAGTAGGCATTAAGGCCCTGAAACTAACAAAGGCCCCGGGGCCCGATGGGTTTGGCCCTGAATATTACCGCATACTATAAGATTTAATTGTGAGCCCTTTTGGAAGCTATGTTTATTGGGTTGGTGCGGGAGGGAAAAGGCCTAACTTACAACTTAGCTCATATTGTATTATTACCAAAGCCTGGCAAAGATACAGCTCAAGTGGGTTCCTATCGCCCCATCTCCCTTCTGAATCAAGATATCAAGTTGCTAGCGGCTTTGCTAACTCATAGGCTAGAGTAATCCCTAGGTTGGTCCATGAGGATCAGGTGGGGTTTGTACCTGGCCGATATGCCTCTGTGAATATTATAAGGGTCATGAACATAGAGGAAAGGGAGGCCTGGGAGCTATGGTAGGGCTGGATATGGAAAAGGCATTTGACAGTATATCCTGGCAATACCTTTTTCGGGTCCTGAAAAAGTTTGGCCTCTGTGGGCTCTTTGCAGATTGGGTAGCTGCTCTTTATACCTTACCTAAAGCACAATTGATAATTAATGGTAACCTCTCGGATGTTTTTTCTCTGCAAAGGGGAATGAGACAGGGCTGCCCTCTTTCCCCATTCCTTTTTCTGTTACCCATCGAACCCCTAGCTATTAAAATCAGTAACAGTGACAAAATTCAGGGGGTGTTTGTGGGAAACAAGGAGGCACGAATTAACCTCTTTGCAGATGACATTCTATTTTACCTTTCCAATGCTCCAAGACAGCAATCAGAAGCACCTAACACTGTGACATCTTTTGGGGACTTATCGGGCCTGCGGGTCAATTGTGCTAAATCAGAACTTCTGTCTTTGGCGGGGGATGTTGGGTCTCCTCTTTTTTTGTCCCTGCCTATAACACCCTCTAAGGGCTCCATGCGTTACTTAGGGATCTTCCTTAGTACAAATCAGAATGTTTTTTATAAACAAAATATCATTGACCATATTGAGAAGATAAGGCGCCTCTGTGAGGCATGGAAAGACATGCCTCTGTCATTAATGGGAAGGGTGGCCTTGGTGAAAATGATTCTTCTTCCCAAGATTTTATACCCGCTGCAGGCGGCACCTATATGGATATTAAGGAGGGATGAGCGCCTTTTCCGTTCTCTCATATGCTCTTTCATTTGGCGACATAAGGGGGTGAGGATAGGACATAAGAGGTTAATCCAGAGTAAAGAACTGGGAGGTTTGAATCTTCCTGATTTAAGATTGTACAATATAGCTGCTCTCTTGCGGCTCATATATGAGAGGATTACGGGGGTGCATCGTTATACACCGGTTGGGTGGATGGAAGAGTGGGGACATCTATACTCTGTTATAAATCTGTTGCATATGACACCTAATAAAGTGCCACAAGTAGCATCCAAGTTGGGGTTTCTTAGACCTTTGAGAAGGGCATGGGGCTGGTGGAGGGGTAGGCAGGGGAAGATGCCGGAAGCTTCACCATTCTTGAGTCTGTTGGGTAATGCAGATTTTCCAGCAGGCATGGGGGCCTCAGTGTTTAGGCTATGGAAGGAGAAGGGCTGCATCAGCATTGGTCAGCTGCTTGAGAAGGGGGAAGGTGACTTCCCTAACTTTGAACAGGTTAAGGAGCAATGGAAATTACCGAATAGTCATATGTTACCCTTCTTTCAGGTAAGACACTATTGGTCCACCCTGAGGAGGCTCTTTGGGACGGCGTGTGAGTATGGTGAGCTAGATCTTCTGCTCCTATGGGTGCCTAAGCCAATGAATAAATTAGCTACCTGGTACAAGTTACTGAAAATGGTGATCCCTACAGCAGACATGGAGGGTTTGATGCAACATTGGAATAGGGATCTTGGCAGGGATTATGAGTACCCACAGTTCTGTACACTTTTTTCTAATCTGTATGAAATGGTTAAATCAGCTGGATTGCAGGAAACACAATATAAAATTCTTCACAGGGCATATATATCGAGAGCAAAGGGGGTTGTGATGGGGCTCTGGGAATCGGATAGGTGTTGTCGGTGTCAGAGGGAGAAGGGGACACTTATACATGCCTTTTTAGAATGTCCTGGCATCACCCTCTGGAATGAAGCAATTGGCCTGATCAATAAGATTGTAGGTAAAACTTTGGAATTTGATTATGCTACATTGCTCCTGGGAGACCAGACTCTTTTAGCCACACAGGGCCTTACACAACCACAAAGACGTTTTGCATATGTGTCCTTTTTATTGGTAAAAAGGACAATTTTGCAATTCTGGATAAAGTCAGAAAACATTTCGTATGACTGTTGGATAGCAAAAATGAGAGAAGTGGGAAAATTTGATAAGATGGAGTATTCCAACTCCCTTAGCATGGATAATAGACAATATGCCTTGATATGGACACGGTGTCTGGAAATTTTGAACCCCTAAGGAATGGGAGGGGGAGGATGAGGAATGTTGGGGAGTGTTGTGGAATGAGTGAATGACAGGAGTGGTTATGGAATGAGTGTGAGTGTGTTGGGCAGTATATTAAGGGGGGGGAATTATATTGAGAAAAAGTTCATATGGAGCTGTACCTATCTAAGAGCTGTTCAGAGGAAAGTGCTTTTTCTTTTTGTTCAATGTACTTATGCAATTATTGTTAGTATATTGTGCTGACTGTTTGTTTTATTCTGCTTTGTATGATGTTGGTTAAATAAAAAAAAATAATCGTGTTCACATTGGGGTAATAACTGAGAAATGTTGAAAAAACTTGAAGAAGAAATAAATATATATCATAGAACTGGAAAATGTTGACATATTTAGACTGACTCTGGAGTTCTGCATGAAGGTAGCTCTGCCCTCATTATTGAATATCTCTCTTTTAAATAGTAGTAATAAACAATATTAAGTGCATTTTTATAATATACCACTGCATTCCACAAAACAAAAGGAGCAAGTTCCCACAAACCATCTTTCTCTTTTGATCAAGGCATAAGAAAAAAAACAAGATTTTAAATGCTCCCAGGTTTCAACCTAATTCATGTTTAATGTGGGATAACTGCCATGAATAAATAAATAAATTAATTAATAAATAGATAGAAACTTTGAATGTTGAGCACCTGATTCTCATAACATGATGTCTGTTTTAGTGGCCCTTTACCAGGAGAAAAAAAAATATCTCTGCATGAATATAACACATGCTAGGGTGTCCTTATAACCAGCCCCTCCAAATGACACACTGATTACAATTCATAATAAACTACTACTCTATCTATGAAAAGTTATTCCGTTATTATACTTCCTCTGTGTACATCTCTATGCTGCACAAGCTGGTATGTTTGAAATTATAAGTGAGCTGAAATAAAAATGCTACCAACAATAAAGAACGACAACATGCATGCAGCAGCTCATAGGTTTGTTTGCTTTGTTTTGAGTGTACACAGAATGATGGGTGCGGGGAGAAGGGGAAACACAGACTAACTTAAGTGGCTTCAACTTTTTGACGTCATGCCATCTCCTGTTCTCAATCAAACGTCCTTGATAGAGACTTACACAACAGCCAGCATGACCCATCACATTTGTCCTGCCTACCATACCCAATGCATCTTATGTGTCAGTTTCAACCACTAAACCACAGGCCAAGCATTCTGCAACATCCCAGTGTATTTTCAACATATATCTTGAACCTTTTCCTCCACAAAGAAATGCAGTGTCCAGAAAGATTATAATTTCGAGTGTAAATACCTCATAAAGACATATCCAAAACAGTAGTTATAATTAGAGATAAGATGAAAAATGTTGCTCCTAGATTTAGGGCATAAATCTCAGCAATAGATGGGGTTTATCTGTTTGCAGGGTCAGATCAATCATTAAGCATGACTAGACAGCTGCCTAGGTCAGCAGTTTTTGAGAGGCAGCAAAGAGCAGGTATAATCAAAGCAAAACAAGAGATCCTGACATAACAATAACTTCAAACAATCATCTGCACTTGGAAATTGCCTTGATTATACACACACACACACAGAGCAAAGCTTAACATTTAAAAGTATGGGAGGCAGTTCTATAACAAAGTGCCTTCATTTAGCCAGCCTAATAATGTGGGTAGTAGTAAGCCTGTTCTGTAAGGACACTTGGCACTCAAGTATCCTTCTATAAGGACTAGTGCAGAAATGTAGGCACAAATATTTATGCCAGGTCTGTGGCTTACATATATGTTTGCACCTAAATGTGAAAGGAATGCACACAACTTACAGTATTCTATAAGTTGCCTGCATAAATATCAACCCCACCTACATCCTGCCCATGTTTCTCCCCTGTGAACAGCCCTCTACAAATTATGCATTATGCTCTTGAGCATGTATTTATAGAATAGCAATTTGGCACAATGTTGCCATGTACACGGGTAAGTGTACATATACCATGTGGATGGCAGTATTCTATAAATTAGCATGCACAATAGGCACATAAATTCAAGTGACCTGTTATAGAATGAGAGAGATTATGTTCAAACATGCCTGTTTACAGGATTATTGTGGGAGGGGTAGTGTTGGGATGATCATGATTGTTGAGGTTAATTATCAAAATATTGGGGAGCGGAAGAGCTGGAGTTTTGCCTAGGGTCCTCGATACCCTTGCACTAGCCCTGTCTGCCTGCAGTCCTAGCTCAGAGTAATAAAAACATATAAAATTAGGGAAAAATAGCAAAGTCCCCAACATAATATCATTCATTTTCAAAAAGTGGAAGAGTAATGATTAGTGCAGTGGCCTGAGAATCCGGGGACCCGGACACAATTCCCAGTGCAGCTCCTGGTGACTCTGGGCAAGTCACTTGAGCCTCCATTGCCCCAGATACAAAATAAGTACCTGTATATACAGTAAAATGTAAACCGCTTTCATTGAAACAACAGAAAGGCAGTATATTAAATCCCACCCCCTTTCCTAAGAGCCTCACATGAATACTGGATAGCAGAACATAACAGTTGCTGTACTGGATCAGACCAAGGATCCATCCAGTCTGGTATCCTGTTTCCAACAGTGGCCAGTTCAGGTCACAAGTACCTGGTAGAGTCCCAAAAATCAAGATTCCATTTCATTTATGTTTATACTTCTACATTTTACTATTGTTATGCTGTTAACAAAATTGTAAGTTTCATGTTAAACTGTACTGCCTTGGGTGAATCTCTTCATAAAGGCAGATAATAAATCCCAATAAATAAATACAATAAAAATATATAAGATTCCATGCGGGCATCCTCTATCCTCACACACTGGCATTAGATGTAGCAGGGGATACAGACACTGAAGGTGTTTGTTGTGTCAGTTTTGATACATGCCCTATGTGTCTTTCTTGTTATATGATGGAGTTCTATTCTTATTGTATATTTTCATTGTAATTTTGGAAACTGCTTTGACCTTCCTAGGAAAGATGGTATATCAAGTACTTATTAAACATTAAACATATGCATGGAATTACCTAGTACTCTTAAGGGTGGGAAGATTACATTGATTCCCCCAACTACATATTGGCATCCATTCATTCTTCTTCAGAAAAAGAAAATCCACTGAGTGCTGCGTTTTCATTTGCCAAACTGATCAACATGTCCAGCAGTTCTGGAATGCTTCATCTTCTACAAAAATGTTTGGAATTTAATGAGGAGTCACAGAAAAACCTGTCAGGATCACAGATAAAAGAAAAGATCAGAGGTCAGATACTGTATCAGGAAACCATATGAATCCCAATCTAAAGAAATTCCTATATGGAAAGTCATCTCCCAAGAGAAGCCTGCACACTGAAAGTCAGGTCTTCATCCCTCACTCCAAGATGCAAAGGGTATATTCCCCAATCCCCCCTCCCTATACACAATCCATTCCAAAACCCCATTCCCTCATGTTCAAAAACAATTTCCTTTATTCATTTAATTCTATAGTTTCCTTGTGCTCCTTTAAACTTTCAACTCAATCAGAAGCATGGCTGGGACATACTGCCATGAAATTTAATTTACAGCTATCTTGGGATTCTTTTTCTTTCTTTTTATCTCTCTTTCCCAAATCACTAAGCTCAGATATTGCAGCAAAAAGCCTCAGCCAGGAGCCATGAACTAGCTTTCCTTCTGGAATCATACAGTCATGAGACTTGCTCTACCTGCTCTTGATCTCCCATTCACACACACAGAATCTCTTGCTTCTGCAGCCTAGGGATAATTCTATAATGTAGGTGCTAATTTAAGCACCAGTTGCTCATGTAAATATTTAGAATAGAAGCATATACATGCAAATATGCCAAATATGTGCCTGATTACTATTCTTCAAAAACATGTGTATCTTACAAAGTGCATATTTTATAGGTAGGCATAACACATGGGTGCGGTCTGGGCAAAGTGTGGGTACAGTGCTCAATTACGTGCGTAATTTACAGAATATTCTCACACTGACAATTTCTCAGGACAGCTTCCCAGTGAAGGTGGTAGAAATAAGCACTGTACTGAATTCAATTAAGCATGGGACAAGCACAGAGGATCTCTATAGAAGAGGAAAGAGGATAGTAGAGATTAGTAGAAAGGCAGGAATGGATAGTAGAGATTAGTAGTTGGTATGGATGGGGAGACTTGATTGGTTATCTGTGGGGGTTTTTTGGTTTTTTATTTATCAAAATTTCAAAACTTTAATCAAGCAAAAAAGAATACTTGTACAGAAAAGCATGATACGACAGCAATAATATGTAATTATATCCACTAAAAGAAAAAAACAAAGGAAAAACATTATCTGTCAATCATAACTCAAGTCCACATTTTAGATCCAAGATAATAAACAATGGAAATTCTAGTTTAAGGAAAACAATAAAGGCATTTTCTACATCTAACGAATCACTAGATTATTCGTTTAGTTGACAAAAAAGCTGTAAGATGGGAAGGCTCATAGAAGACATATTTTACCAATTGGTATCTGATGACACATTTGCATGAATATTGCAAAATAAAGTAGCCCCTAACTGGTGAATACCTGATTTCATTAACAAAAATTGTTGACGCCTCTTCTGGGTGTCCTTGGAGACGTCTGAAAAAAATTTAAATTTTTAATCCCAGGCAAGTCTTATCTTTAGTTTTGAAAAACATTTTGGACAACCAATTCTTATCAGGTGTCAACACTACAGTGGCAATCAAAGTTGACGCCACAACTAAGTCAGTATCTGAAGACTCCAATAAAGCAGAAACATCCAACTCTTGATTATCTTGATCTTGCTGATTAACTATTGATTTAATAGGTAAATAATATACTTGTGAGAAAGGCGGAATACTTTCTTCAGCCACTCCTAATATTTCTTTAATATACTTTTTCAACATATCTCGGGGAGAGACTGTGAATTGTTTAGGAAAATTAAGGAATCAGAGATTATTACTCCTGGAAAAATTCTCAAGAGATTCAGTCTTTCTCCTCAAATATGTCAAATCTTTAACAATAGTACTTTGAATAGTTTGTTCTTGTTGCAATTCTTTTTCTTGTACCTTATTTTGTTCAGTTAAAATTTCTAATCCAGAGTCAATTTCTTTAAATTTCCTTTCCAAATTAGTCTAATCCTGGGTCAATGTTTGAACCTGAGGACACAATGCTTTACCCAAGTCCACAATTAAACACCATGAACTGTCTAGGGTGACTTCAGTAGGTTTAGATATAGATAAAGGAAATAAAGTCATCAGTACCTCAGGTTCCTTGTTAGTAGAAGAGTCTTTCTCCATTCTTACTGCTGCTACCTCCCCCACTCTATCAGATGGGACAGCTTCAACTTCTCCTGGTGAAGCTACTCATGGTTGTTAGGGAGGAGCTCTCACATCAGGGCTAAGCGAAAGCTCTAGCCCAGGGAGCATCCCAGGGTCTCCATCTGCCCCAAAGTGCTCCAACAGACTGCCCTCCAGCGTTGCAGGAATCCCAAACCTTTGAAAATAAGAGTGAAGTATGCCAGTACCAGAAGGGAAACTTCGCTGCTGAGAGGCAGCAGGAGCGGATCGGCCCCTTCTTTTTGGCATCGCGGTCAAGTTTCCAGAGGTCTCAGAGAGCTGGCATGAGCGTCAGGTGTAGACAGCGGCCATCAGTGTCATTCTATCTAGTTATCTGTTTTTTTTAATCTACAATCATTTTCTCTGTTTCTATACTTAAATTTTTTGAAGTTAAGGGAGTTGGATGACAAACTGTGGCAGACGGCAGTAAAGGTGCCAGTGCCCAGTACAGTGGATTCCACCTGAAAAAAAAGTTCTGTAACAAGGGGAAATTTCCAAAAACATGGGTTATTTGACAATTGCCCACTATCCCTGCAGGTAAAAGTACATGCTCATGGTTCTTTTGAGTTTGGGTGTTTGTCAGAACCTATTGTTTTACTTTGACTGTAATTGCTCTTTGTCACCCTCCTTCAAATTTGTCGCCCTAAGCAACCACCTAGTTTTGCTTAATGGTTAACCTGGCCCAGCTTGAAAAAAATATATCTGCTGAAAAAGCAGATGCAAATGGTAGTGTGTACAGTAGTTTTGCATTAAGAATTGGTGCTAAGTCTGTGGGTAAAATGTATTTACAATCTGAAAATTGATCCTTATGTTTCCATTCCCCAATTCTCAGAACAGAAATAGATCCTGCTCACAATCTCCATACAAAAAAAAAAACAACTAAGGCCTATGGGGTATAGTAGAAGGCAGTAAAAGAGAAAGGTGGAGGAAGTGGGAAACAGGTAGAGGCTATTATCAAAAACAAAATTACACAGCACATCCAAGGACATGGATTACCTGAGACCAAGTCAGCACGGCTTTTGTGTGGGGAAAGCTTGCCTGACCAATTTACTTCAATTCTTTGAAGGAGTAAACAAACATGTGGACAAAGGGGAGCCAGTTAATATTGTGTATCTGGATTTTCAAAAGGCGTTTGACAAGGTACCTCATGAAAGGCTACAGAGGAAATTGGAGGGTCATGAGATAGGAGGAAATGTCCTATTGTGAATTAAAAACTGGTTGAAGGATAGGAAACAGAGAGTGGGGTTAAATGGACAGTATTCACAATGGAGAAGGGTAGTTAGTGGGGTTCCTCAGGGGTCTGTGCTAGGACCGCTACTTTTTAATATATTTATAAATGATTTAGAGATGGGAGTAACTAGCGAGGTAATTAAATTTGCTGATGACACAAAGTTATTCAAAGTCGTTAACTCGCGACAGAATTGTGAAAAATTACAGAAGGACCTTACGAGACTGGGAGACTGGGCGGCTAAATGGCAGATGACGTTTAGTGTGAGCAAGTGCAAGGTGATGCATGTGGGAAAAAAGAACCTGAATTATAGCTACGTCATGCAAAGTTCCACGTTAGAAGTTACGGACCAAGAAAGGGATCTGGGTGTCGTCGTCGATAATACACTGAAACCTTCTGCTCAGTGTGCTGCTGTGGCTAGGAAAGCGAATAGAATGTTGGGTATTATTAGGAAAGGTATGGAAAACAGGTGTGAGAATGTTATAATGCCATTGTATCGCTCCATGGTGCGACCGCATCTTGAGTATTGTGTTCAATTCTGGTCGCCGCATCTCAAGAAAGATATAGCAGAATTGGAAAAGGTGCAGCAAAGGGCGACTAAAATGATAGCGGGGATGGGACGACTTCCCTTTGAAGAAAGACTAAGGAGGCTAGGGCTATACAGCTTGGAGAAGAGACGGCTGAGGGGAGACATGATAGAGGTATATAAAATAATGAGTGGAGTGGAACAGGTGAATGTGAAGCGTCTGTTCACGCTTTCCAAAAATACTAGGACTAGGGGGCATGCGATGAAACTACAGTGTAGTAAATTTAAAACAAATCAGAGAAAATGTTTCTTCACCCAACACATAATTAAACCCTGGAATTCTTTGTCGGAAAACGTGGTGAAGGCGGTTAGCTTGGCAGAGTTTAAAAAGGGGTTAGATGGTTTCCTAAAGGGACAAGTCCGTAAACCACTACTAAATGGACTTGGGAAAAATCCACAATTCCAGGAATAACATGTATAGAATGTTTGTACGTTTGGGAAGCTTGCCAGGTGCCCTTGGCCTGGATTGGCCGCTGCCGTGGACAGGGTGCTGGGCTCGATGGACCCTTGGTCTTTTCCCAGTGTGGCATTACTTATGTACTTATGTAAGAACTTTGAAGCCCACAAACATTTGACACTGTTGTCCAGTATATAAACAGCCCTGGTCCTCATTCCACCATTTTCAGAAAGAAAGGCAATATTCCCATTCTCAGACAAAGTGTCCATTCCACCATTTTACACAGAGACACTATTCCCCTAACCCTAGACAGAGAAATCCATTCCCACCCCCAGACATGATGATCCTATTCCCTGTGATGCCATACACATAATCCCATCCTATCCATTTCTAAAAGCCCTCTTCCCCAGCCAGAAAGACCTACATTCTCTCATCCACAAAGACTGCTGATCACTAGAGCAAGAGAGCCTATTATCCATGATTAAATCCACAAGAAAACTGCAGAAAAAATAGTTGAAGAACATGTGGGTTTCAAGTTTTACAGAATATTTGTTCATTAGGTCGGGTTGTGATGTCAAAAAGAGCTCAGCTTTCTTCCTGTATTACTGAACTGAGAATTCACAGCACCCTTCCCTGACTGGAAATGCACAGGCAGCATACCACGACAGCAAATTTTGGGTGAGCCTAGGGGCAGAATGGGCATAAATTGTCCTTTCTGCCCTACCCACTCCCTCTACCCCCCCAAACTCACAATATAAACTGAGGTGGCGGGGATCCTCAAACCCTGCCAGCTGAAGACCTCCTCCAGTCTTCCAAAGCAGCTGAGAACACCATGTTGCCAAGTTCAGCAGTTGGCAACAGTGTTCCTGAGCCCAAACCAGCACGTAATGCATGTTCACTTCTTGTGCATGTGTGAAAACTGAGCATGTGCGTGGTGCCAGCTCAGGCTCAGCAATGCTCCAGCTGACTGCTGAGCTAAGCACCATTGGAGTCTTAAGCTGGGGGGGGAGACCTTGCGGATCCACATCAGCTGCAGTAAAGACACACCGCTGTTAGGTGGGCCTGACCTCAAGTAGGTAGGCTCATACCCACCTGGGCCCACCCATGGTTACGCCACTGAAATGCACTATGCTCAGAATCCTAGCTTTCCACTGTACTTAGCTGTTAATTAATCCAGAACAAAAAAATATTTTTAGCTAGCATGATCAACACTATATTTCAAGAACTGAAAATAAAAAATAAATCTCACTTTTCCATTTTGCACATTTATATCTCTTTATACTAACACACCCTGTTCTGTTGTTATTTGCAGCTTTCCCCAAATTTTAGTATCATGAACATTTTCTTTGAAAAAGAGCTTTTGACAGCAAACTTTTCCACCATGCCAGTGGACTTGATCAAGTGCCAGCTCCCTGCATGTGAAGAAAACTACAAATAACTTTCAACAAATCAATCATCCCAAAACAGAACCTGCATTCCAAGCTCCTTTACTGGGAGATGAAACTGATCTTGCGAATGGAACATTCTCCCATATTTTAAGCACCACTCAGCCTGTCCCAGTGTTCCACTGGGAAAGCTTTGAATAGAGTCAGTACCTTTTGGAAATGATCTCTCTTTTTCTTGCACCTTATTCATAATTATTTAAGAGATGCTGTGTGTACAGGGGGGTCACCTCCCCTTTTGCTGTATATCCTAAAGTGTTCATATTTTAAATATTCAAAACCAGGACACATACATACATATATGTCCCTTGACTTTGCCCTGCAGCGTGAATTAATGGAGGTTGCGCTTGCCTGTCCTGCAGTGGTTAGAGAATGTCTCCTTCTGTGTTTTGGAAGAAATATAAAGGACTCTATCTTTATTTATTTATTTGTAACATTTGTATCCCAAATTTTCCCACCCACTAGCAGGCTCAATGTGGCTTACATATTACCGTAAAGGTGATCGCCAAGTCCGGTGGGGGTAGACAAATACGATTTGAAGTAAGGGGAGGTTAAGGAGAGGGTATTAAGATACAATAAGGGTCAACGATAGTAAGGAACATATAACGTCCAATACAATCTAAGGTTTTGTTGTGTTGCAGAGTTGAGGCATTAAGTTGGGTCGGTTGAGTAGGCCTTGCAGAACAGGTAGGTCTTTAATGATGTCCTGAAGTTTAGATGGTCATAAATCGTTTTCATAGTCTTTGGTAATGCATTCCACATTTGTGTGCCTAAATAAGAGAAATTGGATGCATAACTTGATTTATATCTGAGTCCTATGCAGCTTGGATAACGGAGGTTCAAATAAGTACGTGATGCTCTGGTCCTGTTTCTGATCGGAAGATCTATCAAGTTAACCATGTAACCTGGGGTTTCACCATAGATAATCTTGTGGATCAAAGAGCAAATTTCCTTGATAGGGAGCCAATGCAGTTTTAATCATAGAGGTTTGGCGCTATCAAATCATGTTTTGCCGAATATGAACCTGGCAGCTGTGTTTTGGGCTGTCTGGAGTTTCTTCATAAACTGTTCTTTACATCCCGCATATAATCCATTGCAGTAATCTGCGTGGCTCAGAACCATAGATTGAATCAAGTTATGGAATATTTCCCTGGGGAAATAAGGTCTTAGACGTTTAAGTTTCCACACAGAATGAAACATCTTCTTTATAATGGAGTTAACTTGGCTCTCAAGTGTAAGGTGGCGATCAATTGTAACACCTAAAATTTTGAGGCTATCAGAAATAGGAAGAGAATGATCAGTAGTGACCAAGGGTCTTCCTCTTCTTTCCCCTACAGGAGCTCATATGAGAGAATGGCTGAAGGAGCTCAAGAGAATGCAGCAGTCCACACCAGAAGAACAGCCTCCCTGAGGACCAATTAAGTCATGCAGATGGGAGGACAGCTTCCCCTAGCTGATTAGGCTAAATACAGGAGAAGGAGAAAGGGAGAAGGCAGTTGGCTAGACCAGTGGAGGTGTCTGCTGGAAGGCAAGCTGTTGGAGAAGCCAAATCACCAAAGGCTCAAAGGGTTCCAAGGTAATCACTCTACAATAATTTATTTATTTTATTTATTGCATTTGTATCCCACATTATCCCACCTCTTTGCAGGCTCAATGTGGCTTACAATACATCATGGGTACTGGAAATAGAAGTGAATATACATTAGGTTTACAGAAGGTTTGTGTTACATGGTGGTGAATTACATGATGGTGTTAAAGCAAAAGACATTATAAGACAGTACTAAAAGTTCAAAAGATTATACAATTACACATGTTGATCTTTGTGATATATCTCGTCGAAGAGATAGGTTTTTAATAATTTGCGGAAATTGGTCAGTTCATAGACTGTTTTCAAGTTACGTGGCAGCACATTCCAGAGCTGCGTGCTCGTATAGGAAAAGGTAGATGCGTGCATTGATTTGTATTTCAAACCCTTACACTTGGGAGGATGAAGAATGAGGGGTGTGCAGGAAGATTTTTTTGCGTTCCTGGGTGGTAGTTCTATTAGATCTGACATGTAGGCCTCACCCTATGCTTGGAACAACCTTCCTGAACCCTTACGCCAAGCCCCCTCCCTGCCCATCTTCAAGTCTTTGCTTAAAGCCCACCTCTTCAATGCTGCGTTCGGCACCTAACCCTTACCGTTCAGTGAATCCAGACTGCCCCAATTTGACTGCCCCTATCGGACCGACCGTTCACTTGTCTATTAGATTGTAAGCTCTTTGAGCAGGGACTGTCTCTCTTTGTTAAATTGTACAGCGCTGCGTAACCCTAGTAGCGCTCTAGAAATGTTAAGTAGTAGTAGTAGTAGTAGTAGGCTGGGGCATTACCATGGATGATTTTATGGACTAAATGCCTGAACATGACCTGGCATTAAATATCCTGGTTGAAATCTGCTCGCAGCTGAAAGCAGCTTAAAAAATGATGGCCACTGCAGGCTGTATATTGGCCATTAATGGTTAGGGGCCAACTATAACCCCCTTTACTAAGGAGCTTACCTTCAGCTTTCTCAGGAGTGGTTCTGAAAATAGCAAAAAGAGGAGTGGAAACAAGGGGCAACCCTGCCTGGAACTTCCTGCCAATTAAAATGTAGTAGAGAGCTACCTTTTTTTTTTTTTTAATTGAATTTAAGTTGGGATGAATGACTTGAAGGTATGATGGGATGAATTATTTTCTTTTCTATCTAAGCATTGTAGTTCCTTTCCTTATTTATTTTTAGTCTGTACATCGCTTTGTTCTGCTAGTCAGTTACAAAGTAACAAAGTAACATAGTAAGTGACGGCAGAAAAAGACCTGTATGGTCCATCCAGTCTGCCCAACAAGATAAACTCATATGTGCTACTTTATATGTATACTTGACCTTGATTTGTTGAAGCAGTATTGCAAGTTTTCAAATAAATAACATAATCATTGCTCTTGGGTCATGATATAACTACCTGCATAAAGTAAGGGCTCAGCCTATACCTCTCTAGTGCTGTAAACAGGATCAATCACTCCATTCTATCAAATGCTTTCTCAACATCAAAACTGACATCTAGTGAAGGGATTTCAAACCTACTACTCCAGGGAAGTCAGAAGTTCCTGAACATTCATAACCACCTGCCAAACCCTAACAAATCCTACCTGTTCTTTCCCAACCAACTGAGACATATGTTTAGCCAGGCAGTCTGCCATTATCGTAACCAACAGTTTTACATCTAGATTTAATAATGAAATTGGTCTATATGACTCTGGGAACATAACGTTTTTCTCAGGTTTTGGCATGACAGTAATGATGGTCCAATTGATCCCAGTAGGAAACTTGCCCCATTGAATTCTTTTTACAAAATAGGCTCTGGGTTCAAACTGGCACACTTGACATTAATACCCCTCCCTCAATAGGTTCCCCCATCAATACCCCCAGACCACAAACCCAATATCAAGATTCTCCCCTGACATTCCTGCTGCCATCAATACCCCTTCATATCAGCTTTCCCTAACATCAAGACTCCTTACATAACCTCACAAAATCAAGATGCTCCCCAATGGCTCTTGCAGACAATCCCTCCCCCCTTCTGATCCCACCTCTGGACCTTACCTGGGAACCATGGTGATCTAGTGGCAGCAGAAATGACCCCTAGTCACTTGTGTTCTCTGCTGCTCCACATTCAGAATGGCACCCGACCCTTAGCAGTAATTTTGCTGTACTACTGCTAGAGTCAATCTGCCAACTAAGACCATTGCCCATTGAGGAAAGGTCTTGATGTAAATCAGTGGTTCTTAACTCAGTCCTCAGGACACACAAAGCCAGTCAGGTTTTCAAGCTATCTACAATGAATATACATGACATAAATCTCCATACACTGCCTCTACTGTATACAAATTTATCTCATGCATATTCATTGTGGATATCTTGAAAACCAGACTGGCTTGGTGTATATCCCAAGGAATTGGTTCAGAAGCCCTGATGTAAAAGGAAGCTGGTTGGTTTTGTTGTCAGTGGAGGTTTCAGTTATGTGAGTAAAGGAGTCTTGAAGTTGGGAGGAGATGATTGGTAGGTGCTGGGGATGTAGTCAGGGAATCAATACTTTTGCTGTGGGACTTACAGTATGTGTGGGTGGTGGCATCAGCTTTTCACCTGCCCTTTCAAACTGGCAGTTGTGTGTGCCTTAAGGCAGGTGTAAAGGTCAGCATCCTAAGTTTTTGCCCAACATATGTATTCTCCTTATAAAATGGAGAATGCTCATCTAGATTATTGGCCCACCCCAACTTGTCTATGTTCAAACTACACACCCCTGCAATATGGACATTCTGTAGATCTCCACATGTAAACAGACGCTTTCTAAAATTGCTATTTGCCTGTGTAGCTGATCTGCATGTGCAAATGCCTCTATTTACACATGGAGATTTTTCCATAATAATAGCCTTTATTTACTACAGAGCCCATTTCATTGACTAGAATACTGGCATGTATGCGCACACATGCTGTCTAAATGTGTCCTTATAATGATTACCTCCAAAATGGGCTCTGTAGTTAATAATACTCATTGTATTAGCATGTGCTGTTAGAACATGACCCACTTAATAATTACTAAATTATAATGCAATTTTTACTTAAAATATTTTCAGAGCTTTCTGGAACTCTGAATAATCTTGCCTCATATATAAATCCTGCAGGAGTTAACTCCACAAAGCTGGGGCTATGCATTCATTAGGACATGGACATTATAGAGCTTTGTGGGAGCGGGTTGAAAATGTACCCTCATTGAATCTGTAGTATGAGGAGGGTTGTGTGTCAGTTAGTTCCAATATACCTAGCTCTTGCTGGCGCCAACTGGGGGCTGGGCACTCTTGGTTAACATACCCAAGGAGCAGGTATTTAGGCTCCAGTCTCAGTGGACCGGGGGGGGGGGGAGGGGGAGAATATAGAAGGGGGAGGTTCAACCTCTACACTAATGTTCTGGGGGGAGAAAAAAGGTAAAAAAGGGAGGGTCAGGGGTGGTTCTACTAAATGTTGCACTATTGCTGTTGGTTAACGGTTCTGTTGCATATGGAGAAAGTGTAACTCATTCACATTGAGGTATGAATAGTGTTGTAATCTGAAGCTTGAGCATTGATGCTATTGTAATTTCTATGCCTTTGACTCAATAAAGATATTTAAAAATAAATAAATAAAGCATGGTCTTGCATATATTTCACCAGACTTGTGTCTGCAAACATATGATCACCCCTATTAAAGGTCTCAAAAAGTTAAAATCGTGACTTTAAATTTAATACACAAAAGCAAATTAGATGAAGACAGTAAACCATAGATATAGTTCCTGGGAATTTAAATTTAGTAGAAAGCAAGTACAAAGAATAAATAATTCCTTCCCTGTAAGAACAGCTGTTACACAGATGTGCTGCAGCATTTCAAAAGTTCTTTATTTCTGAAAAACCTGTTCAGTGTTGGATCAATGCTACTTTCTTGTACTTTATCAAAACCTGCCAGATATTTGAATGATTCATTTATATTTGTCCTGTCATAACAGTATTTTTGTGCTTTATTGTATTCTGTCCACCCAATATTCAAAGTGATTTCAACAGCCAGGAGAGACTCCTAGCCATTTAAATCATTTGTCCAAGACTAAGTGGCAATATTTCAGCAGCACTTAACCAGACATGGGCTGAATGTTGCCTCAACAGCTATCTTCTAACCGGCGGGCAAGGAGGCAGAGTTTGGTGGAGCAGCCACCTATCCAGTCAGCAGTATTATTCAGCCTGCATAAAGTTAGGACAGAAAAAAAGGTTGTCCTAACATTATGCAGGTGAGGTAACCAGGCACCAGTCTAAATATCAGCCAGTGCCTAGTTACCTTCTGGGTGGTGGCTCTGGCTGCCTTCCATCTTGATGCCCTTTCCCACCCCCGGAATGGAAAACATCCCCTCCAGCCTGATCCCCCTCCCACCCACCCCCCCAAAGATAGAACAAGGTAGGACCTCCCCCCCCCCCCCCCCCCCCCCCCCTAAAACACACACAAGTAGTATATCTCACCAGCTTTTGTCAAAGCTAATTTGTATATTTTGACAGGTGGCCACTTCTGGTCCAAACAGTCAATCGTGAGGATACACCCAAGCCCTGCTCACACCCTACCCTTGCCCCACCCATTTCATGATGCCATCACCCAACCCCACCTGCCCATGCCCCACCTCCTTGATGACATAACTAGTTGTGATAAGAACATAAGTACTGCCACACTGGGACATCAAGCCTAGCATCCTGTTTCAAACTGTGGCCAATCCAGGTCACAAATACCTGGCAAGATCCCCAAAAAGCTCAATACATTTTATGCTGCTTATCCCAGAAATAAGCAGTGGATTTTCCCCAAATCATTTTAATAATGGTCTATGGACTTTTCCTTTAGGGAGCTGTCCAGACCCTTTTTAAACTCCGCTAAGCTAACCATCTTTACCACATTCTCTGGCAACGAAGTCCAGAGTTTAATTACACGTTGAGTGAAGAAAACTTTCTCTGATTTTGTATTAAATTTACTACTTTGTAGCTTCATCGCATGCCCCCTAGTCCTAGTATTTTTGGAAAGAGTAAACAAACGATTCACGTCTACCCATTCCACTCCACTTATTATTTTATAGACCTCTATCATATCTCCCCTCAGCCGTCTTTTCTCCAAGCTGAAGAGCCCTAGACGCTTCAGCCTTTCCTCATAGGGAAGTCATCCCATCCCCTTTATCATTTTTGTTGCCCTTCTCTATACCTTTTCTAATTTCACTATATCTTTTTTTTAGATGCGGCGACTAGAATTGAACACAATATTCGAGGTGCGGTCGCACCATGGACCGATACAAAG
Source organism: Microcaecilia unicolor (assembly GCF_901765095.1). Classification (NCBI taxonomy): domain Eukaryota; kingdom Metazoa; phylum Chordata; class Amphibia; order Gymnophiona; family Siphonopidae; genus Microcaecilia; species Microcaecilia unicolor. The sequence continues at coordinate 185,167,369 of NC_044035.1, forward strand.
GCATTATAACATCCTCACTTGTGTTTTCCATTCCTTTCCTAATAATACCTAACATTAAATTTGCTTTCTTAGCCGCCACAGCACACAGCATAGAATTTCAACGTATCATCAACAACGACACCCAGATCCCTTTCTTGGTTCGTAACTCCTAACGTGGAACCTTGCATGACGTAGCTATAATTCGGGTTCTTTTTTCCCACATGCATCACCTTGCACTTGCTCACATTAAACATCATCTGCCATTTAGTCGCCCAGTCTCCCAGTCTCGTAAGGTCCTCTTGTAATTTTTCACAATCCTCTCGCGATTTAACAACTTTGAATAACTTTGTGTCATCAGGAAATTTAATTACCTCACTAGTTACTCCCATCTCTAGATCATTTATAAATATATTAAAAAGCAGCGGTCCTAACAGTGGTCCCCCTGAGGAACCCCACTATCTACACTTCTCCATTGAGAATACTGCCCTTTTAACCCTACTCTCTGTTTTCTATCCTTTAACCAGTTTTTAATCCACAATAGGACACTACCTCCGACTCCCATCCTATGACTCCAATTTCTTCTGGAGTCTCTCAAGAGGTACTTTGTCAAATGCCTTTTGAAAATCCAGATACACAATTGGGCTCATTTTTGAAAGAGAAGGGCGTCCATCTTTTGACACAAATCGGGAGATGGGCGTCCTTCTCCCAGGGTCTCCCATATCGGCATAATCAAAAACCGATTTTGGGTGCCCTCAAATGCTTTCTGTCACGGGGACAGCCAAAGTTCCCGGGGGGCATGTCGGAAGCATAGCGAAGGCAGGACTGGGGCATGCTTAACACATGGGCATCCTCAGCCGATAATGGAAAAAAGAAGGGCGTCCCTGACGAGCACTTGACCGACTTTACTTGGTCCATTTTTTCTTGCGACTAAGCCTCAAAAAGATGCCTGAACTGACCAGATGACTACCGGAGGGAATCCGGAATGACCTCCCCTTACTCCCCCAGTGGTCACTAACCCCCTCCCACCCTCAAAAAAGAACTTTAAAAATATTTTGTGCCAGCCTCAAATGTCATACTCAGGTCCATTGCAGCAGTATGCAGGTCCCTGGAGCAGTTTTAGTGGGTGCAGTGCACTTCAGGCAGGCGGACCCAGGCCCATACCCCCTACCTGTTACACTTGTGGTGGTAAATGTGAGCCCTTCAAAACCCACCAGAAACCCACTGTACCCCCTTCACCCCTTAGGGCTATGGTAGTGTTGTACAGTTGTGGGTAGTGGGTTTTGAAGGCTCAGCACCCAAGGTAAGGGAGCCATGCACCTGGGAGCAATTTGTGAAGTCCACTGCAGTGCCCCCTATGGTGCCCGGTTAGTGTCCTGGCATGTGAGGGGGACCAGTGCACTACGAATGCTGGCTCCTCCCATGACCAAAGGGCTTGGATTTGGTCATTTCTGAGATGGGCGTCCTCGGTTTCCATTATCACCGAAAATCGGGGACGACCATCTCTAAGGATGACCATCTCTAAGGTCGACCTAAATGTTGAGATTTGGGCGTCCCCGACCGTATTATCGAAATGAAAGTTGGACACCCATCTTATTTCGATAAAACGGGTTTCCCTGCCCCTTCGCCGGGATGTCCTGCGAGGACATCCTCAGGAAAACTTGGGCGCCCCGTTCGATTATGCCCCTCAATATCAACTGACTTACCTTTATCCATATGTTTGTTCCTTCAAAGAAATGTAATAAATTGGTGAGGCAAGATTTCCCTTCACTAAATCCATGCTGGCTTTGTCTCATTAATCCATGCTTTTGAATATGCTCTGTAATTTTGTTCTTTATAATAGTCTCTACCATTTTGCCTTGCACCGACGTCAGGCTCACCGGTCTATAATTTCCTGAATTACCTCTGGAACCTTTTTTAAATAGTGGCATTACATGGGCTACACACAAAGGTGACCTCTGGTAGCACCTGGGGGAGGGTTAGGATGGGGGTCTTTATCAGAGAAAGCTTTGTCAGTGGGGCTGCCCTCATTTAGGGGGTTTGACAGGAGCTTGGTGAGTCCTTATGGATGCTGCCAGGAGGGAATGATCATTACTAATGCTGCCAGGGTGTTCAGAGGAGATGATAGTTGCTAATGCTGTAGGAGGTGTTGTGGGGGGGGGGGGGGGTCTGTCAGCCTGTGCACCTGCCCCTTTAAGCTGGCACGTATGCATGGCTTGGGTCAAGTATAAAGGCCAATGTGAAGATTTTAAAGTCTGCACATATTTTCCTGCAGACTTTTATGGTTTGTGTCCCGCAATTGACAAGACAGATTTAGATAGGCTGAAGTGGGCTTCTACGGCAACTTCAGTAGTTGGAAACTAAGGACAAGGCTGGGCAAACTTCAAAGGTCTATGTCCCAGAAATGCCAAATAGAGTCAATGATCAAGTATTTTATATCACATTCATTGCTGGTTTACTCATGACTTGATAATGAGTGTGACTGTTGGGCAGACTGGTTGGATGATTCAGGTTTTTATCTGCCGTCATTTTACGGAGAATGTTTATGTTTATTATTGAACTTGCTATACTGCCATTTCTAAGCATAGATTATAGTGGTTTACAAAGTAGAAACAAATAAAACACAAGTAGAAGGGAATGCCATTTTGAAACAGGAGAGGAGCCATTCACTCAAGAACAACAGTCACAAAATAAAAACAAAAACAAAAAAGAGTTATGTCCAAAATATGCCCTATCTGTGCCTACACTACACTCCTTTGAAATGTGTTTGTAGTGTGACTCTCCACATGTAAACTGCAGCTTTCTAAAATTGCCAACTACATGTGTAGCTGATGTACATGTGTAATAGCTGCTTCTTAAAAAACTCAAATTATACTAGTACATATCTGTCTCTGTTTAGTGGGAAGTTATGCTGGACAAATAGGGACATAGTATAAAAGGTTCCAGCAGCTTCCACCATGAACTTCCAGGTGTCTCTATTTCTATAGTGACACTTCTTTCCAAGTCCTGATGTTTAAATTGCATTTCCGATGCATTGTGGGTTTGTACTCCTTCAAAAATACCACTAGGTGAATCTTTTCATAAAGGCGGCTAATAAATCCCAATAAATAAATATAAACTACAGCTACTAAAATGCATGAGGATATGAACAAATGAAAGCTGGCCAAAAGTCTCCCCCTAGAAAATAGGTCGCTTGGCAGACCTACATGAGAAATAATATTAAAATTAAAAAACACATCAATAGTGTAGCAGTGGGGACAAATGTAAACTCACCGAATAATGGGGTATTCTATATTATGCTTATTTAATGATGCATTATGTATCTGATAATGTATTTTTGGCAACGTGTGTTGCGTGCAGGTATTCCTGTAGAAAGGTGTGATCCAAACTGAAACTGAACTAATTTCAGTTTTGACTAGGAATGTGCACAGGTCAAATTTTTCAGTTTGATTTTGGTTGGTTTATGCTTTTCCTCCCTAAGTTTTGGTTCATTTCACACATTCATTTTAATACAAATCTTTCTAATGTACTCTAATAGACCTAACGTGCATTCCCCCCCATATTTAGTACTATTTAACCAGCCAGGAATGACTCTTGTCCGGTTAAATTGTGCTTAACTGGCTATCCACAAATATTCAGTGGAAGATACTTATAACCAGCTGAATATTCACGATCAGCGCTTAGCAGATAACCGGTTATAGCATGCAATATAACCGGCTATCCACTAATATTCAGCGCATCATTGGCTAAGTTTGGCAGCCAAATTGGGCCGCTGAAATAGCAGGGCTATCTTTGGCTAATTTAAACTTAACCAGCCAAAGCTGAACATTGGCTTGGCCAGTTAACATGGTTGGACAGAATTTACATTTCTGACATTGTTTATGTCCTTGAGCCGTGGCTGTCCTAGTGTTCGATGTCTTCTCTTGTAAAATTTCTTTAAGATTTTGGTTTCGTGTGTAAGCAATTTTTAATTTGTGATCTTGAAAGGTAGAATGTGTTTGCATGATCTTCCAGTGCTTGTCAGAAATGTAAATTCTGTCCAACTATGTTGACGGCAAAACTCTTTATCAACCCGATAGATGCAAAAAAATACCATCTCATATTTGATATGAATTGTGACACTATACATGTAGTATATATTATGATATGCACCTGTCCAAAATTATATGTAGGGAAAACTACACGGCCATTGAAGCAGAGACTTAGTGATCATAAATATAATCTGAAACATTTGCGTCTAGAGGCTCCCCTAGTTGCCCATAGCATTGAGAAGTCACATAAATTTGAAGAGTTCAAGTGTGTGGTAATTGATCACATTCATGAATCACTACGTGGCGGGGACAGAGACCGAAAATTAATTCAAAGAGAACAACGCTGGATTTACAGGTTAGGATCCTTGGCCCCAGTGGGGTTGAATAATTGGGTGGAACGGAAGGTGTTTTTGTAATAGTATTCTTTGTATAACATTGAAAGGAATATAGTATTCTTTATATAACATGGAAAGGAGGTTGGTAATTTGGGGTCAGTTTCCCTTTAAATTTTCAACATAATCTGATTGGTTAGATAAAGTTGGCGTCAATTTAAATCCTAGCCGCCATCTTAGCTCAGCTAACTGCATACAAGGTAGAAGCCACACAGAGTCAGGTATGTGTAAAGACCTATTGAGTGAGAGTCCGCGAATTTTCTATATATATCTTTTTCCCTCTGTAAAGATTTTAAAATACTGCTGTTTATTTAATTACAGGGTGTTGTAAGAAACTAAGGGTTCCGCTCCTTATGAAGCATCAAGCGAAACACGAGCTCGCTGTTGGGCGTACCCACTAGTTCAAGTGCAACAGCAGCTAAGTGTTTATTCATTTCTAAAGAATTAAATAAAGTACAAATAGTATTATATATGAAAAATTAAAGAAAAAAGAATGCAAAGGGTGAGGTTTTTGACTCTTGACGATGCTCACTAGCAGCCTTACAAAAGAAAAAAAATCTATTTCACAAGTAAGTGCTAAGCAGCGCGGTCCACTATTGAAAATACAAAAAGTGGTTACTGGGTATCTGAAATCTTTTCCTCTGTTCCCTACAGAGACAAAACTACTTGTGAGTGTGGATATTGATTTGTATTAGCTATGTAACAATCCTATGTAATAATTTGTACCTCCAATGTTCTCTGGCTGTCTGTCTGTGTGAGTTTGTAACATCTCCTGACATCAGCAAGCCTACAGCATTCCCTTCCCTCTCACTGTCCCACCTTCGCGTAAACACATAATGATGTCACAGGAGGGCAGAACAGAGAGAAGGAAGGGAACACTGGAGGCGTGCTGACGTCAGGATGTTATGAACGGAACGGAAACCAGCCAGCCAGAGAACGTTCAGGTACAAATCGCTGGATATGGAGGGGAGGAGAGAATCGCGGGACAATGAGGGGAGGGGAGGGAAGGGCAGGGCAGAGGACAATCGATGGACATGGATGGGATGGGAGGAGAGGAGAGGAGAGAATCGCGGGAAACGGATGGGAGGGCAGGGAAGAGGAGTATCCGTGGACATGGAGGGCATGGGATGGGAGGGTAGGGAAGAATCACTGGCCACAGAGGGGAGGGCAGGGGGGGAGAGAAAAAATGCTTACAGTGTTGACAAAATGGGCTTGGTTCCACTAGTTTTTAATAAATAGAAATAAAATGTAGATTACGAGACTTGCAGCTCTGAATCATGCGTACCATATAGATGAACAATATATCAAAGCTAGCAGTTCTGGAACTTGAATATATTTGATATAGTATTTATGACATGATCCATAATAGATAAGAATGTGAAGGGCAGTTCTATAAAGTGCGCATATTTTACTGGAATCTCAGCTAAATGGCAGCAACAAAACATATGCATGTATTATATAAAGGGTGTGTAGGCAGGGGTGCAATTTATAGAATAAGCACTTATAGAGCAGAAACTTAGAGAGGAGCAGGGGTGGACTGACCATTGAGACAATAGGGTAGTGCCCGAGGACCCACAACAGTAGGGGCCCCATCCTCCCCTAGCTTCCATATATATTAATAATTTTTGATAGGTGATTAGGGGCCTATTTCTCTTAGTACCTGGAGTCTGCCCCTGGAGAGGATATTTAACTCAGAATATGAATGTCCAAGTCTTGAAGTCCATTTCTCATGTATTTTAGAACAGGATCTGCTGATCAGTGGTGTAGCCATGGAGGGCCTTGGGGGTCTGCCCCTCCCCCACTTTTCCTCAGGCCCCATCCACAACTGGAGTACCCTTTGACTGGCTGGTGGGGATGCCCAGTCCCCGCCAACTGATGAGATCCGCTGCTAGAACTGCCCCAGTGCTGCCTCAGTAGGGAATAAATTGGTTGCCTCCCTTCCTGCCGCTGACATTGGCACTCCTTATGCGTGCTCAATTCAGTTTTGGTTTTAGTTCAGTATTTTATTGCATTGTACTATTGGTATTATTTTTAGGATACATTGGTTGGTAGTAATATTTTTAGCCTTATTAGGCACAAGTGTATATTTGAATCAAAATGAAAGTTACTATAATCTGGCTCTGCAGTTGGATTTGAGGGATAGCCATTCAGATTATTGTCGTATGCAACATTTTTTCATCCCCAGAACTGATTGACTGTTCTACATTTTTAATCATCAAGTTGAAGTAATTGTAGGAAACCAACCTTTTAAGCGAAAACAGCCTACTAATAGGCAGTCTTGTAATTTTTATGTGACTATTATCAACTGAATATAATGTCCCTTTGGATATGTATGTTCCTATTCAATGTCTTTATTTTAATGCCCACTCAGTTTGTAATAAATCTATAATAATTCATGATTTAATAGAAGATTCTCAGGTTTGAGTTTTGTGGTCAAATCTTGGATTACAGACTCAAATTCACCTTATTTGGTAGATTTGTGTCCTTCAGGATATAAAGTGATTAATAATCCAAGACTGGACAAGAGAGGTGAGGGAACATTGTTATTTTTAAAAGTTTTTTTGTCAGTCACTCTTGTTAATAGTTATATCAACAAAACTTTGGAATTATTGGTTTGTGAACTGTACTATTTGGGGATCTTGCCAGGTACTTGTGACCTAGATTGGCCACTGTTGGAAACAGGATGCTGGGCTTGATGGAACTTCAGTCTGTCCCAGTATGGCAATTCTTATGTACTTATGATTCTGATGATGGTTATTGTATGGGTATATTGCTGATTTATATACCACTTGTATGCTGGGCTCAAGCCCAAAGTAACTTGTTTGAATGTCTTTCTTTTTATTTATTATTTATTTTATTTTAGTGCATTTCTATAGCACATTTTCCCACAAGCGCAGGCACAATGTGGCATACAGTAGATGAAGAAAGATTACAATAAAAGAAAGGAAGAAACATAGGATGACAGTGTTGGGATGAATTCACAGTAAAGACATAGGAAGGAAAAAATGTCCAACAAGTGCAATTGGGTTAGAGTCCCACTTCAAATTACAACGGGAGAGTCAAAAGGAGGAGTTCGATATGGAGTAGGCTTTCGTAAATAGGAATGTCTTTAGGAACTTCTTAATTGATGGTCTGATATCCCTTTTAATTGCTTCGGCAGTTCATTCCAAGTCTTAGCACTGGTATATGGGAAAGACGAAGCAAACATATGTTTATATCTGACTTTCCTGCTGCTGGGAAAGTGTAGACAGAGAAAGTTGCGTGATGACAACGAAGCATTTCTTGGGGGCAGATCAATTAGGCCGAGCATGTATTCAGGGGCCTCTCCAAATACGATCTTGTGCGTTAAAGAGCAGACTTTGAAGATAATGCGATCTTTGACTGGGAGCCAGTGCAGGTCAAAACGCAATGGTTGTGCATGAGCAAAGTGTGATTTGCCTAGTACTAATCTAGCAGCCGTGTTCTGGGCTGTCTGGAGTTTTTTCAGTAAATAATCATGACAACCAGCATATATCCCGCTACAGTAGTCCAAGTGTGAAAGGACCAACCAGTGAACGAGAGTGTGGAATAGATCTCTAGGTAGGCAATTTCTGATACGCTTCAGCTGCCACATTGCAAAAAACATTCTCTTCGTAACAACCTTCACTTGATTGTCCATAAGCAGGTGGTTGTCTAGCTCGACCCCAAGGATTTTCAGGCTATTTAAGATAGGTAACTTATGCAACTTATTTTGATAAGCCTATAGTTTTAGGGGATATCAATCTGTATTTGGATTGCTCTAGTGACCAAAATGTTTGTTAATTTCTACAGTTTTTGAATTTGATTATTTTTAAGTCAAATAGTTCCCACCCATATAAAAGACCATTCTCTTGATTTTGTGGAGTTGACTATCTGGATCCAAGTCAGGATTGTATATAGATCATGTGAGTTGGACATCGATTCCTTGGTCTGATCATTTTTTATTCTCAATTTATCTTTCTTACCTAAGATACGTAGAAAAGATGAAGCTGTTATATTTCGTCTTACAAGATTTGATCCCTTAAATTTTTGAAAAGAACTCAAGTTTTATCTGACTAATAATAGTTCCACTGTAGCTACTATTGAGTTTTGGAATTCAGGGGTTGATGAAACAGTTTCTTATTTGTCTCAATTAAAACCTGCTAAAACTTTACATGAAAATAATCCGTGGTATAATGAGTCTTTCTTCAGAAAAGAAATTGTAGAATACTTGAAAGACAATGGAGAAAGACTAGGGTTGAGTCCTGTTATATTCTGTGGCGTGATAATATTAGAAAGTATAATGCAGCAATCTCACTGGCAAAAGCCAGCTATTATGATTCTCAGGTATTGCAGGCAGGGAATTCCTCAAAAGAGTTATTTTGAATTTTTAACAAACTAATTGATGTTGACTCTGTTAAATCATTTCAAGTTATTCAGACATCTGTGGATAGTTTAGCTAACTTTTTTCAAACTAAATTGCAAAAAATTAGACAAAGTTTTCCTAAAGGGCCTGATGTGTTTTTAAGTTATAGCTTGGGAATTTTGGGAAATTCTGGGGAGGTTCTTGCTGATAGATCTTGAATTTCTTTTTCTACTATTTCTATGAATGCTGTTGCAAAATTGTTGAACAAACTTTCTAAAAAAATCTTGCAAGTTAGATAATTGTTCATGAAATTGATTCCTGTGTCCTTGATAACTTGGTTAACAGAATTAATGAGTTCTCTTTTGATGGGGTTGAAATTGGGTTGAAATTCCATGTATAAAAGGGAAAAGGATGGTGATAGGAGTGTACTACCGTCCGCCTCGCCAGGATGAGCAGGTAGACGCAGAAATGATAAAAGAAATCAGAGATGCAAACAAAATGGGCAATGTGATAATAATGGGTGACTTCAATTATCCAAATATAGACTGGGTAAATGTAACATCGGGACACGCTAGAGAAGTACAATTCCTTGATGAAATCAAGGACAGCTTTATGGAGCAGCTGGTGCAGGAGCCGACGAGAGAAGGAAAAATTCTAGACTTGGTCCTTAGTGGAGTGCATGATCTGGTGAGGGACATTATGGTATTGGGGCCACTTGAGAACAGTGATCATAATATGATCAGTTTTGATATCAACCTTGAAGTAACTATACACAGGAAGTCAAATACGTTAGCGTTTAACTTTAAAAAAGGAGACTATGATAAAATGAGAAGAACGGTTAAAAAAAACTTAGGGGGGCAACTGAGAGGGTAAAAACTGTACAACAGGCATGGACGCTGTTCAAAAATACCATCCTGGAGGCCCAGGCCAAACATATTCCGCGAATTAGAAAAGAAAGACGGAAGCCCAAAAGACAGCTGGCATGGTTGAAAAGTGAGGTGAAGGAAGCTATTAGGGCTAAAAGAAACGCCTTCAGAAAATGGAAGAAGGAACCGTCTGAAAATAACAAGAAGCAGCATAAGGAGTGTCAAAGCAAATGCAAGGCGCAGATAAAGAAGGCCAAGAGGGATTATGAAAAAAAGATAGCATTAGAGGCAAAAAAACATAGCAAAAAATGTTTTTGGATATTAAAAGCAGGAAGCCGGTAAAAGAATCAGTTGGGCCGCTGGATGACCGAGGGGTAAAAGGGGCAATCAAGGAAGATAAAGACGTAGCGGAGAGATTGAATGAATTCTTGGCTTCGGTCTTCACCGAGGAAGATTTGGGTGAGATACTGGTGTCGGAAATGGTATTTCAAGCGGATGAGTCGGAGAAACTTACTGACTTCAGGGTAAACCTGGAGGATGTAATGGGGCAGTTCAGCAAACTGAAGAGTAGCAAATCACCTGGACCGGATGGTATTCATCCTAGAGTACTGATAGAACTGAAAAATGAGCTTGCGGAGCTACTGTTAGTGATATGCAATTTATCCTTAAAATCGAGCGTGGTACCGGAAGATTGGAGGGTGTCCAATGTAACGCCGATTTTTTAAAAAGGTTCCAGGGGAGATCCGGGAAATTATAGACCGGTGAGTCTGACGTCAGTACCGGGAAAAATGGTAGAGGCTATTATCAAAAACAAAATTACAGAGCACATCCAAGGACATGGATTATTGACACCAAGTCAGCACTGCTTTTGTGGGGGGAAATCTTGCCTGACCAATTTGCTTCAATTCTTTGAAGGAGTAAACAAACATGTGGACAAAGGGGAGCCGGTTGATATTGTGTATCTGGATTTTCAAAAGGCGTTTGACAAGGTACCTCATGAAAGGCTACAGAGGAAATTGGAGGATCATGGGATAGGAGGAAATGTCCTATTGTGGATTAAAAACTGGTTGAAGGATAGGAAACAGAAAGTGGGGTTAAATGGGCAGTATTCACAATGGAGAAGGGTAGTTAGTGGGGTTCCTCAGGGGTCTGTGCTAGGACCGCTGCTTTTTAATATATTTATAAATGATTTAGAAATGGGAGTAACTAGCGAGGTAATTAAATTTGCTGATGACACAAAGTTATTCAAAGTCGTTAACTCGCAACAGGATTGTGAAAAATTACAGAAGGACCTTACGAGACTGGGAGACTGGGCGGCTAAATGGCAGATGACGTTTAATGTGAGCAAGTGCAAGGTGATGCACGTGGGAAATAAGAACCCAAATTATAGCTACGTCATGCAAGGTTCCACGTTAGGAGTTACGGACCAAGAAAGGGATCTGGGTGTCGTTGTCGATAATACACTGAAACCTTCTGCTCAGTGTGCAGCTGTGGCTAGGAAAGCGAATAGAATGTTGGGTATTATTAGGAAAGGTATGGAAAACAGGTGTGAGGATGTCATAATGCCGTTGTATCGCTCCATGGTGCGACCGCACCTTGAGTATTGTGTTCAATTCTGGTCGCCGCATCTCAAGAAAGATATAGTAGAATTGGAAAAGGTGCAGCAAAGGGCGACTAAAATGATAGCGGGGATGGGACGTCTTCTCTATGAAGAAAGACTAAGGAGGCTAGGGCTTTTCAGCTTGGAGAAGAGACGGCTAAGGGGAGACATGATAGAGGTATATAAAATAATGAGTGGAGTGGAACAGGTGGATGTGAAGCGTCTGTTCACACTTTCCAAAAATACTGGGACTAGGGGGCATGCGATGAAACTACAGTGTAGTAAATTTAAAACAAATCGGAGAAAATGTTTCTTCACCCAACGCATAATTAAACTCTGGAATTCATTGCCGGAGAACGTAGTGAAGGCGGTTAGCTTGGCAGAGTTTAAAAGGGGGTTAGACGGTTTCCTAAAGGACAAGTCCATAAACCACTACTAAATGGACTTGGGAAAAATCCACAATTTATTTATTTATTGCATTTGTATCCCACATTTTCCCACCTCTTTGCAGGCTCAATGAGGCTTACAGTACAGCATGAATAGAGGAAATATATAAGAAAATAGACATTTAGAATTACATAATGATCTTGGTTAACATGATAATGATAAAGCAGGAATAACATGTATAGAATGTTTGTACGTTTGGGAAGCTTGCCAGGTGCCCTTGGTCTGGATTGGCCGCTGTCGTGGACAGGATGCTCGGCTCGATGGACCCTTAGTCTTTTCCCAGTGTGGCATTTCTTATGTACTTATGATGGAGGGAGTTTATCCTGATTCTTTTTCTTGTATTGCTCTTACCCCTATTCTTAAGTCTGCTGGTGTTGATTATGTATGGTGGATAATTATTGACCAATTGCAGGCATTCCTTGGGTTGCTTAATTCTTGGAATTCTTAGTTTATCAACAATTTTGTGAGTTCATTTTTTCTAATGATTGTTTGCATTTTACTCAGCATGGTTTCCATCCGGCACAGTACTGAAACCTTGCTTCTCTCTTTGATATCTGAGGTGAGGAATACATTGAGTAGAGAGAGTAAAGCTGTTTTGTTACAGTTTGACATTTCTGCAGCTTTTGATGCCATCGATCATTCCCTTTTACTTTATAGGCTTTCTGAATTGGGAATGAGGGAAACAGTGTTAAAGTGGTTTTCTGAATTTCTGAGTAAAAGATCATATTTGGTTCAAAGAAATGGTGTTTTTTCAAATTCTTGGCTGCCTGGATGTGGTGTTCTTCAGGGGGTCCCCACTATCCCCTTTATTATTTAATGTTTATATGAGATCACATGGAGCCTGGATTTCCTTTTTAGGTTTAAAAATATTGGCCTACGCAGATGACATATTTCTACTATGTCCTGTTTTGAACATTTTTTAGCATACTTTATTAATGATAGAAGAAAATATTTTGGTTGATTAACTCTTGGGCTGGTGCACTTCTTTTAAAGTTAAATAATCAGAAGACCAATATTGTTTGGTTTGTTGATTATGATTCTTTTCCTCAAAAATCTTAAAAATTGACTACTGGAAAAGTATTACAAATTGTTAACCAGTTAGGTGTTACATTAGATTTGAAATTATCTGGACCAACTTCAAGATATTATCGGAGGATCTAATCTCCCAAACGCTCAAAAGATTCGTCAAATCTCATTGCAAATTAGACTTATGCCCAAACAACCTTATGACATCTGCTCCTCAACAATTTATAACAGACCTCACGAATCACGTGAACTATATGTTACAAATTGGACTATTCCCAAAGGAGAAAGGAAACATTCTACTCACCCCCATACCCAAAGACGCAAAGAAGAGTGCAAGTGAACTAACCAACTACAGGCCAGTAGCATCTATTCCCTTAATAATCAAACTAACAGAAGGGATGGTAACCAAACAACTCACAAACTACTTAAACAAATTTTCAATACTGCACGACTCCCACTTAGGATTCCGGTCTAACCACAGCATGGAAACAGTACTAGTAACTTTCATGAATAAATTTAAACAAATGATTGCAAATGGCAAGAACATGCTACTCTTACAATTTGATATGTCTAGCGCCTTCGATATGGTTGATCATGGGATACTACTACATATCCTCGAGTACTTCGGAATTGGAGGCAACGTTCTCAATTGCTTCAAGGGGTTCCTAACCACACGATCATACCAAGTGACATCTAATTCGACTACATCAGCTACATGGATACCTGAATGCGGAGTTCCACAGGGATCCCCCCTCTCACTGACCTTATTCAACAATGATGATACCCTTGGCTAAACTACTATCAAACCAAAGCCTCAACCCATACATATACGCAGACGACGTAACGATCTACATCCCATTTAAACAAGATCTAAAGGAAATTTCAAATGACATCAACCAAAGCCTACATATCATGCATACATGGGCGGATGCATTTCAGCTGAAACTCAATGCAGAACAAACCCAAAGCCTAATACTCACCTTGAAACATAACACGAACAAATTCACCACCATTAACACACCAAAACTGAATCTTCCAATTTCGGACACCCTAAAAATTCTTGGAGTCACTATTGATCGACACCTAACACTTGAGAATCATGCGAAAAACATAACCAAGAAGATGTTCCACTCAATGTGGAAATTAAAAAGAGTAAGACCTTTCTTCCCAAGGAACGTTTTCCGCAACCTGGTACAATCAATGGTACTCAGTCATCTAGACTACTGCAACACACTCTACGCTGGTTGCAAAGAGCAAATAATCAAGAAACTTCAGACAGCTCAAAACACTGCAGCTAGACCAATATTCAGTAAAACAAAATTTGAAAGTGCTAAACCCCTACGAGAAAAGCTACACTGGCTCCCAAAGAACGCATCACGTTCATAATATGCACCCTAGTTCACAAAATCATTCACGGAGACGCCCCAGCCTACATGTCAGACCTGATAGACTTACCATCCAGGAATGCTAAAAAATCATCCCGCACATTCCTTAATCTTTACTTCCCCAACTGTAAAGGTCTAAAATACAAACTAACGCATGCGTCAACCTTTTCCTACCTGAGCACACAATTCTGGAACGCGCTGCCGCGCAACTTAAAAATGATCTATCAACTCACTAACTTCCGCTAACTACTGAAGACCCATCTCTTTAACAAGGCAAACCACAAAGATCAACAAATGTGAACGACCACACATATATCCAGAACTGTCTTATATTATTTGCTTGTTAAACTACTATCATGTTTCATCATTATCATGTTACCCAAGATCCTTCTGTAATACTAAATGTATATTTTCTTATGTATTTCCACCATTCATGATGTATTGTAAGCCACATTGAGCCTGCAAAGAGGTGGGAAAATGTAGGATACAAATGCAATAAATAAATAAACAAATAAATGCTCATGTGGAGGGGCATAATCAAATGGGGGTGCCCATCTATAAGGGCAGCCATCTCTAATGACGGCTCTGTTAAGAGGCGTAGCCAACTGTATTATCGAAACAAGATGGCCAGCCATCTTTTGTTTCGATAATACGGTCGGGGCGTTAGAGATGGTCGACATTGGTTTTCACTGATAATGGAAACTAATGACGGCCATCTCAAATCCGGCCAAATCCAAGCCATTTGGTCGTAGGAGGAGCCAGCATTTGTAGTGCACTGGTCCCCCTTACATGCCAGGACACCAACCAGGCATCCTAGGGGGCACTGCAGTGGACTTCACAAATTGATCCCAGGTGCATAGCTCCCTTACCTTGGGTGCTGAGCCTCCAAACCCCCCCCCCCCCCCCAAAATCCACTACCCACAACTGTACAACACTACCATAGCCCTTAAAGGGTAACGGGGGGGGGGGCACCTAGATGTGGGTACAGTGGGTTTCGGGTGGGTTTTGGAGGGCTCCCATTTACCACCACAAGTGTAACAGGTAGGGGGAGAGATGGTCCTGGGTCTGCCTGCCTGAAGTGCACTGCAGTACCCACTAAAAATTGCTCTAGGGACCTGCATAGTGCTGTGATGGAGCTGGGTATAACATTTGAGGCTGGCATAGAGGATGGCAAAAAATATTTTTTTAATTTTTTCTTTTTGGGTGGGAGGGGGTTGGTGACCACTGGGGGAGTAAGGGGAGGTGATCCCCGATTCCTTTCGGTGGTCATCTGGTCAGTTCGGGCACCTTTTTGAGGCTTGGTTGTGAACAAAAAGGACCAAGTAAAGTCGGCCAAATGCTCGTCAGGGCCGGCCTTCTTTTTTTCCATTATCGACCGAGGCCGGCCATCACTTAACCACGCCCCCGTCCTGCCTTCGGTACACTCCTGACACGCCCTCCTTGAACTTTGGCTGGCCCTGCGATGGAAAGCAGTTGAAGCCGGCCAAAATTGGCTTTTGATTATACCGATTTGGCCAGCCTTAGGAGAAAGCCGGCCATCTCCCAATTTGTGTCGAAAGATGGCCGCCCTTCTCCTTCGAAAATAAGCAGGATAGTTATCTTAGTAAAGAAATGTAGTTTTCAGTTGCGTCAAATAAGAGCAATTCAATCTAAGTACTGAAAGGTTTCGCAGAGTGGACGAGTGGCCTAGTGGTTAGGGTGGTGGACTTTGGTCCTGGGGAACTAAGGAATTGAGTTCAATTCCCACTTCAGGCACAGGCAGCTCCTTGTGACTCTGGGCAAGTCACTTAACCCTCTATTGCCGCATTGAGCCTGCCATGAGTGGGAAAGCATGGGGTACAAATGTAACAAAAAAATATATATATATATATATATAGCAGAGGTGGTCTTGTTACCATACATTGATTATTGTAATTCACTTTATGGGGGGATAACTTTAAAGCTGTTACAGAGATTACAGTTGCTTCAGAATAAGGCAGCCAGATTGATTTTAAGAGTTAGTAGATGTGAAAGGGTGACTCCTCTTTTCAAAAAAATGCATTGGCTTACGGTTAATTTGCGCATTAAGTTTAAAATGGCATGTATGGTTTTTAAAACTTTGGCCGGTCAAAATTCTGTTTGTCTCTCAAAATATCTGAACTTATTATCTGCAAGGTGGCCGATTGGCTATCTGAATATAAATTAGTATTAAATCCAGAAAAAAACAATAAATTCATGGATAACGGGTTTTGGACCTATTCCAACTTTAACACCAATTCTGTTTGGTAAACAAATACCCACAGTGCAATCATTTAGACACTTGGGTATTATTATTGATTCTTCTTTATCTTTTAATGAACAAGTGTCTGATGTGATAAAGAAATCTTTTTTTCAACTCCGTAAAATACGATCAATAAGAAATTCTTTAGATAAATCATCCCTGCACACACTAACTTATGCCTACATTTTATCGCGTTTAGACTATTGTAATATAGTGTATGCAGGTCTTTCAAAGCTTAATCTAAAATGACTACAGATGATACAAAACACAGCAGCTCGTATCTTCTGTAGAGCGTCAAAATACGACAGGATTACTCCATTATTATACCAATTGCACTGGCTTCCAATAGAAACAAGACTAAAATTTAAAGTTTTGATATTGACACATAAAGCTTTTTTCTCACTCAGTCCTTCATATTTGTCTAATCTTATTATTCCTTATACACCAACTCGGACACTTCGGTCATTGACGGACAATAGATTTGTAATCCCTTCTCCATCTAAAGCTAGATGGGAATCAACACGATCATCTGCATTTTTTTTCCTCGCCCCGTCTCTTTGGAACTGTCTTCCTAAAGAACTTAGGCTTGAGGACTCTTGCACTCATTTTCATAAAGCTTTAAAAACATACCTTTTCCGAGAGGCAGTTGAAATAAATGTTTAGATTTTAATATTAAAAAAAAGAAATCAAAAAGGGGAAATATATATACCCGCATATGTGTATAGATATATGCTGTGAGTGTATGTGTATATATAGGTTTATTTATATTATTAATTCGTTTTTAGCTTAAAGTATTAATAATGTTAAATCATTGGTGCTGCGAATTCTGTGTGTATTTTTGGAGTGCTTTTCTATCATAAATGGATTTCAGTGTGTTGGTTTTATTTTAATGTGAATTTATATTGTAAACCATTCTGATTTACTTTTGTAATAAGCGACGGTCTAGTAAATAAATAAACGATAAACTATAAGATGTGCCTCTCGTGGAATTAATACTAATACTTTGTCATTTCCTAATTTTAGAGGAGTTAGATTCAAGAAATATTTGAGTAATTCTTTTCCAATACTTAGTGGTGAAAATTTGGAATGCTATACCATATTAGATCAGATTTATTTGGTTTTATTTGATTTTTAGAAAACAACTGAAGGCTTTATTGTTTTCAGTATAGAATCAATTTAGTTTTGTTATTTTTCTATAATTCCATCTGACTGGGATGTTTTCTTTTTCTGTATTCTGCAATGAATTCTATGGCAATATAGCAGAATATAAGTTATTTTAATTTTTGTTACATTTGTACCCCATGCTTTCCCACTCATGGCAGGCAATGGAGGGTTAAGTGACTTGCCCAGAGTCACAAGGAGCTGCCTGTGCCTGAAGTGGGAATTAAACTCAGTTCCTCAGAACCAAAGTCCACCACCCTAACCACTAGGCCATAGGCGGTCGGTGGCCCAACTGTTTGGGGAGGCTAAAGGGGGCGGGGTTAGGGGTGGGGCCATGGGTGGGGCTTAAATCCATAATTGTCTGATCACACACAGAAAAAAAAAAGTCACAATTAATACCTTTTATTAAATTTAGATATTAGCTATGTATCATATGTCAAAGAATAAAGTGGTTGCTCAAAGCATATACTAACCACAATCGCTCAACTGCAAAACACTATGCACAACTTTGTGCAAAAACACACTCTGAACCTTACTGTACCATAAATATTACACTGGGCAGAACCTAATACACCAATATACCACCCATACGGAAAATGCAGACCGTCAACAATATTGAAACAAGGGATCATAATATCACAATTCTCATGTAGAGCCACAAAACATCCTAATTCATGTTTAATGTGGGATAAAATGTCATAAATAAGTAAATCAACTTTTAATGTTGAACACCTAATTCTCAAAGTGAACATATTCCAAACACTATAATGAAAATAAAATGATCTTTTCTACCTTTGTTGTCTGGTGACTTTGTTTTTCTGATTGTGCTGGCCCAGTATCCGATTCTGCTGCTATCTGTCCTCTTAACTCCGTTTCCAGGGCTTCCTTTCCATTTATTTGTTTACTTTCTGCCTTTCTTCTTCATTTCTTGTCCTACATCCGTAAGTAAAAGCTGGGTCCTCTGCAAACTTGACTGTCCAGTGGATCCAGCTTTTGCCTATTTTCTTCATCCATGTGCAGTTTTTCTACTCTCTTCCTTTTCTGTTATCTCATCTCCTTCCTCACTCCTCCCTCCCCCTCCATGTCCAGCAACCCTCCTCTCCCCTTCCCTCCATCCAGCAACTCTCCTCTCCCCTGCCCTCTCCTCTCCCCTTCTTCCACCATGTCCAGCAACCCTCCTCTCCCCTTCCCTCCACCCAGCAACCCTCCTTCCCCTTCTTCCACCATGTCCAGCAACCCTCCTCTCCCCTTCTTCCACCATATCCAGCAACCCTCCTCTCCCCTTCCCTCCATCAACCCTCCTCTCCCCTGCCCTCTCCTCTCCCCTTCTTCCACCATGTCCAGCAACCCTCCTCTCCCCTTCCCTCCATCCAGCAACCCTCCTCTCCCCTTCTTCCACCATGTCCAGCAACCCTCCTCTCCATCCAGCAACCCTCCTCTCCCCTGCCCTCTCCTCTCCCCTTCTTCCACCATGTCCAGCAACCCTCCTCTCCCCTTCCCTCCATCCAGCAACCCTCCTCTCCCCTGCCCTCTCCTCTCCCCTTCTTCCACCATGTCCAGCAACCCTCCTCTCCCCTCCCCTTCCCTCCATCCAGCAACCCTCCTCTCCCCTTCTTCCACCATGTGCAGCAACCCTCCTCTCCTCTCCCGTCTGCCCTGTTTCCTTCCGCCCCCCCCCCGTACCTTTAAATATTATAGTTTTGCTGGAGTCGCGGGCAGCCGGCATTGAAGACATCGGCAGGCTTACGCCGGTTCCAGCAGCCTTCGCTTCCCTCGTTGCAAGTCGGATGATGGCTCCGCCCTCTTCTGACGTATTTCCTGTTTCTACGAGGGCGGAGCCATCATCCGACTTGCAACGAGGGAAGGAAGGGAAGGCTGCTGGAACCGGCGTAAGCCTGCCGATGTCTTCAATGCTGGCTGCCCGCGACTCCAGCAAAACTATAATATTTAAAGGTACGGCGGTGGCGGTGGTGGGGCGGGGCAGGGCGGGCTGGGGAGGCTTAGCCTCCCCAAGCCTCTTATACGGGGCGCCTATGCACTAGGCCACTCCTCTGTGGTATGGTATAGTACAGAGCTTGCATAAGAGCACAGCATACTGAGTGGCCCTTTTACCAAGCTGCGGGGAAAAAGGGCCCTGTGCTGGTAGCGGGGGCTGTTTTTCCGTGCACCAGGGCTCTTTTTACAACAGTGGGTAAAAAAAGCCCCCAGCACACATAGTCATGCGGTAATGGAACTCTTACGCATGGCCATGTGATGGGGAGCCCTTACCACCACCCACTGAGGTGGCAATTAGGACTCCCTTGCTAACCTGACGGTAACTGGGCAGTGCATGGTGATGCTCAATTACCGCCGGGTTAATGCTACGCAAGCTATTTCTGGGGGCTTTCTCTTATCCCGGAAATGGAGCGTGCTTGGGGCGGGACTATCACTGGCAGTCACATTGGGACAGCGGTAGTTCCGAAACAACGAGTAGTAAGCCCGCATTGGGCTTACCGCTGCTCTATAAAAGGGCCCCTGAGAAACTAAGAGGTGCACATGGGAAAAATGAAGCAGGACAGGTTACCACACCAGTGCTGTGTGGGCAGCCTAGCAGAGCCATCCCTGTACCACATATGCACCAATGAACCTGAAAAGATAGCACTAGAAGGTGAAGCCTATACATATTCCATGGTGGGAAGTACTCCCTGTTACTGCCGGGAATTCATGGTGAATTCAACAAGACAGCAGAAAATGAACCTCTGTGGAGTGATAATGACTTTAAGTTGAGCTTGTTTTGAAGGATCTCTTGCTACTCTTTGACAATGATACACTATCAGTTTCTTATCAAAAAAATCTCACCAGCTCCACTTGACTCAGTGAAACACTTTTTTATCATAAACTAAATTAACAAGGTGCTACTATAAAACCACAAGAACTCCCTGCAATGCATTAACACCTCCTCAGGCCTGGACAAATGAAGTTCTGTTGTTCTTACTTCAGTTTTTTTGCAGGCAGAGGAAAATAATGATGCCTAGAAGAGTTAATCGTTAACTCTTTTCTTTGGACATACATATTATTTTTAGAAAGAAATATTAAGATGCAATCCTTTTCCAACAACAAGAAGTGTAATGCCTCTTTTAAGATCTTTAGCTATGCAGCACTGACATTTTTCACATTCCACTGTCCACCTTCCCTTTGTAAACAGCTCAAACCAACTATTTAACAAGCAAAGAAAGCATACTCCCACTAAGAATACAAGTGTGGGAATGGCATTCTTGTATATAGCCTCTTTTTTTTGATGAACCTAAAGTAAAGACTAGATACTAGTTCACTCTCCCAGTGACTGACACATTTTTACCTGCACAAAAATGTTATAAAATGCACCTAAAAACCTGTTTGTATGAAGCTATATCATGAAAAAGAAATGAAACTTCACAAACCGGAAGCCAATACTCTTTCTAAGATCAAAATACTGTCCATGAAAAAGTGGGGAGAATATCGATAGAACATCAAGGGGAAAAAAGATAATATGAAAACATTATCACAACAGCAGTAATGGAAATTAAATGGTGAGATTTCAGCAAAGAGAACAAATAAAGCAGTCCTATATTTCTACGTGTGCCAGAGAACTGGTAACAGTCCTCTTTCTGCTGATAAAGAACAAAAGTTGAGAAGGCTCAAAAAATTCATATTTAACAGATCTATACTTGATTATACATTTACTTGGTGGATATGTGAGGAAAAAGAGGGTGCCCAGTTGTAGGGCCCTTTGTTTGAGCAATAGAAAACCTTCTCCTTCTCTGGGTTTCCTTAGTTAGATCAGGAATCATCCTGATCTGAGAACCCAGAAAAGAAGAATCTCACGTCTCCTTGAGAAGGTAATAGTTCTTTTTTTGCAACTGGTAAATAAATACGATGCAAAGAGGGAAATCAGGTATCTGTAAAACTTCCTTTAAATATTGCTTAAACATATCCTTTGCAGTAGTATATTAAACCTTTGGAAAGTTAATTATCCGGAGATTAGTAATCTGACTTAATTTTCTAGAGCCTCAGTTTTCACCATTTTAAAGTATTTTCAGTCATTAAAGTCACATTAACTTGTTGAATACTTTACCTGAACCTAATAATTTTCCACTGAAGAGTTAAGTTGTTGAGTTTGAGTCTGCAATTTTTTAATGTCAGAAACAGTACCTGAATTACTTGATTCAGAGTTGCAAGTTGGCTTGAAAGGCCCTTTCCCAGCTCAGAGACCGCAGTCCAGATCGATTTAAGTGTAAAACTCTGTATCTGTTGTAGGGTAAACTCGGGGATGCTTACAACCACTCCTGACTCAACTCGTTGCTCAGCAGAGTCGGGCTCCAGCTCTGGAACAGGTAGTACACCACCTACCATAGTTGACTCCAGATGACCTGGAGGATAATCCATTGACCACTGTACTGCTCCAGCAACCTTCCCTCGAGCCAAACAATGCCCTGCATAATACGCTGAGCCACCCTGGCAGGTTCCATGGGGTTTGCCAAAAAAGGCTGAGGCTGGGGAGATCACATGTTGAGAGTGAAGGATAACTCCATGCCAAAGTCTGATGCTGCTGCTTCTTCTGGTAGCGGCGACAATACAGCCAGCAACTCGTCCAAAGTTCCTGAAAGTTGGCCCCTTCGCTGAACAAATGCATCCATAGGACCCTGAAGGGATACCAAAGGTGAAGGCTGGGTTTACTGTTCATTAATTTTTGCTGTTAATTTGTGGTAAGTGCAAAAATGTACCTCACTATAGTAAAAAGGCCCCTTAGTGTGCACTTAATTGTCTTAATGCTTCAGGCTATTGACCCTTCTACTCCGTCCTCCAGTGCTTCAAATCTCTTTTCAACCACTATCCTGCTTATTTTCGAAGGAGAAGGGTGGCCATCTTCTGGCACAAATCGGTATAATCGAAAGCCGATTTTGGCTGGCTTCAACTGCTTTCCGTCGCAGGGCCAGCCAAAGTTCAAGGGGACTTGCCGGCAGTGTACCGAAGGTGGGACAGGGGCATGGTTAAGAGATGGCCGTCCTCGGCCAATAATGGAAAAAAGAAGGCCGGCCCGGACGAGCATTTGGCCGACTTTACTTGGTCCCTTTTTGTTCACGACCAAGCCTCGAAAAGGTGCCCGAACTGACCAGATGACCACCGGAGGGATTTGGGGACCCCCAGTGGTCACCAACCCCCTCCCACCCAAAAAGAAAAAATTAAAAAACATTTTTTTGCCAGCCTCTATGCCAGCCTCAAATGTCATACCCAGCTCCATCACAGCACTATGCAGGTCTCTGGAGCAGTTTTTAGTGGGTAAATGCAGTGCACTTCAGGCAGGCGGACCCAGGCCCATCCCCCCACCTGTTACACTTGTGGTGGTAAATGGGAGCCCTCCAAAACCCACCCGAAACCCACTGTACCCACATCTAGGTGCCCCCCGTTACCCTTTAAGGGCTATGGTAGTGGTGTACAGTTGTGGGTAGTGGGTTTTGGGGAGGGGGTTGGGGGGCTCAGCACCCAAGGTAAGGGAGCTATGCACCTGGGATCAATTTGTGAAGTCCACTGCAGTGCCTCCTAGGTTGCCTGGTTGGTGTCCTGGCATGTGAGGGGGACCTGTGCACTACAAATGCTGGCTCCTCCCATGACCAAATGCCTTTGATTTGGCCGGTTTTGAGATGGCCGCCATTAGTTTCCATTATCGGCAAAAACCAATGTCGATCATCTCTAAGGGCGGCCCAAATGTTGAGATTTGGCCTGCCCCGACCGTATTATTGAAATGAAAGATGACCGGCCATCTTGTTTCGATAATACGGTCGGGTACGCTGCTTTATGGGGCTGTCATTAGAGATGGCCGCCCTTATAGATGGGCGCCCCCGTTCGATTATGCCTCTCCACGTTATCCAAGTCTGTCAATGAGGCTGTCTCTTCCTATAATACTACCCTCTCCTCTGCTCTGGATACTCTCGCTTCTCCCATTCCCCATTCTGTAAGGCGTACCAAACCCCAGCCTTGGCTAACCTCTAGAATCCACTACCTACGTTCCTGTGTCCGCCCTGCCAAATGCCTTTGGCTGAAAATCCAGTGCCCATGCTGACTTCATACATTACAAATTCTTGCTGACCTCCTTCCAGTCTGCTCTTTTGCTTGCCAAACAGGACTACTACATCCAGTTGACAAATTCTCTTGGCTCAAACCCCCAGCATCTCTTTGCCACACTGAACTCTCTTCTCAAAGTGCCTTCACCTACAACTCCCCCTTCACTTTCTCCCCAGACTCTAGCTGAGTACTTTCATGATAAGGTTCACAAGATTAAACTTGAATTCTCAACCAAGTCAACGCCACCTGTCCATCCCTTAGTCCATTCTCTCAACCCTCCTTTAACCCCTGCCTCCTTCCTTTTCTGAAATCACTGAAGAGGAAACTGCACATTTTCTTTCCTCCTGGAAACTAACTACCTGTTCCTCTGATCCTATTCCCACCCATCTACTTAGCACTATCTCTCCTACTGTCATCTCTTTTATCTGTCATATCCTCAATCTTTCACTTTCCACTGCAACTGTTCCTGATGCCTTCAAACAGGCTGTAGTCACACCACTCCTCAAAGAACCTTTGTTGGATCCTACCTGTCCGTTCAAACTATTGCCCCATCTCCCTCCTCCCTTTCCTATCCAAGATACTTGAACGTGCTATTCACCACCATTGTATTGACTTTCTTTCATCTCAAGCTATTCTTGATCCACTTCAATTTGGCTTTTGCCCTCTTCATTCAACTGAAACAGCACTTGCTAAAGTTTCCAATGACCTGTTCCTGGCCAGTTCCAAAGGTCTCTATTCTATCCTCATCCTTCTCAATCTATCTGCTGCTTTTGACACTGTTGATCATCGCCTAGTCCTTGATACACTGTCTTTACTTGGATTTCAGGGCTCTGTTCTTTCCTAGTTTCTTATCTCTCCCATCATACTTTTAGTGTATACTCTGGTGGATCCTCCTCCACTTCTATCCCACTATCAGTTGGTGTACCTCAGGGATCTGTTCTGGGACCACTTCTTTTCTCTATCTATACTTCTTCCTTTGGTACTCTGATCTCATCCCATGGTTTTCAGTATCATCTGTACGCTGATGACTCCCAGATCTACCTCTCCACACCAGAAATCTCAGCTGAAATCCAGGCCAAAGTATCAGCATGCCTGTCTGACATTGCTGCCTGGATGTCTCAGCGCCATCTGAAACTAAACATGACCAAGACTGAGCTTCTTATCTTTCCCCCTAAACCCACCTCTCCTCCTCCCCCATTCTCTATTTCTGTGGATAACACTCTCATCCTCCCTGTCTCATCAGCTTGAAACCTTGGGGTCATCATTGACTCCTCTGCATCCTTCTCTGCACATATTCAACAGACTGCTAAAACCTGTCATTTCTTTCTCTATAATATCACCAAAATTCATCCTTTCCTTTCTGAGCACACTCTGAAAACTCTTATCGATACTCTTATCACCTCTCACTTAGACTATTGCAACTTACTTCTCACAGGTCTCACGCTAAACCATCTTTTTCCCCTTCAATGTGTTCAAAATTCTGCTACACAACTTATATTCCTCCAGTGTCACTATGCTCATATTAGCACTCTCCTCAAGTCACTTCATTGGCTCCCTATCCATTTTCACATGCAGTTCAAACTCCTCTTTTTGATTTACAAGTGCATTCACTCTGCAGCTTCTCAGTACCTCTCCAC
The DNA here is from genome assembly GCF_901765095.1 of Microcaecilia unicolor. Taxonomy (NCBI): domain Eukaryota; kingdom Metazoa; phylum Chordata; class Amphibia; order Gymnophiona; family Siphonopidae; genus Microcaecilia; species Microcaecilia unicolor. The sequence continues at coordinate 185,192,594 of NC_044035.1, forward strand.
TCAATGGCCGCGCCTCATCCTGGGAGCGCCACCTTCTGGATCATGGACCAATCTTCCCTGCCAAGTAAGTGCTAAGCAGCGCGGTCCACTATTAAAAATACAAAAAGTGGTTACCGGGTATCTGAAGTCTTTTCCTCTGTTCCCTAAAAACAATACAGAGACAAAACTACTTGTGAGTGTGGATATTGATTTATATTCATTAAGTGAGCACTAGTTTGTGTCTGAATTAGTACAACTAATACAAACAACCTGAGTGTAGAACAATAACACATCACACACTACTACAGTTTTGGAGGCTGTATATTGTAAAAAGACTGGAAGCGATGCAAAGAAAAGCTACAAAAATGGTAGGGGATTTGCATTGTAAACCATACGAGAGACTTGCTGACCTGAATATGTATACCTTGGAGGAAAGGAGGGACAGGGGTGACATGATACAGACGTTCAATTATTTGAAAGGTATTAATCTGCAAACAAACCTTTTCCAGAGACAGGAAGGCGGTAGAACTAGAGGATATGAATTGAGGTTGAAGGGGGGAAGAGACTCAGGAGTAATATCAGGAAGTATTTTTTCATGGAAAGGGTGGTGGATACATAGAATGCCCTCCTGCGCGAAGTAGTGGAGATGAAAATGGTAATGGAATTCAAACATGCGTGGCATAAACACAAAGGAATCCTGTTTAGAAGGAATGGATCCACGGAATCTTACATATAGTAGATGACGGCAGAAAATCTACTATATGTAAGATTCTGTGATATGATACAGACGTTCAAGTATTTGAAAGCTATTAATCCGCAAACGAACCTTTTCCGGAGATACGAAGGTGGTAGAACGAGAGGACATCAAATGAGATTGAAGGGGGGCAGACTCAAGAAAAATGTCAGGAAGTATTTCTTCACGGAGAGAGTGCTGGATGCTTGGAATGCCCTCCCGCAGGAGGTGGTGGAGATGAAAACGGTAACGGAATTCAAACATGCGTGGGATAAACATAAAGGAATCCTGTTCAGAAGGAATGGATCCTCAGGAGCTTAACCGAGATTGGATAGCAGAGCCAGTAGTAGGAGGCGGGGCTGGAGGTTGGGAGCCGGGGATAGTGCAGGGCAGACTTATACGTTCTGTGCCAGAGCCAGTGGTGGGAGGCGGGACTGGAGGTTGGGAGGCAGGGATAGTGCTGGGCAGACTTATACGTTCTGTGCCAGAGCCGGTGGTGGGAGGCGGGGATAGTGCTGGGCAGACTTATACGGTCTGTGCCAGAGCCGGTGGTTGGGAGGTGGGGATAGTGCTGGGCAGACTTATAAGGTCTGTGCCATAAAGAGCATAGGTACAAATCAAAGTAGGGTATACACAAAAAGTAGCACACATGAGTTGTCTTGTTGGGCAGACTGGATGGACCGTGCAGGTCTTTTTCTGCCGTCATCTACTATGTTACTATGTTACTATGTAAACATGCATGGCATAAACACAAAGGAATCCTGTTTAGAAGGAATGGATCCACGGAATCTTAGTGGAGATTGAGTGGAAACACCTGTAATTAGGAAGCAAAACCAGTGCTGGGCAGGCTTCTACGGTCTGTGCCCTGATCGTGACTGAATAGATATGGATGGGCTGGAGTGTAAATTTTAAAGTGCTTTGACGTTAGCTTCAGAACTTTAAGTACCAGAACAGTGCTGGGCAAATTTCTACGGTCTGTGCCCTGAGAATGGCAAGGACAAATCAAACTCAGGTATACATATAAAGTATTGCGTACCATATAAAATGAGTTTATCTTGTTGGACAGACTGGATGGACTGTACAGGTCTTTATCTACTGTCATTTACTGTGTTACTATGTTATTATGACTTCTTGAGACTGGCAGCCAGATGCACTAACTCCATGGAAAGAGCCCTTCCCTTACCGATCCCTTAGCAAATCGGTAAAAGAGGGGCATGCATGAAGGAAATCGCATGCAAATGAGCTGCTCGTTGTTAGCTCATTTGCATGCGATTTCCTTCTGAAGGAGGGGAAGCCAGTCAGCCAGCTGAGCATGCGCAGAGCAGCAAAGCGTTATGCTGGCTGCTCTGCACAGGCCAAAGATGGCTTCATACACGTCCTTTACTCAAAAAAAAAAAAAGGATGTCCCTGATGAGCACTTGGACGTTTTTTTCTTCAGATTTAATGTTCATTTCTTTTTTTTTATTAAACATAAAAAGAGTAAGTTACAAGCTATGTAATTACCACATTTAGGCGAAAACAACAATAATCCCCATATCCCCCCTCCCCCCCTTAACTCAGTATCAAGTTACGGATACATCTCGTTTCCTCTAATCATTGAAAAGTAAACTGTTATATATTCAACAAGTGTCCTCTTGCAGCTGGTGTCAAGGTCATCCAGAATGGTGCCCATCTGTTTTGGAATTTCAAACCTTTGGTTGATGAAATATTATCAACTCCCACTTTTTCTAATCTCATCATGGTCAGCATTTGAGTACGCCACTGAGACCAAGAATGACTTCTAGCAGAAATTCACTCCAGTAAAATAGTCTTTTTGGCAATAATTGTGGCGCAAGCTACAAACTCTCGGTATCCCCGGGGCACTGGGGAACTCTAACTTGGATGTCCAAAGAGTAACTTTGGGTCAAGATGCCAGTTCGCATACCTGTCTGAGCAGGTGCTTCCAAAATTTTTAACCCTTGGGCACAACCAGAACATATGCCCCAAAGTAGCCCCTGCATGGCCACATTTTGGGCATGCTCCATCTGGTGAGAGACCCATATGGAAGCCCTTCAAGGAGGGATGTGTAATTGTAAGGCAAATTTATATTGTAGCTCCCAATGGGAAAAGGGCCATGAGGACTCCCGCAATGCTAGTACATGTGACTTATACAGTTGTATAGACAGACTTGTTCCCAAATCCACATTCCATAACTTAGTTTGCAAAGTTAAGCTCAGGGGCAGTGTCCCGGATATGTCTATGGTAAAAGGCTAGCGGTATCTTTTGATATGCAGTAAGTGAAAAAGCTGTGGATATCTCCTCTTGTACATCCTCTGTAAGATTTTCCCATGGTAAACCATTTATATAATGTTTCAGTTGATAATAGTGAAAAATGTCCTTCACAGGCAATGAAAATTCCTGTTGCAAAGAAGAGAAGGACTTGATCCGCCCCTCTTCTTCTGTGAGAACATGAAACAAATAAATTATCCCTTTTCTCTGCCATTCTTTAAATGTTGAGTAGAGAGTTCCAGGTGGAAATGCTGGGTTGCCGCAAATAGCCAGAAAGGGGGTGGCTTTTGCTGAGAAGTGATGGTGATGACAAATTCATTGCCAAACCACCTTTGCAGATGGTAGAATTGAAGATCAGCGAAGAACCGGTGGCGCCGGCCCTCCTGTGGAATGAATTAAACAGCTAAAATGTGTATTTCCAGTTAATGTTAATTCTATGGATGTAGCTGAGAAACCTTGGGTGGATCGAAACCAGCCAGCAATATATCTCATTCCACCGGCAACAGTGATATGTCGCAAACGTAAGAGGCCCAGGCCCCCATACTCCACTGGAATTTGTAAAACTGAGAGAGGCACCCTTGGTCTTTTCCCTCGCCAAAGAAAGCACTGTAGGCTTTGATTTAGTTTCCTCTCATCCCGTTTTTTGAGATATTTAGGTAATACCTGGAAAGTGTATAACCAGCATGGAATGATTAGCATGTTATACAAAGCTATGTGGCCTATTAGTGACAATGGATAGGACCGCCATACTTGCAGTGCAGTACAAGTATCTGTTAGCAATTTTTCAACATTAATACCATACAATTGTGATAGGTCATTAGATATATACACCCCCAGATATTTAAAAGAGCTCCCTGCCCAAGTCAGTCGAAATGCGCCCCGCTAAGTAGCATGCCCCCCCCCCCCCCAAACACCGAGAGAGCCTGAGACTTTTGAATATTTAAAGTAAAGCCTGAGTAGAACCCAAATTCTGAATGATCCACAATAGTCTTGGCAGGGATCATCTGGGTTCTTCATAATCACCAATAAATCGTCTGCAAAGGCCAGAGTCTTAACTAACTCTTCACTCAACTTCACTCCCACAACCTCTTCTGCTCCTTTCAAAACCCGCAACAGAGGCTCTAAAGTTAGAATAAAGAGCATTGGAGAAAGAGGGCATCCTTGACATGTGCCCCGGGATATTGGAAAGGGGGAGGCTCTAACCCCATTGATTATCAAGGAGGTCAAAGGACTAGTATATAGCGTTTGAGTAGCCTGAAGGAACCAATCATGAAAGCCCATATATCTAACAACCTCAAATAAGTAATCCCAATTAACTTTATCAAAAGCCTTTTCGGCATCTAGGCTAACTATCAGGGATGGAGTTTCAGTTTGTTGGCATGACGCCATCACTAGTAGTAATAAGCGACGCACATTACCTACAATTTGCTGGTTCTTAACAAATCCCACCTGTTCCGGGCCAGTCAGTCGAGGCAGAAGAATCTTTGCTAGAATTTTAATGTCTATATTTAATAGGGATATAGGCTGATAGGAATCAGCTTGATCTGGCTGCTTCCCCGGTTTCATCAGCAAAGTAATCAGTGCCTCATTAGCATATAATGGAAATCTACCCTGTGAAATAACCTGATCATAATAAGCTATCAGAGGTCCCATTAGTTGTATTCTTCAGATTTTATGATGACCGTCCTTCTCTTGGACGTGTTTTTCTTACGTGCCGGAAATGACCACGCCGGAGAGAGGAATCGGGGATCGGGTCATGTGAGGACGTCCAAATCAAAACTATTTGAACGTCCCTTTCGATTATGCCCCTCCAGGTCTCTCTCAGCCAATCAGAAATGACCACGCCGGAGAGAGGAATCGGGGATGGGTCATGTGAGGACGTCCAAATCAAAACTATTTGGACGTCCCTTTCGATTATGCCCCTCCAGGTCTCTCTCAGCCAATCACAGCACGTTTAGCTGTCACTGGTGTCAGCTAAACGCACTGTGATTGGCTGAGAGAGACCTGGAGGGGCATAATCAAAAAGGACGTCCAAATAGTTTTGATTTGGACATCCTCACACGTCCCGATCCCCGATTCTCTCCGGCAGTGGTAATTTCGGTTCGGTCACCTTAGTCATAAGAAAAATGCGTCCAAGAGAAGGACGCCCATCACAAAATCTGAAGAAAAAAAAACGTCCAAGTGTTCGTCAGGGACATCCTTTTTGTTTTTGAGTGAAGGACGTCCAAGTGTTAGGCAGTTGAAAGGACGTCCCTAATGAGCACTTGGACGTTTTTTTTCTTCCGATTTTTGTGATGGGTGTCCTCCTCTGCATGGGTCCAGCTCACAGCAGCCCCAATGGTAGGTGCAGACCTCCCATTAGGTTTTCCATGGTGCATGGGGTCGGAAATGGTAGTGCATCGCATCGCATTCACATTATAATAGTAATTAGCTCATTTGCATTCCATTTTCGTTAGCTGCTACCATGACAGGAAAATGGCTCGGAGAACCCTTTTGTGCATGTCCCAGTTTACTACTTGCGTGCTACACTGGCTAGAACCAGTTTAAAAACCACGTTGCTGGCTCGTTAAGTTTAGTGCATCTGGCCCTGGAAGTTGAGTGGGCCTGGGAGAGGGAGAGGAGGGAATGAGAATGGATAAGGGGCTGAATGGGGGTGGGAGGGGGGAGAAATAATGCTGGATAAGTAGACTGTGGGATATAGAGGAGGGAACAGGGAGACAGAGGAAGGATAGACTAGTGATAAGGAATGGGAGGTCCAGGGGGAGGGAAAGAGAAAGCTATGGGTAGGTGTTGTGAAAGAGCGAGGAGTAGTTAGTAGAAGAAGGTATCTGGATAGAATCATGGTCTACAAATACTACACTGCTTTGGAATGCAGGTTTAAAACTAGGACCTGCCGAAGTGTCTCTCTCCTGGAGTGGGTAACTTGGCAGCTCTGGTTTAGTGGTTGTTGGTGGGTTTATGGTCGGAATTGGTCTCAGTGTCTATGTTAAAATAAAAATTAAAAATTTTGAGTATTTCATGTTGGTAGGTTTTTGGGTGGGAATGGTCTCTGCAGTGCCCTGGTTAACATTATAAAAAAACAGTTTTATATTTAATGTAGGTGGGTTTTTGGGTGGGAGTGAGCTCTGCAGTGCCTAGGATATTAAAAAAAAAAAGGTTTTATATTTATTGCTGGTGTGCTTCAGGGTGAGGGGGGAGGGAGATTGGGAAGGGCAGGGGAGGTGCCAGACTAAGGGCTGACACTACACTACAGGGAGAGGTGGGGTAGGATAGGGCTGATGCCTAGCTATGGGATGGATGATAAGGAATGGAAAGGCTGATGCCGCTGGGCTACGGGGATAGATGGGGGGAGGGTGTAGAAAGGGAATGGAAGGCTGTAATTATATTGCAGAATTCTGTTATGTGTGATGAGATGTTTGCCATTATTGTACACATGCCTGGTCAAGTTTAAGATATGGGATAATGTAAGTACATTTAAAAATATCACTTTTTCCATTAAGTATGTGTGTGGTTTATGTTGATGCAGGGCAGCTGTTGAGCTTTGGCAGACTACTTAAAAAGTGTGAAACATACTAACACCAGTGACTAAACCCAGAATATAAAATGGCAACAAATCCAATATGGAATTTCTATGAAAAAGTTGATGAACCAGGAAAAGCCCAGTGCAAGGAGTGTGACAAGATGTTGTCTCTGGGCAGTGACAAGACTAGATTTCAAACTGTCCATGGTCTGAAATGTCACCTGGCTAAATGCCACAAGGAAATCAACAGCACTTATCTGAAATGGGTCACTGAAAATCACATTGAAGTGGCACGCAAGAAAGCCAGAGTCGATGTTGCAGATGGACCCACGGTACCTACTGCTTTAATCCTATCCAGTCAACTCTTGCAATTAAGCAGGGCCGTTGTGTACCATTCGCTGATCAGTGAAGAAGCAAAGCATATTGACAAAGCAATTATAGACATCATCGTTGTCAACATGTTGCCATACTCCGTTGTTGAAGGTGAAGCATTTAAGCGACTGAATTTTGCTGATTCTGCAGGTGCTACAAAGTCAGAGAAGCATTACTGTATATCACTCATGCCTGCAACTTAAAATGCCATTTTTAAGCATGTAAAGAAACTGCTAGGGGAGGCAAACTGGGTGTCCTTCATAACTGATGTGTGGACAAACCCAACAAAGACCTCACTGCTCAGCTTCACGGGATACTTCTTCAATGAACCAGCCAGGCCTAAAGTGATCTTAAGCACAATGGTGCTTGAGGGGGAACATGATGGTGTGTACCTTGCTTCAGAACTGCAAGGAGCTGTAACACAATGGGGACTGCAAGGAAAGGTGCACTTTGGAATTTGTGATAATGGCACAAATATGATCCATGCACTGCGCATAAATAAGATCTGTGACATTGGCTGTGTGACCCACACACTGCAGTTAGTTATTCACAATGCATTGTTCACTCAAACATTGGTTGAGTCTTTGATCAAGAAAGCCCACAAGACTGTTTCACATTTCAAGCACAGCACGCGGGCATGCAGAAAGTTTGCTGACTGTCAAAAGTCTTCTGATGTACCAGCACACAAATGTCTACAGAAACCAGCACACAAACTTCTATAGGATGTGGAGATACACTGGAACAGCACCTACCTAATGCTACAACATTCGGTTGAACAGCGCAGAGCTGTCAATTTATTCAGTGTGGACCATGGTGGCATTAACACATTTTCTTCTGCAAAATGGGAACTCACAGAACATGTGGTAAAAGTGTTTCAGCCATTTTATGCTGCAACACTTGAAATTTCATCAGATGACGCATGCATCTCTATTGTTGCTCGACATTGCAATGTTGCAGGGCAAGATGCAGAGTTCTTCAGATGATCAAGGTCAACTTCAGATGAAGGCTATGCTATGTGATGCCATAAATTGCCGCTTAAACTATCTTAAAACATCTCCTCACACCATCACTGCCACACTTTGGATCCTCGTTTCAAAGATACATATCTTCCAGGCAGGAAGCAGTAGCTGCCAAAGTGGAAATGACAGAATTTTTGCAATCAGCAACATCCAAACTGTCCAGGGATGAAGCAACCCATAATGGGACATGAGACATCGACTACCCAGCAGTCCGAGTCTGCATCAACATCACCAAGACTGTGGAACGCACATGACAGATTCAGATATCTCAACCATTCCAGAGAGGAGCTGCTGTACAGCCCAGAAAAGGTCACCGATATTCATGGCCCTGCTGCATGATGCACAACTTTGCACTGCAACGAGGACAGACCCTGCCAGCTGAAATACATCAGCAGCAGGAGCAGCAGGCAGACCAAGAGAATGATGACCCCCTCTCCCCTTGTCCACAAACTTGAACTGAGACCACACCAGCAGGGGGTCCTCACCCGAAAAAGACTCATACAGACAAATTTCAAGTAAAGGTCAGTGCAGTATTTATTTGTGCTCACCATATCTTATTCTAATCCCCACCACCAACACCACAACCCTACTCCCAGCACACACCCCTACCTCCTCTCCCCCGGCATGCACACACTTCCAGCACACACTCCCCACCCCCTCCCCTGAACAAACACCCCCACCTCTCCCCCAGCACACACAAACCCCTAAACCCCCTCCCCATCACACAACCTCCAGCATATGCCCCTGACCCCTCCCCCAGCACACACACTACAGAACACCCCCACCCCCTTCCCCAGCACAAACACCCCCAGCACACACACACTACACCCGACCCCCAGCACACTCACCCACCCCCTCCCCCCTTAGCACATAAACCCCCTTCCTCCAGCGCACACCACCACAGCATGGTAAGTATTTGCCTCACAGCCCTACCTTCCCCTTCCCCATCCATTCCGGGTACCACCTCCCCCATCCCTCTCTCTAGTTGTTGGGGTGGTGCAGGCCTTTCAGGAGTAAACACAGTTTCTGAGTCCTGCCACTGTCCTGAGAGGCATCAGGAGATACAAGTGCTTCTGCTGCCCCATGGAAATCAGGCCATCTGGTAAGGCCTGTGGTTGAGTTGCTGCTGGGCCCAGCACAGCAGTGTGTGCTGCCCCAGAGGGACGTGGCTGCAAGGTAGACCCACTGGTCTGGGGTCCTGTGACTCCCATCTGTGCTCGCTTGGATGCCATTTGCTTGGCCAGAGCTCAGGAGGTTGCTGTAAAGCTGGCCTGGGTGGTATAGGAACTGGTGCTTCTTGCAGCTGGTGTGTAGGGTGGTACTGCTGGAATGCTAGCCTCACTGGTTCCCCTGGGAGGGTTAGGCACCTGCTGGGTAGGCAATGTGCAGGACAAGGCCTCTGAAATCATGCAGATCTCACCAGATCCCCTGAAGCTACAGCCACATATTGTGCCTATTATCCATGCTCTCCTGGCTGCATGGTAAGCAGCACCTGCAGGCAACCATCCTGGGCTTGGAGCCTCTGCTGCTAAACCCCCTCACTCAGTAGTTGTAGCTTCTGGCACAGGTTGTCAGCCAGCTGCACATTTTAGGCCAGGAGTTTGTTGGCAAGCTGCACAACCTGTGCCTGTGGCAGGACGGTCCCCTATGGGCCAACTGTGGCTCCTCTTCTGGCTCCTCAGACTCTATAGGGGCATCTGGCATATCAGGGTGGGGGGGGGGGGATCAATGAGTAATTAATCCTCCTCTTCCTCCCCTGCCTGGTGTCTTCAATGGACTTTTCTGCTGACAAAGTGCTCTCTTGTGACTCCTCTGCTGCCACAGACTCCTCCTTCTCTGCCTGAAGCACCTGAGCTGCATCCTGGCTGCTGGTTCCAGCCTCTTCCTCTGACACACAGGCAGATGCATCAAAGTCCCATTTCCTATCAGCCCCCCCCCCCCCCACACTGTCCAAGTTTGCTGGAGAGAGGGTGAAATAGAGTAGCCAGAACATTTTTATTTTTTAAACCTTACATGATTCCCCAGCCTGTGTGGAGGTGTCCTGGGTTCACAGGCCATGGATGCTCTCTTTGGGAAGCAGCTTGTACACCATGTGCTCCATAGGAGTGAGGTTCATGGGGTCTGTATCTGATGGTTGGCTCCAGCTTTCTGCTTGACAAACCACTTTAGCTGCTTCCATTTTCTGTTGATGTCCTCTATATCTCTATTTGTGTGGTGGACCGCATTAAGCTGCTGGTAAATTTTTATAAGCACAAATAGTTTGCTTCCAAGGAATGCCACTACCTTCTTCACCAGGAGCTCTATTTTGGAATTGCTGAAATTGAGCTTCCAGCTAGGGGTTTTCTTTTTGGATGCCATTGCAAGTGTGGGATGTGCAAGTTTGAAAATCCTAAGATGCATGTTTTTATAGGGCACTTTAGACGTATCAGTTGCGGGTACTTAGACATTTGGGGGATAAACCTTTTTCCTTGTGACTCTCGGCAAGACACTTGCCCCTGGTACAAAATAAGTACCTGAATATATGTAAACTGCTTTGAATGTAGTTGCAAAAAACTCAGAAAGGCGGTATATCAAGTCCCATTTCCCTTTCCCTTTTTTTAAATAATGACTCAACGGTGTTGGGGAGAATGACATCTAAATAAGTGATTTAGACGCCATTTCCAACCCCCAACAGTGCCTTAACATTGTTAAGGGGGAGGTGGCTTATCATCAGCCAGGAATCCCAAACACTGGGAAACTGACTCTTGTGCTCCCCATTCTGCCCCTACAGCATCAAGCAGCTAAACACTGGGACCCATGAGCCAACTGGAGTCCCCTCATTTGCCACTGTTACTTTTTAAAAGTATTTAATTAAAAAATAAAAGTACTGGCTTAAAAAGTAGTGAAATAAAAGTACAAAATCTTATCCAAAGAAAAATACTCAAATAAAAATAATAAAGTGCAGCCGCTTAAACTACTTTTTTTATTACAAAGTAAAAAGTATTCTTATCAAATTGGACCATAGAATCTAGGTAAGTAACTTCTGTGCAAAAAGTCCATAATCAATTTCTAAAATTATGTTATGTCAATGTACTGATTTACAATGGTATTGTTTATTTTCTTTTAACAAGCCGTTTATCATTATTACATTTGATATACTGTTATGGTCAAACCAAAATGTTTTTCAATTAAATTAAAATAATTAAAACAACAGAAAACAGCAGACATAAAGATATGAGGAGCTCCATAATTGATAGTAAAGCTCAGATGCTCAAGATCAAACACTCAACACAAACATTCTCCGATTCAATCAATCACAAACATTGTAAATAAGAACATAAAATACAACTAAGTTGTCATCAGCTACTTCTTTCCTTTTCTCCCATTGCAGAGATCGGTAAAAAAAAAAAAGTAAAAAAAGACAGTCCGAGGCCAGATCAAAGCGCCAATTCTTTATCCGAAGGCCAAATTAAAAGATAGGTTTTTAAGTGTGCTCGGAAAGATTTATATGAATCCTCCAACCTAAGATTTTTAGGAAGTGAGTTCCAGAGGGCATAAGCAAGGAAGAAAAACACAGAGGAGCGGGTTGACTCACACCTTGCCTTCGAAGGTGGGGGCATGACAAGCCTATTATCAGTTAAAGAACGAAGTGTACAAGATGGTGTATAGGGAACAACCTGAGTTGCTAAATAGGAGGGAGTAGCTGTAAACAAAATTTTATATGTCATTACAAGAATTTAATCCGATATTCAGTTGGAAGCCAGTGCAGGCATGATCATGTGACCTGTGATCATATAATATGTGCTGCGGTGTTTTGGAGGGTTTGAAGATGTTTAATATTGGCTCTAGTAATACCTGCATTAATAGAGTTACAGTAATCATAGCGGAATTTACATAAGCATAACACAGAGATAAGAGTGAAACTGAATCCAGAATATTTCAAACTGCTCTGAGTCAACAAAGAAAAAACCTGATTTCAGAACGTAGGATATTTGAGATGTAAAAGATAATGCTGAGTCCAAAAGCATCCCTAGTGACAAGTGACAGGAGTTACTTGTCTATGAAAAAGTACCGGTGTCAATGAAGAAATGGAAGAGGAAGAACCTATAATCCAACAGGCCACTGTTTTATCAGGACTGAGAATCAGACAATGTTCCTTTAACCAATTGGCTACTTTATGCAAACAGTCCTGAAGGGGGCTTAGATCAAGACATATGGAAGTAGTATAGAAGACCAAAAGGAAGTTGTCAGCATATGAATAAGCACTAATGCCATAGGTCTGAATAAGCAGTGCAAGAGGACTGATGAAAAGATTGAACAGAGAGGGTTAGGGTTACCATATTTGCTCCCCCAGAAAAGAGGACACATGCCTGTCCTGCCACACCGCTGTCCTGCCTCTGCCACATACCGCCCTGCCCTTTTCACACCCCCACCCTGCCCCCCTATCATACTCCCTAAGGGTGTCCTATCCTCCCCTCCCCTTATTGTACTGCCCTGGTGGTCTAGTGACCTCTTTGGGACAGGAAAGAGCCCCCTCTTTCCTGCCCGGAGTGGCTGCAGACTGTCTTGCTGCCTCCCATACCAGCACCGATTCAAAATGGCATCCGAGAGTGACCTTGCAAGACTTCTGCTTTCCTGCCCCAAAGAAGTCACTAGACCACCAGGGCAGTACAGTAAGGGGAGGGGAGAATAGGATACCCTTAGGGGGTGTGACAGGGGGGCGGGACACTATCCAATCGGCGGAGTGGGTGTGGTGGGGGCATGGGTGGGGCAGGGGTGGGGCATGTGTCCTCTTTTTGGGGGGAGCAAATATGGTAACCCTACTCAGAACTGAGGTTTACAGGGTCCACATCCTGTGGATTCTCTACAGCCTTGCTCTTCACCTCCCTCTTCAGCTGCCTCCTGTTTTTACTGGCCAGTCCTCAAGATTAACCCCAACTATCCCACAGACCAGATCTCTGTTGTCAGCATTGTTATAGGATTATGCACAGACTGTGAACATCCAGGGGACAGATGGCTACAGAGTGCAATGATGATGTACATAAGTATTGCCATACTGTGATAGATCGAAGGTCCATCAAGCCCAGCATCCTGTTTCCAACAGTGTCCAATCCAGGTCACAAGTACCTGGCAAGATCCCAAATGTACAATACATTTTATGCTGCTTATTCTAGAAATAAGCAGTGGATTTCCCCCAAGTCCATTTTAATAAACCCTGCTAAGCTAACCACTTTTACTATATTCTCTGCCAACGAATTTCAGAGTTTAATTACACGTTGAATGAAGAAATATTTTCTCCAATTCATTTTAAATTTACTATTTTCTAGCTTCATTGCGTGCCCCCTAGTCCTAGTTGTCCCGTTGGTGGCCGTGCCACCCTTCAGACTTACCCTGTTTCTGGGAGTCAGTCTCTGTGCTGGCTCCTGCTTGTCTCTGTGTCTGTGTCTGTCTTAGGTTCTCTCTGGCTCTGTGTGCTGATTGCCCTACTGAACCTCACCTGTGTGGGCTTTGCCTCTTCCAAGATGGCTGCCGCCTCTTCGTCTCTGCCAGTATCCAAGATGGCTCCCGCTGTTACTTTCTATGGGATGCCTGCTCTGAGTGTCAAGCCTCTGTTTGGTTGCAAGGTGATTGCTGCACCTGTGGCTCTGGTGTTGATGGGCTTTATTAGTCACCTGAAGACTAGAGCCTTTGCCTTTGTATCTAACCTCTACTCACCTCATCTAATCTCATGCAAAGGTCCTGGAGTATAGAGTGCTGTACCCGGTGTCAGTGTTTGCTCTGTGTGAGTGTTCTATGTTTGTTTGACTAGCTAGCTTAGGCACCGTGTAGCTTATAGCCTGTGTATAGCTTTGCTAGTGTTCTATGTTTGTTTGACTAGCTAGCTTAGGCACCGTGTAGCTTATAGCCTGTGTATAGCTTTGCTAGTGTTCTATGTTTGTTTGACTAGCTAGCTTAGGCACCGTGTAGCTTATAGCCTGTGTATAGCTTTGCTAGTGTTTTATGTTTGTTTGACTAGATAGCTTAGGCACCGTCTGGCTTGTTGCCTGTGTCTAGCTCTTCTAGTTCTCTGTGTTTGTTTCCAAGGTATGACTAGTTAGCTAAGGCACCGTCTGGCTTGTTGCCTGTGCATAGCTCTACTAGTTCTCTATGTTTGTTTCCAAGGTTTGACTAGTTAGCTTAGGCACCGTCTGGCTTGTTGCCTGTGCATAGCTCTGCTAGTTCCCCGTGATTGTTCCCCATGCCAGCTAGCTGTCCGGTTAGCTATTTCCAAGACTATGTTTGTTCCTCGTGTCAGCTAACCGTCCTGCTAAGCTATTTCCAAGACCATGTTTGTTCCTCGTGTCAGCTAGCCGTCCTGCTAGCCCTTTCCAAGTCTGTGTTTGTTTCTAGTGTTAGACTAGCCGCCTTGCTAGCCACTATTCCAAGATTGTGTTTGTTCCTAGAGTGAGCCTAGCCGCCCTTGCTAGCCACGATTCCAAGACTGTGTTTGTTCTTAGTGTAGACTAGCCAGCTTAGGCCCCGCTGGCTTGTAGCCTGTGTCAAGCCTTGCTAGTCTTCTGCGTTTGGGTCCAGGGCATGACTTGTTAGCTGGGGCACAGCTTAGCTGTTAGCTGGTGTATAGCCTTCCAAGTCTCCTGAGTTTGCTCTGTGTATGTTCCTGTGTATGACTGGGTTGCCCGGGTACAGGGTCCCTATGAGCCTGGGTCCAGCTTACTAGTCATTGTGTTGATTCCTGCTGACTGCCAGAACCCGGATAGTTCCTGCTTGGCTGCCTTGCCTTCGCCTAGGTGCCCGGGGGCACCCCTGGATCTTCATTCCTGCTGCTCCTGTAAGTCCTACCGGCTGCCAGAACCTGAAGGCCCAACCCGAGGGGGTAGGCAGTCAAGTGTAGGTGAAGACTAGGTCCAGGGGGTTCCAGTTCTGTGTGTTCCGCTCCAGTGTGTGTTCCAGCCCAGCGGGTTTCACTCTTGTATGTTCCAGTCCAGTGGGGCCACTCCAGCGTGTCCAGGCCAGTGGGCCCCACTCCAGTGCGCACCCGGGTTCCGAGGGTTCCGGTGTACAACTCCAGTCCGGAGTTCCGGTCCAGTCTTTTCTCTTTTCTACCTGGAAGGTGATTTTGCCTTAAGGACTCACAAACCCCGCGCTCCCGGGGAAGAAGCCTGAAGGTATGCCAAGGTCCTCGAGAGCGCGGCGAGCGCGTGAGGCGCGACAGAATACAAAGGCCATGAGTTCGGCGAGATCATCAGTCCAGGTGGGCTTCATGCCCATAAGTTCATGCCCCACGGACAAACCGGGGGGAACTTCTGAAAATTTTTTTGATTCCCAAGACAGTCCAGTTTCTACTTTGGATCCCGATTTAAGCCTGGAGGAGTACCGAGAGGAACTTCTGTTGAATCCAGCCCTTACGGATACTCCTGAAGCAGCAGCGGAGAAAAGGCGTATCTACCGGAGTCTGGGCCACTATCACCCAGTTTTTGGCCACTATGACCCAGTTTCGGACATGAATTCTGCCATCACGCTCCGTGAGTACCGCCTCAGACTTCGGGAAGACCCTGCTCTGCGGAATACTCCGGAGTCGGAGATCGAGAGAAGCCGCCGGGAATGTTCTCCGCCCGGGTCTTTTCAACCACCGAGGCCGGGTAGCCGGTGGTACCCTGGTAGAGTAACTCCGGATTCTTACGATGACCTTGACAACCTAGTTTCTAGTTTTGATCCCGATATAAGCCTGGAGGAATACCGAGACGAACTTCTGTGGAATCCAGCCTTTGCGGATACTCTTGAAGCAGCAGCGGAGAAGGAGCGTATCGAATGGAGGCTGTGCGACGATGACCCAGTTTTTGACATGGATCCGGACATCACGCTCCGTGAGTACCGCCGCAGACTTCGGGAAGACCCTGCTCTGTGGGATACTCTGGAGTCTGAACTCGAAAGAGGACGCTGGGAACGTTCTCCGCCCAGGTCTTTTCCCCCTCCTCAGCCGAGTAGCTGGCTGTACCATGGTGGGGTAACTTCTCGTCGGGATCATAGTCCACAGATGCTGAGTCCAGTTCGAAGAGGGGTTCCAGTGAAGCCTCTAGCCAAGCCACTGAGGTCGGGCCGAGGGACGCGTCAGACCAAGCCCCGGACCTCAGTTCAAGTAGCGCGGCCTCCTAGGCGCTTGAGTCCAGTCCAGGGGATGCTTCATACTGAACCTCCTATTCCAGTCCAAGTAACGAGGAGGCTTAAGTCTCCGAGACCAGTTCGAGGAAGGCCTTCAATGGAGCCCCAGATTCTTATGCAAGTGGCGCTCCAGGTCGAGCCTCCAGTCCTCATGCAAGTGGCACGCCCTTTGAAGTTTCCGAGTCCAGTCCGAGGGAAGCTGTCGATGGAGCCTCAGATTCCTGTGCAAGTGGCACTTCGGGTCGAGCCTCCAGTCCTCCTTCAAATGGCATGCCCTTGGAAGTCTCCGAGTCCAGTCCGAGGGAAGCCTTCGATGGAGCCTCAGATTCCTGTGCCAGTGGCACTGCGGGTCGAGCCTCCAGTCCTCCGTCAAATGGCACGCCCTTTGAAGTCTCCGAGTCCAGTCCAAGGAAGGTTTTCGATGGAGCCTCAGGTCCCGGTACAAGTGGCGCTCCAGGTCGAGCCTCCAGTCCTTCTTCAAATGGCACGCCCTTTGAAGTCTCCGAGTCCAGTCCGAGGGAGGCCCTCGATGGAGCCTCAGATTTCTATGCAAATGGCGCTCCAGGTCGAGCCTCCAGTCTTCATTCAAGTGGCACGCCCTTGGAAGCTTCCGAGTCCAGTCCGAGGGAAGCCTTCGATGGAGCCTCAGATTCCTGTGCAAGTGGCGCTTCGGGTCAAGTCTCCGGTTCTTGTTCAAGTGACCCGTCCAGTCAAGCCACTGAGTCCAGTTCGAGGGGGGCTTCTAACCAAGCCTCCGGTGCCAGTCCACAGGGTGGTTCAGGTGGCACCACCACTTCCAGTCTTGAGGGCACCTCCAAGCAAGCTCCGAAGCCCAGTTCGAGGGGCGCTTCGGATCGAGCGACCGATCCCGGTCCTAAGGGTGGGTTCGGCCAAGCCTCAGTTAAAGTTTCGTCCCTGCCAGGAGGCAGAGGGCGCCTCGAGTTGCAAGTCCAGCCAAGATGCTGAGCCTGGATTGAGTTGCAAGTCCAGTCAAGATGCTGAGTTTGCATCGAGTCAAGATGTTGAGTCTGGACCGAGTTGCAAGTCCAGTCAAGATGCTGAGCCTGGATCGAGTTGCAAGTCCAGTCAAGATGCTGAGCCTGGATCGAGTTGCAAGTCCAGTCAAGATGCTGAGCCTGGATCGAGTTGCAAGTCCAGTCAAGATGCTGAGCCTGGATCGAGTTGCAAGTCCAGTCAAGATGCTGAGCCTGGATCGAGTTGCAAGTCCAGTCAAGATGCTGAGTTTGCATCGAGTCAAGTTGTTGAGTCTGGACCGAGTTGCAAGTCCAGTCAAGATGCTGAGTCTGGATCGAGTTGCAAGTCCAGTCAAGATGCTGAATCTGCACCGAGTGCAGAGGTCAGCCAGGAAATTGAGTCTGCTCTTGAGGACGAGATGACGTTCCAAGAGAACTATGAGAGACCTTGTTTTGATTCAGCCGGGGAGAAGACCTCCGAAGCAATAGCTGAGAGAAGGGGTGTTCAACGGCTTGGGGCCCGGAGAACCCCATTTTCTGCATTTCAGCCTGCTAGCATGCCCTGGGGAGACCAGGGCCGTCTCCTCTTGAACCCTGCTCGGCAGACGCCGCCTGAAGCTAAGGGGAGAGAGACGTCCCAGTCCGGCCAGAGAGGGGCGTCCAGCCCTGCAGCTGAATCTCTTCCAAGTTCCAGTTCTAACCAAGATGCTAAGCCTGTTCCGAGTTCTAGTTCCAGCCAGGAGGCTGAGTCCGTGTCTAGTTCCAAGTCCGACCAAGATGTTGAGGTCGTCCTAAGGTCCAGTGTCCGTCAGGAGGCTGACTTTCTGTTGAGTTCTCGTTCCAGTCAGGCTCCTGAATTCAGTTCCAGTCAAGGGGTTGAGGCCAACCCAGGTGCTAGGTTCAGATTCATTTCTGTTCAGACTTCTAGCTCCTGCCAAGATGGGAATGCCACCTTGAGCCTCAGCCCAGCTTCTGATGTCAGCTGGGGTAGTGACTCCAGTCCTGTTCCTGTCATTTCATGGATTTGCCAAGAGGGTCAGGACATTGTGGGTTCCCTCAGGGGAGGGTTACTTTTGAATTGTGTTCCTTTTGATGTATCCATGTTCCTGAGGTTGCCCCATGGTGACTCGAAGGAGCTTCCTGGTCCCAAGTTCTATTTTTGTTTGCCAGTTTTGATCTTCCTTGTGACTTCCAGCCCAGTGATCTATGTCTGGCTTTTGAGACCTATCAGGAAGTTTCATCATAGTTACCCCTGGATACCCGACCACCTCCGGGAGACCGAGAGGGGGGTCTTGAGGAAGGGATACTGTCCCGTTGGTGGCCGTGCCACCCTTCAGACTTACCCTGTTTCTGGGAGTCAGTCTCTGTGCTGGCTCCTGCTTGTCTCTGTGTCTGTGTCTGTCTTAGGTTCTCTCTGGCTCTGTGTGCTGATTGCCCTACTGAACCTCACCTGTGTGGGCTTTGCCTCTTCCAAGATGGCTGCCGCCTCTTCGTCTCTGCCAGTATCCAAGATGGCTCCCGCTGTTACTTTCTATGGGATGCCTGCTCTGAGTGTCAAGCCTCTGTTTGGTTGCAAGGTGATTGCTGCACCTGTGGCTCTGGTGTTGATGGGCTTTATTAGTCACCTGAAGACTAGAGCCTTTGCCTTTGTATCTAACCTCTACTCACCTCATCTAATCTCATGCAAAGGTCCTGGAGTATAGAGTGCTGTACCCGGTGTCAGTGTTTGCTCTGTGTGAGTGTTCTATGTTTGTTTGACTAGCTAGCTTAGGCACCGTGTAGCTTATAGCCTGTGTATAGCTTTGCTAGTGTTCTATGTTTGTTTGACTAGCTAGCTTAGGCACCGTGTAGCTTATAGCCTGTGTATAGCTTTGCTAGTGTTCTATGTTTGTTTGACTAGCTAGCTTAGGCACCGTGTAGCTTATAGCCTGTGTATAGCTTTGCTAGTGTTTTATGTTTGTTTGACTAGATAGCTTAGGCACCGTCTGGCTTGTTGCCTGTGTCTAGCTCTTCTAGTTCTCTGTGTTTGTTTCCAAGGTATGACTAGTTAGCTAAGGCACCGTCTGGCTTGTTGCCTGTGCATAGCTCTACTAGTTCTCTATGTTTGTTTCCAAGGTTTGACTAGTTAGCTTAGGCACCGTCTGGCTTGTTGCCTGTGCATAGCTCTGCTAGTTCCCCGTGATTGTTCCCCATGCCAGCTAGCTGTCCGGTTAGCTATTTCCAAGACTATGTTTGTTCCTCGTGTCAGCTAACCGTCCTGCTAAGCTATTTCCAAGACCATGTTTGTTCCTCGTGTCAGCTAGCCGTCCTGCTAGCCCTTTCCAAGTCTGTGTTTGTTTCTAGTGTTAGACTAGCCGCCTTGCTAGCCACTATTCCAAGATTGTGTTTGTTCCTAGAGTGAGCCTAGCCGCCCTTGCTAGCCACGATTCCAAGACTGTGTTTGTTCTTAGTGTAGACTAGCCAGCTTAGGCCCCGCTGGCTTGTAGCCTGTGTCAAGCCTTGCTAGTCTTCTGCGTTTGGGTCCAGGGCATGACTTGTTAGCTGGGGCACAGCTTAGCTGTTAGCTGGTGTATAGCCTTCCAAGTCTCCTGAGTTTGCTCTGTGTATGTTCCTGTGTATGACTGGGTTGCCCGGGTACAGGGTCCCTATGAGCCTGGGTCCAGCTTACTAGTCATTGTGTTGATTCCTGCTGACTGCCAGAACCCGGATAGTTCCTGCTTGGCTGCCTTGCCTTCGCCTAGGTGCCCGGGGGCACCCCTGGATCTTCATTCCTGCTGCTCCTGTAAGTCCTACCGGCTGCCAGAACCTGAAGGCCCAACCCGAGGGGGTAGGCAGTCAAGTGTAGGTGAAGACTAGGTCCAGGGGGTTCCAGTTCTGTGTGTTCCGCTCCAGTGTGTGTTCCAGCCCAGCGGGTTTCACTCTTGTATGTTCCAGTCCAGTGGGGCCACTCCAGCGTGTCCAGGCCAGTGGGCCCCACTCCAGTGCGCACCCGTCCGGTGCGTTCCAGTTCCGAGGGTTCCGGTGTACAACTCCAGTCCGGAGTTCCGGTCCAGTCTTTTCTCTTTTCTACCTGGAAGGTGATTTTGCCTTAAGGACTCACAAACCCCGCGCTCCCGGGGAAGAAGCCTGAAGGTATGCCAAGGTCCTCGAGAGCGCGGCGAGCGCGTGAGGCGCGACACTAGTATTTTGAAGGGTGTAAACAAGCGATTCATGTCTACCCATTTCACTCCACTCATTATTTTATAGACCTCTATCATAACTTCCCTCAGCCATCTTTTCTCCAAGCTGAAGAGCCCTAACCGCTTTAGCCTTTCCTCATAGGGAAGTTGTCCCATCTCCTTTATAATTTTTGTTGCCCTTCTCTGTACCTTTTCTAATTCCACTATATCTTTTTTGAGGTGCAGTGACTAGAATTGAACATAATATTCGAGGTGCAGTCGCACCATGGACCAATACAAAGGCATTATAACATCCTCATTTTTGTTTTCCATTCCTTTCCTAATAATACCTAACATTCTATTTGCTTTATTAGCAGCTGTCACACACTGAGCAGAGGGTTTCAACATATCATCAACGATAACGCCTAGATCCCTTTCCCGGTTGGTGACTCCTAATGTGGAACCTTGAATTACATAACTATAATTTGGGTTCCCCTTTCCCACATGCTTCATTTTGCACTTGCTCACATTAAACATCATCTGCCATTTAGATGCCCAGTCTCTCTTGTAATTTTTCACAATCCTCTTGCAATTTAACAACATTGAATAACTTTGTGTAATCAGCAAATTTAATTACCTCACCAGTTACTCCCATCTCTAGATCATTAATAAATATGTTAAAAAGCAGTGGTCTCAGCACAGACCCCATAGGGAACCCCACTATTTACCCTTCTCCATTCAGAATACTGACCATTTAACCCTACTCTCTGTTTTATTTATTTATTTATTTATTTATTTATTTATTGCATTTATACCCATTATCCCACCTTTTTGCAGGCTCAATGTGGCTTACAGAGTGTTGTTATGATGTTTTCTATCCTTTAACCAGTTTTTAATTCACAATAGGACACTACCTCCTATCCCATGACTGCAATTTCTTC
The DNA here is from genome assembly GCF_901765095.1 of Microcaecilia unicolor. NCBI lineage: Eukaryota > Metazoa > Chordata > Amphibia > Gymnophiona > Siphonopidae > Microcaecilia > Microcaecilia unicolor. Next base: position 185,213,697 of record NC_044035.1, read on the forward strand.
TGGAGTCTTTCAAGAGGTACTTTGTAAAATGCCTTTTGAAAATCCAGATACACAATATCAACCGACTCGCCTTTATCCACATGTTTGTTCCTTCAAAGAAATGTAATAGATTGGTGAGGCAAGATTTCCCTTCACTAAATCCATGTTGGCTTTGTCTCATTAATCCATGCTTTTGAATATGCTCTGTAATTTTGTTCTTTATAATAGTCCTTTACCATTTTAAACCGGCACCAACATCAGGCTCACCAGTCTATAACTTCCCGGATTACCTCTGGAACCTTTTTTAAATATTGGTGTTATATTGGCCACCCTCCAAACTTCCGGAACCACGCTTGATTTTAAAGATAAATTACATATTGTTAACAATAATTCTACAAGTTCATGTTTCAATTCCATCAGTACTCGAGGATGACTACCATCCGGTCCACGAGATTTGCTACTCTTTATCAAATTGACCCATTACATCCTCCAGGTTTATAGAGATTTCATTCAGTTTCTCTAACTCGTCAGCTTTGAATACCATTTCTGGCACCTGTATCTCTCCCAAATCTTCCTCAGTGAAGACTGAAGCAAAGAATTAATATAATCTCTCTGCTATGGCTTTGTCTTCCCTGATTACGCCTTGGTCAACTAGCAGTCTGGTTCTTTGGTGGCTTCTTGCTTTTAATGTACCTAAAAACATGTTTACCATGTGTTTTTGCCTCCAACGCAATATTTTTTCAAAGTCCCTCTTAGTATTCCTTATCAGCGTTTTGCATTTGACTTGACATTCTTTAGGCTTATTAGATTGTAAGCTCTTTGAGCAGGGACTGTCTTTCTTCTATGTTTGTGCAGCGCATGCGTACGCCTTGTAGCGCTATAGAAATGCTAAATAGTAGTAGTAGTAGGCTGTTTCTTATTATTTTCAGTCGGTTCCTTCTTCCATTTTCTGAAGGATTTTCTTTTAGCTCTAATAGCTTCCTTCACCTCACTTTTTAACCATGCTGGCTGTTGTTTGCTCTTCCTTCCTCATTTTCTAATACATGGAATATATTTGGCCTGGGCTTCCAGGATGGTATTTTTGAACAGCATCCAAGCCGCGTGTAAATCTTTGACCTTTGCAGCTGCTCCTCTTAAGTTTTTTTTCACCGTTCTTATTTTATCATAGTCTCCTTTTTGAAAGTTAAACACTAATTTATTGGATTTCCTGTGTGTACTTACTCTAAAGCCGATATCAAATCTGATCATATTATGATCACTGTTATCAGGCGGCCCCAGCACCATTACCTCTTGCACCAGATCATGCGCTCCACTAAGGACTAGGTCTAGAATTTTTCCTTCTCTTGTTGGATCCTCTACCAGCTGCTCCATAAAGCAGCCCTTGATTTCGTCAAGGAATTTTACCTCCCTAGCATGCCCTGATGTTACATTTACCCTGTCAATATTGGGGTAATTGAAATCACTGATAATTTCCAAAGGGATAGTAGAATGATAATCAATAAAATATCTAATTAATTCTACTCTGTACACACGAGTATTGGAAGTGTGCAATTGCTAGCATATATGAAAATGTGGAGAAAAAAAGACTTCAGAAATCCTAACGAGTGCTTTTAATGTGGAAAACCACCTTTAAATTTTCTAGCACTCTAGTTCTTCAATCACCAGTCTTCACAAAAAAAACTCCACTCTTCTTCTTCATATAATACATGCCTGAACACCTTTTCACAATACTCGATGTTGAAGGCTCTCAATCATAGTAAACAAACGGTGAATCAAATGTAACTTAACTGAAATGTTCTTCAAGCTGTCAATGCTACGTTCGCATATAATGTTCCCAAAGCCCAACAGGAGACCCTGTTTCGCCAATCCTAGGCTGTTTCAAGGGCCAGAACTTTCATAAAGACAGATATTTCTTATCTTCCAATTTCACCGCATTCAACTGCCTCCCGTCGGCGTCCTGAAAACCAGTCCTACTTCCTTCCTCTATATATACGTCATTTCTTACAACCCATTAAATCAACTTCAACAACTTTATTGACAGGGGTCTGTTTCACAAAAAAGCCTTCCATTCAATCGATATATTCAATCCCTTAGGTATGACTGTCTGCAGTGTGTATATCCATCGCTGTTCCCGCTGTCTTAACTTTTTCTTAATATCACCTCTGCGTTCCGAGACTTGTATTTGCTCTAGAACCACACATTGCAACTCATCAAAATCATGTTGTTTCAAAAGGCTATGAGAAACCAAAGGTTCATATGTCTTTTTAGCTTGTATACAATGTCTGTGTTCAATTAGTCGCGTTTTTAACATTCTAGAAGTTTGGCCAACGTAATACAAATTACAGGGGCATTTCAATAGATAGATCACATTCTTCGACTGACAATCGGTTACAAACTTTAAATGATATAGCTTGCCTGTATGTGTATCAATAAATTTATCCACGTCCTGCATAATATGGCACACCGAACAATGTCCGCATGCCTTATGTTGCCCTGTTCTAGTAGTCATATTGTTATGACGGTTCCAAGTATCAGCAACACATAATAAATCATTCAAATTGCTCTGTCTTTGATAAGAAAACAAAATTCTTAAATCACGGAACCAAGGATAAATTTGTAACATAGGCAAGTGTTTTTTAATGATCTTCATCATTCTGTTTGTGTGTATATTATATTTGGTTACAAAAGTCACAACTTCCTGTTGTTCTGCTGTATTTCTAGTAGGATCAAGCAACCATTCTCTATGATTATGGTAAGCGCGTTTTTTTGATCTAGATATCAAAGTTGCAGGGTAACCTCTGTCTTGAAACTTCTGTTGTAAATGAGACGTCTGTTGCATAAATTTTTCATTAGTGGAACAAATTTTACGATAACGTAAAAATTGTGCAAAGGGAATATTAGTTTTGCAGTGAGAAGGGTGCATACTATGAAAATGTAATGTGGTATTCCGATCAGTGGGTTTAACAAACACAGACGTTTCTAATTTCCTTTGTACCAAGTTCACCTGTACATCCAAAAATGCTATAGAATCTTCACTGTGGGTGTATTCAAATTTGATCGTCTCATGGCACCCATTCAAAAAAGTAACAAAATCTTTTAATTCCCTGGACGTGCCACTCCACAGAACAAAAATGTCGTCTATGTACCTCCACCAACTTTTCAACAGATGGTTCCATCTAGATTTGTACACCCATCGACATTCAAAATATTCCATGAATAAATTCGCTATGGTAGGTGAGCACGCTGCTCCCATTGATACACCAGTTTTTTGAATATAATATTTTTTATTGCACGTAAAGTAATTTTCTGTTAATGTAATCCTGATCAAATTCAATAAAAAGTTGGTCGGAACAAGATGTGGCTGTTCTCTTTTATTCAAATAATGTTCCAAAACCTCGATTACTTCATTTTGAGGAATCGAGGTATACAGAGAGCAAACATCCAGCGTGACCAGCAGTGTATTGTCATAAATTTCAGCTCTCCTTGTCTCCAAAAGTTGTAAAAAATGGGAACTATCTTTCACATATGAAACGATTGTAGATACAAAGGGTTGCAAAATTTTATCTATGTACTGAGCTGGGCGTTCTAACAATGAACCCCTAGCTGAAACAATAGGACGCCCTGGTGGTTTAAAAGAATTTTTATGAATTTTAGGCAAAGTATAAAATACTGGAATTTGAAAATCCCTAAAGTCCAAAAACTTGAATTCTTTCTTGGTAAGAAATCCTAGGCTCCTACCTTCCCACAACAAATCTTGAAGAATGGCTTGTATCCGATTAGAAGGATCCACCATTACTTCCTCATAAGTTGTCGTATCAGACATTTGACGATGTATCTCAGCCATATAATCGATAGTATCTTGTACCACCACCGCTCCACCTTTGTCAGCTTTACGGATGACAATGGTGGTATCTTTTTTCAAATCCTGTAAGGCAATTCGTTCTCTACTAGTTAAATTTAGTCCCCTTTTAGGTAACACAGCCTCCTCTCTCTCTAAATCTAACAAAATACATTTCTTAAAGGTAGCTAAACCCGCATCTAAAGCCCCCAAAGGGGTCCACTTAGAAGTTTCACTAACAATCGATCTGTCTATTGTCTGTTCTTGATCTGACAAAGAAAAAAACAATTTTAAATTCAACTTACGAATGAACTTTTCCAAGTCCATGCGTATTTGAAAAGCATCATGAAAACTAGTCAGGACGAATGTAAGTCCTCTACTCAAAACACTCATCTCATCCCTATTTAATACTTTGGTAGACAAATTTACCACTGCTGGCCATGCCGTTGTGATCTCGTTTGCGGCCGCTGACTCTGGCCTCTGTGTCCTCTTCCTCGAGCCCGCCAACCTTTGTTCCCTTGTCTTCCTCGTGCACTGTTGTCTTTTTCCCCAGATATTTCACCCGTGTCTTCACCACTGCTGGAACTATTAGAAAAACCTTGAAATCTAGTTTCTTTCCTATTGTTATTGTAATTTTTTTCTGCTTGATCCTTTCTCATCCATGGATAAACATAACCTTCCCCATAATCTCGTTCATCACGTTGAAATTTTTTGATCTTTTGTACTTTTAATTCTTTTTTAAATTTTTCTATTTTCAATGTGAGCTCATTATGTTCTTCCACATAAGTGTTACACGTTTCTTGAGCTTGCAATAATTCTTCGCAACGTTGTTTTTCAAGGACAATTTGCTCTTGAGATCTTTTGATTACAAGCACCATTAAATCTAACGAACACCTATTCAATATCATATTCCACTGTGAAACAAATAATTCATCTTCTTGAAACAAACGTGGTCCTCTCAGCATACGCAAACCCCTAGGGATTATTTCTTGTCGACAATAATCCACCAGCGAAGCGCTATGCAGTTCTAATTTTGTCAGTGTCTTATGTGCATTCAAAATCTCTGACCAGGTGTTAGTCCCATCTGTTGTTGTATGGTTTAGGGTTAAAACAGGTATATTCAAAATCTCCTCCTTCTGATTTTGTAGGAAGCCGAACCCTGTTTTCCAATCTTGCGCCATGATAATATTCCCTAACCCCAGTAAACACTGATAATTTCCAAAGGGATAGTAGAATGATAATCAATAAAATATCTAATTAATTCTACTCTGTTACACACGAGTATTGGAAGTGTGCAATTGCTAGCATATATGAAAATGTGGAGAAAAAAAGACTTCAGAAATCCTAACGAGTGCTTTTAATGTGGAAAACCACCTTTAAATTTTCTAGCACTCTAGTTCTTCAATCACCAGTCTTCACAAAAAAAACTCCACTCTTCTTCTTCATATAATACATGCCTGAACACCTTTTCACAATACTCGATGTTGAAGGCTCTCAATCATAGTAAACAAACGGTGAATCAAATGTAACTTAACTGAAATGTTCTTCAAGCTGTCAATGCTACGTTCGCATATAATGTTCCCAAAGCCCAACAGGAGACCCTGTTTCGCCAATCCTAGGCTGTTTCAAGGGCCAGAACTTTCATAAAGACAGATATTTCTTATCTTCCAATTTCACCGCATTCAACTGCCTCCCGTCGGCGTCCTGAAAACCAGTCCTACTTCCTTCCTCTATATATACGTCATTTCTTACAACCCATTAAATCAACTTCAGCTAGGGGTTCATTGTTAGAACGCCCAGCTCAGTACATAGATAAAATTTTGCAACCCTTTGTATCTACAATCGTTTCATATGTGAAAGATAGTTCCCATTTTTTACAACTTTTGGAGACAAGGAGAGCTGAAATTTATGACAATACACTGCTGGTCACGCTGGATGTTTGCTCTCTGTATACCTCGATTCCTCAAAATGAAGTAATCGAGGTTTTGGAACATTATTTGAATAAAAGAGAACGGCCACATCTTGTTCCGACCAACTTTATATTGAATTTGATCAGGATTACATTAACAGAAAATTACTTTACGTGCAATAAAAAATATTATATTCAAAAAACTGGTGTATCAATGGAAGCAGCGTGCTCACCTACCATAGCGAATTTATTCATGGAATATTTTGAATGTCGATGGGTGTACAAATCTAGATGGAACCATCTGTTGAAAAGTTGGTGGAGGTACATAGACGACATTTTTGTTCTGTAGAGTGGCACGTCCAGGGAATTAAAAGATTTTGTTACTTTTTTGAATGGGTGCCATGAGACGATCAAATTTGAATACACCCACAGTGAAGATTCTATAGCATTTTTGGATGTACAGATGAACTTGGTACAAAGGAAATTAGAAACGTCTGTGTTTGTTAAACCCACTGATCGGAATACCACATTACATTTTCATAGTATGCACCCTTCTCACTGCAAAACTAATATTCCCTTTGCACAATTTTTACGTTATCGTAAAATTTGTTCCACTAATGAAAAATTTATGCAACAGACGTCTCATTTACAACAGAAGTTTCAAGACAGAGGTTACCCTGCAACTTTGATATCTAGATCAAAAAAACGCGCTTACCATAATCATAGAGAATGGTTGCTTGATCCTACAGTGGGGGAAATAAGTATTTGATCCCTTGCTGATTTTGTAAGTTTGCCCACTGACAAAGACATGAGCAGCCCATAATTGAAGGGTAGGTTATTGGTAACAGTGAGAGATAGCACATCACAAATTAAATCCGGAAAATCACATTGTGGAAAGTATATGAATTTATTTGCATTCTGCAGAGGGAAATAAGTATTTAATCCCTCTGGCAAACAAGACCTAATACTTGGTGGCAAAACCCTTGTTGGCAAGCACAGCGGTCAGACGTCTTCTGTAGTTGATGATGAGGTTTGCACACATGTCAGGAGGAATTTTGGTCCACTCCTCTTTGCAGATCATCTCTAAATCATTAAGAGTTCTGGGCTGTCGCTTGGCAACTCGCAGCTTCAGCTCCCTCCATAAGTTTTCAATGGGATTAAGGTCTGGTGACTGGCTAGGCCACTCCATGACCCTAATGTGCTTCTTCCTGAGCCACTCCTTTGTTGCCTTGGCTGTATGTTTGGGTCATTGTCGTGCTGGAAGACCCAGCCACGACCCATTTTTAAGGCCCTGGCGGAGGGAAGGAGGTTGTCACTCAGAATTGTACGGTACATGGCCCCATCCATTCTCCCATTGATGCGGTGAAGTAGTCCTGTGCCCTTAGCAGAGAAACACCCCCAAAACATAACATTTCCACCTCCATGCTTGACAGTGGGGACGGTGTTCTTTGGGTCATAGGCAGCATTTCTCTTCCTCCAAACACGGCGAGTTGAGTTCATGCCAAAGAGCTCAATTTTTGTCTCATCTGACCACAGCACCTTCTCCCAATCACTCTCGGCATCATCCAGGTGTTCACTGGCAAACTTCAGACGGGCCGTCACATGTGCCTTCCGGAGCAGGGGGACCTTGCGGGCACTGCAGGATTGCAATCCGTTATGTCGTAATGTGTTACCAATGGTTTTCGTGGTGACAGTGGTCCCAGCTGCCTTGAGATCATTGACAAGTTCCCCCCTTGTAGTTGTAGGCTGATTTCTAACCTTCCTCATGATCAAGGATACCCCACGAGGTGAGATTTTGCGTGGAGCCCCAGATCTTTGTCGATTGACAGTCATTTTGTACTTCTTCCATTTTCTTACTATGGCACCAACAGTTGTCTCCTTCTCGCCCAGCGTCTTACTGATGGTTTTGTAGCCCATTCCAGCCTTGTGCAGGTGTATGATCTTGTCCCTGACATCCTTAGACAGCTCCTTGCTCTTGGCCATTTTGTAGAGGTTAGAGTCTGACTGATTCACTGAGTCTGTGGACAGGTGTCTTTCATACAGGTGACCATTGCCGACAGCTGTCTGTCATGCAGGTAACGAGTTGATTTGGAGCATCTACCTGGTCTGTAGGGGCCAGATCTCTTACTGGTTGGTGGGGGATCAAATACTTATTTCCCTCTGCAGAATGCAAATAATTCATATACTTTCCACAATGTGATTTTCCGGATTTAATTTGTGATGTGCTATCTCTCACTGTTACCAATAACCTACCCTTCAATTATGGGCTGCTCATGTCTTTGTCAGTGGGCAAACTTACAAAATCAGCAAGGGATCAAATACTTATTTCCCCCACTGTACTAGAAATACAGCAGAACAACAGGAAGTTGTGACTTTTGTAACCAAATATAATATACACACAAACAGAATGATGAAGATCATTAAAAAACACTTGCCTATGTTACAAATTTATCCTTGGTTCCATGATTTAAGAATTTTGTTTTCTTATCAAAGACAGAGCAATTTGAATGATTTATTATGTGTTGCTGATACTTGGAACCGTCATAACAATATGACTACTAGAACAGGGCAACATAAGGCATGCGGACATTGTTCGGTGTGCCATATTATGCAGGACGTGGATAAATTTATTGATACACATACAGGCAAGCTATATCATTTAAAGTTTGTAACCGATTGTCAGTCGAAGAATGTGATCTATCTATTGAAATGCCCCTGTAATTTGTATTACGTTGGCCAAACTTCTAGAATGTTAAAAACGCGACTAATTGAACACAGACATTGTATACAAGCTAAAAAGACATATGAACCTTTGGTTTCTCATAGCCTTTTGAAACAACATGATTTTGATGAGTTGCAATGTGTGGTTCTAGAGCAAATACTAGTCTCGGAACGCAGAGGTGATATTAAGAAAAAGTTAAGACAGCGGGAACAGCGATGGATATACACACTACAGACAGTCATACCTAAGGGATTGAATATATCGATTGAATGGAAGGCTTTTTTGTGAAACAGACCCCTGTCAATAAAGTTGTTGAAGTTGATTTAATGGGTTGTAAGAAATGACGTATATATAGAGGAAGGAAGTAGGACTGGTTTTCAGGACGCCGACGGGAGGCAGTTGAATGCGGTGAAATTGGAAGATAAGAAATATCTGTCTTTATGAAAGTTCTGGCCCTTGAAACAGCCTAGGATTGGCGAAACAGGGTCTCCTGTTGGGCTTTGGGAACATTATATGCGAACGTAGCATTGACAGCTTGAAGAACATTTCAGTTAAGTTACATTTGATTCACCGTTTGTTTACTATGATTGAGAGCCTTCAACATCGAGTATTGTGAAAAGGTGTTCAGGCATGTATTATATGAAGAAGAAGAGTGGAGTTTTTTTTGTGAAGACTGGTGATTGAAGAACTAGAGTGCTAGAAAATTTAAAGGTGGTTTTCCACATTAAAAGCACTCGTTAGGATTTCTGAAGTCTTTTTTTCTCCACATTTTCATATATGCTAGCAATTGCACACTTCCAATACTCGTGTGTAACAGAGTAGAATTAATTAGATATTTTATTGGTAATTGAAATCACCCATTATTATTTTGTTGCCCAGTTTGTTAGCCTCTCTAATTTCTGATAACATTTTTACATCCGTCTGTTCATCCTGGCCAGGTGGACTATAGTACACTCCTATCACTGTCTTTTCCTCTATCCTGTGACCCACAATGCTGTTTCTCTGCACTGCTTTGTCATCTCATGTCATTACTGTAGCTACATACCAGGGGCAGTCTGACCATTTGGGCAACTGGGCAGTGCCTACGGGCCCAGAAGCTCTAGGGGGCCCAGAGGCTCTTCTCAGATGCCTGCCACACAGTACAGTCCTCCCCAGTGATCTACTGACCTCTGCGGGGGCGGGGGTGGGACACTCTTTTCCCCTGCCTGGCGCCACTGTATTTTAAAAATGGCAGCCAAGATTCCTTGCGGAAGTCTCGCGAGACTGAGACCCGCGAAAAGTCTCGGCCACCATTTTGAAAACGGCGGCACCAGCAGGTGGGGGAATAGCATCAGCGCAGCAGGCAGAAATGAACATGCTCCCCCCTCCCTGCAGAGACCACTATACTATCAGGGCCCTTCAGGTAGGACCAGGGCAGCGGAAGCATTGGCTGCGATGGTAGGAGGGCAGCATTGCGGCAGTAGTGGGGGAGGTGTCAGGCAGCGGCTAGGTGGGGGGCCCACCACTCTTAGTGCCCTGGGGGCCCCCAACTCCCCAGAGGGACATTGGCTGGTCAGTGGCTACAGGGCATCTGTGAATGGGGCTTTTCCTGAGACAAGAGCTTTGGCCAGATATGTCTCTGTCAGTTTCTTGGACATCTCCTCACCACCTGAGGGGCTGGGGTGCCCCCAGGAACTGGCACTGACATATCTCAGGAAATGCCCCACTCACAGATGCCCTACAGCCATGATCTGGGAGAAGGGAGTGAAAAGGGAGACAACAACAGTCATGTGTGCTCCCCCCCCCCCCCTTCCACTGTGGAACCTAGTAGCAGCTTCGATATATCTTACACCTGTGTCAGGTGTTAGAGTGGGCAACCTAGGTTCAAAGGCTGTTGCTGGCTGTGGCAGCCCATTACACATTCCCTGTCACCTTTTTTCTAGCAACTGGATGCACGGCATAATGGTTTGGGGTGTGGTATGGCATCCTGGAGGTGGCAGGTTTGAGTTCCACTGGGCCTTTCTTGTGATGCAGGGCATATTGGATGCTTCTCAATTGGGCAGCCCTCTGGTAAAGCACGACATTAAGGTGGAGCTGCTCTGAATGTATCCACTGAGGACCCTTTGGTCACCTCTTACCCCTCCTCCTTCCCCTCATTCTACAGTCTCTGCTTCCCAGGGCTTGCCTAGGAGTGTTAGCAGTTGTCAGCTTTGCTGATTAGGGAATGTACACATATTTTAGAGTGGAGGCAGAGACTTTTGTATGGAAACAACTGTGAACATTGCATTTTTATTTATTTTTCAAATACAAACAATGTTAAATGCAACAACAAAAAAATTGGGGGGGGGGGCAGGCCCCCATGCCCCCACCTAGCTACCCCACTGGTGTGTGTGGGGGGGGGGGGGGAGAGTGATGATGCTTAAAAATTTCTCTCCTGTGCCTGAGCCACAGGAGGACCAGGAACTCTGCCTCTGGCACATTGAAATTAGGCTCCCTCCGAAGAGACACGATTGTCCACACTGACAAATGTTCATTCCTTCACGTGCAGGAGGTATATATGAACACTTTGCACATGGAAAGAACATGCTGCCATTGCCGTAGACATTTTCATGACACAGGGACCAGGGACCAGTACCGCCATTGCATGTTTTACATAATGTATTTTCAATTGGCGAAGACATTTAACTGAGGATGTCTATGATGTTTGCAGTGCGTCCTCTTTCTAAACTTTTTTTTGTATATTTTCAAACATTGGAATACATTTAATTTATTTCTTCCATTATGAACTTGCATTTTTTAAACATTTTCCGGGAAACATTTATATCTCCATTTGAATGCCATATTGAAAATGCCCCTCCATGTGTCCTAGGTAACTATTGTTATTAACTTTGTTATTTTAAATTAACATTATGTATGATTGGTCTTGTATGTGTGAGCTTTCCTGTATATTATTGTAGTTCCTTTCTTACAAAATTGTTTTATTTTTGTTTAAAGTCAAGTGGTATAGTAAATTTAATAAACTTTAAACTATAAGACTGAACATTTTCTGGATAAATTCATTTTTATATCTGTACTTATTGATATCATTGATTGAATGTAATCCACTTTATTATTTTTATTTATTTATTGGGATTTATTAAACACATTTATAAAGAGATTCATCCAAGGTGGTATAAAGCAGGTACAGTTTAACATAAAACTTACAACTTTAACAGCATAACAATAATAAAATGACCAAATGTAATTTTAAATACAGTCAATGAGGTAAATTTTGAAATTGCAAATTGAAACCTAGTAATAGGACTAACATTAAACAGTATCAAAAATATAACATTTAACAGCACTGCAAAACTATCATATAACAGAACTTTGAACTATTGGGTTAAGTGGAATATAAATACACAAATTACATTTTCTAAGATCATAGGAACTGCCATACTGGCGTCATACCATGGAGCGATACAGAGGTATTATAATTGTCTTACTTTCTGTTCCATTCCTAATAACTTGTAACATTCTTTTTTGCATTTTTGGCTGTTGCTGAATACTGAGCAGAAGATTTCAACTTATTGTCCACGATGACAGATCTTTTTCTTGGGCGTTGACTCCTAATGTGGAACTTGCACCAAGTAGCTATGATTTGGACTATTCTTCCCAGCATGCATCACTTGCAATTGTCCACATTAAATTTCATCTGCTGTTTGAATGCCCAGTCTTCCAATTTTCTAAGGTCCTCCTGCCATAGGAGCCAACTTTTCAAAATGATTGGGGGTGCTGAATTTTTTTTTTTTGGCAGAGCATTCCCCCTCCCCTTCTCCTCACCCCCTCCCTCCTCCTCCCTCTCTCCCCCCTCCATTCATATCCAGCAATTCTCCTCTCTCCCCTGCCCTCTCCTCCATTCATATCCAGCAATTCTCCTCTCTCCCCTCCCCTCCCCTCTCATCCATGTCCAGCGAATTCTCCTCTGTCCCCTGCCCTCTCCTCTGTCCCCTGCCCTCCCCTCTCTCCATCCATGTCCAACAAGTCTCATCTCTCCCCTGCCCTGTCTTCCATGTCCAGAGATTTCCCCTCTCTCCCCTCCATGTCTAATAACTTGCCCCAAACACCACCTGCCCCTTTTCAGTCCCCCTCTCCTCCGAGTTCCAGCACCCCCCTCCTCCGAGTTCCAGGCCCCCTCTCCTCTGAGCTCCAGGCCCCCTCTCCTCTCCTCCGAGTTCCAGCCCCCCCTCTCTTCCGAGTGCCAGTCCCCCCTCCTCCGAGTGCCAGTCCCAATCCCAGCCTGACCTCTTCTCCCACAACAGTCCTCCGCCCTCGCCTTCCTGCCACCCAGAATTTAAAACTCATCTTACCTCGATCCCGGCAGTGATTCAATTTGCAGATGACACAAAAACTGTTCAAAGTTGTTAAATCATCTGGTGAGAAGTTGCAGGAAGCATAGGCGCCGACTCCGTGGGTGCTGTGGGTGCTCGAGCACCCTCAATATTTTAACCCGCCGTCGGTTCCGGTTCCAATTCTCACTCCAGCCAGCTCAACCTGCCCGCCTTCTTCTTCCTCCTCCGTCCTCGCCTTCCTGCCGCCCAGGATTTAAAACTCATCTTACCTCGGGTCCCGGCAGCAGTGAAAGGCGAGCAGGTTTGTCTTTAGCCTTCCCTTCTCTTTCAGTTCTGGTCTCCGCTCTCGCGGAAACAGAAAATGAGGGCGGGACCAGAGCTGAGAGAGAAGGGAAGGCTAAAGACAAACCTGCTCGCCTTTCACTGCTGCTGGGACCCGAGGTAAGATGAGTTTTAAATCCTGGGCATCAGGAAGGCGAGGACAGAGGAGGAAGAAGAGGGCGGGCAGGTCGGGCTGGCTGGGGTTGGAACCGGAACCAACGGCGGGTTAAAATATTGGGGGTGCTCGAGCACCCACAGCACCCACGGAGTCGGCACCTATGCTTCCTGCAACTTCTCATCAGACGATTTAACAACTTTGAACAGTTTATGTGTCATCTGCAAATTGAATCACCTCACTCATCATTCCTATTATCAGATCATTTATAATATGTTAAAAAGCACTGGTCCCAGTACAGATCGCTGGGGCACTCCACTGTTCACCTTCCTCCCCTGAGAGAATTGAGCATTTAACCCTACCCTCTCTTTTCTTTTAACCAGTTCCCAATCCACAACAGAACATTGCCTTTTATCCCATGGATTTTTGATTTTCTTAGGAGTCTCTCATGACTCTGTCAAACATTTCCTGAAAATCTAAATACACTACATCAATCAGCTCTCCTTTATCCACATGTTTATTCATGCCTTTGAAGAAATAATGCAAATTAGTGAGACAGGATTTCCCTTGGCTGAATCTGTTGACTCTGTTCCCATTAAACCATGTTTGTCTATATGTTCAGTAATTGTATGTTTTATAACAGTTTTTATTATTTTTCTTGGCACTGACATCAGGCTTACCAGTCTGTAATTTTCTGGATCATCCCTGGAATATTTTTGGAAAATTAGTGTTACATTAGCCAACCTCCAATCTGGTACACACGATTTTAATGACAAGTTTAAAACATAAAAATAAAATCATAAAAATATTGGTTAAAAGGAAAGGGTTTTGTTGATTCAAAATAAAGTTAGTTTTTTAAAGTGACATCATCCCCTGAATTCTATAAAAAGTGCTAATAATTTGCATGCACAATTTAATTGAATAATGAGCCAACTAGCACTGATAATTGAGATCTTACCAAGCAATTATTGGTGCTAATTGGATTCAATTAAAATTTATGTGTGCACATATTTTGTGTGGGTCAGGGGCGTAGCCAGACAGCCAATTTTGGGTGGGCCTGAGCCCAAAATGGATGGGTGCAGAATTCAGCCCCTCCTCGCCCCCTTCTGCTCTGTTCTCTGCATTCTGCCTCTCCCTCTACCGTCAAACACAAAATATTAAATACCTTAGCTGGTGGAGATCCCAAAACTGCACAGCTGAAGATTTCCTCCTCCTCGGGCAGCCAGTGCTCTTCTAAACAGCAGCTGGCAGCACTTGACTTGAGGTGACGCAACTGCCAGGAGTTCGTATATGCTCAGTGCTTCTGCACGGGTGAAATGTGGATAGGGGCGGGTGTGCGGTGCCAGCTGCCATTTGGAAGAGCATTGGCTGCCTGAGGAGGAGGAAACCTTTAGCTGGTGGGGTTTGGGGATTTCCACAGCAAGACTGCCACAATTTTGGGTGGGCCTGAGTCCAAATTGGGTGGGCCACAACCCACCCAGGCCCACCTGTAGCTACGCCATTAGTGTGGGTCCAAAAAGGGGGTGTGTGCTCATGGGAGGGTCATAGGCAGATCAGGGGCGTTCCTTTAATTTACACATGTTGTTATAGAATAAAGGGGTTGTGTGCAAGGTTTTATTGGTGAAAATGGTAACGCCTAAATGTAGTCGCGATTCCAAAGACTAAGAGCTATTCTATAAACAGCACCTAACTTTAAATGCCATTTATAGAATAGTGCTAAGCACTATTTTTTTTTTCGGTGCTGATTTTTAGGCGCCATTAATAGAATTTAGTCCTATATCCAAATAATCCTTTTTTCAAGTTACTATGGGGGTCTTTTACTAAGCCACAGATTTAAATTGTTTTCTCTCTGAAGGTATTACATACTAGCATAGTAAATGATGGAAGATAAAGACTAGCATGGTCCATCTAGTCTTGGTGTTAGGAATCATAAATTGCTCATCTTCATAGTTCAGATGGAGTGTGGTTTATCACATTTTCATAGTGAACTTGATGTCAGAGATGCAATCAGAGATCAGAACAGAAAGATAAAGAAATAGTCCCAATTATCCTGGGTGCCAGGCTTTATTTAGTACATTTCATGGTACTTTGGGCCTCTTTTACAAAGCGGTGGTACCTGTACCGCCACTTTGACATGTCATTTCGGCGCTACTGGCTACCGCAGGATCCTGGGGGGTAGTGCCTGCCCCCAGCATGCACCATTTCTGGTGCTTAAAAAATATTTTTTATTTTTTAGCATTGGGGGCTTACCCAATGGTAATCGGGCAGCCCTGTGCACTGCCTGGTTACCATGGGTTAGTGTGGAAGCCCCTACTGCCTCCTAAATAGGTGGCAGTAAGGGCTCCCCCAGGAAATAGCCACGAGTCAAATGATTCACGCCATTTCCTTTTTTTTTAAAAGCCTTTTACTCGCTGCAGTAAAAGGGAGCCTTGCCATGATGTTATTAGAGTCAATATGATACTATATTCTATTGGCATCTATCACAGTGAAGAGCTAATAGATTGTAGGTAGAGAAGATAATTTTTGATAACATTAACTGGATCTGCCTTGGAAGAAATGTTAGTACTTTTACTAGCCATTGTAGGGCAGGGGCTGTGGCAAGCTACAAATGTACCCTGAATGACTCACTCACTGTCTTTGCAACCTTCCAAACCCCTCCTCCCAGAGCATCCATCTCCCTCAAGCCTACCCACCCCCCTGGGCCTACCTGATGAATGCCCTGGTGGTCTAGAAAAGGGCAGACAGCAGTGATCCCCAGTTACTGCAGCTTGTGTCGAATCCAGAATCAAATCGGCGGCCATAACCTCTAGTAGTAGTGGGTAGGTAGGTGCAATGGGAGGGAGGCACAGAGAGAAGAATGGGAGATTATGGCCAAACAGGGAAGGCAATAGACAGGGCATAATTTTGGTGCACTGACCTCCTTTGTGCCCTATGTGGCTGCACAAGCCGCACATACCTACTACTACTACTACTACTTAACATTTCTAGAGCGCTACTAGGATCACGCAGCGCTGTACAAATTAACAAAGAAGGACGGTCCCTGCTCAAAGGAGCTTACAATCTAAAGGACGAAATGTCAAGTTGGGGTAGTCTAGATTTCCTGAGTAGAGGTGTAGTGGTTAGGTGCCAAAGGCGACATTGAAGAGGTGGGCTTTGAGCAATGATTTGAAGATGGGTAGGGAGGGGGCCTGACGTATGGGCTCAGGGAGTTTGTTCCAAGCATGGGGTGAGGCGAGGCAGAAAGGGGGGAGCCTGGAGTTGGCGGTGGTGGAGAAGGGTACTGAAAGGAAGGATTTGTCTTGAAAGCGGAGGTTACAGGTAGGGACGTAAGGGGAGATGAGGGTAGAGAGGTAAGGAGGGGCTGCAGATCGAGTGCATTTGTAGGTTAGTAGGAGAAGCTTGAACTGTATGCGGTATCTGATCGGAAGCCAGTGAGGTGACTTGAGGAGAGGGGTGATATGAGTATAACGGTCAAGGCGGAAGATAAGACGTGCAGCAGAGTTCTGAATGGACTGAAGGGGGGATAGATGGCTAAGTGGGAGGCCACTGAGGAGTAGGTTGCAGTAGTCAAGGCGAGAGGTAATGAGAGAGTGGATGAGAGTTCGGGTGGTGTGCTCAGAGAGGAAGGGGCAAATTTTGCTAATGTTATAGAGGAAGAAGCGACAGGTCTTGGCTATCTGCTGGATATGCGCAGAGAAGGAGAGGGAGGAGTCGAAGATGACACCGAGGTTGCGGGCAGATGAGACGGGGACGATGAGTTGAGACGGGGACGATGAGGGTGTTATCAACTCATCGTCCCCGTCTGCCTGTGTCGGATCCAGGATCAAATCGGTGGCCATAACCTCTAGTAGTAGTGGGTAGGTAGGTGCAATGGGAGGGAGGCAAAGAGAAAAGAATGGGAGATTATGGCCAAACAGGGAAGGCAATAGACAGGGCATAATTTTGGTGCACCGACCTCCTTTGTGCCCTATGTGGCTGCACAAGCCGCACATACCTGCTACAATCCTGTTGTGGGGTTTAGATTAGCTGCCTGACTAATTCATTTTTGCAGTCTGCCAGGTCTTGGAGAAGTGATGTTAACTGTTTGAGCTAAAAACTGGTGACTACATCTGGGTCAGGGCTCCTCCAGTTTGGGGCTCTTTTTAACTTGCTTTTCAGCTCCTTTATTATTACTTCAGGCCGTTCTATAATTTTGATGCTCTATCGTACCAAGGGCAGGGTTGTGGGGGCAGTCTGCCACAGGCGCAGGCAGCAAGGGGGTGCGTGGAGCAGGTGACTGTTGGCTCTGCCGGCCCCCGCCTCCTCTGATGTCAACTTCCTGTTCCGGGGCTGGAGACTGGTAGAGCCGGCAGCTGCATGCCTGCTCTGCACACCACCTTGATGGGAAGAGGGGGTGCTCTGCCTGGGGGGGATGTGCTCCGTCCTGGGTGACGTCTAATACCTATACTGCTGTTTTGATGTTTGCCTTTTCTCTTGTTATATAGGGATCCTTTGTGTTTATCCCATGCTGTTTTGAATTCTGTCAGTGTTTTACCCCTATTACAGCCACTGGGAGGGCCATTCCAGGCATCCACCACACTTTCCATAAAAATAAAGTATTTCCTGATGTTTTTAAGTTTACCTCCATGCAGCTTCAGTTTATGACCTTTTGTTATATAGCACCCTCCCCCACCTTTGTAAAACATTTGTTTGTTCATTAACACCTATATCATATCTCCCTCGTTCCTCCTCTCCTCTAAGGTGTATATTTAGATCTTCAAGTCTCTTCTCATACATCCTCTGGCATAGACCCCATACCATTTTGACTGCCTTCAAGCCTTTTTATGATGACCAAAACTGAACACAGTACTCTTCCAAGTGTGGATTCACCAACGATTTGTACAAGGACATAATCACCTCCTCCCTCCTGCTGGTTATGCAGCTTCAATAGGCCCACATAAAAATCTTGATTATAGTAGATGGGGGCATAATACGCAAATAATATTCTCATATAGCCCAGCGTCTTATACTTCAAAAAAAAAAAAAAAACAGAATTAGAGCACTTTTGTAGGATGAAAAATCATAGACCTCAGTGGTGGCTTGTTTCATAAAAGCCAGGTCAACTCTTAGCTCACCTTGCCTCTTCACAAGTCTATAATAACTTTAAATTTAAACTCACTTTTAAACTCACTTTTGCTATTTTATTATAATTTATTTTCATTTGATTACTTTTTTCACTTATTTATAACTTTAAAACAGATTAGCATCCAAACATTGAATTGCTTAGCTCATCTAATATAATAATTTGTACCTCAACGTTCTCTGGCTGGCTGGCTGTCTGGGTTCGTAACATCCTGATGTCAGCGGAGGGCGGGACAGTGAGAGGGAAGGGAATGCTGGAGACGAGCTGACATCAGGATTTTACAAACCCAAGCGAAGGAAAGGGAACATGGATGGGAGGACAGGGCAGGGCAGGGCACAAGACAATCGCTGGACATGGAGGGGAGGACAAAATCGTGGGACATAGAGGGGAGGGGAGGACAGGGCAGAGGAGAATTGATGGACATGGATGGGATGGGAGGAGAGGAGAGAATCGCGGGACATGGATGGGAGGGCAGGGCAGAAGAGAATCGCTGGACATGG
The DNA here is from genome assembly GCF_901765095.1 of Microcaecilia unicolor. Lineage (NCBI taxonomy): Eukaryota > Metazoa > Chordata > Amphibia > Gymnophiona > Siphonopidae > Microcaecilia > Microcaecilia unicolor. Next base: position 185,232,513 of record NC_044035.1, read on the forward strand.
AGGGGAGGGCAGAATCGTGGGACACAAAGGGGAGGGGAAGGCATTGCAGAGGAGAATCACTGGACATGGAGGGGAGACCAGAATCGCAGGACATGGAGGGGAGGGCAGGGCAGAGGAGAATTGCTGGACATGGCAGGGAGGACAGAATCGCGGAACACGGAGGGGAGGGGAAGGGAAGGAAGAATCACTGGACATGGAGAGGAGGGCAGAGGAGAGAGGAGAAATTGCCTAGACGAGAGCCTTCCTAGGGCCCGTTTCATTTTTGACGAAATGGGCTCTGTTACACTAGTATCTCATAAGGCATTCCAATAATATGTAACTTAGCTTTTTTTTCCTGTTATAGACTATAGGACCGCTGGCTGACATGCAGCATGTTTCGCTTATGCTGCTTCAGGGTCTGGTCCACACAATGCTCACCTAAAAAAACTGCTCTAATTCTATTTTTTTTGGAAGTATACTTATAAGACACTGGGCTATATGGGACTGTTATTCATAATGCAGCTCAGCATCCTTCTGGTTTTGGCCACCTCCTTGTCTCCTCTCCTCCATCCTTAGCTACAAAAATGACAGGTAATAGTAGTAGTAAATAGTAGGATGTATCCTCTTCTTCAGGTTTTAATAACCCTGCAGGGAATGTTTCTCCTTCCTCAGGTTCTTTAATCCCTTTGCACTATATACCCCTCCTCGTCTTGAGGCTTTCTCATCTCCCTGCCATGAAGTGGATGTCCCTCTCTTCTCAGACCCCCCCCCCCCCCCCCCCCCCCCCCCCCCCCCACCGTGAGGCTTTCCCATCTCCCTGCCATGGAGTGGATGTCCTTCTCTTCTCAGGGCTGCCACATCACATTCCTTTACCCATCAGTTTTATTCTTCCTACTTAAGTAGAGAGGTGTGGTAGCCGTGTTAGTCCACTCTTAAAGGTTATCAATAGAAATCAAACAAAATAAAACATGGAAAAGAAAATAAGATGATACCTTTTTTATTGGACATAACTTAATACATTTCTTGATTAGCTTTCGAAGGTTGCCCTTCTTCCTCATTATTACTACTACTACTACTACTACTTAGCATTTCTATAGCGCTGCCAGGGTTACGCAGCGCTGTACAAGTTTAAACACGGGGAGGGACAGTCCCTGCTCAAGAGAGCTTACAATCTAACGGTAACAGACTACGTAGTCAGTGTAGGTAACAGGAATGGGGAAGGTGGTTAGGCGCCAAAAGCAAGGGAGAAGAGATGGGCCTTGAGTAAGGACTTGAAGATGGACAGGGAGGGCGCATGGCGTATGGGCTCAGGAAGTCTGTTCCAGGCATAAGGTGCTGCGAGGCAGAAGGGGCGGAGTCTGGAGTTAGCGGTGGTGGAGAAGGGTACAGATAGCAGTGATTTGTCCTGAGAGCGGAGGTTACGGGTGGGAACATACGGGGAGAGGAGGGTAGAGAGGTAATGGGGGGCAGCAGATTGAGTGCACTTGAAGGTCAATAGAAGAAGCTTGAACTGTATAAGGTAGTGGATTGGGAGCCAGTGAAGCGACTTGAGGAGGGGGGTGATATGAGAGTATCGGTTCACGCGGTAGATAAGACGTGCGGCGGAATTTTGGACAGATTGAAGGGGGGATAGGTGGCTAAACGGGAGGCCAGCGAGGAGAAGGTTGCAATAGTCAAGACGAGAGGTAACGAGCGAGTGGACGAGGGTGCGGGTGATCTGTTCAGAGAGGAAAGGGCGAATTTTGCTAATATTAAAGAGGAAGAAGCGACAGGTCTTAGCTGTCTGTTGGATATGGGCAGAGAAGGAGAGGGAGGAATCGAAGATGACTCTGAGATTGCGTGCTGAAGAGACGGGGAGGATGAGGGTGTTGTCAACAGAGACGGAAAGTGGGGGAAGAGGAGAAGAGGGTTTGGGTGGAAAGATAAGGAGCTCAGTCTTTGCCATGTTCAGTTTCAGATGCCGGTTGGACATCCAGGCAGCGATGTCGGAAAGGCAGGCTGAAACTTTGGCCTGGGTTTCAACTGTGATGTCGGGAGTGGAGAGGTAAAGCTGGGTGTCATCGGCATAGAGATGGTACTGGAAACCATGACATGAGATCAACGAGCCAAGGGAAGAGGTGTTTATCGAGAAGAGAAGCGGTCCAAGGACAGATCCTTGGGGAACCCCAACAGAGAGCGGGATGGGGGTGGAAGAGGAGCCATTAGAAGATACTCTGAAGGTGCGTTGGGAAAGATACGAGGAGAACCAGGAGAGGACGGAGCCCTGGAACCCAAATGAGGACAGTGTGTCAAGAAGTAAATTATGATTGACGGTGTCAAAGGCGGCGGATAGGTCGAGGAGGATGAGGATGGAGTAATGGCCTTTGGATTTGGCGAGGAACAGGTCATTGCAGACTTTAGAGAGTGCTGTTTCTGTCGAGTGTAGTGGGCGAAAGCCAGATTGAAGCGGGTCGAGGACAGCCTGAGAGGAGAGGAAGTCAAAGCAACGGCTGTGGACAGCACGTTCAAGTAATTTGGTGAGGAAGGGTAGAAGAGAGATGGGGCGGTAGTTGGAGGGACAGGTGGGGTCAAGTGATGGTTTTTTGAGAAGTGGTGTGACTACTGCGTGCTTGAAGGTGTCAGGGACAGTAGCAGTGGAGAGAGAGAGGTTGAGGATGTGACAGATTGAGGGGATAACTGTAGGAGAGATGTTGGTAAGCAGATTGGTGGGAATGGGATCCGAGGAACAGGTGGTGCACTTGGAGGAAGAAAGAAGGCGAGCAGTTTCCTCTTCGGTGATCTCAGGGAAGGAGGAAAAGGAGGCCGGGTTAGGTTGGTTGAGGGAGTGGGTTAAGAAGTCACAGGGAGGAGAAGGCTTGGAAGTGAATTCAAGGTTGATCTTCTGCACTTTATCGCGGAAGTGGTCAGCTAGTGATTGAGGAGAGAGTGAGGGAGGGGTGGGAGCGGAGGGTACTTTAAGTAGGGAGTTGAGGGTGGCAAAGAGGCGACGAGGGTTGGAGCCAAGAGAATTGGTTAATTGAGAATAATATTCCTGTTTGGCAAGGAATAGGGAGGACTGGAAGGAGGATAGCATGAATTTGTAATGGGTGAAGTCTGATAGGGTGCGAGATTTCCTCCAGAGTCGTTCAGCAGATCGGGTGCAGGAGCGAAGGTAACGGATGCAGGGGGTTAACCAGGGCTGCGGATTAGTGAGCTTAGTGGGGCGAGAGACAGATGGTGCTAGGGTATCCAGAGCGGTGGAGAGAGTTTCATTGTAGGTAGAGACAGCCGTGTCGACAGATTCAGAAGACGAGATGGAAGGGAAGAGATTGGAGATGTGGGAGGATAGGGTAGGGGGGTCGACAGCTTGGAGATTCCTGAAGGCCGTGGTTATAGTTGTATTTCTCTGTTTATTACCCTCCTCTCACCTACCAACACCCATTGTGTTAGAATATCAATGAAATGCTTTGATGTCCTCATGAATACCCCTACCCTCCCACTCTGTCAGACTGTCAAAGTAATGCTTTGATGTTTCTCTCATATATACTATCTGCTACCACATTTGCTTATTTCCGATCAGAGGAAGAAGGGCAACCTTGGAAAGCTAATCAAGAAATGTATTAAGTTATGTCCAATAAAAAAGGTATCATCTTATTTTCTTTTCCATGTTTTATTTTGTTTGATTTCTATTGATAATTCTTCCTACTGAAATCCCCCCCCCCCCACCCCCCCCCCCCCCCCCCCCCCCCCCCCCCCGTCCTCCGTGTATTCGCACACACCCCTTGGATCAAAAGAATATGCTGATCAGAAGTCAGGTAGGACAATCCGAACTAAAAACCCATACATACAGAAAGAGTTACAGAACCAGATCTGGGTCGGCCTGCTCCCTCCCCTGTTCAGCCCCCCACTTTCAGAACTACTTCTCCTCCTCCTCCTCCTCCTCCTTCAGACTTTTCACAAACCTCAGCGAAGACTTCTGAAGACACTACTTCTTTCTTCAGCCCCCACTGGCAAAACAAGTGCACCTGTAGGATACTGCTGCTGCTCTGCACACAGGCTCTGTCTGCACGCCAGCCCAGTTCCTAACACCCCCAGTCCCCAGCCCCTGCCTGGGCAGGGTGGGCATAATCGAGGTTGCCTAGGCGACGTTGTTAAAAGGCGTTCCTTTGTTACGTCTCCCCTCCCCCGCCCCTCCCTCGCCCGGCCGCAGGTGACGTCATGGCCGGTGTAAATCCCAGCTGCGCGCTGGAGGAGCGGACAGTGCGGACCTGAGAGGTGGCGGCAGAGGGCGGGCGCCGCTCGGCAGGGGGGCTGGCGGGGGGCAGGTGGAGCATCGGAGCGTGCGGCCCATTAGGCTCAGGATGGCGAAGCACAACCGGACACCGTCCAGGAATACGGACAGCATCATCGAGGTGAAAAGCAAAGTAAGGCGGATGCGCTGCCCTGTCATTCTCTTAACCACCACCAGCACCCTCATTCTCTCCCATTTGATTTTCACGTCTTGTTTCCGTTGCATTCCCTGTAAACGTATCCCTTCCCATACGGTATGGCTCTTTCTTTCCATCTGTATATCCCATACAACCCCCACCCCTCTACTTTTCCATCTTCTGTGGCTGCTGTCATGTCATTTCCTGCATCTTTCCAGTTCTTCTCTGCCATCCTATCCTATCTTCGTTTCTCTTTTCCACGCTCTTTTCCCCATAAGCTCCTTTTCATCGTCCTCCATCCAAGCCCTACCTGCTCTTAGGGTTAGACTCCAGGCTGCAGGAGATATCATCCGTGCATACTGTGCATGCAACTGTATACACAACTGTACACTTGCAGAAATCGGTCGAGGTATAGAGTTCTAGCCACTGTCCCGGGAAAAGGAGAGCAGGAAAAGGTAAGGAGCAGGCTATTCTCTGTTCCCACTGCGGTCCAACCTGACATCGGGGACGTATTCCAGCCACTTCCAGGCTGGGGAATCACGGGGTTAATTCTCCAAATGGCTTAGTTTTGCGCAAACTGTGGCTGGAATGCTGTTCACTCCTCTAGCATGGCAAGTTGGAAGAATCACTCGGCTGGAACTGTAGATTTTTTGGTGTCTCGGGGTGGGGGCGGTGGTTCTCTGCTGTGAGGTTCTAGGAAGCAGTGTAGGTACTTTACCTGAATCGATCGGCCCATTAACTGGCACAGAAAGGACTTGCAATGTTCGCGCAGGTTTTGCAGAGCAACTGGCCTGTCCTCATAGGAAACTGACAGTATTTGGGGGGAGAGAGGAGGAAGGGAAGGAGGCTCTTTGATTTGTGATTGACAATAGATCAAAGACCTGCTAGTCGTGTAAGGAAATGCAGTCTTTCAATTTAGCTGCTGCGGGGCAAAAAAGTCAAATACTGGCGTCTTCCACAGTGAATTCTAAATACAGGGGCTGGGGACCATGCTTCAGTGTGGTGTTTATGCTATTTAATTAAATGCCGTGGCTGTGTAAGGTACGTTATCTATGGTGGTTAATTTGGTAGCTACTTAGAAATGCTGTTAATAGTTGTATTATAATAAAATGAAATGAAGTTTCAACCTTTTTGTCGCAAATTGCTTTGGATTTTATTTATTTATTTGTATTTTCTAATATACGTCCAGCAAGCTGGAATGCTGTGGAAGAGATAGGTGCAGTAGGTAGGTGTTTAGTTCAAGTGTTTTCAGTAATAGTTCAAGGCCAGTTACATTCAGGCACAGTATGTTGTTCTCAGGCCGGGAATTTAAGCATAGGTAACATAGGGGTCCTTTTACTAAAATGCTGCCAAAACTGGCCTTACCTTACCTTTAGGTGGGTCTTTCCCATGAGCTAAGGCCATTTATACCACAGCTATAAAATGACTGATCTTCAATATTTTATATTAATGGCATGTGCAAATGTTGCCATTAGTAAGTGACCCTTAAAACAAATCACCATTTGAGTACTTATCATTATTCATTTTGTAGGCAATATGAGCTGATACGGTAATCCTGCGCTAACCAGTTAGCAAGCGCTAATGTGAATGTGCTGTTTAGCACTGGAGTGCCCACATGCTGCCGCTCCCCCCCCCCAAAAAAAATGACCAATATCATTAGCGCCCAGATTAGCCTGTGCATCCCATGGTATGCCATTTTAATCTGTGTTAGGCACGCATTAGCACCTAACACAGTTTAGTAAAAGGGGACCATAGGCAATTGCCTGGGGGACCAAATTTTGAAGGCATCAAATACCTGCTCTCTGGTCCTGCTTATGATGCCAACATCTTAAAACCAGTCCTGGTAGTTCCATAACCTCATCGGTACTTATTTTGTTCACTAACTCTTAGATGCCCAAATTGTTTTGTTTGGAATCTGTCTTACCCTTTTCAGACCTGAAAGTTTTATGTTGTCCTAAACAATGTCCTAAACTTTCCTGGTCAGCTTCTGCAATACTGCCAATGTGATTTCTGATTTTTATTAGGGTAGCGTGGTAGCAATATTAATCCACTTTAAAGGTTAATAAATACAAATTAAAAAAACAAAAAAATGGAAAATAAAGTGATACGTTATTATTGGACTAACGCTTTCAAGAATCAAATAGCTAATTTGACAACAAGCTCTCTGCCCTAAAGTGATCCCCCCCCCCCCCCCCATAAACTACAGAAACGTATATCAGGGCATGTCATAGGGTGGTCAGCTTTCTTTTTGATATTTATATTTTTGGCTCAGTTTTTTTTCTGCTTCCATGATCTTCCATCTCATTCAGAACCAGCGTCTTCTGAGCTATGGCACCACAAACCTTTATTTACAACTATGTGAGATATTTTTCTTCTGTTTTACAACCCCTAAGGGCAGTTCTATAAGTGGCCACATCTTTTTAGGAACCCTGATGCCAAATTATGAGATCCTATGCTATAATGGCATTTGGGCACCCATTTCACATTATAGAATACCAGTGTAATCTGGCATCAGGTCACCTAAAATCTAGGTGCCTGCAGTTACACCAGCCATATACCTGGCATAACTGTGACAAGAGTTCACATCACTTACAGTATTCTGTTAGATACACAAATGGGGGACCTCACCCATGCTCTGCCCATATATATGTTTAAAACTATTGATCTGAACAGGTAAAAAATCTAGACAGTAGAGAGATCCCAAAAACAGAGCATATAAATGTCTGAATTTATACAGAGGAAAGGCCTCGAGAAGCCCCCAGCATACAAACAAAGCTTAAGGGGCTGGACTTCTTCATCATTGGCCAGAAAACCTCTGGAGCAAATCTAAATGGTGTTATCAGTTCAATTACTTCACTTGATACAGCAAGATTCACACCGAGTTTCACTTAACTTAGTCAGGTGTTTTATCGTGCGGGTTCTTCCTACACCTCGACCACCACCAACGATGGCCGCCGTTTCGTGGACCTGCCTCAGGGTTCAGTGGTCCTTGTGTATTCTCCGCATCGATCGTCATTCAGAATGACCCCTGAACCCTGAGGCAGGTCCACGAAACAGCGGCCATTGTTGGTGGTGGTCGAGGTGTAGGAAGAACCCGCATGATAAAACACCTGACTAAGTTAAGTGAAACTCGGTGTGAATCTTGCTGTATCAAGTGAAGTAATTGAACTGATAACACCATTTAGATTTGCTCCAGAGGGTTTCTGGCCAATGATGAAGAAGTCCAGCCCCTTAAGCTTTGTTTGTATGCTGGGGGCTTCTCAAGGCCTTTCCTCTGTATAAATTCAGACATTTATATGCTCTATTTTTGGGATCTCTCTACTGTCTAGATTTTTACATATATATGTTCAAGCAGAACCTACCCAAAAATTGCAATAGGAAATAAATACCCACAACAAAAATAATAATGATTAAATATGAAAAGAGGACATTACTACTAATAATAATTTGTATAGTGCTACTAGGCATACATAGCACTGTACACATTATATGCAGGTACTTTCTCTGTCCCTAGAGGGCTCACAATCTAAGTTTTTGTACCTGGGGCAATGGAGGATTAAGTGACTTGCCCAAGGTCACAAGGAGCTGCAGTGAGAATTGAACCCAGCTTCCCAAGATCAAATCCTGCTGCACTAACCATTAGGCTACTTCTCCACATTCAGTTACATTGACCCATATATATGCACTGTTTTATTTACTTGCTATGCCACTTATGCATGCCCTTATAGAATAGCGCATAGGCGCCTTGCTAGCAGTTATACACTTACCTCTGGATTCTATATATGGCACCCAAATTTGTGCATGCTGCTGAGATGGCACTAGTATTCAGTATAGAAAACTGGACACCTGCTCTTCTTTATGGAATAGACTTGAAATACGTACTCGCTTACCCTCTTATTGTCAGTGTCCTGCTATGGAATTACCCTCTATGGGGATAATTCAATAATATCCTGCCTAGATTTAGGTGGAAAGAACGCAGGTAAATACCAATATTCTAGTTATGTGCCGTGTAATCATACACACATAAATAACCATTGTTTAGCTACACCCTATTCTATAAGTATGTGCCAATATGTGATGGCACGTGCTATACTGGTGCGCATTCACATAGGAGGCAGAGCGTGGGTGGGGGCACATAGATTATAAAATACAATAATCTAAGTGCATTAATCAAGCAGTACCAGGCATCTACTTTTTCTTACAGAACAGGCTCCAAATAGGCACATTCTTGGTGCGTACAAATAGGTGTCCCTTTTGAGAATTACCCTTCACGTGTCTGTGCCTTTCCTTTTTCTTATTAAACCTCTCCTGCAGTTTGATGCTGAGTTTCGACGCTTTGCCATCAAGAGATCAAGTGCTGGGGGCTTCCAGGACTTCTACCGGCTGATCCAGACAGTGCACCAGATCCCTTTTATGGATGTGCTTTTAGGATATACAGATATTCATGGGGATTTACTGCCCATCAACAACGATGACAACTACCACAAGGCACTGTCTTCTGCTAACCCGCTGCTGAGGATCATCATCCAGAAGAGAGGTAGGTCTAGGATCGACATGTTGATGGTTAGCTAATTTATTGTTTATCATGGCTATACATAACATTGTTGAATAATGAATATGTGTGAGCCCTATGTTGGTTGGGGAAGGAGGCCCCGCCATGTGACTGTGCTGCAGAACTAGAAAAGTTCTCCAGGCGAACTCTTGATTTGGCGTTCTCAAAATCCATGGGTGCAGTTCATGTACAGCAAACTTCTCAAGCAGCATGGGGGTAATTCTACAAAGCAAGCACTAACATTTATGCACTGATTATGCATGTATACATGTTTAGAATAATGGCATATATATGTGTATGTTTACATCTGAACCTGCAGTGCCAAAATTCCACCTAAGCGCTGTACTGTAAATATGCATATATCTTACACAGTGAGTATTTCACAGGTAGGTGTACACATAGACGTAATCTTGGCAGGACTCACACTTAACTTGTATCTTTGGGATTAAGGCATGGATTAAAGCATGCACACTTCCACCAGCCTGCTTGTGTATACCCAGTTGTGCTGGTATTTTTAAAGGAAAATAAGCGCTTATTTTCCTTTATAGAATAGGTGCCATATAGATGCCCTATTACAGAATTACCCCCATGTGCAGTGTGTATGCTGTATACAATTCCAGGTGATTACAGGTGCAATGAGTGTACTGTCTACCTTAGCTTTCCATGTTTTCATCATGGATACAGCATACATTTCATGTTTGTGTTTTATTCGTGTAGTATGAATGCTGGATTTCTGTAGGAAAGGATGACCACTTCAGCACAGATACTAACTTAGACCAGTGGTTCTCAGCCTTTCTTCTGTTGTGACACACCTGACAGACAACGCTCATGCGTGTGACACACTGAACACTATAATTCACAGCTGAACAAAGCACGCCTAAATATTTAATTGTTTAACTGTAAGTTTAGTATGAATTTGCCTATTCCATATCAAAGAACTGTACACATGAAATTTCTCATTTGTCATACAACAAAACAAAATATATATTCAAATTCTGGTGTCACCTCAGTATCAACAATACAAAATCCCTCCATTGCCAGATACCGTGAAGCAACACAAAAATCTGTAAATATGCCTCTCAGAATTTATATACAGTGGGGGAAATAAGTATTTGATCCCTTGCTGATTTTGTAAGTTTGCCCACTGACAAAGACATGAGCAGCCCATAATTGAAGGGTAGGTTATTGGTAACAGTGAGAGATAGCACATCACAAATTAAATCCGGAAAATCACATTTTGGAAAGTATATGAATTTATTTGCATTCTGCAGAGGGAAATAAGTATTTGATCCCTCTGGCAAACAAGACCTAATACTTGGTGGCAAAACCCTTGTTGGCAAGCACAGCGGTCAGACGTCTTCTGTAGTTGATGATGAGGTTTGCACACATGTCAGGAGGAATTTTGGTCCACTCCTCTTTGCAGATCATCTCTAAATCATTAAGAGTTCTGGGCTGTCGCTTGGCAACTCGCAGCTTCAGCTCCCTCCATAAGTTTTCAATGGGATTAAGGTCTGGTGACTGGCTAGGCCACTCCATGACCCTAATGTGCTTCTTCCTGAGCCACTCCTTTGTTGCCTTGGCTGTATGTTTTGGGTCATTGTCGTGCTGGAAGACCCAGCCACGACCCATTTTTAAGGCCCTGGCGGAGGGAAGGAGGTTGTCACTCAGAACTGTACGGTACATGGCCCCATCCATTCTCCCATTGATGCGGTGAAGTAGTCCTGTGCCCTTAGCAGAGAAACACCCCCAAAACATAACATTTCCACCTCCATGCTTGACAGTGGGGACGGTGTTCTTTGGGTCATAGGCAGCATTTCTCTTCCTCCAAACACGGCGAGTTGAGTTCATGCCAAAGAGCTCAATTTTTGTCTCATCTGACCACAGCACCTTCTCCCAATCACTCTCGGCATCATCCAGGTGTTCACTGGCAAACTTCAGACGGGCCGTCACATGTGCCTTCCAGAGCAGGGGGACCTTGCGGGCACTGCAGGATTGCAATCCGTTATGTCGTAATGTGTTACCAATGGTTTTCGTGGTGACAGTGGTCCCAGCTGCCTTGAGATCATTGACAAGTTCCCCCCTTGTAGTTGTAGGCTGATTTCTAACCTTCCTCATGATCAAGGATACCCCACGAGGTAAGATTTTGCGTGGAGCCCCAGATCTTTGTCGATTGACAGTCATTTTGTACTTCTTCCATTTTCTTACTATGGCACCAACAGTTGTCTCCTTCTCGCCCAGCGTCTTACTGATGGTTTTGTAGCCCATTCCAGCCTTGTGCAGGTGTATGATCTTGTCCCTGACATCCTTAGACAGCTCCTTGCTCTTGGCCATTTTGTAGAGGTTAGAGTCTGACTGATTCACTGAGTCTGTGGACAGGTGTCTTTCATACAGGTGACCATTGCCGACAGCTGTCTGTCATGCAGGTAACGAGTTGATTTGGAGCATCTACCTGGTCTGTAGGGGCCAGATCTCTTACTGGTTGGTGGGGGATCAAATACTTATTTCCCTCTGCAGAATGCAAATAAATTCATATACTTTCCACAATGTGATTTTCCGGATTTAATTTGTGATGTGCTATCTCTCACTGTTACCAATAACCTACCCTTCAATTATGGGCTGCTCATGTCTTTGTCAGTGGGCAAACTTACAAAATCAGCAAGGGATCAAATACTTATTTCCCCCACTGTAGCAAACAGAACCTATGGCAGCAGACCTGCAACATTTTCAATTGGAGCTGGAGGCAACAGTTATTTTGGGGGAAGTGGGGAAATAGTACTGGGGACCAGTTATGAGGATTTCAAGAACCTGACTTTCAAGATTGCTGGTCTTCCCAGCTTTCAGGCACTGATGGTTGTAAAGGAAACACAGGCTTGCTGTCTACACCAAATTTTTTGTGACACAGCTCCCACCTCTTGAGGACACACCAGTGTTTCCCAAAACTGGTTGAGAACCACAGACTGCCAGTAAGCTGATTTTTTTGTACATATGTATCTTTCTGAAAAGCAAACCCATGGCAGAGGCTCTTAATTTGTATGATGTTCACTAAAGCAGAGGCTTCATTGCTTCCCTATTGGTCAAATGTTTTCCCTCTAAGTCACCTATAGATAATTGAGAAGGGTGCATTGCAAGGCCTCTCTGGCTGGTATGGGATGCCTCTCATTGACTTTGTCAATCTCATTCTTAATTACTTTCCTTCAGGTCAGTGCAGGCAATCCAGTTGACAGCCTGAATTTTGAGGAACACTGGGTTATTGTCTCTACCTTGCTCATTTATAATACTATTAAAAATAAAACTGAAATCAGTATTTATTGGATCAACACCATAATACTGCTCTCTCCACCCGCCCCCACTCCACCCTAGTACTTTCTCAGCCTGCCCCATTGCTAAGCTGTGGTTGGACAGCTGATGAATAGGCTGATTTGCAGAGATAATGGTTCTGGTGTGCCTTTTTGGGCAGAACAATTAGATAAATGTTTTATTTTAGAATAAATTAAATTTGATAAAATGTTGCATGTTGGAACATTAATAGCCAAGATTTTTAATACTAACATCTTGAAAACATTGATAGACTCCATTTTTTAGGACTCTTAAAGGTAATAAATAGAAATAAGTCAAAACAGAGAAAAGAAAATAAGATGATACCTTTTCTATTGGACTAACTTAATATGTTTTTTGATTAGTTAATCCTTCTTCAGATTGGAAATAAGCAAATGTAGACAAATATCAGAATATGTAAGTGAAACACAATAATATTCCAATGACAGTCTCACAGGAAGAGGGTGGGGTCAGTCAGATGAGAAACAGAAGAGAAACCAAAGCCCTAAGATAAAGCTATTGGTTAGAATCCCCGAATGCCAGTGACAAAAAAAGGCAGTAAAACTGACATTCTTTAAATATCTCTCCTGTTGCATTTTGGGTTTATAATCCTGACTTCCTTGCAATATCCTGATTTCCTACATGCAGTAAGTGAGACCTAGGACTGGTTCAGCTGCCCTTTGTGGCAGGGGCGTATCTGCGTGGGGCCACAGGGGCCTGGGCCCCCGCAGATTTCGCCCTGGACCCCCCTACCATCGACCCTCTCCACCTCCCCCTCCCTCCCGCACGCCCGCCACAAACCCGTCGCCGATCTTTGCTGGCGGGGGACCCCAAGCCCCCGCCAGCCGAAGTCCTCTCTTCCGTGCAGGATGCAAGTTGCAATGCTTCCTGTTCTTCTGAGTCTGACGTCCTGCACGTACAACGTGCAGGACGTCAGACTCAGAATTTGGAACTCAGTCTGACGTCCTGCGCGTTGTCCGTGCAGGACGTCAGAAGAACAGGAAGCATTGCAACTTGCAGCCTGCATGGAAGAGAGGACCTCGCCTGGCGGGGGGTTGGGGTCCCCCGCCAGCAAAGGTAAGTGACAGCAGCGGGGGAGGGTTGGCGGCGGCGGGAGGGGGTGGAGAGTGTCATTGGTGGTGAGGGGAGGAGGTGTCTGTCAGTGGCGGGGGGGATCGGTGGCGCCGTGGGGGGGGGCAAATATTTGCCCCCTCCCTCTGGCTCTGGCCCCCCCTACCGCCAGAGTCCAGATACGCCCCTGCTTTGTGGGCTCCATGATTAAACTGGTAATATCACCATCATGGTTATCAGATGAATTGAGATTTTCAGATATGGACAAAATTATTTAGTCCTATTTTTGCCTGATAGCATCTTGTATTTGCAGTAATTTTAAAGACTATAAATCTAGTAATTATAAAGGAGAGAGATGTAACCAAGATTTGGTTAGCCTTTCCTGGGTGACCTGGAGCCATGGAGTAACCCTACCTACTTTAGATCTCCTTTCATTCCCAAAATGCTCAAAATCATAAGATGTCGCTGTTGAGTGGTGGTTGAAACTTTCTCCCCTTCCCCAGGGGTATAAATGTAATTTTTCCAGCCCTTGCCAGCCTGGGGAGCCAGAAACATTTCCAAGAAATCAAATCCAGGTCTTCTGCATGGCAGTTCTTAACACTGAACCATCAAGCAGGTCCATTTTCCTTTTTTTTTTTGTTTTTTTTTTTTAGATGTAACAGATAAAACAAACTTCATTGCTAACTGTAGTTATTTAATAATATGTTCAGAAAGCAATAGGAAAAATGAATGTATATGACAGAAGGAAATGATTGAGTGAAAGCAGATACATATTCAAGATAAAACACATAGAACACTTGACTGTAGTTTGAAGGGTTTAGAGTCCTGAAACACAAATCATTTGTTTTTGTTTGTTGATGTGTCTTTGGCATTTGATTCAGTGATTTCCTGAAGTTTTATTATCTAGATTGGCATAGGAGGAATCATATTAATCTGTGATGCATGGATATCAACAGTACATACTGGAGATGAAACTTCTCACTGGTATTCTCTAGCATGAGGTATCCTGCTGGCATCCACATTTATCTGTGGCATAGTTTAATATATATTTGACTCCGCTTTGTAAACTGTTGTGTGAAATGGACATTTCAGTTATCCGATGATATCCTATGACTTGTTTCATTTTCCATCATGGAATGATATTTCATCTTCCAAGATTCTTGACAGATTTGTATGTATTTCTAAATGGATTAGAATAAATGTTTTTTTCCAATAAAATTTTTATTGTTCATAAAAGAACCACAAAACATGACACAAAAGCAATAATCGAATGAAGTAATATACAAACATTTAGTTAATCAATAACATCTTCAGAAAATTAAGGAACATTATTAAGTGAACTAGTGATATTCCCCCCTCCCTCCCACCCAGTAGTACTTGTACCAAACAAAGGTGGCATTAACCATTCAATACTCTGCTGCACACTAGAGGGGGTTAGTGTGTCCCAGAATATAAGTACATAAGTAATGCCACACTGGGAAAAGACCAAGGGTCCATCGAGCCCAGCATCCTGTCCATGACAGCGGCCAATCCAGGCCAAGGGCACCTGGCAAGCTTCCCAAATGCACAAACATTCTATACATGTTATTCCTGGAATTGTGGATTTTTCCCAAGTCCAAAGGCATAGAAATTGGTCTTGTTTTGCCGAGGAAAGAGCCTGAATGTCTTGTCGCTCCAGAATGCTCAATGTGATCATTAATAAATATAGGAATAAGGGCTCTCATGTATATTTCATATAGGTAAAGTGTCCACCTCAACTTAATGAAATTTAATAATTGAAACCTCAGATATCGAAGTGACCTTTAGAAACTGGTCTCACTTTTAATGGATTTCACATCACAGATTCTCCTACCTTCCTCCGAAAACAACAGCGTAAAAAACTCCTATGAGGAGAAAAAATGCTGTGGCTAAAAAACAGAGGGCATATTTTAAGACGTGGACAACGTCTACCTATAGAAAGTACAATGTAATATAAACTGAGCCCTTTCTACTTGATAATAAATGAGTACGACCAAGTAGATGAGGAAAAAAAAACAACTTAGCTTCAAACTTAGAACCACAGGATACACCCTTTTAGTCCAATGTGGTTCACTGATCCTTAATTGTAGTCCTCATCCATGGCTGCTCCTTTTCAATAACCCTGACAGGGAGATTCCCTGTTTCGATCCCGCTTCAGGGGAAATTTATTTTTTCTTATATCACCAGTGTTGACTGAAAATTGGACAGAATGGCTTTCTAGTTTTATATAGCATTAATTATCCCATCATTATGTACTGATGGACTCCTCCTTATGCATATTATGTGCTGACACGCTGCAATATCTTTAATAAAATGCTTCCCATTCTATGGGACCATTAAGGCCATTAGGTGACATCGAGGGGGATATTCGAATGGGGGCGCCCATCTCTAAGGGCGCCCATCTCTAAGGATGGCCCTGTAAAGGGGCGGGGTAACCCGTATTATCGAAACAAGATGGACATCCATCTTTCATTTCAATAATACGATCAGGGGCGCCCAAATCATGAAATTTAGGTGAACCTTACAGATGGTCGTCCCCGGTTTTCGGCAATAATGGAAAGCGAGGATGCCCATCTCAGAAACGACCAAATCCAAGCCATTTGGTCTTGGGAGGAGCCAGTATTCGTAGTGCACTGGTCCCACTAACTGAATGGAAAAAGTCCTTCCCTTACCCAGAAAGGAACGGGCAGGCATGAAGGAAATTGCATGCAAATGAGCTGCTTGCTGTTAGCCCATTTGCACACGATTTCCTTCCTAAGGAGGGAAAGCGATGGCAGTTGAGGACGTCCAAAATGTGGATGTTTCTGTGGGAAGGATGTCCATGCCTTTGCTATGCCTCTGACTCCCTCTTTATTTATTTGGATTTTGGATCACACGTAGCAGCAGTGGAATTTGAACTAGCCACCTCTAGATTGCAAGACCAGTGCTCTAACCACTAGACCACTCTGTCACTCCTCCACTCCCTTGAAATTTGGCCATCCCTGTGGGGGGCAGTTGAGGACGTCCAAAATGTTTGAAAGAAGGATGTCCATGCCTTCGTTATGCCTCCGCTGACACACATATACCTCCCCCACAGGGACCTGCATACTGCCCCCCCCCCCCCCCACAGGGATGGCCAAATTTCAAGGGAGTGGCCTAGTGGTTAAAGCACTGGTCTTGCAATCCAGAGGTGGCCAGTTCAAATCCCACTGCTGCTACTTCTGATCCAAAATCTAAATAAAGAGGGTGTCAGAGGCATAGTAAACGCATGGATGTCCTTCTCACAGGAACACCCACATTTTGGATGCAGGGACGGAGGCATAGCGAAGGACATACTCTAAAAAAAAAAAAAAAAGACAAAGGTTTTTGAAGTTGTTTTTTTCAGGGTGGGAGGAAAACCTTGCTAGCGCCCGTTTCATTTGTGTCAGAAACGGGCCTTTTTTTACTATTGATATAGTTTGAATAATCATTAATAAATGCCATTGCTGCACTGTAGGGTAGTCTGATGTAAGCCAATGACTAAGAATGACCTTCATGCCTATGAATGATGCTCGCTTTAAGAATGCTTTCATGCCTGCGGGAGGGGGGGTACCCCTCAAGCAAAAAACATCAAATAATAAGGCAGGGATGGCTTCCAATTAGTGTTCTAAAATTGAGAAACATGGGCAAAACTCTGGGTCCAAAAACGGGACACCAGTAGACAAATCCAAAACATATGGCCCAGGTTAGCACCAATATGGGAACACTTGGGACAATCATCTGTAGGATGCAAGATAGCTCGGAAGGCTCTATGTGGGAATATATAAGAAACTTAAATTGGAGCTCCCAATGTGTAGCACACAATGTGTAAGTGTTGGCATTGAGCATACTAGCTTTTACCTGAGCACCCCAAACTGAGAATGACAATTCTGTACACCATAGCATAAATTTTAAAAAAACGGTAATGGTATTATATAATAAAGATTACTTGCTACTTACATAGTAATATAAGGGTCGATATTCATCCGCGGCATTGAGTGTTTTTCTTTTTTTTTTTTAGCCACCACCAGCATTATTCTCAGATATTCAGTACTGATCCATGTCTGGGCACTGGCACTGGCACTGGCACTGCTTATTTCTAGGATAAGCAGCATAAAATGTATTGTACTTTTTTGGGATCTTGCCGGGTACTTGTGGCCTGGATTGGCCACTGTTGGAAACAGGATGCTGGGCTTGATGGACCTTCAGTCTGTCCCAGTATGGCATTACTTACGTAAATATTCTTGTTTATGTGGCCATCTGTCTCTTGTGTAGTTAAGTGTGATATTCAGCACTGAATCGCCTAAGTGACAGTGCATGAAGATAGGACTGACTTTTATGTGCTTCAATGCCACCGCTAAATTTAGGCGGTTAAGTACTGGCACTTAACTGTTTAATTGCTGACTTTGCCCCGGGCTGCCCACAAAATAGCCGGCTTTGAGTTTAGCAATCAGTAGTGATATTCAGTGGCACTAATCTGGTAAGTGCTGCTGAATATCACCAGAGAGCTCCACATACGTGATTTAACCAGCCAGGAGCCTCAACTGGCTGCATAAATTGCTTTGAATGTCAACCCCATAGTAAACAACAGTAGATAAAGACCAGTATGTTCCATCTAGTGTGCCCAGTAAGGTGGTTAGAGTTGTACCTGCAACTCCATGCAACTTACCTCTCTCTGGACCCCTTTTACCAAGCTGCAGCAAAAGGGGGCCTGCGCTGGTGTCGGCATATGTTTTTGACATGCGCCAAGGCCCCCCCTTTACCGCAGCGGGTAAAAGGTAGGTCTTTCTTTTTTTAAAAGAAATGGCCACGCAGCAAGTGAAGCACTTGCCACGTGGCCATTTCGGGGGGGGAGCCCTTACCATCACCCATTGAGGTGGAGGTAAGGGCTTTCACTCTAACCTGGCAATAACTGGCCAGCGCGTAGCGCTGCCCGATTACTGCCGGGTACAGGGCTGGTCTTAGCAAGTGCGGGGCCCTATGCAGACCAATTTGATGGGGCCCCACCCTAGCCACGCCCCCACCCTAGCTCCAGGGCCGGCCGCCACTCCCTCCAAGCCTGCTCCCTCCGAGCCGCTCCCTCCCCCCTAGGGCCCCCAGCTCCACGGCTTCCCTCCTAGGGCCCCCAGCTCCAAGGCCCCCCTCCCTGCTCCAAGGCCTCCCTCCCAGCTCCAAAGGCCCCCTCCCAGCTCCAAAGGCCCCCCTCCCTCCCACCCAGCTCCCTCCCCCCTCCCTTTGGATTTTAAAAGTTACCTCGCGTTGACGTCGGGACGGGTTACAGTGCCGGCAGGTAGCAGCAGCAGCAGTCAGTGAAAAGCGTGCGAGCTGCTCAGCACTTCCTTTCCCTCGCTCAGCTCTGGTCCTGCCCTTATTTCCTGTTTCCACGAGGGCGGGACCAGAGCTGAGCGAGGGAAAGGAAGCGCCGAGCAGCTCGCATGCTTTTCAATGACTGCTGCTACCTGCCGGCGCTGTAACTCGTCCCGACGTCATTGCGAGGTAACTTTTAAAATCCAAAGGGAGGGGGGATTGGAGCTCGGGCAGTCGGGGCAGGGCGACTTCAGGTGCGCCGCGTGGGGCCCCCTTGAGTGCGAGGCCCTATGCAGTCGCCTCGGTCGCCTCGCCCTAAGACCGGCCCTGGCCTGGTACACACCAGCACTACAAAAATAAATATATGGATATGTCAGTGGGAAGTACATTGGGCGTACTGCCACTTTGTAAAAGGGGCCCTCTATTCCTATTCTGAAGTGTGAGTCATTTAAGTGTTGCTTTAATTCCACCCTCTCACCGTATAGAGATTCTCTGTTTTTATCCCATGTCTTTTTGAATTCTGTCACTGTTTTTGTCCCGACTACGTCCACCAGGAGTACATTTCAGACATCCGCTGCCCTGTCTGTAATAAAGTATTTCCTGGTGTTGCTTGTAAGTTTATTTCATGCCCGCCAGTTCTTTGGTCTTGATAGATGGTACTATATAGTCCCATTGACTAGTGAAGTGTGGTACTGTATCTTGGAAAGTAGGTTATACCAGAAGCAATGACTTGCCCAACTTCTCTAGTTTTCAGCCCACTGCTCCAGAGCTGCCAAGTTAGAATTTTTGATCTGTCCTGTTTTTGAACTTACGTCCTAGAAAAGTGTATTATTAATATATAGAATAGGCTCCACATATGTGCCCTTTACTGTAGGCACCTAAATACAGATGTACCTTCATAGAATTGACTTCTATTTGCAAAGGGCAAAGATAATCTGTAAGAATGTTCAGATGACCCATTTAGATAGTTGCTTTGAATATCCTGGTCAACAGTACTTATCTGGATAGTAGGTGCTGGTATCCAATAAATGCTTTTGAATAGTGATCAGTGAATATATTTTATGTCTAAAATCTTGCAGCACACATTGCCTTTATTTTCTTTCTGTTATTCACAGATAACAGCTCAGTTCCACAGCCCTGAGGCACCAGGGTACTTCTGGGCATGCATAGTATACATTTAAACACGGGCTGGCCTAAACTGTTGGCAGCCACCAAAATACTTTTTTTAATGACTACTGTTGCTTCTTCTTTTTTTTTAAATTGCAAAACTTTTTATCAAATTTTTAAGTAACAACAAGTAAAATGACCTGCTTAACAAAACAATTAACACAAACTGGATAAATCCTCATCCAGTGCAATCCATGTATGCCAGTGATTCCCAAGCCTGGTCCTGGAGGCAACCCAGCCAGTCAGGTTTTCAGGATACCCACAATGAATATTCATGAGAGATTTGCATGCACTGCCTCCACTACATGCAGATCTCTCTCATGAATATTCATTGTAGATATCCTGAAAACTTGACTGGCTGCGGTGCCTCCAGGACCAGGTTTGGAAACTATTGATGTATGCAAAGCAAATAAACAGCTCCTATATAGAAAAGATGTTAATGGTCAAAGATGGTGTATCAAGTGCAAACAACAAAGTAACAATTCTGCTTAATTCACCATATTCTGAAGAGATACCATAATACCCGTCTAAGTACATACCTGCAAATAGGTGGGAAAATGTGGAATACAAATGTAACAAATAAATAAGAGCAAATAAGTAACCATAACTACAGATATCCATACAGTATAATATACATGGGTACTGCCCATCAAACTATAAGTCATACTAGATTATAACCTAGGACAAATACCCATTACCAATATATTGTAAAAAGAGTAAATCCACCTACTGTTTCTTACTCAAGATATGAAAGTTGTCTACAAGGTTATTTTCCCTTGTGACATGTGTGTTAATTTAACCATTGCCATTGTATTCCAAATATGGAAACCATTCCTCCTGGGCAGGTGCTCACTGACGCTTCCTATATCTAGCAATGACACAGGGAGCTGCCAGTAATAAAGATTAATTAGAGATGTTAATTCTGTAGAAAACTTAAGTGTCCCATTCCAATCCACCTCTATTACTTCTAAAGCATAACACAATGCTGTATAGATTTACTCAGTGTTGTATAGATGCACATAAGAAAGAGTCCCTTCTCCATGGAGCTTACTTCTGGTCAAGATAAACATACAGGAGATACAAGAGAGTCTGTGATAAAATCTGTTATTATAGAGAAGTGCAGTACACTGGTTTATGGCTAGTTCAGACCAACACTGGATGGCTCTTGAGAGCCAGGAACCCACCCATATAAGTTGTGGCTGCTTTATTGTAGGGAATATCAAAGGGAGCACATTTTTTAAATACATTGTGTGCCGTGGTGCTTGTGGTTTGGAATAAATTGGTTACAGTTTTTAGCCTGCAGGTTGAAAACTCCCTTTTATCACCTATTTATAGAAATCTGATTTTTTTTTTTTACTGGGGCATAAAATTCCATTGGATCTCGGACACTATCAGCTAAGTGCACCAGAGTAATGGATTTTATAAAAGATGGGGTATTTATGACTAGGGGGATGGTAGAAGATTTGCACTCCACATTATTAATATCAGTTTTTACTTTGACTCGAGTAGAATATTTCTTTCAGACTAACAAGATGTTGTTTCTCCATCCTATTCATGAGATGGGAAACACATTTTTGAAAGTGCAGTGCTGTAAAGACCCCTTCTTGAATATTTATTTGTGCTTGGTTCACAATTAAACAAACAGGACATTTATATTAACAAAAAAAGGTAGGTTGACACATAGAAAGCCCTTACAGATTCTCAGTGAGCTATTATGTGGAATAACTCAAAGTATTTCCATGTATATATTGTATCTGAATACCCAGTATAAGACACCATTTCAATTATTCCTGACTTCAGTTTGAGTAAAACCTGACTGGAGACTCTGGACACTTGTTGGAGGGAATGTGCTTGTAAGGACTTTCTTTGCTATATTGAGTGGGAATGTTCTGTTTCTTGATAAGGTAGTGGATAAGATCAGGGTGGATAATTCCTAACGATTTCATGGTAGTAGTGGTGTTGGGATATAGTGTAAATTTATTTATTTATTTTATTTATGGTTCATTTATATCCCACATTTTCCCACACATGCAGGCACAATGTGGCTTACAAAAAATTAGGAGGAAGTACAAATTATGAAGGTACAGATAAAGCGAAAAAAGGTTAAACAAGGGGAACATTGACTAACAGTGGAAAACTAAGCAGGGTGGGGAACGTAAAGGGGAATATTAATCAGCAGGGGAACAAGGGGAGTAGGTTGCAAGAAAGAAGTAAGTCTTCAGTAGCGGAAAGACGAGGAAAAAGTCTTCTTGTATTTGACGCCCTTGCAGTTTGGAAAGTAGAGTTGAAGATATGACCGCGCAGCACTGCAAAACACTTTACACAAACTTGTGCAAAACCCCACTCATAACCTTACCAAACCATAACAGCACTAATTCCAAGGACAAGACGAGCTACAACCTTATGCGTGGAAAGGCAGCACTGTAATTACACCGGGCTCAAAAACACCAGTACACTACCTAATGAAAAACAAAACAAAGCAAAAAGGGCTGCAAATACTACACACTAGCAGAATACTGTACCTTGATCACACATGAAAAACACATGACAACAGATATGACACAAGGAACTAGAAATAAAAAAAATATGAAGGCAAAATACTGAACTGGAAAGTTACCTCAAGAAGTCAGACTCAGCATGCAGCAATGTTTTTTGTAAGGCTGGGTGCAAGGTGGCAGGAGAAGAGGGTCGTCTGTCGATGGAGCCGGTGGGCAGGTGGGGACTGGGTCGGGGAGGGGAGGCTCAGATGGGAGAAGGGGACTGGGTCTGGGGGGGCTCAGATTGGAGAAGGGGATTGGGTCTGGGTCAGCTCAGATGGGAGAAGGGGACTGGGACTGGGTGGGGGGGCTCAGATGGGAGAAGGGGACTGGGTCTGGGAGGGGGAGCTCAGATGGGAGAAGGGGCCTGGAGATGGAACTGGGGTCTGAGAAGGGAGCAGAAGGGAGAAAGGGGCCATGCCTGGAGCAGATGGGAGAAAGGGTCTGGGGCTGAAAAGAGGGGCACTAATGCAAGGCATGTGGATGAAGGGGACTGGAACTGGGGGTTGAAATGGAGAGTAGGTGGTATAATGGAGCTAGTACTGGAACTGGGGGCTGAAAAGGGGCAGGGGCTGAAACTGTGGGGACTGGGGGCTAAAAAGGGGACAGGGAGAAGTGGCTGGGGCTGAAGCTCAGGACTGGTGGGAGAAAAGAGCTGGGGTTGAAACTGGAGACTGGGGGCTGAAAAGGGGACAGGGAGAAGTGGCTGGGGGCTGAAGCTCAGGACTGGTAGGAGAAAGGGGCTGGGGCTGAAACTGGGGACTGGTGGAATAGTGGGGCTGAAACTGGGAGGCCGAAAAGAGGGGGCAGAGAGAGAGAGAGGGGACAGATCCTGGATGGAAGTGGGAGCGAGAGGAAGGGCAGACCCTGGATGGATGGGAGAGGGAGGGCAAATGGTGGATTGAAGGGGCAGAGAGAAAGGGCAGACAGTGGATGGAAGGGATAGAAAGGGCAGACAGTGGATGGAAGGGGGAGAAAGAGAGGGCAGACGGGCAGATGGTGGATGGAACAGGCAGAGAGAGGGCAGATTTGGATGGAAGGGAAAGAGAGGGCAGACAGTGGATGGAAGGGGCAGGGAGAGAGGGCAGACATTGGATGGAGGGGACGGCAGAGAGAGCGAAGACAGATACTGGATGGAAGGAAGACAGTGAAAAGAAGATGAGGAAAGCAGAAAGCAGAAACAACAAACTGTAAATAATATATATATTTTTATTTTTTTGCTTTAGGATGAAGTAGTATTGTAGATGTGTTAATAAATGTTTATAAATAGAACATGTAAATAAGGTTATCTTTTTATTGGACTAATTTTAATACATTTTGACTAACTTTCGGAGAACAAAACCCCCTTCCTCAGGTCAGGATAGGATACTGTAACAGCACTATACTGTACTGACCTGAGGAAGGAGGTTTTGGCCTCTGAAAGCTAAATGTATTAGTCCAATAAAATGGTATTATTTTATCTTCTATATTTGTTTTATTTCTATTTGTTAATTTGTAAAGTGGTGATTGGTATTTGTTAGTTTTTTCAGATTTACATCTGCTGTCTTTATATTTTGCACAGTACTAGGGGACATTTTCTG
Organism: Microcaecilia unicolor; assembly: GCF_901765095.1. Lineage (NCBI taxonomy): Eukaryota > Metazoa > Chordata > Amphibia > Gymnophiona > Siphonopidae > Microcaecilia > Microcaecilia unicolor. The sequence goes on from NC_044035.1 coordinate 185,256,442, forward strand.
TTTCCGTGGTGTTGCATTGTATGCAGAGTCTGGCATCTTGGGGGTTCAGTTTAATTTTTGTCTAAATAGAAAGTTTATGATTACTTATTCTATAGTGGATTAGGGTGTATCTGTGTTTGTGAAAAAGACATGGCTTTCAGTTGGCATTGACTGTGCAGGATCGACTATCTGTACTATTATGTCTGGTTTCGTTTTACAATAGGTGAATTGATGTTCTAGTGCTCACTGTAGTGTTTAAGATGCTTTCCTTTTCCTTGTGTGACTTGTAGAAATTACTGCTTATGGTATGCAAGAATTGCTCTATAGGTCCTGAGTGTTTTGTATTCTCGGCTTGCCTAGTACTGGATTTTGGAGGGGGGTGTTAAAAAATGACCAGCCCCGGGTGTCAACTACCCTAGGTACGCCACTGCCTAGAGGGACACTGCAATGGACTTCACATAAAAGGTCCCAGGAACACATCTCACAATTACTCCCTTATATTGTATTGTGAGCCCTCCAAAACCCACCAAAAACCTACTGTACACCACTACAATAGCCCTTATGAGTGCAGGTGTCACTATATGTAGGTACAGTAGGTTTTTGGTGGGTTTTGGAGGGTTCACACTTTCCACCACAAGTGTACCAGTTAGAGTGGGATAGGGGCCTTGGTCTCCTTCTCTGCTCTAATAGGATTGGTCATAACATCTGAAGCAGTCATAGAGGCAGGTAGTTACTGTTTCTTTCTTACCTTTAGGGGTGGGAGAGGGTCAGTGACCACTGGGAAAGTAAGAGGGGGCATGCTTTAATTCCTCCAGTAGTCATCTCATCATTTAGGGCAGCCTTTTTGTGACTTAGGCATGACTGAAAAAGGTCTTTGTCATTCCAATCCTTTATATTAGGAAGATGCAAGTATTTCTAATGCCCAGCAATAGCTAACCAGACTGCCAAAAGAAAGTGGTTTCCCAAACCATTTTATTTAATGCACTTTCATGATAAGGGTCACAAGATTAACCTTGAATTCTCAACCAAGTCACTAACCTCTCCTTCCCTTAGTCCATTCTCTCAACCCTCCTTCAACCCCTTGCCTCCTTTTTTTCCTTTTCTGAAATCACTGAAGAGGAAACTGCACATTTTCTTTCTTCCTTAAAACTAACTACCTGTTCCTCTGATCCTATTCCCATTCATCTACTTGGCACTATATCTCCTACTGTCATCTCTTCTATCTGCAACTGTTCCTGATGTCTTCAAACATGTCATAGTTATACCACTCCTCAAAAACCTTCATTGGGCCCTGCCTGTCCTTCCAACTATCACCCCATCTCCCTCCTCCCTTTCCTATCTAAGATACTTGAACATGCTGTTCACCACTGTTGTCTTGACTTTCTTTCATCTCAAATTATTCTTGATCCACTTCAATCTGGCTTTCACCTTCTTCATTCAACTGAAACAGTGCTTGCTAAAGTCTCCAATGACCTGTTCCTAGCCAGATCCAAAGGTTTCTATTCTATCCTCATCCTTCTCAAGCTGCCTGCTGCTTTTGACACTGTTGATCACCGCCTACTCCTTGATACGCTGTCTGCACTTGGATTTCAGGGCTCTGTTTTTTACTGGTTTTCTTCTTATCTCTCCCATCATACTTTTAGTGTATACTCTCTGGTGGATCCTCCTCCACTTCTATCCTACTGTCAGTTAGTGTACCTCAGGGATCTGTTCTGGTACCTCTCCTTTTCTCCATCTATATTTCTTCCCTTGGTGCTCTGATCTCATGCCATAGTTTTCAGTATCATATTTATGCTGATGACTTCCAGATCTACCTCTCCACACCAGAAATTTCAGCAAGAATACAGGCCCAAGTATCAGCCTGCCTGTCTGATATTGCTTCCTGGATGTCTTGCTGCCATCTGAAACTAAACATGACCAAGACTGAGCTTCTTATCTTTCCCCCTGAATCAACTTCTCCTCTTCCCCCATTCTCTTTCTCTGTGTAGAACACTCTCATCCTCTCTGTTTCATCAGAGCATAACCTTGGGGTAATCTTTGACTCCTTTCTCTACACATATTCAACAGACTGCTAAAACCTGTCATTTCTTTCTCTATAATATCACCAAAATTCATCCTTTCCTTTCTGAGCACACTACGAAAATCCTTATCCACACTCTTATCACCTCTCGCTTCTATTGCAACTTACTTCTCACAGGTCTCCCACTAAGCCATCTCTCTTCCCTTCAATCTGTTCAAAATTCTGCTGCACGACTTATCTTCCGCCAGTGTTGCTATGCTCATATTAGCCCTCTCCTCAAGTCACTTCATTGGCTCTCTATCTGTTTCCGCATACAGTTCAAACTCCTCTTATTGATTTACAAGTGCATTCACTCTGCAGCTGCTCAGTACCTCAACACTCTTACCTCTCCCTACACTCCTCCCCCGGAACTCCATTCATTGGGTAAATCTCTCTTATCTGTACCCTTCTCCTCCACTGCTAACTCCAGACTTCGTTTCTTTTATCTTGCTGCATCATATGCCTGGAATAGACTTCCTGAGCCAGTACATCAAGCTCCATCTCTGGCCATCTTCAAATCTGGGCTAAAAGCCACCTTTTTGATGCTGCTTTTAACTCTTAACCCCTATTCACTTGTTCAGTACCAATGTGTATTTTATCATTCCCACCTTAGTAATTCCCTCAGTCCTTATTTGTCCTGTTTGCCTGCCCTGATTAGATTGTAAGCTCTGTTGAGCAGGGATTGTCTCTTCATGTTCAAGTGTACAGCTCTGCGAATGTCTAGTAGTGCTATAGAAATGATAAGTAGTAGTAGTAGTAGTGGTTGTACGTCATAGACATCCATATCTGACATTTAGACTTGAATATCCATATCCTGAGTTGAGTGTCCTTTATAAAATTCCATTCCATGGCTCCTATCTTTAAGAGACAGGCTCATAAATTGGCCTCTTTGAAAATTTACTTGATCTGAGTTCCTAAATTTGTGCTCAGAATTTTAGTAAACTCCTAAATTTTGTAGTCTAAAAAACTGGGTGCAACAAGAATTGATTTAGGATGAGGAAAAGAGTTATTAGGAGCTTAGCACTGATTTTCAGCCATAGGCTCCTAAATTAGGCTAAAAAATCTAGGTATATGTCTATTGCTACATAAGGATTTATATATTTTAAAAAATCTTGGCAAATGAATGGCAAGCCTAAATTTAAGAGCACAACTTTGAGGGGGGAAGTTATCAACATGGGCTACTGTTAAGATATGTTATTGTACTGTTGACCCTAGTTATTATTAACTAGGTCTCATTGCATAAAATGTGACCTGTTGATAAAATTACATGTCTTAACGGTAGCCCATGTTGATAACTATGTCCCTTAGGCTCTTCAATGTAGGTAGATTTTCACCTGAAAACTTAGGACCCTCAGTTTGGCTAAAAATGGACAAATTTAGAGGTCCTTTTACAAAGGCATGATAGCATTTTTTTTGTGCACTAATGAATAGCGCATAGAAATATTTGGGAATCTCTAACGTTTAGCGCGTGTTTATTTTTAGTGCGAGCTAAAAACGCTAGTATACCTTTGTAAAAGGACCCCTTAGAGGGGCATAATCGAACGCGAACGCCCATCTCCATGGACGCCTATCTCCGAGGATGGATACGTGAAGGGGCGGCACAGACCATATTTTCGAAAAAGATGGGCGTCCATCTTTTGTTTCGATAATACAGTTGGTGCTGGGCAAATGCATTGGATTTGGGCGGATTTGAGCTGGGCAGTATCGGTTTTCAGCGATAATGGAAACCGAAGGCGCACAGCTCAAAAACGAACAACTCCAAGGCATTTTGTCGTGGGAGGGGCCAGGATTTGTAGTGCACTGGTCCCCCTCACATGCCAGGACACCAACCGGGCACCCTAGGGGGCACTTGTAAAAAGTTTAAAAAAAATTAAAATGCCTCCCAAGTCCATAGCCCCCTTACCTTGGGTGTTGAGCCCTCCAAACCCCCCCCCCCCCAAACCCACTGCCCACAACTCTACACCATTACCATAGCACTTATGGCTGAAGGGGGGCACCTCGATGTGGGTATAGTGGGTTTTGGGGGCGGTTTGGAGGGCTCCCATTTACCAGCACAAGTGTAACAGGTAGGGGGGGGTGGGCCTGGGTCTGCCTGCCTGAAGTCCACTGCACCCACTAACAACTGCTCCAGGGAACTGCATATTGCTATGATGGAGCTGGGTATGACATTTGAGGCTGGCATACAGGCTGGCAAAAAAAAAGTTTTTAAAGTTCTTTTTTTTTGGTGGGAGGGGGTTGGTGACCACTGGGGGAGTCAGGGGAGGTCATCCACGATTCCCTCCAGTGGTCATCTGGGCAGTTGGGGCACTTTTTGGGGACTTGTTCGTGAAAAAAAAGGGTCCAAAAAAAGCGGCCCAAATTCTCGCTTCTGCTGCCCTTCTTTTTTCCATTATCGGCCGAGCGCCCATCTCTCCTCGGCCGATAAACACGCCTCAGTCCTGCCTTCACCACGCCTCCGGCACGCCCCCGTCAACTTTGTTCGTTCCTGCGACAGGCTGCAGTTGGAGGCGCCCAAAATCGGCTTTCAATTATACCGATTTGGGCGCCCACGGGAGAAAGGCGCCCATCTCCCGATTTGGGTTGGAAACATGGGCGTCTTTCTGTTTCGAAAATAAGCTGGATAGTCACCTGATTTTAGTGCCTAAATTTAGTAACATGTGTTTTTGAGTATCAGATCCATTATGTATAGTTTTTCTATATTTTTCTATATTACATAATAACTTAGGAGCCCTTTCACCAAACTGTGGTAAAAAGTGGCTTTAGTGCGCCCTTAGGCAGGTCTTTCCTGTGTGCTAAGGCCATTTTTGCTACAGCAGAAAAATGGCCACATTTCCTATTTTTTGTATTAATGGCCACATTCTAATTTTTCCCATTAGCACATGGCCATTAAAGATAAGTGCTTGAGCCCTTATCGCTACTTATTTGTAGGAGGTAAGAGCCCACGCACTAATCATGTGCTAATCACTTAGCATGAAGCAGTGTATCTGCGCTGATTAGAGCAGATATGTCCACTCTCCACCCCCATACACACCCCCTCTGCAAAAATATTTTTTAAAGTGCACAGTTTGCGTACACATTTAAAGATTACCGCAGGACGCCTCAGCGCACCCCATGGTATGCCATTTTAAGCTGCAGTAAGCACATGTTTGTGCTTACCGCAGCTTAGTAAAAGGGCCCCTTAGTAGGCTGTATGTTTATGTTTATTAAAACTTTGATATACTGCTTGGTACAACAAACCCATTTACAATATAAAACAAATTAAACAGAAATAAAATAGGAAAGGAAAGCCATAAAATAGACAGAAAGACCTACCACATTCACATAGAAAAGTATGTATGCAACTACCCAGCTAAATAAATCTGTAAGCATCAAGGGCTCCTTTTACTAAGCAGTGGTAAAAAGTGGCCTGTGGTAGTGTGGACACATGAAATTGGCATGCACTGGGCAGTAAAAGGTCGTGTGCTAAAATTAAAAGTAGTGCACGGCTATTTACTACGGTAATCAGGCAGTGTGTGCCAACATGGCCACGCAGCCGATTACAGGCTGGGAATGTCCCCCATGGTAAATCATAGAAAAATATATTCAACCATGGGAAACAACATGCTCCAACTTCAAAACTACCGCAGGGCACCTGCGTTACTCCTGCGGTAGTGCCGATTTGGTGCACACTACCCGCTCGTTAGCCCTACACCTGCTTAGTAAAAGGACCCCCAAGTGTTCCCAGAAATGCTAGTGTACTTGCCTCTCACTTTCCAGTTGCACATCAAAAGCCAGCCTGAAAAAATAGGTTTTCAATAGGATTTTAAACATTTTAAAATTTTATTCAGCAAAAATAATTTTTGGAAGTCTATTCCATAATGTGGGTACAAGCAAAAAAAAAAAAGGTTTACACCCACAATAAATATTCACATTGGCAATGATGGGCACATTTTGTTTGTTTTGCTATTTGTTCACTTTAAGATGGTATATTATCCCCCCTGTTTACTAAGCCGCATGGCAATTTGACATCCTATTCAAAGTTAAATGTCAGTATTCTCAATGGAGAAGGGTAGATAGTGGGGTTCCCCAGGAGTTTGTGCTGGGACTGCTGCTTTTTAACATATTTAGAAATGATCTAGAGATGGGATTAACTAGTGAGGTAATTAAATTTGCTGATCACACAAAGTTATTCAAAGTTGTTAAATTGCAAGAGGATTGTGAAATATTACAAGAAGACCTTATGAGACTGGGCATCTAAATGGGAGATGACGTATAATGTGAGCAAGTGCAAAGTGATGCCTGTGGGAAAGAGAAACCTGAATTATAGCTACGTAATTCAAGGTTCCATGTTAGGATTCACCGACCACGAACGGGATCTAGGCGTTGTCGTTGATGGTACGTTCAAACCCTCTGCTCAGTGTGCTGCGGCGGCTAAGAAAGCAAATAGAATGTTAGGTATTATTAGGAAAGGAATGGAAAAGAAAAGTGAGGACCTTATAATGCCTTTGTATCAGTCCATATTGCGACCGCACCTTGACTATTGTGTTCAATTCTGGTCACCGCATCTCAAAAAAGATATAATGGAATTAGAAAAGGTACAGAGAAGGGCAATGAAAATGATAAATGGGATGGGATGACTTCCCTATGTGGAAAGGCTGAAGTGGCTAGGGCTCTTCAGCTTGGAGAAAAGGCGGCTGAAGGGAGATATGATAGAGGTCTATAAAATAATAAGTGGAGTGGAACGGGCAGATGTGAATTATTTGTTTACTATTTCCAAAAATAGTAGGACTAGGGGGCATGTGATGGTCACTGTTGGAAACAGGATGCTGGGCTTGATGGACCTTTGGTCTGGCCCAATGTGGCAGTACTTATGTACTTTTGTACTTAAGGGCTGTGTCAGCAGTGCATGGCAGCCGCTAGCACGGCTTAATAAATGGGGGGGGGGGGGGGGGGGGGGGTTATATATGTAGACTGATTTATGTGTTGATGCTGATTTTGGTTTCTGATATTTCCTGAGTATGGTTTATCCAATAAAAATAAAATTAAATAAAAATACTGTAAAAGATGATTTTCTGGACTGGATTTGAATATGGCAGAGAGGAAGTATGATGCACCAACTCAACTCAGAAAGTCTGTGCCAAGCATACGGCACAGCAGGATAGAAAGAGCAGAGTTAGTTGTTGGCAGTGAAAGAAAAGGGCACAGATAAATAAGAGTGATTTGCTGCTCGTGTGAACTTGCTCTACTTATGGAATACAACTAGGAAATCAGAACTACAAGTCCCTGTATTGAGCAGGGTAAACCTATGTCTGGATCAAACCAGTTCATCAAATCTAGATTCAGCTGGGAAAACCTAGTTGGCTTGCCTTGTGTCTGTAGACTCTTTGTCTTGGCCATACACAATAGCTGAGAGATCTGAATTAAGCCTTGCCAAATAAGTCCATATTTTTCTGAACAAGCTGAGTTAGTCTTAGTTCTGGTTTTACCTCATTTTAACCTGTATAGAGATGTAAATCTGATTTCTCTAAGGTTTAATTAGATTTGACTGCCATTCATCAAAAACAGCAAAGTGGTTTACAAGTGCTTCAACATAAGAGTGGAGAAACCATTTAGTCAGATCTCAGGGATCAGGAAACACATTGTAACTGATACAATAAATATTTCATTCTTTTAGGTATTTATATACTGCTTGAACCTAAGTGGTTTACTGTTTTCATTTTATAGGTACAGGGTCTGTCCCTAGTGGGCTCATAGTCTAAGTAGTACATTGTACTACTGTTGTACCAGGGGCAATGGAGAGTTAAGTGACTTGCCCAGGGTCATACAGCTGTAGAGGAGATTGAGGCTGGTTCCCCAGGATCTCAACCCACTGCTGACTATCAGGCAGAGTGAAGATGCCTGGCTATACATACACAACTTTCAAAACAGAGGGGGAGGGAGGCAGCCACATTGATTACAATCAGAGCAGCAAGAAGTGTGATTAGAGGAAGGACTTACTGGGGAGGGGACATTGTGGGATGTTGATTACTGTTTGTTGTGATGTGCTAATGCTGGAGAGGGATATGGGACTCTTGAAACAGAAAGGGAGAAGGTAATTTCATAATGACTCTCTGTATAAAACTAGATGGGTGAAACAAGGTCTAGATAAGCCTGGTTAGAAAAAATGGAGGCAGCTGGCATCCCATCTAAGAAGGTGATTTTAAAGTTGTTTGATGTGGCAGCTTCTTCGTGTGATCTCTTCTGTATCAGTTTGCAGGCTGGCAGATGTTGCATTATTCACATAGTTTTGAAGTGAATGATAAAGATATGGTAGAAAAGTAGTATTATAAATAAAGATAGTGCAAACAGGTCAAGATAGGGTTGGGGTGTGTTTGTGGGGGAGCCATTATTCAAAGGATTAAAACTCCTATCTTTGATATTTATGCCTTAAATTGGCCTGTTTGAAAATTTACTAGGGCTGAGGGGTAGATGCATCAAGCAAACGTAAAAAAATCAGAAACGTTAAAACCTTTACCGAATTTAAAATAACGAAGCATGCTCCAAAAACACAGCCCCAAAAAGTTTGGTGCGGTATTGGAAAGAACGATGCACCAATCCCCGTCGGTAATCGGCTCGTAAAGCATGCGCAAAGCAGCCAAGCGTTATGCTGGCTGCTCTGCGCATGCCAGAAACGTTCAAAACACAGTCAAATCGCAAGCACATGGCTCCCAAATCAAAATAAAAATAAAAAAAGGATCGGGAGGGGGCAAGGGCGCTCATCAGGAGCGTCCTGTACGGACGGCCTTGCCCCCCCCCCGCTGCTCCCCACTTTCCGCCGCTCCCCCCACCCCGAAAAAGCAAACTTCTAGAAGCCCCTGCCCCCCTCCCTTCCTCACTACTCTCACCTAAGCTCCGCCTCCCGACATCCTCCGTCCGTGCCCCGCCCCCTTTTGGGGTCGTCGCCGCCATTCCCCTCCTCCATCGGGCCCCCCTTCCTCTTACCGGGCCCGTGCAGCGCCTCTCTCCTCTGTCCGAAGGCGCTGCACGGGCAAGAAGAACGCTGAATCAGCTGATGCCTGCCTTCGCCTAGCTTCGATAGAGCGTCTTTCTCCTGCTGGGCCCGCCCCTGTCTGACGTCAGTAACCTACGTAGGTTACTGACGTCAGACAGGGGCGGGCGCAGCAGGAGAAAGACGCGCCATCGCGAAGGCAGGCATCAGCTGATTCAGCGTTCTTCTTGCCCGTGCAGCGCCTTCGGACAGAGGAGAGAGGCGCTGCACGGGCCCGGTAAGAGGAAGGGGGGCCCGATGGAGGAGGGGAATGGCGGCGACGACCCCAAAAGGGGGCGGGGCGCGGACGGAGGATGTCGGGAGGCGGAGCTGAGGTGACAGAGTAGTGAGGAAGGGAGGGGGGCAGGGGCTTCTAGAAGTTTGCTTTTTCGGGGTGGGGGGAGCAGCGGGGAGCAGCGGGGGGGGGGCAAGGCCGTCCGTACAGGACGCTCCTGATGAGCGCCCTTGCCCCCTCCCGATCCTTTTTTTATTTTTATTTTTTTATGTGTTTTCTGAGGTCCTTTGGACCAATCACAGCGCTTTTAGCTCTGCTAATGCGCTGGGATTGGCTCAAAGTTTGTTTATTTTTTCACTTAACACTTTTTCCTGGCACAGAGCTGTCCTAACGAGAGGTCCAGACCTCTCGTTAGTTTTCCTGCCTTTTTCCTGCGTAAAGGCAATTGGAAAAGGTTAGTGCATGTCGTTTCAATGGGGTTTTCACACTAATTGCTCATCTACATTCCGTTTTCGTTAGCTGCTACTACCGTCGAAAAATAGGCTTTAGTGCATGGAAAGGATCGGAAATTCTTCCTTAAGGGCTCATTTAACGATGAAAAACGTTTAGTGCATCTGGGCCTGAGTTTCTCTAAACTCCTAAATTCTTAGTAAATGGCCACACAAACATCCCTGCAGAACAGTGGGGCAGCCTAGTGGTTAGTGTAGTGGACTGTGAATAAAGGGACACAGGTTCAAATCCCACTTTAACTCTTTTATTTTGGAATTGTGAGCCCTCTAAGAACAGAAAAAATGCTCTATACCTGAATGTACACCACTGCAATAGCCTTCAGGCTTGTAGATGGCTTATATATTCAGGTACATTAGGGGGTCCTTTTACTAAGGTGCGCTGAAAAATGACCTGCGGTAGTGTAGGCATGGGTTTTGGGCGCATGCAGAATCATTTTTCAGCGTACCTGTAAAAAAGGCCTTTTTTTATTCTTGCTGAAAATCAAAATTGCCGCGTGCCCATTTTGGGTCTGAGACCTTACCGCCAGCCATTGACCTAGTGGTAAAGTCTCACGCGTTAACTGGGCAGTAATGACCTACGTGCGCCAAATGTCACTTGCTGCGCGTCCAATACACTCGCCAGAAAATAAAAATTATCGGCCACCCGGCAAAAATGAAATTACGTGCATAGATGCTTATGTGACTTAGTAAAAGGGCCCCTAGGTATTTTTCTGTTCCTGGAGGGCTCACAAGAAAAATCTAAATTGGGATTTGAACCTGGGTTCCTTGTGTCACAGTGCATTAACCAATAAGCTACTCCTCCTTCTTCCTAGTTTGTTAAAAATGGAGGAGTAGCCTAATGGTTAGTGCAGTAGGCTGTGATTCTGGCAAATGGTGTTCAGTTCCCAGTGCAGCTCTTTGTACAAGTAACTTAACCCTCCCTTGCCCCGGTACCAAAAAAATTTTGATTGTAGTCAACTAGGGACAGAGAAAGTACCTTCATATAATGTGTATAGTATTGCGGTATACATCTAGTAGTGTTATAGAAATGATTAGTAGTAGTAAAAATGTCCATAATACCTGAAGGTGTTGTGGAGGGGCATAATTGAATGGGGATGACCATCTCCAAAGGCGCCCATCTCTAGGAACGTCCCAGTGAAGGGGCGGGGAAACCGCTATTATCGAAACAAGATGGATGTCCATCTTTCGTTTCGATAATACGGTTGGGGACGCCCAAATCTCAACATTTAGGTCAACCTTAGAGATGGTCGTCCCCGGTTTTCGGCGATAATGGAAACCGAGGACGCCCATCTCAAAAATGACCAAATCCAAGGCATTTGGTCGTGGGAGGAGCCAGCATTCATAGTGCACTGGTCCCCCTCAAATGCCAGGACACCAACCGGGCACCCTAGGGGGCACTGCAGTGGACTTCACAAATTTCTCCCAGGTGCATAGCTCCCTTACCGTGGGTGCTGAGCCCCCCAACCCCCCCAAAACCCACTCCCCACAACTGTACACCACTACCATAGCCCCAAGGGGTGAAGGGGGGCACCTACATGTGGGTACAGTGGGTTTCGGGTGGGTTTTGAAGAGCTCACATTTACCAGCACAAGTGTAACAGGTGGGGGGGGGGGGAGATGGGCCTGGGTCCGCCTGCCTGAAGTGCACTGCACCCACTAAAACTGCTCCAGGGACCTAAATACTGCTGTGATGGAGCTGGGTATGACATTTAAGGCTGACATAGAGGCTGGCAAAAATTTATAATTTTTTTTTATTAGGGTGGGAGGGGTTGGTGATCACTGGGGGAGTAAGGGGAGGTCATCCCTGATTCCCTCTGGTGGTCATCTGGTCAGTTTGGGCACCTTTTTGAGGCTTGGTCGTGAAAAAAATGGACCAAGTAAAGTCGACCAAATGCTCATCAGGGACGCCCTTCTTTTTTCCATTGTCAGCCGAGGATGCCCATCTCTTCAGCACGCCCAGTCCTACCTTCGCTATGCCTCCGACATGCCCCCGTGAACTTTGGTTGTCTCCACGATGGACTGCAGTTGAGGACGCCCAAAATTGGCTTTCGATTATGCCGATTTGGGTGACCCTGAGAGAAGGACGCCATCTCCTGATTTTTGTCGGAAGATGGGCACCCTTCTCTCTTGAAAATGCCCCTGATAGCCAGTCCTGCAATTTTGGGTAGGCCAGTGGTTTCCAAACCTGGTCCTGGAGGCACCACAGCCAGTCAGTTTTTCAGAATATCCACAAGGAATATTAATGACAGAGATTTGCATACACTGCCTCCACATCTCTCTCATGAATATTCATTGTGGATATCGTGAAAACCTGACTGGCTGGGTGCTTCCAGGACCAGGCTTGGAAACCACTGGGGTAGGCCATTTCCACCCCTGTATATACATACTATCTCTATCCTCTAATCTCTATCTCTTGCCCCTAGTCACATGTCTTCAATTTTTCTGCCCCAGATCTGGCATCTGCTCCTCTCCCCCACTCACTGTCCAGCATCTACTCTTCTCTCTCTGAACCCCACCCCTCCCAGTTTACCTCAGAACCATTGCTGGCGGAGATTTCTAGTTGCCGCCAGCCTTTAAGGCTTCCCTCTGTCATGTCCACCCTCGCTGATATCACTTTATGTTTTTCACTGGTGGGGATGCGATAGAGTGAAGACTGCAGGGCTGGCACAAGTAGCCTATAGGAATCACTGCTGGAGATGGCTCTGAGGTAAACTGAGGGGTGGGGGAGCAGGGGGTTCAGAGAGAAACAGGTATAAATTCATGCTGCAGCTGGATTAACCTGTTCCTTATGACACAGAACCAGTTGGCTCTTCTACCTGTGATCCAGGCAAGAAAAAGATGGGAGGAGATTAGTTGATAGGCTACAAAAAGGACCTCATGATTCTCAAGTAGCAAAGAGACACCCTATGACTGGCAGCCAAGCATGAAGCCCCCGTGATCTACAAACAGCAGACAGTAGGAGGATAGACCCTTGTGACTGACAGGTGACAAAGGAGACCTCCGATACAGACAATGAGCAAAAATTTCAACTCTTTGTTCCTGACTCATCACAGATTTTCGAAAAACAAAGGGCCTGATATATATGTACCAAAAAAAAACTGAGTTCATAAATTTAGGCTCCTAGGTTGTGTCTAAATTTGTGTCCTGTTTTCAGCCAAATCTAGGAGCCTAAAGCATTTTTTTTCCAAAGTGTACAGATGTCTCAAAATGCTCAAATGGACATCCATGTTAAACTTCCAAATCCTGATTTTGCAATGGCAGAAAAGGGACGTCCACACTGCAGTACGTCTAAATATCAAGGAAACCTGTTGTGGCATATTTTGGGTGGGACTAGGGAGGGCTCAAAATCAGGACATCCAACAGCGAAGATCGGGAGATAGTGAAGATTATTAGAGTTTTCGTATTTGGTTGACTGAGTATTTAACTCTTTGTAATGAGGAACAGAATAAATATTTCAGGCTGCTGGTAAGGAGAGCATTGAATAAACCACAGGAATTGTATCATACTGTGCGATATTTGCTTGAACGATATAAAGATGGTAGTGGTAGTTGTGAGCCAGATGCTAGTTTGTATGCTGATTTCCTATTGCATAAAGCAACTGTATTGAGAGATATGATAGGAGAGATGGTGATAGAAGATGGGATTGATAAGGTAGCTGGAAGTCGAGTATGGAATATGTTCAGTGAGGTTTCAGAACATGAGATTGCTGTTGTCATTCAGGGAATAATGCCTGCACACTCCTTGTGGGACTCATGCTGTTCTGGTGTTGTGAAGCAGTTAGTGCATGATGTGAAACCTGTGGTAAAAGGATAGTTAATCAGTCGTTACAAGAAGGGCTTTTCCCAGAGAGCTGCAAACAAGCAACCGTTAAACCTCTGTTGAAGAGGGAAGGGTTAGATCCAGTTAATTTGAGTCATTATCGCCCAATTTCGGTGACACCATTTTTGGGAAAGGATTTGAATAAGGTTGTTTTAAAGCAATTGGAACACTTTGTGGACAAAGTTGGGTGTCTCAATCCTTTTCAATTTGGGATTAGACATGCCTATGGGGTAGAGATGTTATTGGTTTCCAAAGTGGATGTGTTGAGGAGGGGAATGGATGTTGGTAAGAGTTTTTGTGTGATGTCATTGGATGTATCTAATGCATTTGACTCTGTTCATTTGGAGCTTTTGTTGTTGAGATTGAAGCGGTTGGGAATAAGCAGATATGCATACCGATGGCTTTTGCCCTATCTTTTGGGACTTTGTGTATAAAAAGTGGGGAGATGATGTCTCAGGTGGTGCATGTGGATAGAGGGGTGCCACAGGGTTTGGCCCTTTTGGCACTCCTGTTTAATATCTACATGGCCCCATTAGGGAAGGTGTTTGAGTCATTGAATGTGTCATATCGTATGTATGCAGATCACATGCAGTTGTTTTCCCCAATCGATGCCTGGAGAGATGCGTTGGCTGCTTGGTTGAAATTGTATATGGGGAGTGTACAGGAATTGATGTTGGAAAATGGCTTGATGTTGAATGTAGTGGGCCGGTCTGGAGTAGATCTTTGGCCTGAGTGTTTGTGTGTGGATGGGGTGTGGTTGGCTGTTCAGAAAGAAATGAAGCTGTTGGGGGTAGTGTTTGACTATAGGCTGTCAATGCAAAATCAGTTTATGAAGGTCATTCAACTTTCTTTTTTGCAGCACCATGTGTTTAGAATGAAGCCTATGTTGTCACCAGGTGACTTTTGGGATGTATTACAGAATATAGTTCTTTCTAGATTGGATTAATGCAGTGCTCTGTTCCTTGGGCTGCCTAATGTGAGGTGCAGGTCATTGCAGTTGGTTCAAAATGTGGTGGCTAGACTTATAGCTGGAATTCCTAGGTCTGAACACATAACACCTGTGTTGAAGCAGCTGTGTTGGCTGCCAGTCCTTTTTCAAATTTGCTTTAAGGCACTGATTTTGATTCATCAAGCCTTGTGTTCAGTGTTCCGCTTTATTTTAACCGTGCATATTGCCCATGACAATCATTGAACTCAGAAGGCACAATGTGCTTATCTGTGGACACAGTAGCAAAAGTTAATTATGTTGATACGAGCTTATCTGCCTTCTCTATTGCTGGGGTTCATTTATGGAATGCCCTCCCTGGACAACTTTGTTTATGCAGCAAGGTAGTTCAGTTTAAGAAATTGTTAAAAATGTAGTTGTTTGTTGAAGCGTTTATGTAGGAGCAACTGATGTTTATGTTATTGATGAAGAGCAGTACTTGCAGGTTATGGTTGGTTTTGTGATATGTAGTATGTTGTGATTGTTTTTAAGGCTTTTTTTTTATTGTTATGTATGCTTGATTTGTATACTGCCTAGGTTATAGTCAATATATACATTTTTTAAAAATAAATAGATGTAGAGTCCCTTTTTCATTTCCTGTTTATCCAAGCTGCTCCTCTCTCCTGCCTCCCTGTCTATCCAAGGTGTCTCTCTCTCCTGCCAGTTAGTCACAGAAGTCATTTTCTTGATATGGTAGAGATACCTAATGTTCCCACTGAAGAACTGGGAACAATTTCCAGTTTAAGCTCATTGCTGCCATCAGTGTCGGTAAACTCAGTCCTCTTTATTTGCCTAAGTGTCTCTGCAGTGTTTCACTGGGGGGAAGTTCTGCACTTGTTCTATAAATGGAGTCATCTTTAATAGGATGTGCTGTACAACTTTGTTCTTTTACTGCTGAGACTTCCAGTAAACTGAATATTACTACTACTACTCTAAATCACTTCTATAGCACTACCAGTCGTATATCCAGAATGTAATATTAAGTAAACACAATAAACATCCACAGAAGTGTAAAGAGAAAATCTCTGCTCTGCAGGTGACAATTGCGCTGTTACTAAAGATAATCAAGTTCTTCAAAATAAATTTGAAAGTTGAAAAGTAACACAAGGAGATGGAATTGACAATTTACTAAGGGTCACTTTTACAAAAGTGTGGTAAGTTTTGCACTTACCACATGTTAACTACAAAGATAAACATGCGGTAAGTTCAAGGTCTGTACAGTGAATGCAGGGGGTGTGCACAGGGCAGACAGCACACGGGCACCACGTTACATGTAGTGACAGTGGAGGAATACCTGCATGTAATGTGGTGTGGGTCCAAAAGAAATAATGACAAACTAAAGAACTGACATGGGAGAGGTCAGGCAAGAGGGAGATACCAACACCTCCAGGTCCTCATGATCCTTCTCCCTAACACCTGCAGTATCTCCAAGCACATCCAATCCTCCTCCCAATGCCTTCTGGCATCCCCATGTCCTTCCAGTTGCCCCTCCCCCACCCCGACCCCAATACCCCTGGGGCCTACCCAGGGTCACCTTTGGTGGTCTAGTGGTCCCAGGTAGGAGAAGTGCTCCTCCACTTCTGTCCAGAAGTTTTGATGACAGTAAACCTGAGAGAACTGACCCTGTCATAGTTGGTTGGTGTTAGAAATTGGTATAGACCAGGGGTTCTTCCCATCCTCGGGGTACATCCAGCCAGTCAGGTTTTCAGGATACCCACAATGAATAGGCATGACATAGTGCATGTAAATTTATCTCATGCCTATTCATTGTGGATATCCCAAAATTTTGACTGTCTGGGTGTGACCCAAGGACTGAGTTGAGAACCCCTGGTATAGACCTAGAGCAGAAGCTAACTTTAACACAGTATGATGCTATCTAGATTGTAAGCTCTTTGAGCAGGGACTGTCTGTTTTTTGTGTATGGTGCACAGCGCTGCGTATGCCTTGTAGCGCTATATAAATGATAAATAGTCATAGTAGTAGTAGTAAAAAGAAGCTCCTGATCTGGGGTTCTTAGTAAATGGTATAGTAATGACAAGCAATGTCCTTTCAATGCTATTTACATGTTTTGCAAGTGCTGGCTTTGGCTTGCAGTCTGATGTTTGTAAATCTAATGCTGCTGAGCACACATTAAAACTCTCTTAACATATGGCAAAGCATAGCATACAATTCATAAATAAAACTCTTAGTGAAAAGAAGTGGGGCTGTATTAAAGCACCAGCTGCAGAGTAGCAGGAAAGCTCTGTGTGAAAGTCATAGTGGCCTTTATTCCTATTGAGCAAACCTAAAAATCTGTAAAGGTCACATGTATTATAAAATACATTAAAGAGGAATGAAGTTCAAGACTATGAAACTGGAAAGGACAGACTATGAAGTAAAATAAGAAAATATTTCCTAATGGAAAGGGTGCTGGATACATAGAACATTCTCCAGAGGGAGGGCAGGGGAGAAGGAAACTGAGGCAGAAAACATGGAATAATCACAGTAAAGCAAAGTCTGTGGCATTGCAGCAGGCAGGAAGAGTGTACATTTGTAATATAAATATTATCCCATGCTTCTAACTTTTGCTTTGGCCGCATATTTCATGAAGCCTATGTAGAGCGCTCCCCTCTTATCCAGAATGATCTGATTTTATTACCCTCAGGGGAGCAATAATAAAACCCTTTCTATGGTTAAAATATTTATTTTATTTTATTAATTAGGATTTGTTTACAGCCTTTTTGAAGACATTCACCCAAGATGGTATACAGCAATAAAAAGCTGTACACAGGCAGTAGAGTAGACTATAAAATAGCATTTTACTTGTGAATATTAGGGCTTTTATTAGTGCCAGAGCCATGAGCGGATAAATACTATGCATGTTGTTGACTGGGAAGAATACTTTTACTCACTGAGTGTAGAGGTGGCACTGGGATGGGACTCGGAGATAAATGCTTAAGGGGGGCAGTTATCATGGTGCAGTAAAACGTGAGCTTTTACCGCAACCTTGATTTTACCGTGGGAGTCAGCAGCCTGTGATAAAACAGTCTTGCAGGTTGCTGACTACTGTGGTAAATGAATAATGCTGCTTGCAAGCCATTCCACAAGAAGCATTATTCTAGCAGCCTGGGAGCATCAGGCTTCTTTATTTATTTATTTATTTTTAATTTTAATATTTATTCATTTATCCATTTTATTACAAGAAACATCTTGCTTAAAAAAGTATGCTGAAATAAGGCAGTTATATAACTACTAAGGAAAATTAAGAAAATATATATAAAAAAAAAAAACAATATACATTTTCAAGGTAACCCAAACTCAAGTCCATAAATTCGAAATCCAAGATTAGGAAGTCTAAGGGAGTATAACAAAAGGAAATATATGACTGATAGTGCAAACCTTGCTAAGTGGAGTTATCTTATAATTTAATGCTTATCCACTTTTACCGAGGCAATAAGTGCCGACACGTGAGCTGGTTCTGTGAAAACATATTTCTTCTCCCTAAGCCTTATTATGCACTTGCAGGGGTACCTTAAAAAAAAGTTTCCCCCCAAGTGCAAAACTTCAGGCCTAAGGAGCAAGAATTGTTTCCTCCGTCTTCTAGTCTCTTTAGAGACATCAGGAAATAATAATATTTTAAAGCCCAAAAAAGGCTTATCTTTATTTCGGAAAAATAAACGAAAGATCCAATTCTTATCCGGTAATAATGCAACTGTCGCCACTAACGTGGCGGCAGTTGCTAATTCAGAGTCAGAAGTCTGAAGCACAAGAGAGACATCAATCGGATTATCAAGTTGGTTCAAATCTTTCCCAGGAATATAATATGCCATAATTAATGGTGGTAAATTCGACTCAGGTATCATCAAAATTTCACGCATATAGCGTTTCAGCATTTCAAGGGGAGCAACATTCTGTGGTCTAGGAAAATTAACAAATCTCAGATTATAACTTTTAGTATAATTGTCAAAAATTTCAGTTTTCAGTCTGAGGTTTGTCAAATCTTTCGTCATAGTAGGTTGTATTGTTTAAATCTTCACAATTCTTTGATCCATTTTATCCACTTTATCATTTAACTCTTTAAGCTGCTCATCTTTTTTTTGTAAATCAATTTCCAAGGATTTTACTTTTGGCAATACTTCATTAGTCTGTTTTAGGAAGGTTTGTCCCAAATTAGAAACTAAGTCCCATAATGCGTCTAATGTCACTTCTTTCGGTTTAGTTACTAACTCTTTAGGTAATTCAAACCTTTCAGAAAACCGCTCACAAGTCTCACCCAGTCCCTCAGGTCCTCCTCCCTCGATCCGCGGCGATTCCATGGGCAAACTGCCCTCCGTTCCAACCTGAGATGTAAATGAAGCTTCCAATCGGCGTTCCTCTGGGCCCCTACCACCTTCCGGAGTGGACCCCGTCGATTCAATAAGGAAAGAACTTGCGCCGATCGGCTGCAGAGGAGGGGTGGGCGCAGCGGGGCTCAAGGTGACTTCATAGCCAGGAGAAGCCGAAATCTCCAAATTACCGGCGTTCCCTACTGGCTGCATTCCGCCGTCTGAAGTAACTCCCTGTGGCCTCAAAAAACGATCCATCGGACCAGGTAAGGAGGGGGGTAACGGGGAAGCTCTGCTCGTTGTTCTCCCTCTTCGTTTAGGCATTTTAGAGCACGGAAAATGAGGCTCACAGCAAGTTAGCTAGGTGCAGCCATCTTGGATTTTCGAGATCAGGCTTCTTTATACAGAAATGTAACTGCTAGCGCTAGTGGTATGAGACTTCTGCTAGGGGCGCCATTTTGGAGATGGCACTGGTAGGGCAGGAGTGATTGGGAGTGGGAGGGTGGGAGGATGTGATTAGAGGTTGGGGGCGTTTGATTGGAGTAGTGGGAAGATGTGATCAGGTGGCCCAGAAGCACCGGGCTGCAGCTTTGGCTGGGGTTATTTTGCCAACATTTTTTGGCCTTAATGCATCTTGCAGACTTTGTTCCTTTATGGGGTAATTTTACAGAGCTTTTTCTATGCATAAAGCCTATTTTACACAAGAAACATGACTCATAAACTTGTACTGGGGTGTTCATACATACATAATAAATAGGTGCACCAAAAGGTAGCACCAACTGGGGGCATAGTTTGGACAGAGCAGGGGTATAGTTGTGGTATACATGCATATTTTATAAAACAATGTGTAAATGCATACAGTACATGCACACATTTACATCTGCGTTGGAACCAATACATTTGTGGTTCTGAGAGCATATTTTAGAAAAGTGACATAGACAGTAATGTGTCTTTATAAAATAGACTTACAATAGGTGCATTTTTCACTTTTTTCTTATGAAACCTATTATAAAATAACTCCCTCAAGGCAGATATCCTTTTCAATTATATCATTCTTATGCAGTGGTCCTCAACTCAGTCCATGGGACACACCCAGTCAGTCAGGTTTTCAGGATACCCACAATGAATATGCACGAGATAAATTTGCATGCATTACCTCCATTTTATGCAAGTCTATCTCATGCATATTCATTGTGGATATTCTGAAAACTTGATGGGTTGGGTGTGTCATGAGGACTGGGTTGAGAACCTCTGCTGTAATGTGAAATATTCTGTTGGGCCGATGATCAGAAGCCCTGCACTCTAAAAATAGCGCCGGAACAGCGTGGGGCTGTAATGCCCTTATGATCAAAGCTAATAGCATGCAAACTTATGTGCACTATTAGCTCTGATCGTAGGGGTACTTCTTCTGGAGGATTGTGTAGCAGCATAGATCTCTAGTCAGAATGGGGGCAGTAGGCCACATACAGAGTATGTGTGATGACTAAGGTGGTTGGAGTTTGGTAGGAGTAGGATATATATGTAAGAATGGAACCTCTTCTATTTTGGCATGACCTTTGGGACTGCAGGTTAGGTAGTGCAGTGACTGAGCACTCAAGTATGGCAGATGATCAGCTTTGCTGATCTGCTTTATGTGGAAAAGGAGTTGTGAGCTGCAGAGGACATAACTGCACTGTAAGGGTGTATGTGTGTGTGTATGGAAAACATGTGCTTTACTAGGATGCTGTGAATTATGAGTGAAAAATGGAGAATAAGGAATGTATAGGTAGTAACAGCTGTTTGTTGACATTAGGACACATGCTGATAACATTGTATTTATTTATTTAGATTTTGCTCACACCTTTTTTAGTAGTAGCTCAAGGTGAGTTACATTCAGGTACACACTGGGTATTTCTCTGTTCTAGGAGGGCTCACAATCTAAGTTTGTACCTGAGGCAATGGAGAGTTAAGTGATTTACCCAAGATCACAAGGAGCTGCAGTGGGATTTGAACTGGCCACCTCTGGATTTCAAGACTAGTGCTCTAACTACTAGGCCACTCCTCCTCTCTGCTTGTATGGTAGCAATTCCTCATGTACTACTGCTTTCTAAGATATTTTCATGTTTTCTTGCTGTTATAAGTAGCGTCCTTGTGTATTTGTCTAAATAGTGTGGTTTTCCCTTTTGAAACTTATGGAGCCAGGATGAAAAAGTGTTGCATAGAGTATGCAAATGGAGAGCATAGAAACTGAAGTATGAGAAGCTACTTTTAGCTTCTTGAATTTAGTGCATACTAATGTCACAGCCTGAACATGGTCAATGAAGTTTTCCTGCCTTTTTTTGTAGGGGCCAATGTCACTAGAGGAATTTTGCATGTTGGAAAAGTGATGAGAAGAACATTCATTTTTTAAAAATGAAGCTGATCATGCATTATACAATGTTGGATCTGGAGAGGCTCTGATTTCCAGATTAATGCTTAATTTGCGCTCTTCAGTCTCCCATGATACCTCTGTTCAAGATTTGACTCTAATTATCTTTTTTCATCCTGTCTTCCAAAACAGTTCTTTGCCATCTTCCCTTTTCAGGCCCTCCTGTGGATAGGGCTCTTCACATCTCCAAATTGCAAAGAAATTTGAAAGTCTTATATTATTATTCTCAACAATAACATAGCAGAGGTTCTGGTATTTCAGTATAATGACGATATTCCACTGGAAACCCCAAACCAAGCAAAATCCTTTCCTTCTAGACCTTTTGCTGTGAAATTGCATGAATCATAGGCAAAATGAGTATTTCCTCCTAATTTGTTTCATGCTGATAAAGCTTTAAAATAAGATGAAATATTGGTTTTTGGCCTGTGCTTTGATGATAAAATTCAAAGAGTGACTATCAGCTTGGGCATTTACTCTATTCATATTAGATTTCACATGTGTGAATGACTCTGCTTTCAGAAAGATAATTTTCATCTGTGTGGTAGTTCAGTATATATGGGATTTTATATTTTTATAGCTGATGCATCTGACAGAGATTCATTGCTGCTGACAGAGCCAGCTTTCTGATGGATAGCATCTCAAAAATCACAGTTTCTGACCCTCCTGCCATTTCAGAAAAAGATGGCTTAGAATTTAACCTAAAACTGTTCTACTGGTTCAGCTAACAGCACCAGTGATATGTTCGTTCATGTGCCTGTAAATTTGTCCAAGACTTATATTTTAGGTGGTTTTAATTTTCCTTTAAATCCTGATGTTGATGATTTCTCTTTTACCCCCCTATTTACTAAGCTGAACTAGCGGCTGCCATGCGCTAATGCCAACACAGCCCATACACTTTGAATGGGCTGTGTCGACATTGCTGCACGGCTTAGTAAACAAGGGGTTAATGTTTTAGTTAAAATTCCTTATTCGCTTTGAATTTTGTACAGATTGTGAAATTATTATTATTATTATTTATTGCATTTGTATCCCACATTTTCCCACCTCTTTGCAGGCTCAATGTGACTTACAATACATCATGAATAGTGGAAATACATTAGAAAATATATATTTAGTGTTACAGAAGGATCTTTGGCAACATGATAAAGAAAAACATGATAGTGGTATAACAGCAGATACTGTCGGACAGTTCTGAATATATGTGGAGAAGTTGTGTATATTTACGTTGGTTGATCTTTGGGGTATGCTTTGTTAAAGAGAAGGGTCTTCAGTAGTTTGCGAAAGTTCTCACTCATAATCTCACTCATAGTGCTGGATATCTGTTAGATCTTATACTTTTTATCTAATGTAACTGGAAATACTTTATTACATCAAATGGCTTCTGTCTTGTGGTCAGATCATATTTTTATTAAGATTTTACTGTTTTTCATTTCTTATTGTAACCCGTTTTGAACCACCTAGGTGGGAGCTGGTGGGATATAAGACCCATATCACATCACGTCTTATGTACCAGTTCTTAAACATGACACTTTTACTATCTGAAATAATATTAAATGGTCTTGGAGCAAGAAAGCTACCAAATTGTTAATGGATAAATTTCTGCCAGTGCTTTGTAATATTTCTCAGGGTGATGTAGACGAAGCTGTTTAGTTTTGGAATGATTCACTAACTTCTGTTTTAGATGTAATTGCCATACTTAGAAATTAAGGGGCTCATTTCCAAACAAAAATAGTCATAATGTGGCAGAAGGGCATTTTTCTCTCAAAAATGTCCAGGTTGTGATTTTCAACACCCCAATTGTAGACATTTTGCTCCACTGTTCATCCAAATTTCAAGGGGGTGTGTTTTGGGTGGGAAATTATGCCTGAGCAACATAAAAAGATAGACGTTTTGCAATAATGGAAAATAATGAAAACATCTAGAGCGAAAATTAAGACTTTTTGGCTAGACCTGTTTCAATCACAGCTAAGGGGTCTTTTTACTAAGGCACAGCAAAAAGTTGCCTGCGGTAGTGTGGGTGCATGTATCTGGCATGTGCTGGACCAGTTTTTACCGCATCTGGGAAAAAGGACTTTTTTTCCAATGGGCTGCGAAAAGGGCCTGCAGTAAAATTCTGTTTTTGTTCCAGTGGTAACCTTGATTCGAAGTTTGGGAGTGATCTTGGATACTATGTTGTTTTTTTATACAGCAAGGAGCTATGATAGTTAAGACTGTTTTTTTTTAAAATTGCGTTTGGTATCTTGGCTTAGGAATTTTTTCTCCCTGGAGAACTTTCGTACTTGCTACAGAGTTATGTGCTACCTCATTTTGATTACTGTAATGCTGTTTTGTGTGGTCTCCTACGTTCAATGTTAAGAACATTGCAGGTAGCACAGAACTCTGCAGCATGGCTTCTCATGGCTATGAGCTGGGAGGGACATATTACACCACAGCTGAAGCTGTTGCATTGGCTGCCCATAGTGTGGTGCATTGAATTTAAGCTGTTGTTGGTGTTTTGGGTACTTCATAATGATGTTCCATAAGCCTTGGTCCAAAGCTTGCAGACATATTGTCCTTCAAGGGCCTTGGGGTTTCAGGATTTGGACCTGTTGGTTGTTCCCTTATTTCGTCAAGTGCATCTGGAAGAAATTTGGGCATGAGTTTTTGCTGTTACTGGTCCTTGTTTGTGGAATTCTCTTCCTTTTGCTATGCATCATATTTCTTCTGTCTTTTAGTTTAAGAAGCAGTTGAAAACTTTGTTGTTTTGCAAAACTGTTGCCTGATGGAGGAGGGTATATGGGATTTTATGGGCACTGGATGTTGTACGTTCGGTGTATTATTTTTTTATGAGTGTCTTTTGTACCTCTGCTCAGCTGTTTGGATGGGTGAGCTATAAATGTATTAAATAAATAAATATAATAGCCCTTATGGCTGCAGGTTTCACCTATATGTGGGTACAGTAGGTTGTTGGTGAGTTTTGGAGGGCTCACACTTTCCACCACAAGTATAACAGTAAGAGTGGGATATGGGCCTGGGTCCTCTTCTCTACAGTGCACTGCACCGACCACTTAGGCTATCATGTTATGTCAGAAAATTCAAAATCCAATGATCTTTATGTTTAAAGAAAAGACGAAGTAGCTAATACTGGTTTGATTTCAACATTATGTTATGTTATGCACTGCTTGTATTCCACAAATATCATGAATGGTTCAATGCGAATCACAATAAAAACCAAAATAATCTGATCACAAATATGCCAGAGAGATTATCATAGTTACTGCTGTTGATAGATTAGAGTCAGAGGTCTCCAGTATTTCTGAAATATCTAGTTACAGAGGCAAAGACTTATTTGGGGGGGGGGGGGGGGGTGATTCTATAACAGGGTGCCTCCAGGATACTGGAGGAAAGAAAATTTGAAAATAAATAATAAATTAGGCACTTAGAGGGCACGCATTAGGAACCTTTTCTATAAAGGAACCTAGGCTCCTTGGTTCCATCAAAACACCTAAAATTTAAGAACTCAAACTTATGCCAGCCAAGCCATAGAGCTAGCGTACAGGAGGGTGTATGTATAGGAATCCTATGTCCACCTATGTGATGCGCATGCTCCACCCCTGTATATGCCCGCTTGCAAATACATAATATGTAGGTTAAATGGGTATTTGCAGAATAGTGCTTAGATAACATATTAGCATTTATGTATACAAGCGTGTACATATATGTATAAATGCTAGTATTCTAAACATTTATGCACATAGGGCCAGATTCTATATTTGGCACCTAAAAAATCCATGCAGAACTCTAAGCTTAAGTGAAACTGAGTTCTGCATGGATTTTTTAGGTGCCAAGTGAAACTTAAGCTTATTCTATAAGATTTATGTGCAGTATATAGAATACGCTTAGTCGATATCATTGTGCCTAATCTGTGCGCACCCATTTACACCAACGAAAACTTAGTGTAACTCCCAGCATGTAGATTTAGGCATACTGGGCCATATTCTATAACTTCATGTGTAAATTTTGGAATTCCCACGAAACGACCATAAGCACCCCCTTTTGAACTGCACACATTTATTTTGAACTGCGCGCTTCACCATTTAGATGCAGTTTATTATAGAATGTGCTTACCAAGTTATGCACGTAACTTGTAATTATTGTCAATTAGTGCTCATTATTTCTTGTTGAGTGCTGTTAAAAATGCTGACTGGCTTGTTGAGCCAATTAAGTTACGTGCATAGTTTTGGAATGCACCTGGATTTTGGTGCACAAATCTAGGTGCTATATATAGAATCTCCCCCATAATGCACATGAAAATGTGAGCATCTAGGTCATAGAATTGCCTGTGGAGGGTTTGATTATATAACAGGACACCTGTGTAAGAAGTCCATAGAGATGCCCATTTTAAGCCTATTTGTCCTTATAAAATAGGTGCCCAAAACCACCTCCCACAGTCTCAAATGCAGGTACTCACATTTATACCTGCTATATGGTTGGTGTAAACTTGTGTGTGTACTGTACATAGATACCCATGTATTTTATATAAAGTATGCACATAACATCACAAGAGCAAATTGCATAGAAATAGGTTTACTCTTTCCATGTACCTTCTTTTTATACACATATGCAGTCAGATAATTTTATTAAAGCCCTTTATAAAATTATCCACATATTGAGCACATGGTAGCATACACACAAATTAAAAACTTTTGTAGTAACATTTCTACATTGGTGCTGCTGTTTTCGACTTTCACTTTTGTGCCTTTTCATTCTTTGTATTTGGACAGTACAATAATGCATCTGTCCAAGGTACTGAAATAATGTCTATCTCCTGTTAGTAGCCTAGACACAGATCTAGTTGTCCTATTGCCAATGAGCAGCATTTTTAATGGCCACAATATTTGTTCTTTCAGCTTTAGATTTCAAGTAATTAGCAAGCAAGTGACCAGACTGAGCTTGCTTGGCGTAGTAAGTGGCAGCATGTTGAAAAACAGATTTGGCAGCTTTTTTGCTTATAATATTGTGTAGTTATAACGATATTTACGCAGCTGTTCCAGAATTTTCACGTCAGTAGGACAATGTTGGTGAATATTTTCTAATGCTTTATTTCACATTCTAAGTCATTTATCTCCTTATTTACTTGTTTCTTCTAGTTAGCAGAAAAGGAGATGATCACTCCTCTTATGTAGGTGAACCAATCTGTATCACTATCTTTATTCAAATCGAATTAGCCATTGAGAGCAGTTCCTATGTGTTCACGGAAACCCGTCTCATCCAATAGCATTGTTATAAGAGCGTGATCTGATACTGATATAGCTTCAATGTCTGTATGACTAACATGTTGTAGCAGGTGGCTGGAGATCAGACAAAAGTCAATGCGGGAATAAAAGTGTATGCCTTCTCGTTGGTGTGAAAGACTTGCCAAGGGTCTATCAGATTTAATTGGTTGACCATATCCATGAGCTTAAACCAGGCTCTGTTCTTTTTAAGCAATGCTGATGCTGATTTCTGTCTCAGTCAGGGTTTATGATCAAGTTAAAGTCACCAGCTTGGATGCATTGGGGTATCTCCTTCCACTGTAATTAAATTGGCTATAGTATCAAAGAAGTCAGGACAGTCTACATTAGGCATATATTTATTAAAAAGCGTTATTTTGTTGTTATTAACACTTAAAGAATTTTTAATACATCAACCACAGGTATCGGTGGTATAGGATAAGATTTTAATACCTGCTCTTCTTCTTACCAGGACTAGTATACCATTTTTTCCAATCTGCTGGTGAGATAGAGGAGGGAAAGCCCAGGGGAGTTGGAGGGACTCAGCAGCGGACAGCAGAGCCTCTTGAAGTAGAGCAATATCTGGAGAGAATTTAGTAAGATAAGCTAATATTTTAGTTCTCTTTATGGGGTTATGAATACCCTTGACATTAAGGGATAGATATTTAAGGGACATAAAAAATACAGATGTAATCATGAGTTATATTGTTCTCATCTTATGTAGCTAGTTTGTGGGTTTGCTGTGCTTTCCTGTAATGATTGGAGTTCTAATGTTTGTCCAATTTGTACTTATTGTATTGCTTCTTTTTATAAATTGTAAACCGTTCTGTCTTGCAGTAGCAATAAGATACGGTATATAAATTGACGTAAATAAATAAATAAATAAAAAATACAGGGATTAATTTGCAAGACAGATTTCACAGTGAGAGTAAAATAAGGGGAACATCCATGTTTTACCATAAACCTGAGCAAAAACATAGTGCATGGATTAAAAAAAAAAAACACGGATCAGTAAGATCAGCAGGTGCAGTATGGAAGGGGAGCTCAAACGGTGAGTAGCACAGTCAAAAACAATACAAACATATATCATCCTGCCTATACCCCATCAAACAGTATAACAAGCAAGATTATAATAGAAGATTATATTGAAAGCAGTAGCTGTGAAACATTTAAATCAGTTATAACATAGTTTGGTTCATATACAGTTGTCTAGGATAGAAAAAATGCAGATCCTAGAAGTATATGCCTATAAGTAGAATAAAACATGTTAAACAGATCATATTTTGACATGTCCAACAAGAAGCATTAAATATAGGTAATGCCAAGTGCCAGAGAATATTTCAAGTAGCCTCAAACTAAAGGGAGACGTTATAAGTGAAAAAATAAATCCAATGTATTTAATTTTTATCAGTAGTGCTAGGCATCACACTTTCTTATATATATATATATATATATATATATATATATTTAATTTGGATTTTGCTCACACCTTTTTCACTAGTAGCTTAAGGTGAGTTACATTCAGGTACAGGGCCTCTATGTCACTGGGGGAGTTGAAGGAGGGACAGTCTGTAATTAAGCTTTGGGGCCCAAGCTGCCTAAAGTTGAAAGGGGGACAATCTGTAATCAAGCTTTGGGGCCCCCTCCCTGGTGTCTGCCCTGGGCCCTGTCATGTCTTGCACCAACCCTGGTCAGTCACACTGGGTTTCTTGTCCCAGGAGGGCTTACAATCTTAAGTTTGTACCTAAGGCAACAGAGGATTAAATGACTTGCCCACGATCACAAAGAGCAGCAGTGGGATTTGAACCAGCCACCTCTGGAGGTCAAGACCACTTCTCTAACCACTATGCCACTCCTCCTGCAATTTTTATGCAAGATTATCAGGCTCTGTGAAATCTTTACCCTCATACAGGCTGGCTACAGTAATCCATAACAAGCGAGTTGAGATCTGTAGGCCAGCAGCTGTTTGCATCGCTGCACAGTATTTTTGCTCAAATCTGGCACTATTAATATTGTGTGACCTTTGAATTTAAGAAGTGCTGATATTTTGGCACATTGCATAATGGCCACTGTCTGAGCATAATAGAGCAGCTTAACCAATACAGGTCTAGGGTACTTATTTTGTGGTGCACGTTGTGATGGGACACAGTGTGCCACTTCAATCTCAAAAACATGTTCAAAATTTAAGTCCAAAAGGGATGGTATAAACTTAACAAGGTCAGACCTTTCTCTGCCCTTGGGTAAGCCAAGAATTCGGAAGTTGTGCTTATGCACTCTATTATTAGCTTTGTCAAGCTTACGTTCTAGGATAACCACATTCTTAAGATGGTACCGCAGATCTTTAACACACTCTTCTGTAGTCATTTGATTTTTTAGTGATTCAGCACGGGAGCAAAATTGGACAAGCTCATTCTTAAAAGACGCAATGAGGGGCATAATCGAAAGGGACGCCCGAGTTTTGCTGAGGACATCCTCGTAAAACGTCCCGATGGAGGGGTGGGGAAACCTGTATTATCGAAACAAGATGGACGTCCATCTTTCGTTTCAATAATATGGTCGGGGACGCCCAAATCTTGAAATTTAGGTCGTCCTTAGAGATGGTCGTCCCTAGACTTGGTCGTTTCTGATTTTCAGTGATAATGGAAACCAAGGATGCCCATCTCAGAAACAACCAAATGCAAGCCCTTTGGTTGTGGGAGGAGCCAGCATTCATAGTGCACTGGTCCCCCTGACATGCCAGGACACCAGCCCGGCACCCTAGGGGGCACTGCAGTGGACTTCATAAATTGCTTCCAGGTACATAGCTCCCTTACCTTGTGTGCTGACCACCCCAAAACCCACTACCCACAACTGTACACCACTACCATAGCCCTTATGGGTAAAGGGGGGCACCTAGATGTAGGTACAGTGGGTTTGTGGTGGGTTTTGAAGAGCTCACATTTACCACCACAAGTGTAACAGGTAGGGGGGATGGGCCTGGGTCCGCCTGCCTGAAGTGCACTGCACCCATTAAAACTGCTCCAGGGACCTGCATACTGCTGTGATGGACCTGAGAATGACATTTGAGGCTGGCATAGAGGCTGGCACAAAATATTTTTAAAGATTTTTTTGAGGGTGGGAGGGGGTTAGTGACCACTGCGGGAGTAAGGGGAGGTCATCCCCTATTCTCTCCGGTGGTCATCTGGTCAGTTCGGGCACCTTTTTGTGCCTTAGTCGTAAGAAAAACAAGACCAGGTAAAGTCGTCCAAGTGCTCGTCAGGGACGCCCTTTTTTTTTTGCATTATGGGTTGAGGACGTCCATGTGTTAGGCACACCCAAGTTCTGCCTTCGCTACACCTCTGACACGCCCCTGTGAACTTTGGCCGTCCCTGCGATGGAAAGCAGTTGGGGACGTCCAAAATCGGCTTTCGATTATATCGATTTGGACAACCCTGTGAGAAGGATGCCCATCTTCCGATTTGTGTTGAAAGATGGGCGTCCTTCTCTTTCGAAAATAAGCCTGAATGTCCTCCTTAATTGCATGCTAGAGAGGTAGAATTCCTTGATGAAATCAAGGACTGCTTTATGGAGCAGCTGGTTCAAGAGCCAACAAGAGGAGGAATAATTCTAGACCTAGTCCTTAGTGGAGCACATGATCTGGTGCAGGAGGTAGTGGTGCTGGGGCCACTTGATAACAGTGATCAAAACATGATCAGATTTGATATAAGCTCTGGGGTAAGTATACACAGGAAATCCAACACATTCTGCAGGAATCAAAACACATCTTGGAATCACTATGGATTGAAATTCCATGTGTAAAGGGGAAAAGGATAGTGATAGGAGTGTACTACCGTCCACCTGGCCAGGATGAACAGATGGATGTAGAAATGTTAAAGGAATTAGGGACGCAAATAAACTAGGCAACACAATAATAATGGGTGATTTCAATTGCCCTGATATTGACTGGGTAAATGTAACATCAGGGAACACTTTATGGAGCAGCTGGTATAGGAGCTGATGAGAGAAGGAAAAATTCTAGACCTAGTCCTTAGTGGAGCGTATGATCTGGTGCGGGAAGTAATGGTGCTCGGGCCGCTTGATAACAGTGATCATAATATGATCAGATTTGATATTAGCTTTGGAGTAAGTATACATAGGAAATAAAATACGTTAGCGTTTAACATGGATGCTGTTCAAAAACACCATCCTGGAAGCCCAGGCCAAATATATTCCTCATATTAAAAAAGGAGGATGGAAGACCAAACGACAGCCAGCATGGTTAAAAAGTGAGGTGAAGGAAACTATTAGAGCTAAAGAAAATCCTTCAGAAATGGAAGAAGGAACCGACTGAAAATAATAAGAAAGAGCATAAGGAATGTCAAGTCAAATGCAAAGCGATGATAAGGAAGGCTAAGAGGGAAAAAAGATTGCGTTGGAGGCAAAAACACATAGTAAAAATTGTTTTAGGTATATTAAAAGCAGGAAGCCGGCAAAAGAATCGGTTGGACCGCTAGATGACCGAGGAGTAAAAGGGGCAATCGGGGAAGACAAAGCCATAGCAAAGAGATTAAATGAATTCTTTGTTTCACTGAGGAAGATTTAAGTGAGATACCGGTGCCAGAAATGGTATTTGAAGCTGATGAGTCGGAGAAACTGAATGAATTCTCTATAAACTTGGAGGATGTAATGGAGCAGTTCTACAAATTGAAGAGTAGCAAATCTCCTGGACCGGATGGTATTCATCCCAGAGTACTGATAGAACTGAAAAATGAGCTTGCGGAGCTATTGTTAAATTACATATTAATTTATCCTTAAAATCGAGCGTGGTACCGGAAGATTGGAGGGTGGCCAATGTAACGCCGATTTTTTAAAAAGGTTCCAGAGGAGATCCAGGAAATTATAGACTGCTGAGTCTGACTTCAGTGCCGGGCAAAATGGTAGAGACTATTATAAAGAACAAAATTACAGAGCATATTCAAAAGCATGAATTAATGAGAGAAAGTAAACATGGATTTAGTGAAGGGAAATCTTGCCTCATCAATCTATTACATTTCTTTGAAGGGGGTGAACAAACATGTGGCTAAAGGTGAGCCAGTTGATATTGTGTACCTGGATTTTCAAAAGGCGTTTGACTCCAGAGGAAATTGGAGAGTCATGGGATAGGAGGTAGTGTTCTATTGTGGATTAAAAACCGGTTAAAGGATAGAAAACAGAGAGTAGGGTTAAATGGTCAGTATTCTCAGTGGAGAAGGGTAGTTAGTGGGGTTCCCCAGTGGTCTGTGCTGGGACCGTTGCTTTTTAACATATTTATAAATGACCTACTACTAGTACTACTTATCATTTCTAAAGCGCTACTAGACATACGCAGCGCTGTAGAGATGGGAGTAAATAGTGAAGTAATTAAATTTGCTGATGAAACAAAGTTATTCAAAGCGTTAAATTGCTGGAGGATTGAGAAAAATTACAAGAGGACCTTATGAGACTGGGAGACTGGGCATCTAAATGGCAGATGATGTTTAATGTGAGCAAGTGCAAAGTGATGCATGTGGGAAAGAGGAACCCGAATTATAGCTACGTCTTGCAAGGTTCTACGTTAGGAGTCAAGAAAGGGATTTAGGTGTTGTCGTTGATGATATGTTGAAACCTTCTGCTCAGTGTGCTGCTGCAGCTAAGAAAGCAAATAGAATGTTAGGTATTATTAGGAAAGGAATGGAAAACAAAAATAAGGATGTTATAATGCCTTTGTATCGCTCCATGGTGCGACCGCACCTCGAATATTGTGTTGAATTCTTGTCGCCGTATCTCGAAAAACATATAGTGGAATTAGAAAAGGTACAGAGAAGGGCGACGAAAGTGATAAAGGGGGTGGGACAACTTCCCTATGAAGAAAGGCTAAAGTAGCTAGAGCTCTTCAGTTTGAAGAAAAGGCAGCTGAGGAGAGATATGATAGAGGTCTATAAAATAATGAGTGGAGTTGAATGGGTAGATGTGAAGCGTCTGTTTATGCTTTCCAAAAATACTAGGACTAGGGGGCATGCGATGAAGCTACAATGTAGTAAATTTAAAATGAATGAGAGAAATTCTTTCTTCATTCAATGTGTAATTAAACTCTGGAATTCATTGCCACAGAATGTGGTAAAGGCGGTTAACTTAGTGGAGTTAAAAAGGTTTGGACTGCTTCCTAAAGGAAATGTCCATAGACCATTATTAAATGGATCATTATTAAATTAGTGGAGGAGTAGCCTAGTGGTTAGGGTGGTGGACTTTGGTCCTGAGGAACTGAGTTCGATTCTCAGCACAGGCAGCTCCTTGTGACTCTGGGCAAGTCACTTAACCCTCCATTGCCTGCCACATTGAGCCTGCCATGAGTGGGAAAGCACAGGGTACAAATGTAACAAAAATAAACTTGGGGAAAATCCACTATTTCTGGGATAAGCAGTATAAAATGTTTTGTACTTTTTTGGGATCTTGCCAGGTATTTGTGACCTAGATTGGCCACTGTTGGAAACAGGATGCTGGGCTTGATGGACCTTCAGTCTGTCCCAGTATGGCAATACTTATGTACTTATATGTACTTATTAGCATTTAATTTTCAAAAAGAAGACTTTGATAAAATGAGAAGAACGGTGAAAAAAAAAACTTAGAGGAGCAGCTGCAAAGGTCAAAGATTTACATCAGACCTGGATGCTGTTTAAAAATACCATCCTGGAAGCCCAGGCCAGTTACATTCCGCAACCTCGGAGTCATCTTCGACTCCTCCCTCTCCTTCTCTGCGCATATCCAGCAG
Organism: Microcaecilia unicolor; assembly: GCF_901765095.1. NCBI lineage: Eukaryota > Metazoa > Chordata > Amphibia > Gymnophiona > Siphonopidae > Microcaecilia > Microcaecilia unicolor. The sequence goes on from NC_044035.1 coordinate 185,289,762, forward strand.
ATAGCCAAGACCTGTCACTTCTTCCTCTATAGCAAAATTCGCCCTTTCCTCACCACCCGAACTCTCATCCACTCTCTCATTACCTCTCGCCTTGACTACTGCAACCTACTCCTCACTGGCCTCCCACTTAGCCATCTATCCTCCCTTCAATCCATTCAGAACTCTGCTGCACGTCTTATCTTCTGCCTGGACCGATATACTCATATCACCCCTCTCCTCACGTCACTGCACTGGCTTCTGATTAGGTACCGCATACAGTTCAAGCTTTTCCTACTAACCTTCAAATGCACTCGATCTGCAGCCCCTCCCTACCCCTCTACCCTCATCTCTCCCTACGTTCCTACCCGTAACCTCCGCTCTCAAGACAAATCCCTCCTTTCAGTACCCTTCTCCACCACCGCCAACTCCAGGCTCCGCCCTTTCTGCCTCGCCTCACCCCATGCTTGGAATAAACTCCCTGAGCCCATTCGCCAGGTCCCCTCCCTGCCCATCTTCAAATCCTTGCTCAAAGCCCACTTCTTCAATGTCGCCTTCAGCACCTAACCACCATACCTCTATTCAGGAAATCTTGTCTGCCCCAACTTGACATTTCATCCTTTAGATTGTAAGCTCCTTTGAGCAGGGACTGTCCTTCTTTATTAAACTGTACAGCGCTGCGTAACCCTAGTAGCGCTCTAGAAATGTTAAGTAGTAGTAGTACTAAGGAAGGAAGACCAAAAGACAGCCGGCATGGTGAAAAAATAAGGTGAAGGGAACTATTAGAGCTAAAAGAAAATCCTTCAGAATATGGAAGAAGGATCCAACTTAAAATAATAGAAAACTGCATAAAGAATGGGAAGCCAAATCCAGAGTGCTGATAAGGAAGGCAAAGACAGACTTTTGAAAAGAAGATTGCATTGGATGCAAAAACACGTGGAGGGGCATAATCGAACGAAAACGTCTATCTCCATGGGCGTTTATCTCCGAGAACGGGTCCGTGACGGGGCGGACCAAACCGTATTTTCGAAAAAAATAGACGTCCATGTTTTATTCGACAGTTTGTGAGCTGGGCGTTTTTGCTTTTCAGCGATAATGGAAAATGAAAGCGCCCGGCTCAAAAACGAATAAATCCAAGGCATTTGTTCATGGGAGGGGCCAGGATTCGTAGTGCACTGGTCCCCCTCACCATGCCAGGACACCAACCGGGCACCCTAGGGGGCACTTTTACAAAAACAAAAAAAAAGGTAAAAGAGCTCCCAGGTGCATAGCACCCTTCCCTTGTGTGTTGAGCCCCCCAAATCCCCCTCAAAACCCACTGCCTACAAGTCTACACCATTACTATAGCCCTAAGGGGTAAAGGGGGGCACCTACATGTGGGTGCAGTGGGTTTGGGGGGGGGGGGGTTGGACAACTAAGCATTAAGCAGCACAATTGTAACAGGTAGGGGGGATGGGCCTGGGTCCACCTGCCTGACGTCCACTGCACCCCCTAACAACTGCTCTAGGGACCTGCATACTGCTGCCAGGGAGGTGGGTATGACATTTGAGGGTGAAAATAAAAAGTTGTGAAACATCATTTTTTGTGGTGGGAGGGGGTTAGTGACCACTGGGGGAGTCAGGGGAGGTCATCCCCGATTCCCTCTGGTGGTAATCTGGTCATTTATGGCACTTTTTGGGGCCTTATTCGTGAAAAAACAGGGTCCAGGGAAAGTGCCCTAAATGCTAGCTACAAACGCATACTTTTTTTCCATTATCGGCGAAAGGTGCCCATCTCTGTTCGGGTGATAACCATGCCCCAGTCCCGCCTCCGACATGCCCCTGTCAACTTTGTACGCTTCCGCGATGGAGTGCAGTTGAAAATGTCCAAGTTCGGCTTTCGATTATACCGTGTTATTCGTTTTTGTGAGATAAACATCCATCTCCCGATTTAGGTCGGAACTTGGGCGTTTTTCTCGTTCGATTATATGCAGGATAGTAAAATCTTTTTTAGGTATATTAAAAGCAAGAAGCTGGCAAAAGAATCAGTTGGACCACTAGATGAATAAGGGGGTAAAAGGGACACTCAGGGAAGACAAGGCCATAGCGGAGAGATTAAATTAACTTTGTTTCAGTCTTTTTTTTTTTGTTTCATATTTTTATTAAGGTTTTTCAAGCACAAAACAGAAAGGAAAAATCAAACAATAACAACAATCCATGGCAAATAAAGAAACAAAAATGAAAACACAGAACATCATCAGCATTCCATGACAATACCCGTAGAAAATCAGCAATTAGACAGTGGTCAGTTAGTGCTATGAGGAGCCTGACAAAATGAATCTAAACGAGCCCAAGTCTTCAAGACAGATTGAACTCTTCGGTGTTTATGGGCTAGAATTGTTTCATATTTTCTAATCACACACACGTAACTCCACCATTCATTATAATTTAGATGTACATTATTTTTCCAGTTTGAAACAATTAAGTGTAAAGCAACAGCTAACAATATATTAAACAATTTCTTATCAGCTTCTAGGATAGAGAGGTTAGGAGAAGAGGCCCTAAAAAGCACAACTTCGCAAGAGAGCACTGTTGACGCAGGCAAATGAAAAATAAGGCACATTTTAGCCCAAATGAGTCGCCAGTACGCTCTTACATTCTTACAGTAAAAAACCGTATGGGCAAGGGATCCATCTGGTTCTTGACAGGACCAGCATTTGAAGTCAAGACACTTGGTAATCCTGGCTACTCTAGCAGGGGTCCAGTAGGCTCTGTGGAAAAGAAAATATGAGGATTGGGATATCGCTGCTGATTTAGTAGGATGCATCGAATGGACCCAAAAGGTGTACCAGTCAAAGTCAGACGCATCAAAACTGAGATCCCTTTCCCAAGACAGCCGTAATGGAGCAACAGCGTCAACACACAAATCCTGAAGTTTTTTTTTATAGAGGACAGATGCTTTCTTCTTACCAGTTGCAATACTGAGACAGAGGGCAACAAAGTCTGAAAGAGTAGTGAGGAGGGAATTAGAGACCTGAAAGGTCGAGATAAAAGTAGAGATATCCTTCCACACGGGAGAGGCCAGTAAGGAAACATTATATAATGCAGCTAAAGCATCCGGTGACAGCACGGTACCTACAATATAAAGGTGAGATAACAGCCATATACCTCTTCGGGACCATTCTGCTTTTTGGGACTGCAGGAGAACAGACTGCAAGCTAGAGTTATACCAGAGGGTGACATCCTCCAGGGAGGTAGCGCTAACTCCAAGACCAGCCCTAAACGTACGGATATTAGAGGCAGAGGCCTTCAACATCCGCAAGTGTTTAGTATATGGATACAAACCTGCAGAGGGCAGAAGATATAAAGGGCAAGGGTGCACCAAGGCGGCCTCAAAAATCAGCCACCTAGGCGTCAGATGAGAGAATTCCCGTTGGAACCACATTAAAGTCTGTGATAGGCGAAAGGCCATGTGATAATTTTTGAAATCAGGAACATTAAGACCTCCCAAATGAGTCGGCAGCTTGAGTTTTTTGAGTGAAATGCGAGGAGGTTTTCGTCTCCAAAGGAACTTAAGTAATAAGGAGTCTATCTTGGTATAGAATGAATTTGGAAAAGAGAGGGGAGTCATACTGAATATATAATTTAACTTTGGAGCCCGAACCATCTTGATAGCCCCAATCCGCCCCCACCACGTCAAATAAAGCGGAGACCATAAATCCAGGAGTGAAGTGGTTAAATTTAAAATTTGATCCTTAATAAGAGACATGGTCTGATCCACCGATTTTGAGTACCATACTCCCAAATATTTAAGTTTAGAAGGTTCCCAGGTAAATGGATATTGAGATAACTTTGTTTCAGTCTTAACCGAGGAAGATGTGGGAGAGATACCGGTGCCAAAATGGTATCCAGTGCTGACGAGACAGAGAAACTATAAACCTGGAAGATGTAATGGGGCAATTTGACAAATTAACAAATCACCTGGACTGGATGGTATACATCCCAGAGTACTGATAGAATTGAAAAATGAACTTGCAGAGCTATTGTTAGCAATATTTAAAATCAAGCATGGCACCGGAAGATTGGAGGATGGCCAATGTAACACCGATTTTTAAAAAGGGTTCCAGTGGTGATCTAGGAATTACAGACCAGTGAGCCTGATGTCCGTGCCAGGCAAAATGGTGGAGAGTATTATAAAGAACAAAATTACAGAGCGTATAAATAAGCATGGATTAATGAGACAAAGCCAACATGGATTTAGTGAAGGGAAATCTTGCCTCTCACCAATCTACTACATTTCCTTGAAGGGGTGAAAAACATCTGTATAAAGGTGAACTGGTCGATAGTGTGTATCTGGATTTTCAAAAGTATTTGACAAAGTACCTCATGAAAGACTCCAGAGGAAATTGGAATGTCATGGGATAGAAGGTAATGGTTAAAAGATAGAAAACAGAGAGTAGGATTAAATGGTCAGTGTTCTCAATGGAGAAGGGCTGATAATGGGGTTCCACAGGGGTCTGTTCTGGGACTGTTGCTTTTTAACATATTTATAAATGATCTAGATATGGAAATAACTAGTGAGGTAATTAAATTTGCTAACAACACAAAGTTATTCAAAGTTGTTAAATTGCAAGAGGATTGTGAAAAATTGCAAGAGGACCTTATGAGACTGAGAGACTTAAACTCTGGAATTCGTTTCCAGAGAATTTAGTAAAAGCGGTTAGCTTAGTGGGGTTTTAAAAAGTTTTGGATATCTTTCTAAAAGAAAAGTCCATAAGCCATTATTCAGATGGGCTTGGGAAAATCCACTGCTTATTTTTAGGATAAGCAGCATAAAATGTATTGTACTGTTTTGGGATCTTGCTAGGTACTTGTGACCTGGATTGGCCACAGTTGGAAACAGGATGCTGGGCTTGATGGACCTTCGGTCTGTCCCAGTATTACAATACTTATGTACTTATGTAACCTTCAATATTCAGTGCCGCTGAATATTGTCTCTGACCACCCATGTCAAATGTGGGCAGGTCTGGGGCAGTACAGAGGGCGGCACTGGGGAGCTGTTTAGCTAACCTGTCCTTGTTAGAATAATGCAAAAGCTGGACTAACTTGGCCGACTTAGCTATGCGCCCCCCCCCCCCCCAAACCCCTAACGCTGCTCCTCTCCTTCTGGTACACAGCCCTCTCCACCAATCAACACTAGCAATTCTTCCCTCACCCCTGGTCTATCTCTCTATCTCTGGTGATATTTCAGGAGGATTGCTAATGTAATGAATTGTAGGGAGGGGGCTATGTTGGGGGCTTGGGGAGGGGCAAAACAGAAGAAAAAAGATATTTCGATTCACAGCCAATATTCAGCCAGTACCTGCATAACTGTCTTATGTGGTCTCCGGCTGAATATCGGCCGAGACCTGCATAAGCCCTGTCGGCCAGCATTGGGCAGATTAGCCCTGGATATTCAGTGCTGGGGCCCGAAGATGGCCCTGATGTGCCTTTTAGTGGCTGGCTGAATATCAGGGGGATGGGTTTTAGGTGAAAGATCTGACTCTAGAAAACAAAGTTCACTTCTGTATTCCCTGTAGCATTTGAGGCTTCCTGATTCTCTTTCCCTCATAGAGCAGCCATCTCTCCATCTTTATATGAAAACACACTGCCACTTCTGTGACTTTTCAATAGGGTACCTAAATTCTAGTTATAGTAGTGAAGTTGCCTTTGTAAAGTTCTGCCTTCCACAGTTTGCTAAAAAATGTATTAACCAAGTCTAATGAAGAAGGTGTCACCATCTTTTCTTTTGTTTTCTTGTTTTCTAAAACTGCAGTTATATAAGAAATGTATACCTGTACAAAACAATCAGACTTAAAAAGAGAGGGTATTCACATACATTTATTTAAACCTGTCAGCAGAACTGAATAGCCATAAAAAGTGCTCACTGCTAAGAGCTAACTGTATATTAAGATACTATACTGTACAATGCCCTCTTTGCCCTAATTCTGCCCTGCCACTGGTGCCAGGGCAATTTAGAGAGATTTTGGTGGCACATCCATTTAGGCAACTTCACTACTATAACTAGAATTTAGGTACCCTATTGAAAAGTCACAGAAGTGGCAGTGTGTTTTCATATAAAGATGGAGAGATGGCTGCTCTATGAGGGAAAGAGAATCAGGAAGCCTCAAATGCTACAGGGAATACAGAAGTGAACTTTCTTTTCTAGAGTCAGATCTTTCACCTAAAACCCATCCCCCTGATATTCAGCCAGCCACTAAAAGGCATATCAGGGCCATCTTCGGGCCCCAGCACTGAATATCCAGGGCTAATCTGCCCAATGCTGGCCGACAGGGCTTATGCAGGTCTCGGCCGATATTCAGCCGGAAACCACATAAGACAGTTATGCGGGTACTGGCTGAATATTGGCTGTGAATCGAAATATCTTTTTTCTATAATTGGGCACATCCATTTAGGTGTCCCAAGGCCATGTAATAGGTGCCTATTCTAAAAACACTAATAATGTGCCTTGCCAATTTTTGCACCTTGTCAGTGTGCCACGAGATGAAAAAGGTTGAATATCACTGCTCTAGGCTATGACAGTTGAACTTTCTACCAGAGGTAGAAACTATGGAGGAAAGGGTTTTATACTATGGGGCTTATTTTCAAAAGAGAAAAATGCCCACAAAGTGGCATAAATCTGCATTTGGATGTTTTTCTCACAAAAAACATCCAAATTGGTATTTTCAAAAACAATTTTTAGGCATTTTTCAATGAAGTCCATCAGACGTGTGTTCAGATCACAAGGGGGCGTATAAAGGACAGGATCTGGGCGTTACTAATACGGATATTTTTCTGCCATAATGGAACAAAACAAAAACATCCAGGGACGTTTTGATCTAGGCCTGTTTTATTAACGAATAAGCCACTAAAAAGGTGCTCTAAATGACCAGATAACCACTGCAGGAATAAAGGAATGACACCCCCTTATTCCTTCAGTGGTCACTGACCTCCTCCCATTCCACAAAAATATAAATGAAACAGTATATACCAGCTTCTATGACAGCTTCAGATGTTATGGCCAGTCCTCTTAGAGCAGCAAGCAAGTCCCTGGAATAGCCTAGTGGTTGGTGCTGTATACAGTAAAGAGGGGGACCCAGACCTATAATCTACTTTAACTATTACACTTGTGGTGGAAAGTGTCAATCCCCAACCCCTCCCCCCCCCAAAACAATACTACTGTACCCACATATAGTTGACACCTGCAGCCATACAGGCTATTGTAGTGGTATATAGTTGGGTACAGTAGGTTTTTGATGGGTTTTGATGGGCTTATCATACAAGATGGCCGACTGAGAGGCCGCACTGTGAGGAGCTCTGCTGGAAAATCAGACCAAGAATCGGTTTTCCAGCGCTCCCCAGCGCTCCCCACCGCCTCACTGCCGCAGCTGAACCCCGGGAGAACCTGAGGCATGGGATCCTCCCACGCTGGGAGTGCAGGCTGCCCCAGGAATCGATTTTCCACTCCTAAGGACTCTCACGCCACTGGCGCGCTCCCCGGCAGGAACACCCCGGGAGCGAACCAGAGTGGAGAGTGGAGGATTCCCTCACGCTGGGAGTCCAGGCTGCCCAAGCTCCGGCTTTGCCGATTTTTGCAAACTTATAGACCGCCGATGTGATCCCCGACAGTGACGGCCCGGGAGCGAACCAGAGCGGGGAGGAGAGACCCCGGCAGAGAACGCAGAGACCGGGTCCTCCGAGGCGCCTTGAGACTGACACGTCAGATGCCAAATGGGCTAGGGGAGATGGGGAGCCTGCCCGCCACCTTCCGGCATGGATCTCCCAGACCGAGGCGACACTGGATGCGAGCCGCTGGGCAAACCTCATCGGGAAGAGCGCTGGGCTTTCCTCGACAGGAGCGGCCCAGGAGCGGGGCAGAGTGGAGAGGTGGGACCGCTGAGAGATCCCTGTGGAGAGCGCGGAGGCCGGGTCCTCCGAGGTGCTCTGAGACTGCCACATTGGTCACCAAGTGGGTAAGGGAAGTGAAGAGACTGCCCGCAGCCTTCGGGCACGAATCTCCCAGACCGAGACAGCGCTGGACATGGATCGCTGGGCGGACTCCACCGAGCAGAGCGCTGAACTGGCGGACCACCAGACCGCTCACAGCGCGGACTGTTCCCTGCCCGGACCAACCGGTTGAACGACGCTGAACTGAGGGGCCTGTCCGGCGAGTCGAGAGGCTCGCTCCAGCACAGTACTCCCAGGCTTGATGGCCTGACACCCCAGTGCTCGGTGCACCACATGGGCGCTACCTACCTGCGTAGCGGAGCCCGCGTTGAAGGGTAACTAAAAATTGTTACTCTAAATAACTCCTTTTGCTTGCTTTAAAAGCTCATCTAAATGCTCTAATTGCTTTACATGCTCTGTAGCATGTTGAAAGACTTCCTCTAAATGATCAAATGCTTTATATGCTGTGAATATATATGCTCTGAATCGTGCTGAAAAACTTCCTTTAAATGCACAAATGCTGTATATGCTTTAATTGCTTTACATATGCTTTGGAGCATGCTGAAAGACTCCCTTTAAATGCATAAATGCTTTCTATGTTTTATATATGCTTTGGAGCATGCTGAATGACTTCCTTTAAATGCTAAATACTTTTTATGCTTTAAATGCTTCCCGAACAGACAATACAGCAAAACTCTATAATTATAGTTATTTAGCTATCTCATAGTTAACAACACTTGCTGAGAATGACTTGTTAGCAAACCATAGTAGTTCTATAATATAGTTACCTAGTTAGCTAATACTTACACTGTATTGTAGAATTGCCCACGTATACCACACTCATTTACTATTACTACTGCTATTTGACATTTCTTAAGCGCTACCGGGCTTACTCAGCGCTGTACAATCTGCTTAATGCTGACACTGACCAATGCCGATATGCTTAATGCTGACACCACTCAATGTTGATAATGCTCGATGTTGAAACCGCTTAATGCTGATACTGCTTGATGATAACAATGCTTGATATTAAGATTGCTTAACACGGATACTGCTTGATACTACACTCATTCACCGCTAATGTTTACGCTGACCGATGTTGATACTGCCTAATGCTAAGACTGACTGATGTTCATATAAAAACTTATTCACTAGCACCCCAGGCACAACCAACACCACGCACAACAGCCAACATGAACACCAACAAATTGCTTATAATAATCTACTTCCTCCCCATAATCTACCACGCATGGACTACTACCAATATAAACAACAATATACCCACAGCACACAAATCCTACAGACAACTTAATCACAGCTCAACACACCACAAGAACAACAACCAACTAAAAGGAAAAACAAACACATACAGAAATAACCAACAGTCAGGGAAGAAAGGACACAACAGAACCAAATACCAAGAAGACAGGCAACTAATAAAAATTAACACATCCAAGTCCCAAACCGAATCTTACCATTCAATCCAAATGGGGTACATAAACACCAGATCAGTAGTAAATAAAACAGTGATCATAACAGACTGGATCACTACAGACAATCTTGACCTCCTATTCATCACTGAAACCTGGATCCACGACCTTAAAGACCCCATAATTTTCGATTTATGCCCACCAGGATACAAAATTACCCACTGGACAAGAAACAGAAAAAGAGGTGGAGGAATAGCCATAATATACAAATGCGAGTTCACCATCACAGCCACAGCCGAATCCATCTTACCACAACTTGAAATCGCCTCGGTAAGAATCAACCACCCAAAACTACATGGAATCTTAACGCAGTCTTACTCTACAGACCGCCAGGCAACTGGCAGGATTCCCAAACACACATTATGGACTTCATCTTGAACACTTGTGTCTCTACCTCAAACATAGGTAGCCCAACTGTTTGGGGAGGCTAAAGGGGGCGGGGTTAGGGGTGGGGCTAGGGGTGGAGCTTAAATCCATAATTGTCTGATAACACACAGAAAAAAAAAAAAAATAAAATAAAAGTCACAATTAATACCTTTTATTAAATTTAGATATTAGATATGTATCATATGTCAAAGAATAAAGTGGTTGCTCAATTGCAAAACACTATGCACAACTTTGTGCAAAAACACACTCAGAACCTTACTGTACCATAAATATTACACTGGGCAGAACCTAATACACCAATATACCACCCATATGGAAAATGCAGACCGTCAACAATATGAAACAAGGGATCATATCATCACAATTCTCATGTAGAGCCACAAAACACCCTAATTCATGTTTAATGTGGGATAAAATGCCATAAATCAGTAAATAAATATAAACTTTGAATGTTGAGCACCTGATTCTCAAAGTGGACACATTCCAAACACTATAATGAAAATAAAATGATCTTTTCTACCTTTGTCTGATCATGCTGGCCCACTGTAACATCTTGCAAGATCAGGATGTTCTCCTTGTTGGTCTGGATAGCCTGTGTTGTCCAATTAAGAGAGCCCGTGATGACAACAGTTTTGTCAACCACTGCAAATTTGTGATGCATGTACCCCGTGTGCTGGTCATGCCGCACTGCAATACCTGCTTTCCGCAACACTCCGACCTGCGAGCCTTTCACCGCCATGTAATCGGAGTTGGCGATGAGGCGGACCCGCACGCCCTGCCGGTGCAGCAGCAGCACGGTCCGCGCCAGCTGCGGGTTGGAGAAGGAGAAGATGCAGAGCTCGAGGCTGCGGCGGGCCGACAACAGGTGCAGCATGAGGCAGCTCAGCGAGCTCTCAGCGTGCGGCAGGCCGCAAGCGCAGCGCAGGGGCCGGCTTGGCCACATCAGTGCTTCGGTGCACATGGGTGGCGCCGGGAAGAAGAGCACTTCAGACACCGAGCGCCGTTCTTGCCGCCCCCGCAGTAAGAACAGCAGGAGCCGAGTGACGCTCTCCAGCCCCGGCGCCAGCAGCAGCGACGCCAGGCCCAGTGCCTCTTATACGGGGCGCCTATGACCTCAAATCTTATTATAATAGGAGATATCAATCTGCACCTTGAAGATCTTACCTCAACAAGCACCCAAGAATGCAGAGAGTTCCTAAAACTATGGGATCTTCACGGACCAAACACGCAACCAACTCACACTAAAGGACACACACTACCTATTATCACATATAAACTTGATCCCGATTCAAACCTTATGCTAACAGATAAAAAATGGACACCTGTACCATGGTCAGACCACTATAAAGAATACATCTCCCTCCAATGGCGTATGAAAGAATCACACAACAAACAAGAACGAAAAACTTACACCACGAGAGGAAAAATAGACCCGGTAACATTCTGGCAACAGATCTACCACAACGGATGGACAATAAAGCAGATACAAACCAATTCCTCCTAGAATGGGACGACAGATGCAAAATAATATTAGACAATATCGCCCCAACTCAAACCAGAACCTCACGCAGACAGAAATCAATACCATGGTTCAATGAAGAACTGAAAAAACTCAAAACACAAGTTAGAAGATTAGAACGAGCATGGCATAAAAAGAAAGATGACCCCACACTCAACGCCTGGAAACAACTTCAAAGAAAATACAAATATACCATAAGACAAACTAAAAGATTATACTACAAAACTGAAATTGGACCAAACTACAAGGACACATATAAACTCTTCCAACTCATGAATAAGCTGCTAGACACTACACCAGTCACTACCAACAGCGAAGGTACACCAGGAGCTGACAATCTTGCGAGATATTTCAATGAGAAAATTGTACAATTGCGAAAAAAATACCTGTCAGTACCATCGACTACGCCGAACTCCTTGACTGCCTAGACCCAGACCCTGGTGTATACCCAGCAGACAGAACCTGGACCAACTTCGAGACATTATCAGAGGATAACATCTTCCAAACGCTCAAAAGATTTGCAAAATCTCATTGCAAATTAGACATATGCCCAAACAACCTTATGACATATGCCCCTCAACAATTTATGACGGACCTAACGAACTACTTGAACTATATGTTACAAAATGGAATCTTCCCAAAGGAGAAAGGAAGCATTCTACTCACCTCTATACCCAAAGATGTGAAGAAAAGTGCTAATGAAATAACCAACTACAGGCCAGTAGCATCCATTCCCTTAATAACCAAAATAATGGAAGTGATGGTGACCAAACAACTCACAAACTAAACAAATTCTCAATACTACACGACTCCCAGTCAGGATTTCGATCAAACCACAGAACTGAAACAGCACTAGTTACTCTCATGACTAAATTCAAACAAATGATTGCAACTGGCAAGAACATACTACTTCTACAATTCGACATGTCTAGTGTCTTCGACATGGTTGACCATGAAATACTATTACATATCCTCAAATACTTCGGAATCGGAGGCAACGTTCTCAACTGGTTCAAGGGGTTCCTAACCACACGATCATACCAAGTGACAACAAATTCGACCACATCAGCCACATGGATACCTGAATGCAGAGTTCCACAGGGATTCCCCCCCCTCACTGACTCTATTCAACTTAATGATGATACCCTTGGCCAAATTACTATCAAACCAAAATCTCAACCCATACATATACGCAGATGATGTAACGATCTACATCCCATTTAAACATGATCTAAAGGAAATCTCCTATGACATCAACCAAAGTCTACATATCATGCATTCGTGGGCAGATGCATTTAAGATGAAACTCAATGCAGAAAAAACCCAATGCCTAATACTCACCTCTCAATTTAACACGAACAAATTTACCACCATTAACACACCTAAACTGAACCTTCCAATCTCAGACACACTAAAAATTCTTGGAGTCACTATTGACTGACACCTAACACTTGAGCAACATATGAAAAACACAACCAAGAAGGTGTTCCACTCAATGTGGAAACTAAAAAGAGTAAGACCTTTCTTCCCGAGGACCGTCTTCCGTAACCTGGTACAATCAATGGTACTCAGTCATCTAGACTATTGCAACACACTATACGCTGGCTGCAAAGAGCAAATAATTAAGAAACTCCAAACAGCCCAGAACACTGCAGCTAGACTTATATTCGGTAAAACAAAATATGAAAGTGCTAAACCCCTACGAGAAAAGCTACACTGGCTCCCAATCAAAGAGCGCATCACGTTCAAGGTATGCTCCCTAGTTTACAAAATCATTCACGGGGATGCCCCAGCCTACATGTCAGACCTGATAGACCCACCACCCAGGAATGCTAAAAAGTCATCCCGCACATTCCTCAATCTTCATTTCCCCAACTGCAAAGGTCTAAAATACAAACTAACGCATGCGTCAACCTTTTCCTACCTGAGCACACAATTCTGGAACGCGTTGCTGCGCAATTTAAAAAAGATCTATGAACTAACAAACTTCCGCAAACTACTGAAGACACATCTCTTTGACAAGGCATACCACCAAGACCAACAAATGTGAACCTCTCCAAATATATCCAGAATAATCTTATTATATCTGCTTGTTATACTACTATCATGTTTTATTCACAATCATGTTACCCAAGATCCTCTGTAATACTAAATGTCTATCTTACCATGTATTTCCACTATTCATGATGTATTGTAAGTCTGCAAAGAGGTGGGAAAATGTGGGATACAAATGCAATAAATAAATAAATATAAGAGGGTAAGGGTGAGATGTGTACCTGGGACCTTTTATGTGAAGTCCACTGCAGTGCCCCCAATGGTGCCCACTGCTCTTCTGGGATGCCTGTGCAGCCAGTCTGCTATGAAAGCTGGCTCCTCCTACATCCCGATGGCTTAATTTTATGCGTTTTTCACTTTGTTTTGAAAATGGTTCAAAAAGATAGATGCACTAAGCACAACAACGTCTAGGAAATGGCCATCTTCAAAGAACAAAGATAGATGTGTTTCTGGTTTCAAAATGGTCATTTTCACTACTCAATTTTTGGATGTTTTCAGCAAAACATCCAAAGTTGGATTTAGACGTCATATTGAAAATGCCCTTATTCTGCCTTTATCAATAAACCTATAATTTCTCTTTTATCCCAATTTTTAAATTGCCAAGCACAGAGCAAAATAATGTTCACTTACCCAGAGAACTGTCCTCTTCTCTCAGAAATGGATAGTTTGAAAACTTCTCACTTCCCCCTGTTTCTGTAAATGAGTGCCTCTTTTTAGGTGCCCCATGCTGTGTGTTGAAAGCCTATTCTATAACGGCATCTGGGCACCAATTATATTACTAGTGTATCCCAGTATCTGTACACCTCACATGTACATGCCCACCGTTAACACTAGCCATAGACCTGGCGTAACTGCAGGTGTGCAACTGCACCAAGGATGTGCATAATTTACTGTGTTCTGTAAGTTGCATATGTAAAAGGCAGCCCTGCCCATACTCTGCCCCTTGCATTTATATGCTATGCCACTTACACATGCTGTTATAGAATAGCATTCAGTCATTTTGCTCTCACTTAATGCACATAAGTGCTGGTTTTCTGTACATTTACACACACAATGGTGTGTAACTATAAGCACCCTGTTTAGAATTGCCCTTCAGGTGTGGTTTTTAGGCCCTATTGTTTTGCTTTGACTGCAGCTACTATTTGGCGCCCCCCAGAAGCTGCTTCCGTAGATGACTGTCTAGTCCTGCCTTACATTTTACCTGGCCCTGGTAGCTGCCCCCCAGTGGGAACAATAGAGAACTTGAAATGTGACCCTGTGTCAGGGTTGAGTGTGATGTACATCTCAGAGCCTGATGCTTACCGTATATACTCAACTATGTCAAGAAATTTATGCTGAAAAAAATCAGTGGTCTTCTTATCTACGGGTAGCACTCTGTAGTACTAAGAAATTTAATACCCCACACCCCTATTAGCGGCATGAGAATCTCTCCGCAATTCAGCATCTCCATTTCCCCCATCGCCTTTTACCTTCAAATTGCTCTTTCATATAGCACTGGCACTGCAGCAGTACACCAAAGCTGCCTGAAATCTGCTCTGGAATGCTCCCTCTGACCTGCCCCACCCAAGTGGAAACAGGAAGTAGAGTAAGAGGGAGCGCTTTGGTGCAGACATCAGGCAGCCTAGGGATACTTCTGCAATGCTGGTGCTGTATAGAAGAGCGATTTGAAGGTACATAGCACTAGGAGGGAGATCAACGAAAAAAGACATGTGGGGGGAGTGTGGGAGGGGTTGGGGTTTTGGGAGAGAGACGTTGTTCCAAAACAAGCAAAATTTGCTCTTTATTGTTGTGTTGTTAACTATTGAAGGTTTTTTTTTCTGAATAAAAATCTATTGCAACAACAACAACAACAAAAAAGACATGCTTGGAGGATCAAGAACAAAAAAAAAAGACATGCCTGGGGAGTGCAGCAGAGAGGGCATGCTGGATCCTATGTGTGGTGGTGGGGAGCAATAGACAGGGTATGCTGGGTCTATATGCGGTGGGGGACAGCAGGGAGGGAATGCTAGATCTGTGTGGTGGGGTTTGAGACAGGGAGAAGTGTATGTGTGTGTGGCCTCGATTTATAAATGGGTCGCACCAATTCTAGCCATTTTTAGTCCCCAAACTGCCCTCAACTTATACATGAGATCATCTTATAGTTGAGTATATACAGCAATCGAGAGTACTAAAGGAAGTGCTCTCTAAAATGAGTATGACCAGAGAATTTGCACTTACTAAACTGCACTTACTAAAGTTTCCAACGACCTATTCCTGGCCAAATCCAAAGGTCTCTATTCTATCCTCATCCTTCTCAATCTATCCGCCGCTTTTGACACTGTTAATCACAGCCTTCTCCTTGATACGCTGTCTTCATTTGGATTCCAGGGCTCTGTTCTTTCCTGGTTCTCCTCCTACCTCTCGCTTCGCACCTTTAGTGTACACTCTGGTGGATCCTCTTCCACTTCTATTCCTCTACCAATCGGTGTGCCTCAGGGTTCTGTTCTCGGTCCTCTCCTGTTCTCCATCTACACTTCTTCCCTTGGCTCTCTGATATCATCCCATGGCTTTCAATACCATCTCTATGCTGATGACTCCCAAATCTACTGCTCTACCCCCGAAATCTCAACCAGCATCCAGACCAATGTTTCAACCTGCCTATCTGATATCGCTGCCTGGATGTCTCAATGTCATCTGAAACTTAACATGGCCAAACCGAACTTCTCATCTTTCCCCCTAAACCTACCTCTCCTCTCCCCCCTTTCTCTATTTCTGTGGATGGCACTACCATTCTCCCTGTCTCATCAGCTCGTAACCTTGCTTGGGGTCATCTTTGACTCCTCTCTCTCCTTCTCTGCTCACATTCAACAGATTGCCAAAACCTGTCGTTTCTTTCTCTAAAACATCAGCAAAATCCATCCCTTCATCTCTGAGCACTCTACCAGAATCCTTATCCACACTCTTATCACCTCTTGTCTTGATTATTGTAACCTGCTTCTCACCGGCCTCCCTCTTAGCCATCTCTCTCCTCTTCAATCAGTCCAAAACTCTGCTGTGCGACTCATTTTCCGCCAAAGTCGCTATGCTCACATTAGCCCTTTTCTTAAGTCACTTCACTGGCTCCCTATCCGTTTCCGCATTCAATTCAAACTTCTCTTATTGACCTATAAGTGCATTCACTCTGCCACTCCACAGTACCTCTCCATTCTTGTCTCTCCCTATGCCCCCTCTCGGATACTCCGTTCTGTGGATAAATCTCTCTTATCTGTCCCCTTCTCCTCTACTGCTAATTCCAGACTCCGTTCCTTTTATCTTGCTGCACCTCTTGCCTGGAATAGACTACCCGAGCCTGTACGTCTAGTCTCCGTCTTTGGCCGTTTTCAAGTCCAAACTTAAAGCCCACCTCTTTACCACTGCTTTTGACTCCTAACCACTACTCACTTGCCCTGTCCTTTTATCCTCACCTCTTTATTCCCTTACCCTTATTGTTCTGTCTGTTTACCTGTCTTATCTAGATTGTAAGCTCTTTGAGCAGGGACTGTCTTTTTGTGTATGGTGTACAGCACTGCGTATGCCTTGTAGCGCTATAGAAATGATAAGTAGTAGTAGTAATAATAGAATTTATGGTGGGACAAGATAAATTTTGCTTCCTCCTAACTTGTAAGGCACATGCACATACATTCTTACATTTTTCATAGTCTTTTTTTCTCTTTTAACTCTTGTTATGTGTGTGTATATTTCTGTAGTTTTAACCACAATTTCAGAACTATCATTTTTTCTTGATGCTCTATTAATTTCACCAGCCTCAAAGTAGTCTCTCAGCTTCACTGCAGTTTGATTTTCTCCTATATTGCTTAATGGGGAATCAAAGAGAGAAAGTGTTTGAGAGATCCTAGGACCCCTGCAATTTTTTCTTATTGCTTTGGGACTAGTAATGTTATGAAGCCTTTTCAGTGTGTAAAGCCTGTTTTGTGTACAGAAGACAGCTTTTGTAAAACTGTGTGGCAGCATACGTATGTAAAAAGTAGGTACATGGAAAGAGTGTGCCTAATTTTGCATGCCCATTCCCAAGGGTATAGTTTGGGTAAAGCAGCATCCGAGATGCAGTCTACTTGCATACTTTATAAAATATTGGGTACATGTGTGCACTGTTGTGGCTGCTTTTGGGACCCTAATTTATACAAACCTCCTAGAGACCTAAGTTGCTACTTGCCACCTAGACATCCTCTTACCCCCCCCCCCCCCTTTCCCTCCTCCCTCACACACATGTGTAACAGGCTTTGGAGTAATTCTAAAAGGTATTTCGGTGGGTAAAATAGTGGTTTACATGCAGAAACAGCCTTTGCACATTAGTTTATGTGATCTGACTGGAGATGATCACAGGGGTGGGGGTTGGGTAAGAGTTAACATTTATGCACATGCTTTATTA
Source organism: Microcaecilia unicolor (assembly GCF_901765095.1). Lineage (NCBI taxonomy): Eukaryota > Metazoa > Chordata > Amphibia > Gymnophiona > Siphonopidae > Microcaecilia > Microcaecilia unicolor. The sequence continues at coordinate 185,307,561 of NC_044035.1, forward strand.
AAAAGGGTATATACATATAAAAATAAATCTGCCAAATGGCAGATGTAAAAGTGTATATGTACTTTCAGAGGGGAAATTTTTAAAAGGAAAATATGTGTATACTTTCCCTTTGGAAATTTGCACAACGTATGCTCATACCTGCTGCACAAAGTAGGCAGTGAGTTATAAAATCACCTTCTTTTTAAATAAGCCATGTACTTTAATCTACAGAAACTGATTCAAGATTAACCCTTTCAGGTTTTTTTTAATAAGCTAGGTTGGTAGAATGCAGCTGTCCCAGCATACTGTGCTGTATCAGAGTACCAAAGGGAGCTAGAATCTGGGCCCCTTGTTGGAGGATTCCAGGTACACACCTCCCCATGAGTAATTAGTTCACCTTGGCAGGGGAGGAGATGAAAGGACATGAAACCAGAGACTTTTTTTTTATCAAGATCAGATCTTAACAGATAGTAAGTGTCAAAGTTCTGGTGGATGATTGCTGTTATAGACTTAACATTTCTCTCATTGCTTTGTGAATAGTTAATTTTGCCCCACCCCCACCTAGCCCCACCCCTTGTTGACAAGATGTGTTTTAAACATTTTTTCATTTCAAATAAAGACAAATCAAGCAAAACTTGTATAGAAAAACTAATTCAAATATGCACAATGCTATCATAGGAAACCTTTGGGCTTAAAAAGCAAAACCATAGTAAAGACAGCAGAAAAAGGGAAATGGGACTTGATATACTGCCTTTCTGTGGTATTTTGCAACTACATTCAAAGCAGTTTACATATATACAGGTACTTATTTTGTACCTGGGGCAGTGGAGGGTTAAGTGACTTGCCCATAGTCACAAGGAGCTGCAGTGGGAATCAAACCCAGTTTCCTAGGATCACGCGTCAACCTTTTCCTACATGAGCACGCAGTTCTGGAATTCACTGCCATGCAACCTGAAAACGATCTACGAGCAAACCACCTTCTGCAAACTACTGAAGACCCATCTTTTTGAGAAAATTTACGGAAAGAACCAAAACACATAAAGCCGCACTCACTGTTCAATAATGCATCATTACAGCCACTCTGAATTCCCATCCCCCTAACCTCACCTTCTCATCTCCCGTAATCTCACCACACTCATACCTTACTCACAGAAAATGTATACCAAATGCTTTCCTGTTATTATATACTGCCCCTTTTAGTTTCCCGCTGGTTCCTTCCAATGTATCGCCCCTTTTAGTTTCCCGTTCTTTCCTTTCCAATGTCTCAATGATCTTTTCCATTGTTATATTCCTTAATGATACTAGACTTTGTCTCGCATAACACCTCTTAATGTAATCCATAACTGAGTTGTAACAAACTGTACTTCCAGCTTTCATAACGTATTGTAAGCCACACTGAACCCACAAAAAGGTGGGAAAATGTGGGATACAAATGCAATAAATAAATAAATAAATAAAATTAACCACTAGGCTACTCCTCCACTCCATGCAGTCTGTACAGACCTGTACAGTCCATCCAGTCTGCCCAACAAGATAAACTCATTTTACATGGCATGTGATACTTTATGTCATGGTCCCAGGCTTTAAACAAACAGTCACAAACTCTGGAACAACGTGAGCCCTTGGCCTACTGTCATCGAGCGGCAGCAGGAGGCAAACCCCCCCAAGCAGGACTGGACAGGATTCAGGATGCACTTGGCTTGGCTGGAATCGGATTCAGGAATGGACTTGTCTTGGCTTGGCTGGAACCAAATGCTGGAACAGACTTGGCTTGGCTGGAAGCGGATGCAGAAATGGACTTGGCTTGGCTTGGCTGGAACAGAATTCAGGATACGCAAACAGAATTCAGGATTTTCAAACAAGCTTGGCAGGAACAGGATTCAGGATACTGGAACAGGATTCAAGATGCTCAAACAAGCTTGGCAGGAACAGGATTCAGGATACTCAAGCAGGATTCAGGATTTTCAAACAAGCTTGGCAAGAACAGGATTCAGGATACTGGAACCGGATTCAGGATACTCAAACAAGCTTGGCAGGAACAGAAGCTGGAGAACTTTGGCATTGCAAAGGCACTGAATGAAAGTGCACCACTTCCTTATAAACAGGACAGAGGCAGGAAAAACACACTGAACACCAAAGTAAGGCTTGAAACACAGAAGAAAGAAACCCAACAGACAGTAGCCAGCACAGCAGCTGACCATCGGGATATAAGGTGAGTCAGAGAGGGATCACACCTACAGTCGTGACAGTACCTCCCCCTCAAGGCTCCCGTGGTCCTCACGGGAGATTCAGGTTTCCAAGGGTAACTGTGGTGAAACCTACTGATGGGTTTCAAAACATGAACATGGATTACTAGACTGGAAGTAACAAGCAAATCTGGAACTTGAGGACAGAAACTCAAACTAGAATCAGGAGCTGGACCAGGACTGGGACCCGGACTGGCATCAAAGTCTGAACCGGGACTGGAATCAGAGTCTTGACTGGAACTGGAACTGGAACTCTGAACAGGAGCTGGACTGGCTTGGACCTGGACTGGCATCAGGAGCTGAACCGGGTCTGGAATCAGAGTCTTGACTGGAACTAGAACTCTGAACAGGAGCTGGCCCAGGACTGGGACCCTGACTGGAATCAGGAACCGAACTGGGACTGGGACCCGGACTGGAATCAGGAGCTTGACTGTAACTGGAACTCAGACTGTAATCAGTTTCTTGACAGGAACTCGAACTGGAATCAGGAGCTGGACCGGGACTGGGACCCGGACTGGCATCATGAGCTGAACCGGGACTGGGACCCGGACTGGCATCAGAGTCTTGACTGGAACTGGAACTCTGAACAGGAGCTGGACTGGGACTCCAAAAAGACTGCAGGTTAGCCCTGAACTTGGGACTAGTAAGACGCCTTCTTTCAGCGTCAGCTTCAGGAGTATCCCGCAGGGCTGGATCCGTGATAAGTTTGTAGCTGTATTCGAAGAGTTTGATAGAAGAATCAGTAGCAGAAACTGGGTTTACAACGAACCCAAACCCCCAGATATGCTCTCTCTCAGCTGCAGCTTCAGGAGTATTCTTCACGGCTGGATCAGACAAAAGTTTATCATGGTAATTCTGGAGCGTCATAAAATGATCAAAAGTGAAAACTGAGTTGGGACCAGAATCCGAACTGGAACTAGGAGCAGAACCCGGGCTGAGACCCGGATTGCCAACAGAGAAAAAAGTCATGGGCTGGAAGCCCAGCTGGAAGGATTATTTTGCTGAGCTCATGGCCTTTGCAATGTCACGGTCCCCAGATTTAAACAAACAGTCACGAACTCTGGAACAACATGAGCCCTTGGCCTACTGTCATCAAGCGGCAGCAGGAGGCAAAACCCCCCAAGCAGGACTGGACAGGATTCAGGATGCACTTGGCTTGGTTGGAATCGGATTCAGGAACGGGCTTCACTGGAACCAAATGCTGGAACGGACTTGGCTTAGCTGGAAGCGGATGCAGAAATGGACTTGGCTTGGCTTGACTGGAACAGGATTCAGGATACTGAAGCAGGATTCAGGATTTTCAAACAAGCTTGGCAGTAACAGGATTCAAGATACTCAAGCAGGATTCAGGATTTTCAAACAAGCTTGGCAGGAACAGGATTCAGGATACTCAAGCAGGATTCAGGATTTTCAAACAAGCTTGGCAAGAACAGGATTCAGGATACTGGAACCAGATTCAGGATACTCAAACAAGCTTGGCAGGAACAGAAGCTGGAGACCTTTGGCATTGCAAAGGCACTGAATGAAAGTGCACCACTTCCTTATAAACAGGACAGAGGCAGAAAATACACACTGAACACCAAAGTGAGGCTTGAAACACAGAGGAAATGGAAACCCTACAGGACAGAGGCAGGAAATACACACTGAACACCAAAGTGAGGCTTGAAACACAGAGGAAAGAAACCCTTCAGACAGTAGCCAGCACAGCAGCTGACCATCGGGACATAAGGCGAATAAGAGAGGGATCACACCCGCAGTCGTGACACTTTATATGTATACCTGAGTTTGATTTGTCCTTGCCATTCACAGGGCACAGGCTGTAAAAGTCTGCTCAGCGCTCTTCTTGTACTAAAAGTTATGAAGCTAACGTCGAAGCCCATCTATATCTATTCAGTCACAATCGGGGCGTAGACCATAGAAGTCTGCCCAGCACTGGTTTTTCCTTCCCAATTACTGGCGTTGCCACGCAATCTCTGCTAAGATTCCGTGGATCCATTCCTTCTAAACAGGATTCCTTTGTGTTTATCCCAGGCATGTTTGAATTCCATGTAAGGACTGGATAAATGAATTAAAACAAATCCCCTTAATATGTAATACTTGGTAGCAATAGTGAAACAGTGATTGAATATTCACACAGCAAGCAGCCTGAGCCAACAGATTTATTTTCCACCGAACATAATTAACTTTGTATGAACTTGGCTGCTAATAGTATGCTGAACTGAACAATGTTAGCACATTTAGACTGACTCTGGACAGTTCTGCACAATGGAAACCCTTCCCTCATTAATCAATACCAGTAATTAAAAAAAAGGCAAGAGCATTTTTATAATATACCACTGCATTCCACAAAGCAAAAGGAGCAAGTTCCCACATGCCATCTTTTTTTCTTTTGATGTAGGCACAGGAAAAAAAAAAGGGATTTTAAATACTTCCAGGTTTCAATCTAATTCATGTTTAATGTGGGATAAAATGCCATAAATAAGTAAATAAATAGATAGATAGAAACTGAATGTTGAGCACCTGATTCTCATAATATGCTTGTTTAGTGGCCCTTTACCAGGAGAAAACAATCTCTGCATGACTATAATAGCGCTAGGGTGTCCCTTTAACCAACCCCTCCAAATAACACAGATATTACTTTGATTTTTTTTTTTACGGTATCCTCCCCTCCCTCCCTCCCTCTCTCCCTCTCACCCACCTATTCCAGACCTCCTCCCCGCTCCCTCGAGCCACAGGATGCCCTCCCAGCACCTACCTGAAGCCACCATGGTGGTCTAGTGGAGTGTTCGGGGCAGGAAAGATCCCAGTCTTTCCTGCCTGCTACTGGCGCTGACCCTCTTGCTGCCGCATCTTCTTTAAAATGGCTGCCAAGACTTCCAATGGCGGCCTTGCAAGACTTCAGCAGAAGTCTCACGAGGCCGCCGCTGGAAGTCTTGGCAGCCATTTTTTTTGTTGTGGTAATCTATTTCCGTCAAAATCTTAAGCCAGAGAGAGCACATAAGGACACATTGAAATGATTTCAGATATGTCTGCAGTCCGTCAATTTCAAATACGGTCTCAGGTCTAAGTTTTAGATTTTCCATTTCTTCAAGTACATTCAAAATACCTGGCAGATGTGCAGCTATAGGATGTATGCTTTCAACCCTTGCAGACCAATAGGTGTCCGACATTCTGTACAATGAACCAGCAATATTTTTCATAAGTATTTCCCATCTTTGAGGACTTGAGGCAAATAGGGAATATAACTTTTCTACAACTCCAAAAAAGCCTGAATACTACTCTAAATTTGTGTGGAGTCCATGCAGCAGAGACTGTGGCAAGCACAAGGTTGAAAACTCAGCCAACTGATTTATTCTTAATATGTGAGCTTTAGCACCATTGTAAGCTCCACTCATGTTGCAACCGTTGTCGTACCCCTTACCCTGACACTCGGAAATTGGAATCTTGTGTTTGCTGAGAACTTCAATGCTAAATGTTTATTACTAACATTCTTCCACTACTCATGATGTATTGTTAGCCACTTTGAGCCTGCAAAGAGGTGGGATAAGGTGGGATACAAATGCAACAAACAAATAAATAAATTAGATTGGCAATGTCTTCAGCTGTCTTTTTATTGCAGTTTACAAACTCAAGAAATCTCTTTTCAATCTCATATAATCCAGTTTCCTCCTTCAAAAAAACATATTTTAAGATGAAAATAGTTTGTTCTATGTGAGAACTCTCTATGTGTTTGATTTCTTTTCCATGTTTTATTTTGTTTGATTTCTATTGATAACTTCTATGTGAGAAGAATCGGGAGTGGCATCAACAATGATAGAATAATATTTTGCCGAATATCTTTCCATTGAAATTGTTTTTCTAACTTGATCAGCACAGCATTCGATAAACTCATTCTGTATGTCAGCTGATAGATAGTGAACTTGCAACTGAGAATGAGCTTCTTGTTGTGATTCTCTCACTTTCTTGAGATGATGCTCTAAAAGAGAATCATAGCGACTTAACGACTCCAGAATGCCAAGAAAATTTCCATTATTTGGATCTCCAATTACATTACTGTCTCCTCTAAATGCTAGACCTCTCTCTGCTATGAAAAATGTAACAACAAGAAGTCTCTGGAGTATCTGTTTCCACAAATACGCGTTACTTTCTATACCTTTCTGCAAATGATGCTCAATGTTTCAACTTGTTTTCAGACCAGATTCAAGCGTGCACCACTTGACATAGCATTTTTAGTGTTCTGAAGTTTCCTGATGTTCTGGAACTTTCTCGTATAGCTTTTTCCATTTGAGGATATTTTGGAAGCCAGAAACTGATGACCAGTGGTGTACCAAGGGTGGGGCGGTGGGGGTAGTCCGCCCCAGGTGTCAGCAGGTGGGGGGTGCTCTGCTGGCGCCGCAGTCCCCACCTGCCCACCACCAGCTCCATCGACAGATGACCCTCTTCTCCTGCCACCCGGCTGGCACCCAGCCTTTTTTAAAAAATCTGTGAAGCGCCTCGCATCTGCTCTGCTGTAAAGGAGCAAATCGCCTCGTTGCATCGGCCCTTCCTTCACTGTGTCCCACCCTCGCAGAAATAGGAAGTTACATCAGAGGGCGGGACACAGTGAGGGAAGGGCCAACGCGACAAGGCGATTTGCTTCCTTTACAGCAGAGCAGACGTGAGGTGCTTCACAGATTTTTTTTAAAGGCTGGGTGCCGGCTGGGTGGCAGGAGAAGAGGGTCGTCTGTTGACGGAGCTCTTAGGCAGGGGGGAGACTCAGATGGGAGAAAGGGACTGGGTCTGGGGGGGGGCTCAGATGGGAGAAGGGGACTGGGACTGGGTCTGGGGGGGGCTCAGATGGGAGAAGGGGACTGGATCTGGGTGCGGTGGGGAGGGGCTCAGATGGGAGAAGGGGCCTGGAGCTGGAACTGGGGTCTGAGAAGGGGGCAGGAGGGAGAATTGTGATATGTCTGGGGCAGGAGGGAGAATGGGGCCATGTCTGGGGCAGGTGGAAGAATGGGTCTGGGGCTGAAAAGGGGGGCCCTAATGCAAGGCATGTGGATGAAGGGGACTGGAACTGGGGGCTGAAAAGGAGGGTAGGTGGGATAAGGGGGCTAGTACTGGAACTGGGGGCTGAAAAGGGGCAGGGGCAGGGGCTGAAACTGTGGGGACTGGGGGCTGAAAAGGGGACAGGGAGAAGTGGCTAGGGCTGAAGCTCGGGACTGGTGGTAGAAAAAGGCTGGGGTTGAAACTCGGGGCTGAAAAGGGGACAGGGAGAAGTGACTGGGGGGCTGAAGCTCGGGACTGGTAGGAGAAAACGGCTGGGGCTGAAACTGGGGATTGGTGGGATAGTGGGGCTGAAAAGGGGGGCAGGTGGGAGATGTGGGCTGGGACTGGAACTAGAACTAGGGGCAGGTGGGATAATGGGGCTGGAACTGGGGGCCGAAAAGAGGAGGCAGAGAGAGAGAGGTGACAGATCCTGGATGGAAGGTGGAGCGAGAGGGAGGGCAGACCCTTGATGGAAGGGGGAGCGAGAGGGAGGGCAGACTCTGGATGGATGGGAGAGGGAGGGCAAATGGTGGATTGAAGGGGCAGAGAGAAAGGGCAGACAGTGGATGGAAAGGATAGAAAGGGCAAACAGTGGATGGAAGGGGGAGAAAGAGAGGACAGACGGGCAGACTGTGGATGGAAGGGGCAGGGAGAGAGGGCAGACATTGGATGGAGGGGATGGCAGAGAGGGCAGACACTGGATGGCAGAGAGAGAGAGAGAGCGAACACAGATGCTGGATGGAAGGAAGACAGTGAAAAGAAGATGAGAAAAGCAAAAACCAGAGATGTGAAAAATACGACGAAAAATATGTTCTACTCCATGTGGAAACTCAAAAGAGTAAAACCTTTCTTCCAGAGAAACATCTTCTGTACCCTGGTACAGTCAATGGTAATAAGTCACCTGGACTACTGCAATGCACTGTACGCTGGCTGCAAAGAACAGACTATAAAAAAACTCCAAACAGCCCAGAATACCGCCGCCAGACTCATATTTGGAAAAACTAAATATGAAAGTGCAAAACCCCTAAGAGAGACACTTCACTGGCTCCCACTTAAGGAACGTATCGCGTTCAAGATATGCACAATTGTACACAAAATTATCCATGCAGACGCCCCAACCTATATGCTAAACCTCATGGACCTGCTTCCCAGAAACGCCAAAAGATCATCCCGCAAATTTCTCAATCTGCACTTCCCCAGCTGTAAAGGACTAAAGTACAAGCTGATACATGCCACTACCTTCTCCTACATGAGCAGCTGTGGAATGCTGACTTGAAAACTATTGATGAAATAACCAACTTTTGTAAATCTCTGAAGACTTATCTCTTCAACAAGACCTACAAAGAAAACCTATAGCCTTACTAAACTACGTCGCCAACCCAACCCAGTTAAGAAAGTCTACCTTCTATATTTACCCACCTATCCTGATCCACCTAACTCTTTTCTTTTCTCCCCTTATCCAATCTTTGTACATCACTTATTGTATCTGATATCCTGTAATGACAATGCCATGACAGGACTTTCTAAGCCACATTGAGCCTGCAAATAGGTGGGGAAAATGTGGGATACAAATACAATAAAATAAATAAACTGTAAATAAAATATATATTTTTATTTTTTTGCTTTAGGATAAAGTAGTGTTGTAACTGTGTTAATAAATGTTTATAATAGAACATGGAAATAAGGTAATCTTTTTATTAGACTAATTTTAATACATTTTGACTAACTTTCAGAGAACAAAACCCCTTTCCTGAGATCAGGATAGGATATTGTAACAGCACTATACTGTATTGACCTGAGGAAGGAGGTTTTGGCCTCTGAAAGCTAAATGTATTTGTCCAATAAAATGGTATTATTTTATTTTCTATATTTGTTTTATTTCTATTTGTTAATTTGTAAAGTGGTGATTGGTATTTGTTAGTTTTTTCAAATTTACATTTGCACAGTACTAAGGGATATTTTCTGTTTCTGTGGCGTTGCATTGTATGCAGAGTCTGGCATCTTGGGGGTTCAGTTTAATTTTTGTCTAAATAGAAAGTTTATGATTACTTATTCTATAGTGGATTAGGGTGTATCTGTGTTTGTAAAAAAGACATGGGTTTCAGTTGGCATTGACTGTGCAGGATCGACTATTCTATCTGGTTTCGTTTTACAATAAGTGAATTGATGTTCTAGTGCTCACTGTAGTGTTTAAGATGCTTTCCTTTTCCTTGTGTGACTTGTAGAATTACTGCTTATGGTAGGCTAGAATTGCTCTACTACTACTACTACTACTTAACATTTCTAGAGCGCTACTAGGGTTACGCAGCGCTGTACAAATTAACAAATAAGGACAGTCCCTGCTCAGAAGAGCTTACAATCTAAATGACGAAATGTCAAGTTGGGGTAGTTAAGATTTCCTGAGAAGAGGTGTAGTGATTAGGTGCCGAAGACGACATTGAAGAGGTGGGCTTTGAGCAATGATTTGAAGATGGGTAGGGAGGGGGCCCGGCATATGGGCTCAGGGAGTTTGTTCCAAGCATGGAGTGAAGCGAGGCAGAAAGGGCGAAGCCTAGAGTTGGCGGTGGTGGAGAAGGGTACTGAAAGGAGGGATTTGTCTAGAGAGCGGAGGTTACGGGTGGGGACATAAGGGGAGATGAGAGTAGAGAGGTAAGGAGGGGCTGCAGATCGAGTGCATTTGTAGGTGAGTAGGAGAAGCTTGAACTGTATGCGGTATCTGATCGGAAGCCAGTGAAGTGACTTGAGGAGAGGGGTGATATGAGTATATCTGTTGAGGTGGAAGATAAGACGTGCGGCCGAGTTCTGGATGGACTGAAGGGGGGATAGATGGCTAAGTGGGAGGCCGGTGAGGAGTAGGTTGCAGTAGTCAAGGCGAGAGGTAATGAGAGAGTGGATGAGAGTTCGAGTGGTGTGCTCGTAGAGGAGGGGGCGAATTTTGCTAATGTTATAGAGGAAGAAGCGACAGGTCTTGGCTATCTGCTGGATATGCGCAGAGAAGGAGAGGGAGGAGTCGAAGATGACACCAAGGTTGGGGGCAGATGAGACGGGGACGATGAGGGTGTTATCAATTGAGGTAGAGAGTGAAGGGAGAGGAGAAGTGGGTTTGGGTGGGAACACAATAAGTTCCGTCTTGGCCATGTTTAGTTTCAGGTGACGGTTGGACATCCAGGCAGCAATGTCGGATAAGCAGGCCAGTACTTTGGCCTGGGTTTCCGCAGTGATTTCTGGTGTGGAGAGATAAAGCTGGGTGTCGTCAGCATAAAGATGATAGTGGAAACCATGAGAAGAGATCATGGAGCCTAAGGAAGAGGTGTAGATTGAAAAAAGAAGGGGCCCAAGGACAGATCCCTGGGGAACTCCAACAGAGAGCGGGATAGGGGAGGAGGATGAACCATGAGAGTGTACTCTGAAGGTACGATGGGAGAGATAAGAGGAGAACCAGGAGAAGACAGAGCCCTGGAACCCAAAGGAGGACAGTGTGTCAAGAAGTAGGTTGTGATTGACAGTGTCAAAAGCGGCGGATAGGTCGAGCAGGATGAGGATTGAATAGTGACCTTTAGATTTGGCGAGGAACAGGTCATTGCAGACTTTAGATAGTGCTGTTTCTGTCGAGTGTAGGGGGCGAAAGCTGGATTGAAGCGGATCGAGGATGGCATGAGAGGAGAGGAAATCAATGCAGCGGCTGTGAATGGCGCATTCAAGTATCTTGGAGAGGAAGGGTAGGAGGGAAATGGGGCGGTAGTTGGAGGGACAGGTAGGGTCAAGTGATGGTTTTTTGAGGAGTGGTGTGACCACGGCATGCTTGAAGGTGTCTGGGACAGTTGCAGTGGAGAGAGAGAGGTTGAGGATATGACAGATGGTGGGGGTGATAGTAGGAGTGATGGTGTTAAGTAAGTTGGTGGGGATGGGGTCTGAGGAACAGGTGGTGGATTTCGAGGAGGAGAGGAGATGGGTGGTTTCCTCTTCGGTGATAGCAGGAAAAGAGGAGAAGGAGGCCTGGGTAGGTTGGTTGAGAGAGTGGGTTATAGGATGAAGAGGAGGAGAAGGTTTAGTGGTGAATTCAAGGTTGATCTTCTGGACCTTGTCACGGAAGTAGTCGGCCAGAGATTGCGGAGAGAGTGAGGGGGGAGTGGGAGTGGAGGGCACTTTGAGGAGGGAGTTGAGGGTGGCGAAGAGACAACGAGGGTTAGAGCTGAGGGAATTAGTCAATTGGGTGTAATAGTCCTGTTTAGCGAGGAATAGGGAGGATTGGAAGGAGGATAGCATGAATTTGAAGTGAATGAAGTCAGTATGGGCGCGAGATTTCCTCCAGAGGCGTTCAGTCGAACGGGCGAAGGAATTGCTCTATAGGTCCTGAGTGTTTTGTATTCTCGGTATGCCTAGTACTGGATTTTGGAGGGGGTGTTAAAAAAATGACCAGCCCCGGGTGTCAACTACCCTAGGTATGCTACTGCTGATGACAATATGGGACAAACATTTTGACTGAGACTTGAGAAAAGGTGACAAGGAAAACAGTACAATGCCTGTTTTGCTGTACTCCACACTAACCAGTCCCTCGGTACAATTTCCCCATTTTGTAGCTTAATTTCGAGGATTGATGTTGGGAATTGCCGATTTTTCGAATCTCTAGGGAATTCACAAATATGGGGGTGAGGCTGAGGACCTCTCTCTACCGCTTCTTCTATTTCCTGTTTTGTGAGACTTTCTTTTGTAAGAGTTCCTACATCAAACGTATTGGTATCAATGCTTATATTCAGCGAAGTAGCTGACTGAGCTTGTCCTTCATCAGGCGGACTTTGTAACTCACTTTCAAATGACACTTGAGCCTCTGTTTCTTCTCATAGTGGTGCTGTTGTTGATGTACTTAGCATGTGAGAATCGTCTTGAACCTTCTGTACTGAAAATGAAAATCCTAAGCTGTGAAGCGACTGCTGGCCCTTTTTAGCTTCTTCATCATGTTTGTTTCTTCTCTCGACATTTTTCAGATCCTGATTTATGATGATAACTCATGTTGATGATATTACCTTTTGGCAAACCTGGGAGAGAAATAAAAGGCAGTAGATTGAAAGCTGTTCATAGTTTTACTTTTTTTTCCATTCAATACCCTAGCGTAATGTGTCCCGCGTACACGAACGAAGTAGATCCAGCAAGCTTTCCTATTTTTATTCATATCACCACCAAATCATAGCAACTTAACAATTCCAGAATGCCAAGAAAATTTCCATTATTTGGATCTCCATTACTATCTCCTCTAAATGCTAGACTTCTCTGTCTGCTAAGAAAAATGTAACATCAAGAAGTCTCCGGAGTATCTGTTTCCACAAATAAACTTTACCCTCTATATACCATCATCAAATACTCATGTATTTCCAGCATGCACACAGCAGGAGCAGTCAGTCATTTCAGAAAAAGCAATAATGACATTTCCATAAGCCATGCCTAAAATAAGGAGCCAATCATACGCCCATAAATACAGAATAGCAATAGCATTATAGTTGCACTGTGCACGTACTCATGTAATTGGTGCAATTAATTGGCTGTTACTTGCATAATCAATGTGTATCCTTACTAAGTGGGGGGAGGAGGGAGGGAGTGGAACACACTGGAACACCAGTCTTTCTAGTAAATGAAAACAAATGGCACTGGAAAATTAATTACCTTAAAAAGCAATTCCGGTTTGTCTGCTCGCTGTGTCCTCTGTCCTCCTGTGACCGTGTTGTTGTGTGTCCATTCCTGGCTGGCTCCTGGACCTACTCCACCTGTCCTGGATTAATCCTGCCTAGCAGCAGGGACTCGACAGGAGGAGACTTGGTGGGTTGGTGCAAATGGGACTGCCTGGAAGAGGGAGACCATCATCTGCAGGCAGCAGCAGGATTATAATTTTATTTTTTCCAGGCTGGCCAACCTAGCAGCCCTGCACCACTCTGGCAGCTACTCAATCAGTTATGTACTGTCTTCTCTCTCAACAGCCTGCTCCGTGCGGCCAGAGAGTCTGAAAGCTGCCAGTAGACCGCCAAGCGCCATCAGCAACAACCCCGTCGTCCCCCACGACCCGGAGGAGGAGCAGCAGCTGGCACTAGCCCCGCCTGCCCCGCAGCGCAGCTGCCAAGCATCATCATTAGGTAGGGAACGCCCAATCGCACGCACAGGAGGAGCGACTCAGCAACTCTCATCGCGAGCGGAGGAAAGCGCAGAAAACCATTTGCGCTGCTACAGCCTTAGTTCTACCTGCTCCACAGCGCTGAACACCAGGTGGCGGCGCGAATCCAGTGCAGCGCCGAGCCGCCGGGCCCCCTTTTCAGTCCGGGCCCGGGGAATTTTGTCCCCCCTGCCCCCCCTCTCGGCGGCACTGTCTAATGGTAACGTTATGTGGCTGGGAACCAAACCCCCACCCTGATATTCAGCCCACCACTGCAAATTTTTGTACCTGAATATGCAGCCAGATGCTGGCCCATGCTGAATATCTGGGTATAACAAGAATGGTGCTACTTGTCCTGGTACTAGTAATATTCAGACCAGCACTCAGAGAAGTAACTGGATAAAGTTAGGACAACCTTTTTGCTTTCCTAAATTCCATCAGGGCAGTTACCCAGTTACTGGACTGAATATCACTGTCTACCAGGTAAAAACCAACTCTGCTTAGGCTTCAGCCCCAGACCACCTCAGCATTACCTGGATAGTGCCGAGGTGATCTGCCTGGATTTTCAACAGCGTTATCTGGATAGTGCTGTTGAAAATTTGCATGACTCCATTGAGGGGACTTACCATTGCAGAAGCCATTCCTATCCCAATAAGTCTCACTAAAAGTCAGCCCAAGAAACTAGTATGCAAATCCTGCTTCTACTACTGCTACTTATAATTATGGGCATCACTTTATTACCTGCTGCCTCAGATACTGTCTTACATTAGTAGAATGTATTATACCTATATATGGCTTGTTGTAGAGTACTATGGGCCAATTTATAAGTTGTTTTTTTTTTCTTTTTTGCATATAAATTCCTTTATATTCACATAAATGGCCTCTTTGAAAATATTAAGTATACATTATGACAATTTGGAGTCTACTTGCCTGCAAGTTGGAGTGTAATCATGTTGAGGGCTGTAGTTTTGGTAGGATCACTGGAGAAGCCACAAAGTACACTCGTAGGTTGTTTTTTAAAAAAGCACTTATTTCAGCCATGTGCATTTCCATGTGCTCCCCAGGGCCCCGATGGTCAATGATTTGGCACTATAGCAAACAGCGCCTGTTCCATACCTCAGGAACAGCGCAGAAAATAGCCCTCCAATGCTCAAAGCTAATGATATTCAAATTTCATGCACACTGTGAGACTGAAAATAAAGGGGGAGGAACATGCCTGGCGCATGTACACAAGAGTTTCGCAGTAAGCACAGCTCTTGTGCGCATATGCCAGACTAACTCTGAAGTGAAGCACACATCGGCACTGTTCTGCACTTTTAAATATAAGCTTTTCAAAAAAAATTTCACTTGAAAGGCTTATATTTAAGTGCAGAAAACAGGCACCAATGTGTGCTTTCACATTCAGGTTTGCTCGGACTCGTACACATTTCTTTCTCAGTATCGGCATTTACAGGTGTGCACGAGCTTCCTTCCACTTCCAAAAGAAATTGAAACTGGCAGATTTTAAATTGAAAATTAAAATAAATCCTCTCTTCAAACCCCCCCCTCCCCCATGCCAGCTCAGAGCTGGCGATAGGTTTCCAGGGTAAGAGCAGGGTTTTTGTGTGATGTTCTCTTGTACCCTTTATCGACCAATGATGATGATTTGGAAGGCCTAATGTTATGTTTAGATACAGTTGAGCACTGGGTAGCTTCTCATAAGCTGAAAATGAATAAAGACAACCAGTTTCTTATGGATAGACTTGCAAGATAGTATTAGTACTGATCTGCTTTTATCCTTAGGGAATAATAACTATACTTTTGATTTGTCAGCTTGTGTGTTGGGAGTCCATATGGATAATCAATGTACAGTGGAACTCCAGAGTAATAAAGTAATTAAAAATTCCTTCTATCTTTTGAGGAAGCTAAGGGTAGTTCGTAAATATTTCAAAATGCAGGCTTTTGGTTTATTAGTACAAGCACTTATACTATCACAGGTGGACTGTTGTAATATTGTGTATTTGGGTTGTTCTAAATATCTTTTATAAAGACTTCAAATGGTACAGAACACGGCAGTTAGATTAATATTTTCAATCTCTAAGGGCCTCTTTTTACTAAATCATGCTAGCATTTGTCACGCGGGAATCGCTAGCTCGGTTTAGTAAAGAAGGCCCTAAGTTTGATAAGACTTCTTCTTATAAAAAATTACATTGGCTCCCTATTGAGGCTCGGGTTCAATTCAAATTATGGGGCCCTGTTACAATTCCGCGGTAGAGGTACCATGTTGTTGGCATGCACCAATCTGGCACTACTGCCAGCCCACCGTGGGAGCCAGCGATAGTGCTGCCCCTACCACGCACCATTTTCGGCATGACAGAAGTTTTTTTTTGCGCCAGGGCTTACCCGGTGGTAATCGAGCAGTGCTCTATGAGGGGGGTTCCTCTTTTCTTTTTCCACCTACTTCCCTCCCTTGTGATCTTTTTTTCCCTTTAGGTCTGTGTTGTATTGAATATGGTGCTTTCCTGTCCGAATTTATGGAGTTTGTTTCTTGCTGTAAACCGCTTAGTTCTGTTCTCAGTCATAGTGGTACAGTAAAGTTGAATGAAGAATAAAGAAATTCATACTATTGTACATACTTTTCGTTTATCGTTTATTTATTTACTATACCGTTACTTCTTACATAGCAAATCAGAACGGTTTACATCTTTAAAATATAAATGACATATAATCATATCTTAAAAATACAAATAAAAATACAACAGTATTCTAACATAAAAGAAATCCATTTATGATAGGACAGCTTTAACAAAACCTCCATACCAGAGAAAGCTTGATTTAATTTCATAAAAAACATTTTACATACCTATATTGACACATACATGGTAAAATGATTTTATAAAATTACCCACATGAGGGTGATGTTGTAAGGAGCTACCTAGGGATTTAGGGAGCAAGTACAAGCAAAAATGCTAATATCCTAGTTATTTATGCGCATATATGAACACATATACATGTAACTGACAATAATGGCTACATGCTATCCTGTATGTATGCAGTGGCGTAGCAAGGGCGGGGCGCGCGGTCCGCCCCGGGTGTCGGCGGGTGGGGGGTGCTCCGTCGAGAGCTGACAGCTCTCGTCTCCTGCCGCTACCCTGCTTTTTTTTTTTAATCCATTGCAGCGACGCAGGCAGCGCTTCCCGTCTGCCCTGTGAAGGAGAAAATCGCGTCGCTGGCGTCGGGCCTTCCCTCGTTTTGTCCCGCCCTCTTCTGAGGTAACTTCCTATTTCCTCGAGGGCGGGACAAAATGAGGAAAGGCCCGACGCCAGCGACGTGATTTTCTCCTTCACAGGGCAGACGGGAAGCGCTGCCTGCGTCGCTGCAATGGATTAAAAAAAAAAAGCAGGGTAGCGGCAGGAGACGAGAGCTGTCGGCTCTCAACGGAGGGGGCACAGGAAGGGACCGGCTCGCGGGAGGGGGGAGCTCAGAGGGGAGAAGGGGATTGGGGAGGGTGGGAGAGCCTAGAGGGGTGCTCAGGGGAGAAGGGGATTGGGGAGGGTGAGTGAGCCTAGAGAGGTGCTCAGGGGAGAAGGGGATTAGGGAAGGTGGTAGAGCCTAGAGGGGTGCTCAGGGGATTGGGGAGGGTGAGTGAGCCTAGAGAGGTGCTCAGGGGAGAAGGGGATTGGGGAGGGTGGGAGAGCCTAGAGGGGTGCTCAGGGGAGCAGGGGATTGGGGAGGGTGAGTGAGCCTAGAGGGGTGCTCAGGGGAGCAGGGGATTGGGGAGGGTGGGAGAGCCTAGAGGGGTGCACAGGGGAGAAGGGGATTGGGGAGGGTGGGTGAGCTTAGAGGGGTGCTCAGGGGAGCAGGGGATTGGGGAGGGTGGGGGAGCTTAGATGGGTCACTGGGTGCTCAGAGGGGAGAAGGGGATTGGGGAGGGTGGGGGAGCTTAGAGGGGTGCTCAGAGGAGAAGGGGATTGGGGAGGGTGGCGGAGCTTAGAGGGGAGAAGGGGACTGGGGAGGGGAGTGCTCAGAGGGGAGAAGGGGTCTGAAGCTGTAACTGGGGTCTGACAAGGGGGCAGGAGGGAAAATGGATCCATGCCTGGGGCAGGTGGGAGAATGGGTCTGGGGCTGAAAATGGGGATGCAAGGCATGTGGTGGATGAAGGGGGCTGAAAAGAGCGGGCAGAGAGAGAGGGGACAGACCCTGGATGGAAGTGGGGAGTGTGAGGGAAGGCAGACCCTGGATGGATGGGAGAGGGAGGGCAGATGGATTGAAGGGACAGAGAGAAAGGGCAGATGGTGGCTGGAAGGGGGAGAGAGAAAGAGGGCAGACTGGGGCAAATGGTGGATGGAAGGGGTAGAGATAGAGGGCAGATGTGGATGGGAGGGAGATGGCAGACTGGGGCAGATGGTGGATGGAAGGGGCAGAAATAGAGGGCAGACAGTGGATGGAAGGGGCAGAGAGAGAGGGCAGTGAATGGAAGGGGCAGAGAGAGAGGGCAGACAGTGGATGGAAAGGGCAGGGAGAGAGGGCAAACACTGGATGGCAGAGAGCGAAGACAGATGCTGGATGGAAGGAAGACAGTGAAAAGAAGATGAGGAAAGCAGGAACCAGAGACAACAAACTGTAAATAAAATATATATTTTTATTTTTTTGCTTTAGGATATAGTATTGTAGCTGTGTTAAATGTTTATAAATAGAACATGTAAATAAGGTAATCTTTTTATTGGACTAATTTTAATACATTTCGACAACTTTCAGAGAAGAAAACCCCCTTCCTCAGGTCAGGATAGGATACTGTAACAGTACCTGAGGAAGGAGATGTTGGCCTCTGGAAGCCAAATGTATTAGTCCAATAAAATGGTATTATTTTATTTTCTGTATTTGTTTTATTTCTATTTGTTAATTTGTAAAGTGGTGATTGGTATTTGTTAGGTTTTTTTTCAAATTTACATCTGCTGTCTTTATATTTTGCACAGTACTAGGGGACATTTTCTGTTTCTGTGGTGTTGCATTGTATGCAGAGTCTGGCATCTTGGGGGTTCAGTTTAATTTTTGTCTAAATAGAAAGTTTATGATTACTTATTCTATAGTGGATTAGGATGTGTCTGTGTTTGTGAAAAAGACATGGCTTTCGGTTGGCATTGACTGTGCAGGATTGATGATCTGTACTAATCTGTCTGTTTCGTTTTACAGTAGGTGAATTGATGTTCTAGTGCTCACTGTAGTGTTTAAGATGCTTTCCTTTTCCTTGTGTGACCCGTACAAATTGCTGTTTATGATATGGTAGAATTGCTCTATAGGTCCTGAGTGTTTTGTATTCTCGGTATGCCTAGTACTGGATTTGGGGAGGGGGGTGTTAAAAAATGACCGGCCCCGGGTGTCAACTACCCTAGCTACGCCACTGTATGTATGCTCATCTTCAATGATGTGTACTTTGCAGGTGAGCATACATTTGGATGGAATTTGGGTGGGATATGGGCGGGGCACACATTTAACATATTCTATAATCTATGTATGTACTTTCAAAATCTAGGTAAGGGCATTTATACCAGCTTTATGGCGGGTGTGAGTTTTGAGCCTCAGATACAAGTGCACTATTCTCTAACTACCTGCATATCTCCAATATTGTATAGTTTGCTGGTGGGTGTATACATAAGTGGAGTGTGGGAGGCTGCAGAAGTTAAGCATGTAACTTATAGAATACTATCTCTGGAACACAAGTGCACACACATCAGCTCTATGGCTGGCAAAAGTGCTTATGCCTAACTGCACACTCATATTTATATCCAGATACACTTTTCATTTATAGAATATGCACCGGTTAGCTGCACATGATAACTTACCTCCAGTATGTATAAAAAAGGGACATATTTTACATGTTTTTATAGGTGCCCTGTTATAAATTTACTTGCACCTCCTACAGGGAATGCTGTTAACAGCTCAGTAAGAACACTCTCCTCTGAGACAGCATTGACTCAATGCCCAGAAAGTCATCGGGGGATATTCTTCTTTCTGAGATAGTAATGAACCAGTATATATGGCACACACTTCCCTCCAAGTCAATTTTTTTTTCAGATTGTTTTCAAACAACCTTGGGTCATGACACATTATTCCCCACCCAACAGATCATGGGTCTTAAAATATTATTTATTTATCTATATATAATAGATGCTTATTTTATAAAGAAAGAGTGGAGTTTTAGAAAGGATATCCAACTCAGAATATGGACGTCCAAGTCAGAACGTCACAAATGGATGTCCATATTGCATGTATTTTAGAACAGCCTGTGAGATGGACGTCCATGCACTGGAAATGTCCAGCATGAACATCCGTTTTGCAAACTGAAATGTCCAAATTATGAATTGGGGGAGGGGGGAAATCTAAGTGGTAGCATAGGAATGTCCATCTTATAAAATGGCACACAATAGTTACCACAGTGATGAATAATGATATATCTGACGATCTCAGCAGTGCAACTTGTCGGTATTTAATTTTTTACCTAGCTGTGCAACTTGTCAGTGTTTAATCTGAGAGACATCTTATAAAATGGCCATACAGAAATCCATGCAGAGCTGAGAGGCAGCCTGATGGTTAGAGGAGTGGGCTGTGAATCAGGAAACCCAGGTTCAAATTCCGCTTCAGCTGTTTTTTAAATTGTGAGATTTCCAGGAACAGAAAAATACCTACTGTACCAGAATGTACACAATGCAATATGAAGGGGTTTAGATGGGATTTGTACCTTGGTCCCTTTATGTGAAGTCCACTGCACTGACCACTAGGCTGCCCCTCTGCACTGCTGGGATGTCTGTCTGGCTAGACCACACGTCTCTATCTTGCTTTTCTTTTTCCTTGGGATTTTTTTTTTTTTTGAAATGGTACTTACACATGGACATGTTGAACAAGAAACATCTAGCTCAAAGTCATAATTGGACCAGAAGTTTAGATGTTTTTCTGGTTCAATTATAGCTGTGAGCTAGAAATTAAAAAAAATGTTTTTGGCAAAACGTCTCAATTCAGACTTAGTCCTCATATTGAAAATGCCCCTCTATGCTGTACTTATGCAGTTGCCACTTGTCATTTCTCCTCTGCTGATCCAGTTCCTTGAATAGTTTTTTTTTCTCTTCCTTTGCAAATTCTATAGCTTTCTGTTGCTTTCTTCCCTTTTGTTACTGATGGATTTTCACCCATACCTTCTACTCGTCGAAACACTTGTCCAAGTTTATATTTCAGTACCTTTTGTGCATTGGGATCTGATAATGCTGTTAAGTAAGCCTGGAGGCATAGGCGCCCCATATAAGAGGCTTGGGGAGGCTAAGCCTCCCAAGCCCCAACCGTGACCTTCCCCTAGCTGCTGCCCCCACAAACGCAGGGCTGCTGACGGTCCCTCCTTCCTTCCCACCCTCAGCTCCATGACCGCAGCCCTCCCGCTCCCCGTTCCTCCCTCCTCCCCGCGCATGCATGTGTTTTAAAACCCTTTACTTTCCATGGCAGCGACATCAGTGACGAAGAAGGCACTGCGGGCTCACCTCCGGCTCCAGCTTCTCCCTTCCCTCTCACACATGCCCTGCCTTCTGCGATGATGCATTTCCTGTTTCCGTGAAGGCGGGACAACTTTGTGAAGAGGGAAGGAAGAAGCTGAAGCAGAGCCTGCAGCGCCTTCTTCTTCACTGATATCGCTGCCACGGAGAGTAAAAGCCTTTGACTCTGTTCCTTCCTGCCCCCCCATGCGTTTAACTAAAAGGGTTAAACACATGGGGGGGGGGGGGAGGAAGGAACGGAGAGGAGGTCCATCGGGGAGAATTGCTGGACATGGATGGGAGGCGAGGGCAGGGAGAGCGAACAGATCGCTGAACATGGAGAGAAGGGGAGGGCAGGGGGAGAGAAGAGATCACTGGAGAGGAGGGGAGGGCAGGGGAGAGAAGAGATCGCTGGAGAGGAGGGGAGGGCAGGGGAGAGAGGAGAATTGCTGGACATAGATGGAGGGGGCAGGGGAGAGAGGAAATTTGCTGGAGATGGATGAGGGGAGGGCAGGGGAGAATGGAGAGTTGCTGGACATGGATGGATGGAGGGGAGGGCAGGAGAGAGAGGAGAATTGCTGGACATGGATGGATGGAGGGAGCAGGGGAGAGAGAGGAAATTTGCTGGATATGGATGGATGGAGATGAGGGCAGAAGAGAGGAGAATTGCTGGACAGGATGGATGAATGGGGGCAGGGGAGAGAGAAAGTTTGTTGGACATGGAGGGATGGAGGGGAGGGAAGTCTGGAAGGAGATGCACATGGATGGAGGGGAGGGGAGGGAAGAGAGGAGAAATGCTGGACATGGATGGAGTGGAGGGCAGGGAAGAGAGGAGAAATGTTGGACAAGGATGGAGGGAAGGAAAGACAAAGGAAGGAGATGCACACGGATAGAGTGGAAGAGAGAGAGGAGAAATGCTGGACATGGATGGAGGGGAGGGAAGACAGAGGAAGTAGATGCACATAGATGGGGGGAGGGGAGTGAGGAGAAATGCTGGATATGGATGGAGGGTAAATTGCTGAATTTAAGGGCTGGATTGGAACACTTTGAGGGCAGATGTTGAAACTGGAGAAAGAATAGGGACAGGGCTACAGATGGTAGACAGGACGCATAAGGACACAGAAGGATAGCGGACATAGTGAGAGAAAAAATATCAAATGGAAAGAAGAGACTGCATAAAACAGAAGACACTGGGACCAAAGCTAATAGAAAAACTAAATGCTCAGACAGCAAAGGTAGAAAACATTTTTTTATTCAGAATTTATTAATTGGAATATGTCAGCTTTTGGAAATATGCATCTGTGATATTTTACATGTAAGTTTCAATTTTTCTAGTATTGCTGCATGCTGAGTCTGACTTCTTGAGGTAACTTTCCAGTTCAGTATTTTGCCTTCATATCTGTTGTGTCATGTGTTTTTCATATGTGATCAAGATGCAGTATTCTGCTAGCGTGTAGTATTTGCAGCCCTTTTTGTTTTGTTTTTGTTTCACTAGATTGTGTACTGGTGTTTTAGAGCCGGTGTAATTATAGTGCTGCCTTTCCACGCATAAGGTTGTAGCTCGTCCTGTTTGGAATAGTGCTGTTATGGTTTGGTAAGGTTATGAATGTGTTTTTGCACAAGTTTGCAGTGGAGAGATTGGGTCTTGGCCTTACTGAGGTGGCATCAAACATCAGAAAGGGTGTAGAGCCTAAATCATGACACACTACCTCTTGAAGGATCTACATATGGTCATTAATAAAAGGAGCTCATTGTGAACACTATCCACCCTAAAAGGGTGTTTTGTGGCTCTACATGAGAATTGTGATATCATGATCCCTTGTTTCATATTGTTGACGGTCTGCATTTTCCATATGGGTGGTATATTGGTGTATTAGGGTCTGCCCAGTATAATATTTATGGTTCTGAGTGTGTTTTTGCACAAAGTTGTGCATAGTGTTTGCAGTTGAGCGATTGTGGTTAGTATATGCTTTGATAAACCACTTTATTCGTTGACATATGATACACTAGTAAGAATTGCCCGTTTCGGAAAAAAATGAAACGGGCGCTAGCAAGGTAATCCCCCCCCCCCCCCACCATCCTCCCACCATCCTCCCTCCCTCCCTCCCTCCCAAGTTCCAGACCCCCCCTCCATCCCTCCCTTCCGAGTTCCACACCCCCCTCTCCCTCCCTCACTCCCTTGGTTGCGAGTTTGTGATGAAAGTTCGCAGCGCTCTCCGCGCTGCTGAATCTCTGGAACTCATGCGTTGTGCCTTCGCCGCCCCGCCCTCAACGTCATTCGCCACCCCGCCCTCGACGTCATCGCGTTTGGACGCAAGGGCGAAGCTACAGTGACTGCAGGCCAAACCGGATATCTTGGGCGCCTCATCTGGCTTGAGGCTTCATTGGAACATTGGAGGTGCCTTTTATATATATAGATATCTAATATCTAAATTGAATAAAAGGTATTAATTGTGACTATTTTATTTTACTTATTTTTTTCTGTGTGTTGTCAGACAATTATGGATGTAAGCTCTGCCCCTGGCCCCACCCCTAACCACGTCCCCTTTAGCCTTCCCAAACAGTTGGGCCACCGACCGCCTATGCCTGTATGATGAAGCCTTTCTTCTCTCTTACCTCAAACAGGCAGTACTGTTTGCTTAAGCCTCACTCCCAGATTCTGAAAATCCCTTCTGCACTAAAGTGGTGCTTTTTCTAGCGAGGTCATTTGTTCCCAGATGGATTATAAAACGAGTTTTAGAATCCTAACTTTCTTCTCTGGTTTCACTAAATATTTGGTTTGTACTCCTGCTAGCTGAGGATCTGTTCCCAAGTTAATGTCTTTAAGAGTCTCACAGCAGTAGGAGGTTCTGTTTTGAGATCTTTTGACATTGCCTTGGAAATTTAAGGTGCGTTATGTGTCCTCCTTTATCTCTAACACCATTTCAGATTCTATTATTGGAGCATCAGCATATGTCTTTTGGCATCTCAGCAGGATGAGAAATCAGGAGCTGGAAGATTTCATGATTGTGACAGATGGAAAAGCTATATTCTTTTATAACTGGATCAATAACATTTTATATTATGTACAAAACTCATAGTCTCCCTAAGGGTGTTTAGTGCACAAGTAGCCCTGTTTTAGCATTCACAGCACTGTGAGTATGAGTGTTCTCTGACAGGAATTTCTTTCATGTGACACCCCTCCAACTAGTTGTGACATTAGGGGACTGCTGTAATCCTGCAGATCCTGGAGAGAACACAATATCCTCAGTGAAGACAAATATTTAAAGATGTTAGCACACATGATAAATAGGATGGGTTTTGTGTACTGTTTTTTTTTTCTTTAGTATGTTTATGATACTGTATTGTTAAATTGGATTCTTACAACAAATTACTTTCTTATGCATTATTCTTTGTTTTGTATCCTATACTGTTTATTGTAAGCCACATTGAATTCAGACTTGTTTAGGATAATGTGGGTTATAAATGTCACAAATAAATAGTTATTGGTGGTGACGCTGGGCAGGGAGTAGCACTGTGAAGTTAAAACAGAGCTGCTGGCTGGTGGCAGATAAGTAACTGCCTGCATAACTGCAATTTACAGACAGCAGGTCCTCCCGTACTAACTCTCAGGAAGAGTGCTCAATCATGCAAATGTCAGTCCCGTGTTCAATGTCTGAGTGTAACATCATTTCATATACATCAGCACCTGAGGAACTGGAGCTTGACCCCTGTCAGTAACAGCCTAGTATTCATGCACTCCCTGGACCCATCCAGGCTTTGAGGTTAAAAAGCTACGTATCCAGTGGTGTGCTGGTAAATTTTTAACACAGGCTCTCTCCCTGGTCCACCACTGCGCCCCCCCCCCCCCGTCCACCTCTGCGCCCCTCCCCCTGTCCACCTCTGTGCCCTCCCCCCCCCCCCCCCCGTCCACCTCTGCGCCCCCCCCAAATTGCAGAGCTGGCTATAGCGGGGGAGGGTGGGCAATGCATTACTCTCTCCAGGAAAATAACAATTAAATGATCCCAGGTTCCAATCTAATTCATGTTTAATGTGGATAAAATGCCATACTAGTAAATAAATATAAACTTTAATGTTGAGCACCTGATTCTCAAGTGAACATATTCCAAACACTATAATGAAAATAAAATGATTTTTTTTCTACCTTTGTTGTCTGGTGACTGTTTTTTCTGATCATGCTGGCCCAGTATCCGATTCTGCTGCTATCCTGTCCCTTAACTCCGTTTCCAGGGCTTCCCTTCCATTTATTTCTTTCCTCCTTTCTTCTTCATTTCTGGTCCTCAGCTTCTGCCTATTTTTCTTCATCCATGTGCAGTTCTTCTCCTCTCTTCCTTTTCCCTATCTCATCTCCTTCCTCACTTTCTCTTCCCCTCCATCCATGTCAGCATTTCTTCTCTCTTCCCCTCCTCTCCCCTGCCCTGCATGCACCCATGTCCAGCATGACCCTCCTCTGCCCTGCCCTGCATGCACCCAGATGTCCAGCAGTGACCCCTTCTCTCCCCTGCATGCACCCATGTGCAGCAGTGACCCTCCTTTCCCCTGCCCTGCATGCACCCATGTCCAGCAGTGACCCTCTCTCCCTGCCCTGCAGCACCCATGTCCAGCGACCCCTCCATCCACCCATGCCTAGCAGCGACTCTCTTTTCCCCCCTGCACCCCCTCCAGAGTTGTTTTATGAAATTCTTCTTCTCTTCTCCTCCCTCCCCCCGCCCTCTACCGATCCGGTCCCTCAACGGCTGCGCCCGCTTGTTTTTAAATTCTTCCCTTCCAGCGCCGAGTCGCCGCTGTCTGAGTCCTCCCTTGCCGATTCTGCTTCAAAATGGCCGCCGAGACTTCAGCCGAAGTCTCGCGAGGCCGCCTCTGGAAGTCTCTGCGGCCATTTTTAAAAGAGCAAATCGGCAAGGGAGGACTCAGGACAGTCAGCGACTCGGCGCTGGAAGCCAAGAATTTAAAAAACAAGCGGGAGGTGAGGCGGATCCAAAGGGAGGGAGGAGGGAGGGAGGAGAGCCAGAGCCGGCTCGCTATTTGCAACAAACCGGCTCGCAAGCCGGAAGAAAATTTAACAACTGGCTCTTGCGAGGCCGGTGCGAGCCGGCTCCAGCACACCACTGTACGTATGTAGCCCTGTGTCATTCCCTCGTTGCAACCAGAGCATAGACATTGAGATTCCGCAAGAAGACTGAACATTCATTATTGACGCTAATAAAAGTCAAAATATCTATTCCATACCATATGTAACTCAGAAATCAGGTGCTTGTCTATCTTTCTTTGTGTCTTACTTACCTCAAGCAGTTCTTCACTTGCCATCACACTACATTATACTGTTCCTTCTCTGTTTTCTCACAACCTTCCTTTTCTCCTAAATCACCTCTGAACCCCTTGTTCCCTTTTCTAGTGTTCCCTTCACACATTTATGTAAATCTTTTTGTTAACCAAATCATAAGAACAACTCAAGGATGAACAATACATAACAAATGGTACATTACTGCATATAATCTCCTATCCTATGTATTCTTTATTACTTTATCATCCCTAACCTCACCCCCCAAACATCCCAATAGTAATTCACAGAATTTCCAACTTACATGAGAAGTTTTTGTTCTTATAACTTCCCACTATTCTTTACCCACCCATTTATCCAGACCCTTAGCCCTTTCTTCCCTAGTGAACCCCCCTCCTTATTTTACCCTCGAGTTTCCAGGACAGTCTAGCGAGGAGTAGTTGAAGTTAAACCTAAAAATCTAAGTAATTGAGTACTCTACATCAAGTATGAGATGACAGACTCTGAACATAGGGTTCACAAATTGCCCATAAATGTTTTTTTTCCATCTCAATATCAAACTGGCATCTTGAGCTTCCATCATCATCAGATCGTGGAATGCATTCCTTCAGTGCCAAATAACGAGGCATTACTTTGAACCCAGTGTCGCATGAGGCATTTCCTACCTACTGTTCCTGTCTTACTTAGCAACATACATCCACCTTTACCCACTGAACCAAAGGCCATTCCCCTCCCAAACAAAAAAAAAAAACAACCCATTGGTGATAATACTACTGTTCTCTATATTCAAGCTTTCAAGTACTATTGCATGCTTCTCCAAAAGTATTGTGTTTTCCGACAGGGCCATAGAGCATGAGAAATTGATCCTTCTGCTGTTACACATCTCAGACAAAGCAGAGTAGGAAACACCGTACCCTACAAGCTTGAACTTGGAAAAAGTAAGCCCTTTTAACGTGCGGAAATGACATTCTCTTAACTTTGCACTTTGTACTAAGGTGGGAGTCTGTTTCAGTGAATTCATTATCTCTCTAGAGGTCACCCTTATTCCCATATCTATTGTTCATGTACTAGCTAAAGAGTCAAAATTTTGAAGTGGAACAATTTCATTCAGACACTGAAGTAGCCTCCTGAGTTTCCGCAGCAAAAAATTCATATACTTTTTTCGCCACCCCTAAAAGGAAATTAACCTTCTTGAGTGTCTGTGCATAATGACTAGTTGATAGTATGCAAACCTGAAATTGCTGTTGAATATTTTCAAAAGGTATATTCTCCCTCTGCCCTGATTACTTGATTCAAGTATTGTAAACCTTTCCCTGCCCATCATCTAAATACTATACTATCTATCCCCAGTGCAAAATCCACATTTCCCAGGATTGTTAACAGATCACTTTCACTCACCCCCTGATTCGACAAGGTCAACAGAGTCTTCAAAGCCCTTCTCATGGAATTCAATAAAATATGTCCCCTTAGATGCTGAGACAACCTAGTAGATTTAGCCTGCAATACATAGTTTATATGGAGTGGTGCAAACAGCTCCTATTCAAAGGTTAGAGAGGACATCAAAAGACGAATCGGTTCAGAGAAAAGCAATGAAAAATGTTATGGGATTTGCATTGCAAGACATATGAGGAGAGACATAGGGACCTGAACAAGTATACCCTGCAGGAAAGCAGAGAGAGGGGTGATATGATACAGACATTGAAATATTTGAAAGGTGGTGGAACTGGAGGACATGAATTGAGGTTGAGGGGGAGGGGGGACTCAGGAATAATATCAGGAAGTAGTTCTTCACAGAGATGGCGGTAGCTACCTGCGATGTTCTCCCGTGGGGAGGTGGTGGAGATGAAAATGGTAATGGATTAAAAAATGCTTGGGATAAATCAGTGGCGTACCAAGGGGGGGGGGGGGGGGGGGGCGGTGGGGGCGGTCCGCCCTGGGTGCACACCGCTGGGGGGTGCCGCGGTGCACGCCTGTCGGCTCCGAGTTCGCTAACTTGGCTCGTTCGCTGCAGCATTCCTGTTCCGGGGCAGAGGGAGCTGCAGCGAACGAGCAAAGTTAGCGAACTCAGAGCCGACAGGCACGTGCTGCGGCCCCCCCCCCCCCCCAGCGGCGTGCCCCCGGGGGGGGTGTCATTTCGTGGGGGGGCACTGCACCCGGGGGGGGCGCATCGGTGATCCGCCCCGGGTGCCATCCAGGCTAGAAACGCCACTGGGATAAATACAAAGGAATCCTGTATAGAGGCATGGAACCAAACAAGCTTAGCAGTAATTAGATGGCAGTGCTGGCAGACTTCTACTGTCTATGCCCTGATCATAGATGGACAGATTCAGCTTCAGTAAATGGAGAACAGGCCAGTGCCAGGCAGACTTTTATGTCTGTGCCCTAAAATGCCCAAGGACAAATCAAGATTAAGTATACATATGTAATATCACATCATATCTTATGCTATGAGTTTATCTTGTTGGGGCAGACTGGATGGGCCCATACAGGTCTTTATCTACTGTCATCTACTATGTTCCTATGGAATAATCGTTTTCCAAAAGCTAGTCCTTAATATGTCTCCCAACAGAGGTGTGATGTTTCAAAGAGGCCCAAGACTCCCTGAGCCCATTCCCCATATAACTTTGTGACTTTGTCTAGACTTCCCCCCCCCCCACCCCGCAATTTTTTGCTGCCCCCATCCCCTACAGAATTTGAATAACATACTCTGCAAACTCTGCAATCTTTTTGTGACAACCGTAAGGGAAGAGTTTGAAGAGCATACAGCCATTTATGAAATAGTATCATTCAATATAGTACTACTACTACTTAACATTTCTAAAGCGCTACTAGGGTTATGCAGCGCTGTACAATTTAACATAAAGGACAGTCCCTGCTCAAAGCACTTACAATCTAAAGGACAAGTGAACAGTCACTTATTCTACCTATCAGAGATAAAGGCAGAGCCCTCCAAGCCTCCAACTTCTGTCTGGTATACTGTAATAACTGTGGGATATTTGAAGAGTATAACTTCCTCAGATCTGAAGGCATCTGGATGCCCAAATGCTGAAAATTCCCTTCAACCCATCACAATGGGAAATCAGCCCCCCTCCCCCCCCAGTTTTCTTTTAGTTTAAATGGTTTTTATTGGTATTTTCCGCATGTTAAATCATAACAAAGCTTTCACTGAACAGATTTCACATGCAAACCATGCTGCAAAAAGCCAAACACATTACTGAACATCGGCCAAGATTTTTAACATTTCCCTCATCCCTTGTCTCCCCCCCCCCCCCCCCCCCCCCCCCCCCCCACCACCCCATTTCTATGTTTCAACAATGTTTTATTAACAGGCTAACGTATTAAACACATTCAACAAGCTCATTATACATTAAACTTATGTAACCAAAGTAGTAAGTGCCAACATCAAAGTGGAAACAGGTTTGCCCTCCCTTCCCCACCCTGACCTTAACCCCCCTAAGGTGTTATATTTATTTCGGTTATGTTTCCACCCTTTTTGTTTAAGGCTACAACATAAAGCCAAGCCCTGTTTACTATAGTAACAAATGCCCTTCACTTCCGCACAATAACCAATACATGGATCTTCCTAAGCCTTCATTGACCTTTGGCTTTTTGGCTCTACTGTTAATGGTTTGACGATTAATACATAATATCAACATTCACAAGTATAATGTGTATCAATTCTCCAAAGACGTAAGTACGCTGAGGAAGTGGAAGAAATTGAAGATCAGCATGGTAGATTACAACTTAATGATATTCACATCACCTTCTTTCCACCCTCCCCCCTTTAACCTCCCCCCTCAAGCTCAACTCTCACACCCAGGATCTGAAACCTTCTACATTGAGGGGCATAATCAAACGCGAATGCCCATCTCCATGGGCGTCTATCTCCGAGAACGGGTACGTGAAGGTGCGGGACAAACTGTATTTTCGAAAAAAATGGGCGTCCATCTTTTTTCCGATAATACGGGTTGTGCCAGCCAAATGCATCGGATTTGTGCGGATTGAGCTAGGCAGTATCACTTTTCAGCAATAATGAAACCAAAGGCGCCCCAGCTCAAAAACGACCAAATGCAAGGCATTGGGTCGTGAGAGGGGCCAGGATTCATAGTGCACTGGGTCCCCCTCACATGCCAGGACACCAACCGGGCACCCTAGGGGGCACTTGTAACAATTAAAAAAGTTAACTACCTCTGAAGTCCATAGCTCCCTTCCTTGGGTGCTGAGCCCCCCAAATCACCCCCCAAAACCCACTGCCCACAACTCTACACCATTACCATAGCACTTATGGCTGAAGGTGGGTACAGTGGGTTTTGGGGGCAGTTTGGAGCGCTTCCGTTTACCACTACGTGACAGGTAAGGGGAGGAGGGCCTGGGTCCACCTGCCTGAAGTCCACTGCACCCACTAACAACTGCTCCAGGGACCTGCATAATGCTGTGATGGAGCTGGGTATGACATTTGAGGCTGGCATATAGGCTGGATAAAAAGGTTTTAAAGTTGTTTTTTTTGGGTGGGAGGGGGTTAGTGACCACTGGGGGAGTCAGGGGTGGTCATCCCCGATTCCCTCCGGTGGTCATCTGGTCATTTAGGGCACTTTTTTGGGACTTGTTCGTGAAAAAAAGGGTCCAAAAAAGTGACCCAAATTCGCGCTAAAAACGCCTTTTTTTGATTATCGGCCGAGGATGCCCATCTCTCCTCGGCCAATAAACACGCCCCAGTCCCACCTTCACCACACCTCCGACATGTCCCCGTCAACTTTGGCCGTTTCCGCGACAGATTGCAGTTGAAGATGCCCAAATCGGCTTTCGATTATACCGATTTGGCCCGCCCATGGGAAAAAGACTCCCATCTCCCGATTTGGGTTGAAATATGGGCGTCTTTCTCTTCGAAATAATGCGGATTGTCTCCTAGCACGCAATCTCTCTTACAGTACTCCACTCATTCTCACTGACTATCCTAATGCATTCAGGACCTGACTCCGTGCCCTTGGGGATATTTTATTCAGATAAGCCCCCCAGACTTAAATGAACCATTGCCTTCTGTTTGGTGTATAACGGGCATCACGCATTTCCCATAACATAAGCTCATGTAGCCTATTTCTCCAATACCAGTATGATGGAGCCCTATCCGATACCCAATGATTTAGAATACAGAGTTTACTGAGAAAAATCTTTTCTTCCAAAGACCCCCTACCTCATGCAGCCACTGAACTAATATCACCCGCTCAAAGGAAAACCCCACCTGATATCGTAGGACCCAGATCAAAAATCGGGAGAGAGCTGACCAGAACACCTGGATGTCTCTACATTGCCACATACCATGAAAGAACGATGCATTCTCCATTGCACACTTGGGGCACGCGTTCATTCCCACCACTCCCGCATACCATGCCTGTTTAACTGAGAAATAGGCTCTATGCATGGTCCTAAAATGACATTCCTGCAATTCAGCGCTGTGTACCACCCATGCGCCACCCTGACGCACTGCCAGTATTCTGCCCTCTGCTATTCTCCTTCCCACCTCCTGTCTCCATCACTCAGCAACCTCCTTGACATCTCTTTTAGGTCTTTTCCCCTCCAGCACTTTGTGGAACCAGGACACTGAGACTTGTCCTGCTGTATCCCCCTCTGAAAACTCCCTTATGTTCTTCCCAAATTCTGGTGATAAGCTTGTTTTGGATGGTGATAGGCTAGTATCATCAGTGGTCCCCCAGCACATCGCCTCTCAAAGTCTAAGTAGGCAAGTACATTTCCATTTACCTGTATAAAATTCTCCAGAAGCGTCACTCCCTGCTTCCCCAAATCTTGGAAATTTTATTTCTCTTCCAGATGGGAATTCTGCGTTACCCGTTATGGGCCACAATACACTGCTCTCCGGGCACTGCCCCCAGTACTGCAGTATATCGCGCCACAGAAACCGCAAGGGTTATAGGAGAACACTATTTTTAATTCACTTCGGAATGTTACTTGGTTTAGCATGTAAAAGATAGTTGATATGCCAGGGGCTAAAATATGTTCTTTCCAAATTAACGTCTGTGTATGTGGTCGTGCCCAGAACCCAGTTTCTCAAGTGTCTTAATAGACATGCTGATTATATTCCCGCATATCAGGGATCCCCTATCCTACTACTACTACTATTACTACTATTTAGCATTTCTATAGCGCTACAAGGCGTACGCAGCGCTGCAAAAACATAGAGGAAAGACCGTCCCTGCTCAAAGAGCTTACAATCTAATAGACAAAAAATAAAGTAAGCAAATCAAATCAATTAATGTGTACGGGAAGGAAGAGAGGAGGGTAGGTGGAGGCGAGTGGTATCTGAATCCCACTAACATGGCTCCATTTTACTTTTGATTTTTTTCCCCTCCCAACAGAACCGAGCTACCAGCCCCTGGAGCACCTTCAGGTCTTTTTTCAATAACCGTATTGGTAAAGATTGTAGTACATATAAGCATTTCAGGAACACTGTCATGCGGTATAAATGCACCCCAGGTGTGCGGATGTTATAATGCCGTTGTATCGCTCCATGGTGCGACTGCACCTGGAGTATTGTGTTCAGTACTGGGTCTCCGTATCTCAAAAAGATATAGTAGAATTGGAAAAGGTACAGCGAAGGGCGACGAAAATGATAGTGGGGATGGGACGACTTTCCTATGAAGAGAGGCTGAGAAGGCTAGGGCTTTTCAGCTTGGAGAAGAGACGGCTGAGGGGAGATATGATAGAAGTGTATAAAATAATGAGTGGAATGGATCGGGTGGATGTGAAGTGACTGTTCACGCTATCCAAAAATACTAGGACTAGAGGGCATGAGTTGAAGCTACAGTGTGGTAAATTTAAAACGAATCGGAGAAAATTTTTCTTCACCCAACGTGTAATTAGACTCTGGAATTCGTTGCCGGAGAACGTGGTACGGGCGGTTAGCTTGACGGAGTTTAAAAAGGGGTTAGATAGATTCCTAAAGGACAAGTCCATAGACCGCTATTAAATGGACTTGGAAAAATTCCGCATTTTTAGGTATAACTTGTCTGGAATGTTTTTACGTTTGGGGAGCGTGCCAGGTGCCCTTGACCTGGATTGGCCACTGTCGGTGACAGGATGCTGGGCTAGATGGACCTTTGGTCTTTCCCAGTATGGCACTACTTATGTACTTATGTACTTATGCACCCATGAAAGACAAAGGCAAAGGGGTCCACGTGGACAACTGCGTCTTCGTGTCTCTTAATAACTGGGGGACATTATAAGAGTATAGTTGTGCAGGTCCAGTGTTAATTGAATGCCCAAATATTTAAAGGCCCCAGTCGCCCAGCGCAATGGAAACTGTTCCCACTCATCTCTCTTAACCTCTTGGCTCGCCAGGGCTTCCAATTTCGCTAGATTTAAGTGAAATCCTGAAAAATCACCGTATTCTCTTATACTCTCCATGAGATACCCCAAGAGCTCCGTGGATCCTTTATTAACACCAGCAAGTCATCCGCAAATGCTGCTATCTTGAACACCCTATCCCGGATTGCACCCCCTTTATGTCTGCATTATCACTTATCTCCCTTAATAGCGGGTCAAGCGATAAGACAAATAAAAGTGGGGAGAGGGGGCAACCCTGTCATATTCCTCTACCAATGGGGAACCACTCCAAACATAGGCCATTGACCTTTACTCTTGCCTGGGGGTCAGTGTATAGAGTTTTAATCACCTGCACGAAGAATCCTGTCATGCCATAGGCTTTGAGCGCTTCAAAGAGAAATCTCCAATCCACTCTATTAAAGCCTTTTCTGCGTCAAAGCTGATTAACATTGCTGGCATCCCATCCATCTGCACTTTTTCCAAGGCTAAAGTATTCTCCTCATATTCTTCTCTATTTTCCTACCCCTGACAAATCCCACTTGGGGTTCCTCTACCAAGGAGGGAAGATATCTGGCCAGCCTATTTGCCAGTAACTTAGCTAAAAACTTTGCTTCAGAATTTAAAAGTGATATAGGGCGGTACGACTCTGGATGTTGTGCCGGCTTACGCGGTTTCAACAGAACTGTTATATGTGCTTGATTCAAGTGAGGCAGCATATGTCCACGCTGAACAACTAGGTAAAATACCTCAGCCAACACCGGGCTAATTTCAGCCTGCAACAGCTTATAAAACTCATTCCACATGCCATCGGGTCCCGGGGCCTTTCCCAGGGGGCTCTGTTTGAGCACCCATGTCACCTCGTCCACTGTAAAATCTGCGTTCAATACCCGTAAATCCTCAGCTGACAACTTGGGCAAATTTACACTAGAAATATATGCTTCGCTAGGCGTGGTGAGCTCTTCTTGTGGCTTGTATAGCTTTTCAAAGAATGTTTTAAAGATTCGAGAGATTTCATGATCATTATGTACTAATACCCCCTGTTTATTTACTAGAGTAAGCATTTTGCGGTGGCCTACCTTCCTGTCCATTAGCCTCGCTAAAAACCTCCCGCCCCTATTAGCAAATTTGTATAAGCGGTATTTATAATATGGTAGAGCTTCTGGACTGTTTGGTGTAGCAACTCATTGAGGGCCTGTTGCACCTCTAATAACTGGACCCGGAGTCTCCAGTCTAAGTATTTCCTGTTTCCTCGCCTTCCGTTTAAAACTAACATACGCTATGATCTCTCCTCTAAGTACCGCCTTTGCAGCCTCCCAGAAAAGCATCGGGTCTATGGGCCGCATTAATATCTCTGTATTCCTTCCAACAATTTATCAAGTGAGGCAGGAATTGACCATCTCGGTAAAGCCAGACCGGGAATCTCTACGAATAATCCTCCCTTGGCCCCCCCCCCTCCAACCTCAGCCTCACCGCCACCAGGTGTGGTCCGATACCATTATAGGGCCAATTCTGGCAGACTCCACCTGTGTAACCAGTTCTCTAGCTATGAGTATATAATCAATGCGAGACAACGTGGAGTGCGCCCTCGAGAGATTGCTGTAGTCCCTCTCCAGTGGATTGAGAGTTCTCCACACGTCTACAACATCCAGGGCCTTCTCCAGCGCCTCTATTCCCCTCCTAGTCCTGGCCAGCTCTCTCCCCGTTGGTTTAGATCTATCCAAAACTGGGTCTGCAGCATCATTCAGGTCTCCCCCTAATATGATAGGTATCGCTCCCAGGCCTTGTATTCTACGGAGGATCTGCGTGAAAAACTGCTTCTCATATGTGTTTGGACATATGTTACATAGCAGCACTGGCTGTCTATCCAACACCACTGATGCCAAAACATATCTCCCCTTGACATCCCTCACTACTTTAATAACTTCCACATGTATACCTTTCCGTATCAGAGTTATCACTCCTCCTTTCCCTCCCACTGCCGGGGATTCAAAAATTTCTCCCACCCACCAGCATTTCAATTATGCACGTTCTGCTTGTGTTAAATGTGTCTCCTGTAGGAATGCAATTGATGCCTTTTGGTCATTTAGGACTTTTAGGATTTTCTGTCTCTTAATTGGCAAGTGTATACCCCCCACATTCCAGGTTACAACTTGCAGTGAAGTCATGTCTCTCCTATTTGTCTGTCAGAGATCCCTTGCAGCCTACCATCAATCTCACCCGAGAGGTGTCCCAGCCCCCCCCCCCCCCCCCCCCGGCGCATCCATCCATACAGCCAACTCTTTTGTCCCATACCCTGTAGTATTCAGATCCTTGCACTGTACACACAACATCCACTTACATATCCTTAACCCTTCCCTCCCTCTTCCCTCCTGCCCAAGTCTCCCCCACTCCCCCCCCCCCCCCCCCTTATACATTACTTTTCTCATGCCACTCGGCATTGGACCCCCCCTTTCAGAGATCGGAACACCCTGGTTTAAAATGGGGAGGGCAAGCCCTCCTTTTGTCCATCCGACTCAAAATTTCTGGATCTTTAGTCTTCCGTCCCATTCCAATCTTTCCAATTTCTACTCCGACAAAGGGTTCCAAAGTCATCACAGAGTGCCGCGCTGAGATCATCCGTCTGAATGGCTTAATTACCTCTGTATCAAGTTCATTTTTACCGGGTCCTTACCACTCTCTCTCAAATTCCACAAAGTTAGTAGATTTACGCCATAGGATCACTGTCTGTCTTCATTCACCATTCGACGCCCTCATTAGCTGGTCCACATGTGCTTTGGCCTCCGGTCCTGTTTCAAAAAAAAAGAGTTTGTCGGTTGCTCGTCACCTTCAGTCTTGCAGGATACAAAAGACTAAATTTTTGTTTCAAACCAAACAGTTTGGAGCATATTGGCGCAAAGTCTTTTCTCGCTGCTGAGACTTTTGATGAGTAATCTTGAAAACATAAGATTTTAACACCTTGGTATTCCAAAGTCTTCCCAGCTCTCTTAGTCTGTAGAATTTCCATTTTGTGAGCATAATTCAGGACCTTTAGGATTACTACTCTAGGCCTTGCCACGTTTTCTCTTCTTGGCCCCAGCCGATGGGCTCTTTCAATTTTTAACCTCTCCGCTAGATCCGGGGCTGATAGCGCCCCTGGCAGCCAACGCTCCAAGAATTTACATAGATTTCTTTCGGGTAGGTTCTCAGGCAGCCCCACCAGCCTGAGGTTGTTTCTCCTGGAGTGATTCTCCAGGTCTTCCACCTTTGTTTCTAGCTCCGCCAGCCACATGCCATTCTGGGTTGCTCCTCTGTCACTCTCCGTATATCTTCCTCTGCCTGTCCCAGCCGCTGCTGTGCCTCGTGGAGGTCCGTTACCAGAGCCTTTTGCCTTTCCTCCATGCCATCCAGTTTATCCAGTATGAGTTGCAGTTTCTTCCCCACCGCCTGCTCCCCGCTGCTTTCACTTCTTCTGTTATTTCAGCACCCCACATCGAGCTAGGCGTGGGGGACGGTGGCGCCCCTTTGTCCACCATTTTGGATTCTCCTACCCGCGCTTTATCTTTATTCTCCGAGGACAAGCAGGCTGCTTGTTCTCACGACTGGGTTGACGTCCGCGGCAGCCCCCACCAACCGGAAGAAGCTTCGCGGGACGGTCGGCACGCAGGCCACGCCCACCGCGCATGCGCGGCCGCCTTCCCGCCCGTGCGCGACCGCTCCCGCCAGTTCCTTTTTTTCCGCGCCTGGAGAGAGTCGTGCTTTGCCGCTCTCTCTACTTCAGCCGCCGGATTCTTGCGATCGCGTATACGCGGATCGCGCTTCGTTAATTTAATTTAATTTCCTTTTATTATCGTTTCTTTTACAAAAAAAAAAAAAAAAAAAAAGACTGCGCGTGTGGAGCACGCGCTCCCCTTTTCCCTCGCTTCCAGCGGGGACGCCTCGTTGCGGCCTAGTGGCCGCTCGGTCGGCTAGTTTTTTTCGTGGTGTGATTTTAGCCACCATTGCCGACTTTGACTTCGCCGACGCGATTTTTCCGTCGATGTCCTCGAAGGTCCCGAGTGGATTTAAAAAGTGTGGTCGCTGCGGCCGGCCGATCTCGCAGACCGACACCCACGCTTGGTGCCTCCAGTGCCTCGGGCCGGAGCACAATCTCAAGTCGTGCGCGCTGTGTCTCGGTCTCCGGAAACGGACTCAGGTTGCGAGGCAAGTTCTGCGGGACCGTCTTTTTGGAACTTGCGCCGGCCCCTCGACGTCGACCTCGACGGCATCGGTATCGAAGGCCGGATCTTCGGTACCGGTATCGATGCCCGAGACATCGGCACCGATGGCAGCGACCCCAGGAGAACAGGTCCCGTCGGCCCGCCGGTCCGCCGGTGAGAGTGGGGTTGAGAGGCCGCGTGGGCTGTCGGCCCCGGTCACTCCCTCAGCTCGTGAGCCACGGGACCGAACCCTGTCGGACCCGGTACCTCGAGACCGAGGGGGATCGACCTCCTCCTCCTCCATGCCCTCCGGCGCCGGTGACGTGCACCGGAAAAAAGACAAGAAGCGCCGTCACCGGGAGCCCTCGGTGCACCCTGAAGGGGAGTCGACGCCGAAGCGTCATCGCAGAGAGGAGAGATCTCCGTCGGTGGTGGAGGTACCGACGCGTCGGGGTTCCGGCACCTCGGTGCCATCTCCTGGCCCCCAGCAGCTTCTGGCACCGACACCCTTACCGGCCCCACCGCCTTTCCCGGCAGCGGGCCTGGACGAGTGCCTCAGAGCCATCCTTCCGGGGATCCTGGAAGGGCTGATGCGCCAGGCTGTGCCGGCGTCGGGGGTGCTTGCGCCCCCGGCGCCGATGGACTGTGGCGCCGGCGAGCTCTAGCCCGGCGCCGGGGCTGTCGACACCGCCGCCGCTTGCGGTGCCGGTCTCGACCGCCACGCAGGTGGAGTCCCCGTCGACGTCGATGGAGGGAGCTCCGTCCCCGCCGGCGCGGGAGTCCACCGCTCGACGACACCGAGGCCTCGGTGCCTCGACGTCGAGCCGGGCCCGGTACCGGACTCAGCTACATGAGCTCATGTCCGATACCGAGGATGAGGACTCGTGGGGGGAAGAGGAAGACCCGAGATATTTCTCCTCAGAGGAGTCTACGGGCCTTCCCTCGGACCCCACGCCGTCACCGGAGAGGAAGCTCTCACCTCCTGAGAGTCTCTCCTTTGCCTCCTTTCTGCGGGATATGTCTATAAGCATTCCCTTTCCCGTGGTCTCTGTGGAAGAGCCGAGGGCCGAGATGCTCGAGGTCCTCGACTATCCATCACCACCTAGAGAGTCCTCCACGGTACCGCTGCACAATGTCCTGAAGGAGACGCTGCTTCGGAACTGGGTGCGACCACTAACTAACCCCACCATTCCCAAGAAAGCAGAGTCCCAGTACAGGATCCACTCTGACCCAGAGCTCATGCGGCCCCAGTTGCCCCATGACTCAGCGGTCGTGGATTCTGCTCTCAAGAGGGCACGGAGTTCGAGGGATACCGCCTCGGCGCCCCCGGGGCGGGAGTCTCGCACTCTGGACTCATTTGGGAGGAAGGCCTACCAATCCTCCATGCTCGTGACCCGCATCCAATCTTACCTGCTCTATATGAGCATCCACATGCGGACCAATGTGCAACAGCTGGCGGACCTGGTCGATAAGCTCCCGCCGGAGCAGTCCAGGCCATATCAGGAGGTGGTCAGGCAGCTGAAGGCGTGCAGAAAGTTCCTGTCCAGGGGGATTTTTGATACCTGTGACGTGGCATCTCGTGCTGCGGCCCAAGGTATAGTGATGCGCAGGCTCTCATGGCTG
Organism: Microcaecilia unicolor; assembly: GCF_901765095.1. Taxonomy (NCBI): domain Eukaryota; kingdom Metazoa; phylum Chordata; class Amphibia; order Gymnophiona; family Siphonopidae; genus Microcaecilia; species Microcaecilia unicolor. Next base: position 185,346,866 of record NC_044035.1, read on the forward strand.
CGTGCCTCTGACCTGGACAACCGCACCCAGCAGAGACTGGCTGACGTCCCTTGCCGGGGGGATAATATTTTTGGCGAGAAGGTCGAGCAGATGGTTGACCAACTGCATCAGCGGGAAACCGCTCTCGACAAGCTCTCCCACCGGGTGCCTTCAGCACCCGCCCCCGCGGGCGGGCGTTTTTCCCGGGCTCGGCAGGCTGCACCCTATTCTTTTGCGAAGCGTAGGTACAACCAGCCGGCCCGAAGGCCTCGTCAGGCACAGGGACAGCCCCAGCGCGCTCGTTCCCGTCAACAGCGTGCGCCTAAGCAGCCCCCTGCGCCTCCACAGCAAAAGCCGGGGACGGGCTTTTGACTGGATCCACGGGAACATAGCCGCCCTACAAGTGTCCGTACCGGACGACCTGCCGGTCGGAGGGAGGTTAAAATTCTTTCACCAAAGGTGGCCTCTCATAACCTCCGACCAGTGGGTTCTCCAAATAGTGCGGTGCGGATACGCCCTGAATTTGACCTCCCTGCCTCCAAATTGTCCTCCGGGAGCTCAGTCTTTCAGCTCCCATCACAAGCAGGTACTTGCAGAGGAACTCTCCGCCCTTCTCAGCGCCAATGCGGTCGAGCCCGTACCACCCGGGCAGGAAGGGCAGGGATTCTATTCCAGGTACTTCCTTGTGGAAAAGAAAACAGGGGGGATGCGTCCCATCCTAGACCTGAGAGGCCTGAACAGATTCCTGGTCAAAGAAAAGTTCAGGATGCTTTCCTTGGGCACCCTTCTGCCAATGATTCAGAAAAACGATTGGCTATGTTCCCTGGATTTAAAGGACGCATACACTCACATCCCGATACTGCCAGCTCACAGACAGTATCTCAGATTCCGCCTGGGCGCACGGCACTTTCAGTATTGTGTGCTGCCCTTTGGGCTTGCCTCTGCCCCACGAGTGTTTACAAAGTGCCTCGTGGTGGTAGCGGCCTACCTACGCAAGCTGGGAGTGCACGTGTTTCCATATTCTCGACGATTGGCTGGTCAAGAACACCTCGGAGGCAGGAGCCCTCCGGTCCATGCAGTGCACTATTCAGCTTCTGGAGCTGCTGGGGTTTGTGATAAATTACCCAAAGTCCCATCTCCAGCCAACCCAGTCTCTGGAATTCATAGGAGCTCTGCTGAATACCCAGACGGCTCAGGCCTACCTTCCCGAAGCGAGGGCCACCAATCTCCTGGCCCTGGCTTCGCAGACCAGAGCGTCTCAGCAGATCACAGCTCGGCAGATGTTGAGACTTCTGGGTCATATGGCCTCCACAGTTCATGTGACTCCCATGGCTCGTCTTCACATGAGATCTGCTCAATGGACCCTAGCTTCCCAGTGGTTCCAAGCCACCGGGAATCTAGAGGATGTCATCCGCCTCTCCACCAGTTGCCGCACTTCACTGCTCTGGTGGACCATACGGACCAATTTGACCCTGGGACGTCCATTCCAAATTCCGCAGCCCACGAAAGTGCTGACGACGGATGCATCTCGCCTGGGGTGGGGAGCCCATGTCGATGGGCTTCACACCCAGGGTCTGTGGTCCCTCCAGGAAAAGGATCTGCAGATCAACCTCCTGGAGCTCCGAGCGATCTGGAACGCACTGAAGGCTTTCAGAGATCGGCTGTCCTGCCAAATTATCCAAATTCGGACAGACAATCAGGTTGCAATGTATTACGTCAACAAGCAGGGGGGCACCGGATCTCGCCCCCTGTGTCAGGAAGCCGTCGGTATGTGGCGTTGGGCGTGTCGGTTCGGCATGCTTCTCCAAGCCACGTACCTGGCAGGCGGTAAACAACAGTCTGGCCGACAGACTGAGCAGAGTCATGCAACCGCACGAGTGGTCGCTCCATTCCAGAGTGGTACGCAAGATCTTCCGAGAGTGGGGCACCCCCTCGGTGGATCTTTTCGCCTCTCAGACCAACCACAAGCTGCCTCTGTTCTGTTCCAGACTTCAGACACACGGCAGGCTAGCGTCAGATGCCTTTCTCCTTCATTGGGGGACCGGCCTCCTGTATGCTTATCCTCCCATACCTTTGGTGGGGAAGACCTTACTGAAGCTCAAGCAAGACCGCGGCACCATGATTCTGATAGCGCCCTTTTGGCCTCGTCAGATCTGGTTCCCTCTTCTTCTGGAGTTGTCCTCCGAAGAACCGTGGAGATTGGAGTGTTTTCCGACTCTCATTTCGCAGAACGACGGAGCGTTGCTGCACCCCAACCTTCAATCCCTGGCTCTCACGGCCTGGATGTTGAGGGCGTAGACTTCGCTGCGTTGGGTCTGTCTGAGGGTGTCTCCCGGGTCTTGCTTGCCTCTAGGAAGGATTCCACTAAAAAGAGTTACTTTTTCAAGTGGAGGAGGTTTGTCGTTTGGTGTGAGAGCAAGGCCCTAGAACCTCGTTCTTGCCCTGCACAGAACCTGCTTGAATACCTTCTGCACTTATCAGAGTCTGGCCTCAAGACCAACTCAGTAAGGAATCACCTTAGTGCGATTAGTGCTTACCATTATCGTGTGAAAGGTAAAGCCATCTCTGGAGAGCCTTTAGTCGTTCGATTCATGAGAGGCTTGCTTTTGTCAAAGCCCCCTATCAAGCCTCCTACTGTGTCATGGGATCTCAACGTCGTCCTCACCCAGCTGATGAAACCTCCTTTTGAGCCACTGAATACCTGCCATCTGAAGTACTTGACCTGGAAGGTCATTTTCTTGGTGGCAGTTACTTCAGCTCGTAGGGTCAGTGAGCTTCAAGCCCTAGTAGCTCATGCTCCATATACTAAATTTCATCACAACAGAGTAGTGCTCCGCACTCACCCAAAGTTCCTGCCGAAGGTGGTGTCGGAGTTCCATCTTAACCAGTCAATTGTCTTGCCAACATTCTTCCCCAGGCCGCATACCCGCCCTGCTGAACGTCAGTTGCACACATTGGACTGCAAGAGAGCATTGGCCTTCTACTTGGAGCGGACGCAGCCCAACAGACAGTCCGCCCAATTGTTTATTTCTTTCGACCCTAACAGGCTAGGGGTCGCTGTCGGGAAACGCACCATCTCCAATTGGCTAGCAGATTGCATTTCCTTCACTTACGCCCAGGCTGGGCTGACTCTTGAGGGTCATGTCACGGCTCATAGTGTCAGAGCCATGGCAGCGTCGGTGGCCCACTTGAAGTCAGCCACTATTGAAGAGATCTGCAAGGCTGCGACGTGGTCATCTGTCCACACATTCACATCTCATTACTGCCTCCAGCAGGATACCCGACGCGACAGTCGGTTCGGGCAGTCGGTGTTGCAGAATCTGTTTGGGGTGTAAATCCAACTCCACCCTCCAGGACCCGAATTTATTCTGGTCAGGCTGCACTCTCAGTTAGTTGTTCTTCGTAGGTCAATTTCTGTTGTACCCTCGCCGTTGCGAGGTTCAATTGACCTGGGTTATTGTTTTGAGTGAGCCTGAGAGCTAGGGATACCCCAGTCGTGAGAACAAGCAGCCTGCTTGTCCTCGGAGAAAGGGTATGATACATACCTGTAGCAGTTGTTCTCCGAGGACAGCAGGCTGATTGTTCTCACCTACCCTCCCTCCTCCCCTTTGGAGTTGTGTGTTTCATATTTTATTGCTTGTCATTCAACTGGCGGGAGCGGTCGCGCACGGGCGGGAAGGCGGCCCGCGCATGCGCGGTGGGCGTGGCCTGCGTGCCGACCGTCCCGCGAAGCTTCTTCCGGTTGGTGGGGGCTGCCGCGGACGTCAACCCAGTCGTGAGAACAATCAGCCTGCTGTCCTCGGAGAACAACTGCTACAGGTATGTATCATACCCTGGGTCCCTTCGAGCAGATTTCGATGCCATCGAGCGCTATATGTCTCATTCTTTATGGGACTGTGAGGTAGGGACCTTGTACTTCTTCTTATTCCCGGTTCTCGTCGGAAGTTTCGCTGCTAATGAGTGCAAGAGTTTTCGGGTGCTCCAGAGTAACTGTGACACATGTCCTCGCTACTCCATTCCCCAACCGGAAGTCGCTCCCCAGTTTTCTTTTAAAGAGTCATCATTGCCAAAGCCTCTGATGTATGCATGTTCAATTTAAAGCTGGAAACAAATCCTCATATTCTGCTATACTTGCTAATAAACCTGGTAGGGATTGACAAGGGTATATTAGATGCAAAATAAATCATCAGCAAATACAGAAATTTTAAATTCCTGCTGCCCTTTTACTACACCTGTTCTCTCATGGTTCGATATTATCTCTCTGATTAAGGGATCTAGTTCTAACACAAATAAGAGAGGAGGCAATGGATAACCCTGTCTTATTCCCCTCTGAATGCTAAATGAGGCCGTATTCTGTCCATTTACCCAGATAGATGCCACTGGATCTCTATATAAAGCCTTAATAGCATCTCTTTTTAAAAAAATACAAAACACTATTATACTATATTTCTCAAGAACACCATGTAAAAATTCCCAGTCTACCCAGCTATAACCTCCATATCAAAGCTAGCAAGCAGCGAAGGCGTCCCCCAGGCATGAACTGTTTTCAACATAGCCAAGATCTTGTGCATATTCTGTACTATATATCACCGCCAAACAAAGGCCCAATAAAGGATCAGCAATAATATGCGGAAAAATCCATACCAAACGGTTTGCCACAATCTTTGCTAATAGTTTGATCTCAAAGCATAGTAATGAGATAGGCCTGTATGGTTCGAGGGTACATAAGTACATAAGTACATAAGTAGTGCCATACTGGGAAAGACCAAAGGTCCATCTAGCCCAGCATCCTGTCACCGACAGTGGCCAATCCAGGTCAAGGGCACCTGGCACGCTCCCCAAACGTAAAAACATTCCAGACAAGTTATACCTAAAAATGCGGAATTTTTCCAAGTCCATTTAATAGCGGTCTATGGACTTGTCCTTTAGGAATCTATCTAACCCCTTTTTAAACTCCGTCAAGTTAACCGCCCGTACCACGTTCTCCGGCAATGAATTCCAGAGTCTAATTACACGTTGGGTGAAGAAAAATTTTCTCCGATTCGTTTTAAATTTACCACACTGTAGCTTCAACTCATGCCCTCTAGTCCTAGTATTTTTGGATAGCGTGAACAGTCGCTTCACATCCACCCGATCCATTCCACTCATTATTTTATACACTTCTATCATATCTCCCCTCAGCCGTCTCTTCTCCAAGCTGAAAAGCCCTAGCCTTCTCAGCCTCTCTCATAGGAAAGTCGTCCCATCCCCACTATCATTTTCGTCGCCCTTCGCTGTACCTTTTCCAATTCTACTATATCTTTTTTGAGATACGGAGACCAGTACTGAACACAATACTCCAGGTGCGGTCGCACCATGGAGCGATACAACGGCATTATAACATCCGCACACCTGGACTCCATACCCTTCCTAATAACACCCAACATTCTATTCGCTTTCCTAGCCGCAGCAGCACACTGAGCAGAAGGTTTCAGCGTATCCTCAACGACGACACCCAGATCCCTTTCTTGATCCGTAACTCCTAACGTGGAACCTTGCAAGACGTAGCTATAATTCGGGTTCCTCTTACCCACATGCATCACTTTGCACTTGTCAACATTGAACTTCATCTGCCACTTGCACGCCCATTCTCCCAGTCTCGCAAGGTCCTCCTGTAATCGTTCACATTCCTCCTGCGACTTGACGACCCTGAATAATTTTGTGTCATCGGCGAATTTAATTACCTCACTAGTTATTCCCATCTCTAGGTCATTTATAAATACATTAAAAAGCAACGGACCCAGCACAGACCCCTGCGGGACCCCACTAACTACCCTCCTCCACTGAGAATACTGGCCACGCAATCCTACTCTCTGCTTCCTATCTTTCAACCAGTTCTTAATCCATAATAATACCCTACCTTCGATTCCATGACTCTGCAATTTCTTCAGGAGTCTTTCGTGCGGCACTTTGTCAAACGCCTTCTGAAAATCCAGATATACAATATCAACCGGCTCCCCATTGTCCACGTTTGCTTACCCCCTCAAAAAAATGCATTAGATTGGTGAGGCAAGACTTCCCTTCACTAAATCCGTGCTGACTTTGTCTCATCAGTCCATGTTTTGTATATGCTCTGCAATTTTATTCTTAATAATAGCCTCCACCATCTTGCCCGGCACCGACGTCAGACTCACCGGTCTATAATTTCCCGGATCTCCTCTGGAACCCTTCTTAAAAATTGGAGTAACATTGGCTACCCTCCAGTCTTCCGGTATTACACTCGATTTTAGGGACAGATTGCATATTTCTAACAGTAGCTCCGCAAGTTCATTTTTTAGTTCTATTAATACTCTGGGATGAATACCATCAGGTCACGGTGATTTACTACTCTTCAGCTTGCTGAACTGACCCATTACATCCTCCAAGGTTACAGAGAATTTGTTTAGTTTCTCCGACACCCCCGCTTCAATATTCTTTCCAGCACCGGTGTCCCCCCAAATCCTCCTCGGTGAAGACCGAAGCAAAGAATTCATTTAATTTCTCCGCTACGGCTTTGTCCTCCTTGATCGCCCCTTTAACACCATTTTCGTCCAGCGGCCCAACCGACTCTTTGGCCGGTTTCCTGCTTTTAATGTATCTAAAAAAAATTTTACTATGTATTTTTGCTTCCAACGCTAATTTCTTCTCAAAGTCCTTTTTTGCCCTCCTTATCTCCGCTTTGCATTTGGCTTGGCATTCCTTATGATCTATCCTGTTACTTTCAGTTGGTTCTCTTCTCCACTTTCTGAAGGATTGTTTTTTGGCTCTAATGATTTCCTTTATCTTACTGTTTAGCCACGCCGGCTGACGTTTAGTCTTTTTTCCCTTTTTTCTAATACGTGGAATATATTTGTCCTGAACCTCCAGGATGGTGTTTTTAAACAGCATCCACGCCTGATGCAAGTTTTTTACTCTGCGAGCTGCTCCTTTCAGTCTTTTTTTCACCATTTTTCTCATTTTGTCGTAATCACCTTTTCTATAGTTAAACGCTAGCGTACTTGATTTCCTAGTTTCACTTCCTTCAATGCCAATATCAAAACCGATCATATTATGATCCACTGTTATCAAGCGGCCCTCGTATCGTTACCCCCTGCACTAGATCATGAGCACCACTAAGGACTAAGTCTAGTATTTTTCCTTCTCTTGTCGGCTCCTGAACTAGCTGTTCCATGAAGCTGTCCTTGATTTCATCAAGAAATCTTATGTCCCTTGCGTGTACAGATGTTACATTAACCCAGTCTATATGCGGGTAATTGAAATCCCCCATTATTATTGTGTTGCCCAGTTTGTTTGCGTCCCTAATTTCCTTTAACATTTCCGCATCCGTCTGTTCGTCCTGGCTAGGCGGACGGTAGTACACTCCTATCACTATCCTTTTCCCCTTTGCACATGGAATTTCAATCCACAGTGATTCCAAGGAGTGTTTTGTTTCCTGCAGAATTTTCAATCTATTTGATTCAAGGCTCTCGTTAATATACAATGCTACCCCTCCACCAATCCGATTCACCCTATCACTACGATATAATTGTACCCCGGTATGACAGTGTCCCACTGGTTATCCTCCTTCCACCAGGTCTCAGAGATGCCTATTATATCTAATTTTTCATTTAGTGCAATATATTCTAACTCCCCCATCTTATTTCTTAGGCTCCTGGCATTCGCATATAGACATTTCAAACTATGTTTGTTGTTCCTAAGTACATCATGCTTAGTACTTGACAGTATTAATTGGCAATCTTTTGTCTGATTTTTATTGTTATTTAAAGATACCCGATCTACTACAATCTCTTTTGCAACCTCACTATCAGGATACTCTATCTTCCCTGTTATGGTGATATCTTTGAAAGATACCTTATCCCGAACCATGCTCTTTTGAGCGACTGTCGGGTGAATGGATCCTTCCATGGTTTCAGTAGGACTGTGATATTCACATTTAAGTGTTTCTGGCAAATATTGCTTAAACTTGATTCTATTAAATATTGCTGCTAAAGGTGAGGTCACATTATCTTTCACTGTTTTATAGAACTCGGCATGATATACATTATAACCTGGTGCTTTGCCCATCACACTCTGTTGCGTTACCCAGGCTACTTCTTTACCGAAAGATCTATTAAGCAGATGTTGATCTGCTGAACTCACCATCGGAAGTTCTAAACTGGACAGATACATAGCACTATCCTAAGGAAGTGAAAATTTTGGTTCATAAAACGAAGTATTGCTAAAGCGTTAGCTAAGATTTTTCACATGCCTTGCTTTAATTTAAACATATCCTCAACTGAGCTTCACACCAAGGTCTTTCCATACTACCCTCTATCTTCCCTCTGTTCCTCTTAACCAAGTAATTAGTAATATCTTTCCCATATAGTGCAGCAAAAAAGTCTGTCTTCCCAATCTCTGCATCCATCCTATGTTCTCTTGACCATCCTTAAGAAATAATACTATACTGGGGCCTTGCTACTGCTAGATTAGCCTAGCGAAAAGTTTTACAGTTTTTACTTCGATATCTATAAAAATGATATAATATTGAGCTGATTATTTTGGCCCTCTGATATAAAAGCTCATTCAGAGCCACCTGGGTGGCTAATAATTGGTTTTATTTATTTATAGAGGGACATACCACACATACTCTTCATTCCTTATACAACTGCCTTTCCAGACGGTTGAAAACACAATCCCTACTTTTGTTTTTTGTGGCTATAGAGCACCACTTCAGCTGTTTCCCAATTTAGAATCTCATTTGATGCATGAGCTTGATTATAATGTTTAAAATCATTCCACTTCTATAGGATATATTTCCCAAATTTCTATATAAATCCAAAAGGAATTTCCCAAACTTCCCTCTTTCCTCCCCCTCCCCAGCTCTAAGTCTATCCATATGTATGCATGAATGGTCTGATATTCCAATAGACCCAATGACTGCCTCCTTAACTTCAGCAAAAAAGTCTCTAAATATAAGGATTCTAGGGTGCATAGAATGTGCCCTAGACATATGGGTAAAGTCACATTCTTTTGGATGAAGAACTCTCCCATACATCCACTACTTGAAAAGTATCACATATCAGGGGCATTCCTTTGGTAGGATCTACCCTATCTCTCCCGGTGTTGTAAGTTTTGTTTAACTCTGGGTCTGTGACTTTATTGACATCTCCAGCTATGATTTTAGGTAAATCATCAAATTGATGTAAATGGGAAAAGAGGGTTTTGTAAAACTTTTTGTTGAGTAAACATTAGGGGCATACACATTACAAAGGACCCTTTTGTGATGCTGAACTGTAATAGAGGAAATAATATATCACCCATCTGGATCTACAATGACTTTCTGCTGTTCCACCAGAAGACCCCCTCCAAATCAATTCTATGACTTCCGCTTTCTTATCAACTGCAGGTGCCTCTATAAAGTCTCTCAACCACCATTTTCTGTTTTTCATGTTCCTCTGAGCTCAAGTGGGTTTCTTGCAGTAATGCAATGGAAGCTCCAAGATATAGGAGTAAATTCAATAAATGGTGCCTAAAAAATCATCACCAAAAAATAGCGCTTAGCACTATTCTATAAATGGTGCTCAAAGTTAGGTGCCTTTTATAGAATAGCACTGGGAACCATGACTACTTTTAGACATAACAATTTACGCCAACACAATCCTGGTGTAAATACCCATGCCTAAATTAGGTGCAGATCCCCTTTATTCCTTAACAACACACATAAATTGTGGGAACGTCCCCGATCTGCCCATGACCCTCCCATGGCCGCACTGCTTTTTTGGATCCAGTGTATAATTTATTTGCAGATTAGGCTGCATAAATTTACACATGTAAATTTTAATCGATTCCAATTAGCACTGATAATTGATAGCATTCAATTATTAGTGCTAATTGGCTCGTTATTTCAATTACTTTGCACATGCAATTTTTTGTGACTCTTATAGAATTCAGGGTATAATGTTTATCGGGGCTATGTTATCCCATCAACAAAAAACAATATCTGAATCCCACCATAATCCCAGAGAGGGCCATCCGACCACTCCTACACCATTTCAGCCCTGTCGCAGAATTTACCTTTCTCTTCTCCCCTAATTTGACTGCCCCTACTTGACTGACTGTACATTTGTCCATTAGATTGTAAGCTCTTTGAGCAGGGACTGTCCTTCTACGTTAAATTGTACAGCGCTGCGTAACCCTAGTAGCGCTTTAGACATGTTAAATAGTAGTAGTAGTAGTTCTCACCAAACCCTTTCCGTTCTACACCCTCTAATCCCCAAATCTCTTTCCTCTGACTGCCTGACCACAAATACTTTACCCCCCCCCCCCAAAAAAAAACCCTCTCCCCCCCCTTCCCAACCATTCTTCACCACCCTATTCCCTAAAGGTGTAGTCACGTATTGATCCCCCCCCCCCCCCCCCCACGCACACACTGTATATAATGAAAAGATACCATTTTGCTCCCTCCCCAGGAGATCAACAAAATCACGCTAACAGCATAACAAATAGAAACCCAAGAATTTAGGTAAAGCTATATACACATGAACCCTTCATAAATTTAAAGAACAATTCTATATCTGGGTACCTGCATTTATGCGCCACTTGCATCAAAGTAACTAAATGTTGTTCTATAAAGGCACACGTAAGTGGCATAGGTAAATGCAAAGGGACATTCACATAATGGGTAGAGCATGGAAGGGGCATGTGTAGTGCTGCTACTTACATGAACATGAGCAGTTTATAGAATACTGTAAGTTACATGCACTCTTGCCACATTTAGTGCCTGCAGTTACACCAGCCACTATCTGGTGTAAATGCTGGCATCTAAATTTTAGGCGTGCTGATGCTGGGTTATTTTAGTATTCTATAACAGAATCTGGGTATCCAGATGCTGTTAAAGAATAGGTTGCCACCCTACAGCATCAGAGTACTTCAAAGGAGGTGCCCACTTACAAAATTGTCCCCATATTGCTTTACTCCCTACCACCTTCATCCAAAACCCTTTTCCCTCACTTCTGTCCCCATGCCTCTCTTACTGAACACTAGATCTTATCTATTAGCTCATTCATTCTCCCTAAGATCTTTCTCATTTCAGTCTGCTGGACCTCTGCCCCATCATCTTCCACATTTCTACCTCCAAACCCTGCTCCCCCTATCCTAATCCCTGTCCAATTTCTCACCCTCTTCCCCCAAGTGAGGTGCTAGTTTGTGAGTAGAGCAGGTGCTGGAACAACTCTAATTCTGTCTGTCCAGTGAGAAGAAATATAAATATTGATTTTAGCACTCCCCAGTTAGTTTGAAAAGTTGATTCCTATGCCCTGAAGTTGCCTCATGTCGTTCTTTTCCCAAAATGCAGTCCCTTTCCCCAGTCTCCCTCTTATACCCCAGATCTCTCTGATTTCTGCCTCAGGCCCCTCTGTACATCCCCAGGGCCATTTCAAGGGTCTGGTAAGATGGACATCTACCTAGTACATCAGGCTGGAGGAGGTTCTATTCTGCTGCCACCATGAGCAGCTGCTATTGCTGCAACCCCCAGTGTCAAGCTTGTGACTGAGGTATGTGGGAAAGAGAAGGGATTTGATATACTGCCTTTCTATGGTTACAATCAAAGCGGTTTACTTTTTTATTTTTATTTTTTAATATATGTAGGCATACTTTTTCTGTCTCTAGCGGGCTCACAATATTTGTACCTGGGGCGATAGAAGGTTAAGGGGCCCTTTTACTAAGCTGCGTGCCCAACATGTGCCAAAATGGAGTTACCGCACAGCTATTGCGTGGCCCTTGCGGTAATTTCGTTTTTGGCACGCATCTGCTATGCGCGCCCGAAATATATATTTTATTTTCTGGTGCGCATCAGCTACGTTTCCCAAGTGACATTTGGTGCGCGTAGGTCATTACCACCCTGTTACTGTGTGAGACTTTACCGCTAGGTCAGTGGCTGGTGGTAAGGTCTCAGACCCAAAATGGACGTACGGCAATTTTCATTTTTCCGCACGTCTATTTTCAACAAAAATTTTAAAAAAGGGCTATTTTACAGGCTTGCTGAAAAATGGATTGTCGCATGCCCAAAACCGACGCCTACACTACCGCAAGCCATTTTCAGCGCACCTTAGTAAAAGGACCCCATAGTAACTTATCCAGGGTCACAGGGAGCTACAGTGGAAATCAAACTAGTTTCCCAGGTTCTCCATGTACAGATAGGATAATACAGCCACAAGTGGTTAAGTCTTCCTTAAGCTGTCTATATGGAGCTGCCCTCTCTAGCTTCCTAACAAAAATTTTAATCAGTGACACTCAGTGGCCCTCTCCTACCTCGCTGACATCATCAATCTAGCCAGACAGTCTTTTTTCTTTCATGCTAAAAATCAGATGTGCCAGCTCTCATCTCTTAATTAAAGGAGAGAAATTTTAAAGAGCAATACTAACTAATTTCTCAAATTTCTGCAAGTGCCAACCCAAAGGAAAGGGCCCGTCACAGGTACCAGAGGGACCTTTATCCAGCCACAGTTCTTCTCTCCCAATTGTCTCAGTCAGAGCACCAAGGGAGCTGGCCCCACTGTTACTGCCAGCTCTAGTTGTACCTCAAGGGTGAAACTTCAAAAAATGAAGGCAGTTTCTTCACACCTAAAACCTACAAAGAGAGCAGCAAAAACCTCACAAATGAGTGCCTTACAGCAACCTGTCTTTCCATCCATTTCTCTTCATAAGTTCATGGTTTCACAAAATGTAAGTGACATGCACATGTACTCCATCAGCTCAGTTGGATAAAAAGATGCTGATAGCTGCTCCACCAGCTAAAAGAAAAACAAAGCAAGTAAGATTGATTCTCAGTCTATTCCAGCACTAGTGTAAGTGGGATGCAGTAGCTTCGGTGCAAGACACTACAGCACAGCCCGCTGAACCTCTAACTCCTTTATCTGGGCAGACAACTCAAAATGTGGCTCTACTTTTTAGTACTATTCCAAAAAATATTACAGCAGTCTCCCATTCAGGTTTCTGCAACTTTTTCTTCCTGTGCACAGCCTTTTCCTTTTCAAGGCAATTTTCCTCAACCACACACTCCATCTCCTGCTTCATCTATGTTTCCACATATGCCTCCATCTACTTGTGCACAGTGGCAGGACATGTCTCCTAATCAAATTGAATATATTCCTTCTGAAGGGGAACCTGTCTCTGAAGGAGAAATTCCCCTAGAGGACACACAGCCTCAGCCTTCTACTTATTCTTCAGGAAAACCTAAGGATACTACACATCAGAATTCGTCCATGGACTCTAGCTATGTTATGATTATTCAAAAAGTTCTCAAGGACTTGACTCTTGGTTCTCCAGAAAGTTTTCCTGATGAAAAAACTTAGAGGCTACACCCCTTCCCTACACCCCTTCCCGTGCACTCCGCTCCATGGATAAATCCTTCTTATCTGTTCCCTTCTCCACTACTGCCAACTCCAGACTTCACGCCTTCTGTCTTGCTGCACCCTACGCCTGGAATAAACTTCCTGAGCCCCTGCATCTTGCCCCATCCTTGGCCACCTTTAACTCTAGACTGAAAGCCCACCTCTTTAACATTGCTTTTGACTCGTAACCACTTGTAACCACTCGCCTCCACCTACCCTCCTCTCCTCCTTCCTGTACACATTAATTGATTTGATTTGCTTACTTTATTTTTTGTCTATTAGATTGTAAGCTCTTTGAGCAGGGACTGTCTTTCTTCTATGTTTGTACAGCGCTGCGTATGCCCTGTAGCGCTATAGAAATGCTAAATAGTAGTAGTAGTAGTAGTAGTAGTAGTAGTAGAGGCTATTATGAACGTCTTTGACATTCCTAAATGTCCAAAGTTGTGCTTTGTACCCATCCAAACTTTTTGACAAAAGTTGTATCATCTTTTCACTTGAATCAGGAAATCTCTTTACCAGTATTTTTTCCCTAAACCTCACTCTCATGCATCAGAGCAAAAGTTGCATACTCTAGATTGTCATCAAGCACGACTTCATTATTTATACTATACAAAGAACGTTTGTTGTTCTTCTCAACTCTGTCTCATTCATGAACAGGTTTCCTCAGTGTCTAAATGACCTTTTTCCAATTGGACTGCAGACTGTCTATCCTTTTGTTATGATCAGACTAAGATAGAACTCCATCGTCATATTGGAGCCCATCACATACGTTCCAAATCTGTGTCTACAGCACATCTCCAGGGAGTCTCAATATTGGATATATGCAAAGCTACAACTTGGATGACCCCATGCACCTTTATATAGTATTACTTTCTGAACAATGCAGCATCATCTGACAGTAGCTATGGACAAGTAGTCCTACAGATTCTCTTTCTATATCACAGGTTGCCTTTTAGTTTTCTTGAATTGTATTCCTTTCAACCCTTTGCTTGGGAAGCACCATGTGTGACTGCATTATCCTATCTGTACGTGGAGAAAGCAAAGTTGCTTACCTGTAACAGGGGTTCTTTGTGGACAGTAGAATAATGCAGTCACACCTTCCTACCTACTGTCCCCTAAAAAAAAAAAAGAGAAGAGAAGAAGAAGACAAGAATAGCTAACTGGATAGTTATTTTAATTACTCTTTGAATTCTGACTTTTATAAGTGACAGTGATATTACATACAGAGTTATATATTTGTTTTTTGTTTGTGATGCTTTCATCAGTGTTGTTATGAATCGTTTGCAATTATTCTTTTCTTATAATATTCACTTACCCTGCTGTTCAAAAAAAATTGGACTTCTACAAAAGTTCACACACCTTGAGTATCTTCAAAAGGTTTTTCTAGTTGGTGCCCTTTCTTTAACTTGGGACAAGACTATCTGACTAGATCATGGGTTCTCAACCCAGTCCTCGGGATACACCTAGCCAGTCGGGTTTTCCAGATACCCACAATGAATATGTATGAGAAAGATTTGCATGCCCTACCTTCATTGTATGCAAATTTATCTCATGCATATTCATTTTGGGTATCCTGAAAATCTTGACTGGCTAGGAGAGGCATAATCAAAGGGGACGCCCAAGTTTTGCTGAGGACGTCCTCGCAAAACGTCCCGGTGGAGGGGCGGGGAAACCTTTATTATCGAAACAAGATGGACGTCCATCTTTTGTTTCGATAATACGGTCGGGGACACCCAAATTGCAAAATTTAGGTCGTCCTTAGAGATGGTCGTCCCTAGACTTGGTCGTTTCTGATTATGGAAACTAAGGACGCCCATCTCAGAAACGACCAAATGCAAGTCCTTTGGTCATGAGAGGAGCCAGCATTCGTAGTGCACTGGTCCCCCTGACATGCCAGGACACCAACCGGGCACCCTAGAAGGCACTGCAGTGGACTTCATAAATTGCTCCCAGGAACACAGCTCCCTTATCTTGTGTGCTGAGCCACCCAAAACCCCCTACCCACCATTGTACACCACTACCATAGCCCTTACGGGTGAAAGGGGGCCACCTAGATGTGGGTACAGTGGATGTGGTAGGTTTTGGAGGGCTCACATTTACCACCACAAGTGTAACAGGTAGGGGGGGATGGGCCTGGGTTCGCCTGCCTGAAGTGCACTGCACCCACTAAAACTGCTCCAGGGACCTGCATACTGCTGTGATGGACCTCAGTATGACATTTGAGGCTGGCATAAAAGATTTTTACAGATGTTTTTTGAGTGTGGAAAGGGGTTAGTGATCCCCAATTCTCTCCGGTGGTCATCAGGTCAGTTCGGGTACCTTTTTGTGCCTTGGTCGTAAGAAAAACAAGACCAGGTAAAGTCGTCCAAGTGCTCGTCAGGGACGCCCTTTTTTTTCCATTATGGGTCGAGGATGCCCATGTGTTAAGCTCGCCCAAGTCCTGCCTTCGCTGCGCCTCCGACACGCCCCCATGAACTTTGGTCGTCCCCGCGACAGAAAGCAGTTGGGGACACCCAAAATCGGCTTTCAATTATTCCAATTTGGGCAACCCTGTGAGAAGGACACCCATCTTCCGATTTGTGTCAAAAGATGGGCGTCCTTCTCTTTCTAAAATAAGCCTGTAGGTGTGTCCCAAGGACTGGGATGAGAATCCCTGAACTAGATTGATGATGTCAGCAAGGTGGGAGAGGGACACTGAGCGTCATTGGTTAAAATGTTTGTTAGCAAGCTACTGTGGCTGCATTATTTATTTATTGTGAACATTTATATCCCACATAATCCCACCAAGGCAGGCTCTATGTGGCTTACAGCGTTTGAGGAAAAGTTCAGCATAACAATACTAGTGCAAATCAGGGTAGAAAACGTAGATGAGGGGAAGAGAGGGAAACAGCAGAGGAGAGGGATGTGGGGATGCAGAGGATCAAGCAGTAGAGGAGTAACATCGATCACACAGGTAGGTCTTTAGGGATTTCTTAAACAGTGTGTGATCAGTTGTCTCTTTTAACGTTGATGGTAGAGCGTTCCAGAAACGGGGACACGTAACCAGATAAGCAACTTTGCTTTCTCATCCTCCTGCACTAACTATCATGCTACTTCTCCACTTCACACAGAGCCACACAGTGGCTCTACGCAGCAGGCTGGCTGCATCATTGAAGGGGAGAAGGGGATGCAGGACTTTAGGGGTATGAATGCATCAAGCAATGGTTCTCAACATACTATGAATACTCAGTTTTTGGAGAAATTAGTGAATATGGAGTAAGAATGTTAAGGAAGCCCTCTCTGGAATAAGGGATCTAGGAAGTAAAAAGGAACTGTGGAAAACAATAATACAAAACCACTGGGGAAAGCATGCAAAGCATGTCTTATGGAATTATTTCCAACCTGTGTGGGTACATATGTGTGTATGTGATTGTCTCTGTGTGTATGATTGTGTGTCTGTGTGTGTGTGTGAAACTATGTTTCAGCGTATAAACATTTCTTTACTGCTGCTGGAACACCCTTTCCCATAAAAATACATGGAGCCAAATGTTTGGAGACTTTATTTGTCTGGAACCCTCAATCTGATCTGGCTGATTTCGAACATGATGTCTTTTTCACCATGTGGTCCCACCCCATTAAACATTCATAGTTATTTTGTCCTGACAGATGGGTGGGCAAACATTTATGCACTCTTGTATATAATTTCTTTCCAACATTGCATTGTGTTAGAAAATACAGTACAGTCTCGATTATCTGACCTTCACTAATCCAACCATCTGGCATATCCGACAGACCCCTTCCCCCCCCCCTCCCCTGGTGATCTTGTTCCATTGCCGTTACGAAGTGCACAGGTTCTCTTCCTGTTTTGCAGCTTTGCACACTGCTGGTTAGTGTTAGTAAACAATACTGTATTTTAAACACAATACCCTATACCTGTTCTTTATGCATAAAGTATGTTTTCTATGCAATTTTTAAGGAGTTATCATTGTTTTCCGTATTATCCGACTTTTCACTTATCCGACAATGGCCCTGTCCCATGTACATCAGATAAGAGACTGTACTGTATAACAAGTATGGAAAGCATGCTGAACATGTCTCATGGAATTCTTTCTAATCGTTCTGTGCATGTGTAAGTGAATACATGCATGTGTGTTGTCTTTGTGTGTGTCTTTGGCCTGGAAGGGAGATGGGAGGGGTGATTTGAATGGAGAGGTACCCAAACATGATGTTACTGTGCAAAGAATAATATAATGAAATCAAGCATGATAATATATCAAACCATTAGATGTCACTTTAAACAGATTTCAAAAGATGAATTTTACAGTTTAATCACAGTGTGCCACTGAGAAATATGACGTGGGAGAAAAAGTAAAAGAAAAGAAAATAGCAGTCAAAAATAGAAACTGACACAGGATGAAGACAGGCAAACTGACTAGAAAGAACAAAAGGCAGTAGGAAGGGTACATAGACTAGCGACAGGCTCAAATAAAAGAATAATAAAATCTTTAAATATGTAAGTGAAAAAGGAAAATTAAAAGTGCCCCTCTCATTTTTCCAACTGGGTTTCGCCAAAGAGGAATTAGGTGTGAAGTGACTGAGCCCAAGGATTGAGTATTACTATCACTCACCTCCCCCAGGTCAAGCCAAACAAAATTATCCAGTTCAGGTTTGGCCCCACAGCATGCAAGGCATTGTAATTCTAATTTCCATATGCATGAGCTGTAGAGTTTGATGTTACATGACATAAGTGAGATGATGGCTGTCACGGTCCCAGGCTTTAAACAAACAGTCATGAACTCTGGAACAATATGAGCCCTTGGCCTACTGTCGTCGAGTGGCAGCAGGAGGCAAACCCCCCCCAAGCAGGACTGGACTAACAAGCTTGGCTTGGCTGGAACCGGATGCTGGGATGGACTTGGCTTGACTGGAACGGGATTCAGGATACTGGAACAAGCTTGGCGGGAACAGGATTCAGGGTACTCAAGCAGGATTCAGGATTTTCAAACAAGCTTGGCAGGAACAGGATTCAGGATACTGGAACAAGCTTGACAGGAACAGGATTCAGGATACTCAAGCAGGATTCAGGATATTCAAGCTTGGCTGGAACGGGATACAGGATACTCAAGCAGGATTCAGGATTTTCAAACAAGCTTGGCAGGAACAGGATTCAGGATACTGGAACAGGATTCAGGATACTCAAGCAGGATTCAGGATACTCAAACAAGCTTGGCAGGAACCGAAGCTGAAAGCAAACAGGGCAGAGACAAGCAGGAAGGAGACTGGAGCTGAAGACAACCAGGGCAGACACAAGCAGGATACAAAGCTGACCCACACAGACAAACAACAGAACTAAGTCTGAAGCTAAGGTAGAGGGGACTAGAACAAGCAAGGCAGACTAGGCAGGACACAAAGCTGACTCACATAGACAAACAACAGAACTATGGCTGAAGGCTGAACCTAGCCCACAAACAGACCGAGAAGAACAGAAGCAGACGTGCACACAGGCACCCTAAACAAGGAATCAAGGCAGAAGTGCCCACGGGCACACAGGCTATGAACAAAGCAACAAGAAATCATGACAGAAGTGCCCACAGGCACACAGACTATGAACAGGGCAGAAGTGCTTCACTGCACACTGACTAACCTGGAGACCTTTGGCATTGCAAAGGCACTGAATGAAAGTGCACCACTTCCTTATAAACAGGACAGAGGCAGGAAATACACACTGAACACAAAAGTAGGCTTGAAACACAGAGGAAGGGGAAACCCTACAGGACAGAGGCATGAAATACACAGAACCCAAAGTGAGGCTTGAAACACACAGGTAAGAAACCCTACAGACAGTAGCCAGCACAGCAGCTGACCATCGGGACATAAGGTGAGTCAGAGAGGGATCATGACCACAGTGGTGACTATGGCAGATAAATACCTGAGCAGTTCTTCCGGTCTTCCCAATAGTCACATTCATTATCAGTTCATGATTAAACTAATAATGAATGTGGTATAGAATACTGTATATACTCAAATAAAAACATATCCGAGTATAAACTAAGAACAGTTTTCTCCCCTCCTCCTAAAAAAGGGGGGAAACAACTTGAGTATAAACTGGGGGGGGAGGGGGGGGGGTTATTCAAGTGTTCAGCTCACTAAGTAGCCTGAGTTTTTGACCTCTTGAGGTGCAGTTAAGTTTTTGCACTAGCCTCAGTAAACTAAAACAAGCCTGAACAGCAGCAGCCCCGTGAGTCTGAACCCCAAGGGCAGGTCCTCCCCCATGTTCTGAAACAGGGCTCTCTGAGGATGGGTGCCTTCCCCTTCCATAAAAAATAGATACCCCCCACCTCCCACGCCCACAGTGAAGTACCATGTGCAATTACTGCCTCCCTATCCCACAAGGCTAATCCCTCTAACAGGAAGTACACCTTCCTGTTAGAGACTTGGAGAGTGTTGGAGCCAGCAGGCCTTGAGTATGCACAGATGCATTGTATACCATTCTGCCAGCTCTGACCTACTGCTAATCTCAGTACCAGGAAGACTCTTTGCCAGTGGGGCACAACCTCTGATCTGCAGTTCACTGTGAGTAAATGTGCTTATTCAAATAAAGGATTTTTTCAAAGAGATTAGTCTTCAGGTGTCAACTGGTGTGGCAAGCCTATACAGCAGCAACAAGTCCTGTCCTGGAGCACTTTTAGTGGGTACCGCAGTGCACTTAAGGCAGGCGGACCCAGACCCGTCCCCCCCTACCTGTAACACTTGTGCTGGTAATGGGAGCCCTCCAAAACCCACTGTACCCACATGTCTAGGGTGCCCAGTTGGTGTCCTGGCATGTCAGGGGGACCAGTGCGCTACAAATGCTGGCTCCTCCCATGACCAAATGGCTTGGATTTTGCCGGGTTGGAGATGGCCGACATTTTTTTCCATTATTGCTGAAAAACAAAACCGGCCATCTCAAACCCAGCGACATCCAAGGCATTTGGCCGGTCTAAACCGTATTATCGAAAAAAAATATGGCCGGCCATCTTTTTGATAATACGGCTCTGGCCAGCTGTTGCGCCACCGCCAAAATAGATCACCGAAGATCATTCCCCTCCATGTTACTATGTTACTATATTGGAAGGGAATTTTCAAGCCTGTGTATTTAAAAATGTGGTGTGCCTCAATGGTTATTTAAGCTTTCCTGGCATTTGAACTTCATATTGTACTGTAATTCATTGTTTAATGGCATATCCCAATCTGCTCTTAGATAATTAGCAGTTGGTCCAGAACTCTGCCCTCCAGCTCCTTCATTATGCCGGCTATAATGACCATGTTAATTTATTAACCATTGGCTCCCAGTGAGCTATAGAATAAAGCTCAAAATCTTGGTGATTACTTTCAAGGCTATGCAGGTGGGTCTGCTCTCAGCATTTTTTGGTGCTCTCATTCCCCCTCTTTGTGAAAGCCACAATTTTCTAGTGACAAAATGCTTGCTATACCCCTCCCTTGTAGGCATGTTTAGCTGCCCCCTATGATTCTGATTTGTATATATTGCACTTATTACAGAGTGGTGGAGTAGCCAAGTGGTTAGTGTAGTGGACTTTAATCCTGGGGAACTAGGTTGGAGTCCCACAGCAAATCCTTATGATTCTGGGCAAGTCACTTAACCCTCCATTGCCCCAGGTACAACCAAGTACCTGTATATATTATGTAAACTGCTTTGAACATAGTTGCAAAAAACACAGAAAGGTGGTATATCAAGTCCCATTCCCTTTCCCTTTCCCTGTCTTCCCAAACATCTCCACATAGAGACATCCCTGCCAAGATTGAAGGTACATCTATTTACTCAAGCTTTTCAGGAGGGTTAGGTACTCTACTTGAAATTGCAAGGATATGGGCCATACAGTCTGACTCTTTCTTCTGCTTGCTTTCTGTGCTCGTTATTGTAAACCAGCTGATGTTATATTTCATGAAGGCAGTATATCAAGTCTGGTAATAAACATAAACATAACTCTAAAGTAGGGGTGAGCAACCTCTGCCCTCGAGGGCCACAACCCAGTTGGGTTTTCAAGATTTCCCCAATAAATATGCATGATATCTATTTTGCATACAATGGAAGCATATTCATTACAGAAATCCTGAAAACCTGTTTGGATTGCAGCCTGCGATGACCAAGGTTGACTATCTCTGCTCTGGTTTCATATTAACTGTAAGCCGACAGCATCTATCTGTATGTCTGTGAAGGTAGATAGAGCAGGTATACTGAGAATAAGGCCAAAGCAATTTGGTCGAGTAAGCAAGTTTTGAAGCCAGTGTCTCCAGCCTAGTGGTGAGTGCTCACTGCTGGTTTGGTGGCAGAGTCAAAGCCTTGGTTAGATACAAAGTAATCCATTAATCCCAACTGCTTCTATTGCAAAGAGTATGTTTGTCTGTCTGTCTGTCTAGGCTTTGTTTTCTTAAGAACCAATCTTGAACTAGAGGGTTTTTATGTTTCTGATGTAGGCATTTAGGAGTCGATATTCAAAGTGACTTAAATGGCTAGAAACAGCTCCTGGCAATTCAAATTGCTTGTCCAGGGCTAACCGGGCATATTCATCACTTAACCAGCTAAGATAACCGCATAAATAGCACCGCATAAAACACAGTTCTATCTTTATACAGTTCATCTTAGAGACTTAAGTGCTGAATATCACACTTAGGGCCCTGTTTACTAAGCTGCACTATAGAGACATGCAGAGGAATATAACAGTTGTCTCGATCATTAGTGCGTACTAAAAAGTTAGCATGCCTACAGCGCAGCTTAGTAAACAGGGCCCTTAATTGACTATATTTTGGCTAGCTATATATGTCCTGATATTCAATGAACGCCTGCCTGCTGGAATTCTGTGCCAAAACAAAATCACAATTCTACACAAAAAAATTCCAAGATTCTGCTCACAAAATTTGCAAATTCTGTGAAGTTCTGTGCACAAAATTTGAAAATTCTGCAAGTTTATTTGGCACAATTTAACCAGCATTACAGCCCCCCCCCCCCCCCTGTACACAGATACCATTCATATGTTTTCCAGCCCACCTCCCAACACCCATAGCATCTACCTTTTTTACAGCCCCCCCCCTTCCTGCACCCACACATAGCATCCACCTTTTTTTACAGCCTTCTCTTCACCTACCCACCTTTTATACAGTCTCCCTCCCTCCCTCCCTCCATCCACCTACCTTTTTTTACAGACCCCTCCCTCCCTGCACCCACAGACCATCCATTTCTTCAGCTGCCCCTGCATTCACCCTTGGGTTAGGAGGAGGAGGAACTGTATCAGGAGTACCTCTTTGGGGCAGGAAAGAACCCAACTGTTTTCTGCCTGCTGTCGCTGCTCTGGGCTGGTGCCCCTGCTTTTTCCAAATGGCCGCCGAGACTTCTGCCACAGTCTGCCCCAGCTACAAAATAAGTACCTGTATACAATATGTAAACCACTTTGATTGCAACCACAGAAAGACAGTATATCAAGTCCCATCCCCTTTCCCTCTCCCTCTCATGAGATTACCGCTTAAACTTTCGGCAGTCATTTTGAAGATGCAGTGACAGTAGCTAGAGAGTGGCGGCAGTGGGCAGGAAAGAGTAGGATTCTTTCCTGCCCCCAAAGAGGCCTCTAGACTACCAGGGTGTCTCAGGTAAGCCCAGGGAGGTCTCACCAAGGCTTGGGGGGGGGGGGGTGATGGTGACAGGGCTGACCAGCCTTCATCGCAGGCTGGGGAGGGCCCACTGAGGCTCGGGGGCAGACAAAGCGCAAAATCTGTGCAAAAATGTTGAATTCTGTGCAGCTGGGGAATTCTGTGCAAATTCTGCACTCCACAGTTGTGCAGAATTCCAGCAGGAGTAATCCCAGCATTAAATATATGTGAATAAAGCTGACAGCAGTCAGCAAAACACTGACCGCCACTGGCTGAATATCGACCTCTTATACTCTAATGACTGGATTACTGCATCATGCTATTCTTTGGATCATCCAATAAAACTATCAAGTGGTTGCAGTTAATACAGAACACTGTGGCCAGAATATTAACTGGGATAAATCAATGGGATTGGGTTTCGTTAGCACAGTAAGCATTAGTTTCCAATTGTATACTGGATGAGATTTAAAATTCTGATGTAACTATTTAGGGCCATAAGTAGCATGGCCTGTCCGGGGCTAGCCAGGAATTTTCAGAAGCACCTAACTAGATAGTGCCGCTGAAAATGCCCAATTAGTGCTCAGGCTGAAACTGGCTATTTTGAGGGCGTCCTGGGGGTAGAGTCAGCACTTAGCCAGTTCAGTGTCGATATTTGGCACTTAACCAGTTACAATAACCACATAAATAGGACAGCATTAAAAGCAGCCCTATCTTTAAGGGTGGGAAGGAATATAGTTTAAGGGAAGTGTTTGTGGGAAGAGGTTGTAGCATAGAAGGAATGCCTATTGGATGCATTAATGTTCTTAGAATGTTTGTTCTGGACTTGAGGTCCCCCCTCCTTTTTTTTTTTTCTGGAGTTGTATTGTTCATGCACTTCCATTTGGAACTGTTATTATTTCTTTCAATAAAAAGAACTTTAAATAAATAAAAGCAGTCCTATCTTTACACAGTTCTTCATAGCTGATAAAGTGCTATTGCACTTAATTGGCTCCCTATACTCAGAAATTCAATGCTGGAGCATGGACATGGACTGGCATTGAATTTCTGGATTTCAACTGGCTGAATATCAGACTTTATTCTTTTTTGGCATGTTTTGGAACAGTGACTCATAAATGTTATCCTATATAATAATTCTCACCTCCAGCGTTCTGACTTGCCTGAGACCGTGGCTCATTCCGAGTTGGTCTGCTAGGCTCCGTAGATCAGGCTGACATCACCGTAGCCATTATGATATCAACTTCAGAATACGGGGGGGAAAAAACATGCCTCACAGCTGATCCATGTCCAGAGGAGGGTCGCTGGACATGGGTGGCTGGAGGGGGGGCAGGGGAGAGAGGAGGGTCGCTGGACATGGGTGGCTGCAGGGGGGGCAGGGGAGAGAGGAGGGTCGCTGGACATGGATGACAGGAGGGGGGCAGGGGAGAGAGGAGGTTCGCTGGACATGGGTGGCTGCAGTGGGCGCAGGGGGAGAGGAGGGTCACTGGACATGGGTGGCTGCAGGGGGAGAGGAGGGTCGCTGGACATGGGTGGCTGCAGGGGAGACAAGAAAAACCTTGCTAGCGCCTGTTTCATTTGTGTCAGAAACGGGCTTTTTTTTGCTAGTATTTCTATACTGCCTTCCTTGCACAGAGTCTGACCCAAAGCAGTTTACAAAGCACAAAAATAATACAATAAATAGTCAAACTGAATAAAACGATACATAATAAATACAAATACACTGCTATTTGGTGTATCATCAAGTATACAACTACAAAAATTATGGCATGGTTTTTTAAACTGGACATGAGGAATAAGCTTACATTTTACAAAATAGTTCATAGTTCACCTTTAATTGATACACTACCTATCAAAAAAAGCCTGCATCTAAGCGATTTACAGTTGATAATTTAGCAGATAGGAAGGCAGGAAATGACGAAACAAGGGGAAGATGTGAGAGAAATATTTCTCCAACTGTCTGACTTTTACTTTCTTGTCAATTAAAATATGTATCAAAGTTTTTTTGCTTCACTTAAATTATTTCCCTGGTCTTAAGGAAACCAATGTATCCAATAATTTTCATCAGAAAATACAACAGAATTTATATCTGGGGCAAAACCATGAGTCCTTCAGCCTCCTTAGGTTGTCCTGGCTGAAGTGGAATTTCTTAAAAGTTTTTTGGTGCACACTTACCCCCCTGTTTACTAAGTTGTGCGACAATGCCAACACAGCCCATTCAAATTGAATGGGCTGTTTCGGCATTAGTGCACGGCAGCCACTAGTGCGGCTTAGTGTAAACAGGAGGGTTAGTGAAGGTCAGGATTTATTTATTTAGATTTTGCTCACACCTTTTTCAGTAGTAGCTCAAGGCGAGTTACATTCAGGATTGTCAATGAACTGGGTTTATCACAAGGTAGCAGAACATATCTAACCATTTCTAAGTGTAAATTTATTCCTTGCCTCTGAGTTTTCTTTCCTTTTTTATTTTTGTAATGTTGTCTCTGCCAGAAACAGTGAAAAGCAGGTCACAGAATTCCCACCTTTAAAAAAATATAATTCCAATTAAATGTGGAGGTGTATTTTCAAAGCCACTAGACTTACAAAGTTTCACATTTATGCACATCGTGATAGAATATGCCTGGTCCGCTCTTAATGTAGGCTTTGGCATTTACACCAAGTTTTATTTGGCGTAATTGCCCATAATTAAATTTAGTCGCACAGATGGGCGCTTGGTGTATTCTATAATCCACATGGAAATTTAGGTGTATTCTATAAAGTACGCCTACATTTAGGCATACTTTATAGAATACGACTAGGTGGGTTTTTTTTGGTGCTGATTTTTTTTTAGGCATGATATATAGAATCTAGCCCTAAACACCTAACACACTTTATTAAACAGACCCCTTAGAGAAATTGCCTGTTCCTTTTTTGTATTGTTGTAGTAGTCTCTTTCTGGTTATTCCTTGTTAAGGTTACCACATCCATTAGGCCAACTGGAAGATACTGATCCTGACTTGAAAGTTGTGTTCGGTAAGAAATGTAGGATTATAGCACCATGCATAACAATAGGTGAAAACCAGCACTGGATCAGCCGAATCGGGTTAACCTGGGTGAGAGGACAGCATTCATCCTGCTTAGTTCTGAAGGTATTATTTTTCATCAGCAGTATCTATGTCTCCTCTTTCATAGATGACACCAATTGGCCTGTTGAATTTTTGTCAGGTTTGCGCCTTTCTGTTCTTCCAGAAGTTCTAATATTAAACATCAAGAGCCAGTTGTCAAACTGCCCCCTTTTTTGGTGCAAAATCTGCAGGTAAAAAGCACTGAGTAGACTTTCCACCAAGTTTTAAAGGGAGTGTACTCGCACAGTTCCCCTGTATAGACTGCGACGGATACGTGGAGGGTATAATCGAACGGGGCACCCACGTTTTCCTGAGGGTGTCCCCGCAGGATGGCCCCGTGAAGGGGTGGGAAAACCGCTATTATTGAAACAAGATGGGCGTCCATCTTTCATTTCGATAATACGGTCAGGGACGCCTAAATCTCAACATTTTGGTCGACCTTAGAGATGGTCGACCTAAATGTTGAGATGGTCGACCTCAGAGATGGTCGTCCCCGGTTTTCGACGATAATGGAAACCGAGGACACCCATCTCAAAAACGACCAAATCCAAGCCATTTGGTCGTGGGTCGTGGGAGGAGCCAGCATTCATAGTGCACTGGTCCCCCTGACATGCCAGGACACCAACCGGGCTCCCTTACCTTTGGTGCTGAGCCCCCCCAAACCCCACTCCCCACAATTGTACACCACTACCATAGCCCTAAGGGTGAAGGGGGGCACCTACCTACATATGGATACAGTGGGTTTCGGGTGGGTTTTCAAGGGCTCACATTTACCACCACAAGTGTAACAGGTAGGGGGGATGGGCCTGGGTCCGCCTGCCTGAAGTGCACTGCACCCACTAAAACTGCTCCAAGTACCTGCATACTGCTCTCGGGGAGCTGGGTATGACATTTGAGGCCAGCACAGAGGCTGGCAAAAATATTTTAAAAGGTTTTTTTTAGGGTGGGAGGGGGTTGGTGACCACTGGTGGAGTAAGGGGAGGTGATCCCCGATACCCTCTGGTGGTCATCTGGCCAGTTAGGGCACTTTTTTTAGGCTTGGTCGTGAAAAAAATGGACCAAGTAAAGTCAACCAAATGCTTGTGAGGGACACCCTTCTTTTTTCCATTATCGGTTGAGGACACCCATCTCTTAAGCACGCCCCAGTCCTGCCTTCGCTTCGCCTCCGACACGCCCCCGTGAACTTTGGTCATTCCTGTGACGGACTGCAGTTGAGGGCGCCCAAAATTGGCTTTCAATTATGCCGATTTGGGCGACCCTGAGAGAAGGAGGCCCATCTCCTGATTTGTGTTGGAAGATGGGTGCCCTTCTCTTTTGAAAATGCCCCTGATAGTGCCCACAAACTTTTGTACCTGCTTTTTTGCAGGTACATTTTTTAAAATGGAAAATATTCACAGATTTTAAAATATAAGCTACATGGCAGTTTTCTAATCCCACCAAAACTGTATGCCTAGGAATGACTCCCCAAAAAGGTGGCCTTACACACACATGCTGAGGAGCCCACTCATAAAGTGACTTTCAGACAGGCCACTTTATCCATGTAAATGGTTTGACAGTTGTATAAATTGAATAAGATTGGGAAAATATATTTTCTGGTCTTATCTTTGTATTTCCCTGTCCTTTGTGTTTCCTGTAGCTGTCTAAAGGGATCTCTTGTTAAATTACCTGCCAGCAGATGGATGTATCACTGGGAAAAGTTAGAACTAAGGAGATACGAGGGAGGTGGCAGGTAGGCTTGCAAGTCTGGCCTTTTTTCTTTTTGGTTTTTTGGATTCTTTTGTTTTTGAACTGATTTAAAGCTGTGGATTGTTGAAGATACTCATTATCTTTTAGCTCTATGGATTTACAAATGCACTCAGTCTGCTGCCTCTCACTACCTCTCTACCCTCATCTCCCCTTACGTTCCAGCCCGAAACCTCCGTTCACAGGACAAATCCCTCCTCTCATTACCCTTCTCCACCACCGCCAACTCCAGGCTCCGCTCATTCTGCCTCGCCTCACCCTATGCTTGGAACAACCTCCCCAAGTCCTTACGCCAAGCCCCCTCCTTGCCCATCTTCAATAACCCTGTCAACAGCAACAAGATAGATAAACTTGCACTTAGCTTTGATGAAGCACTCTTAGTTAAACGTTCGACGGGGACCATCATTTCACCCCAAAACACAAGGCTTCTTCAGGAACGGAGTGCTTGACTACAATGCTGAGGGTTTAAAGTGGAAGTGCTGAGAATCTAAGATGGGGTGAAACGGTGGTCCCCGTCGAACGTTTAAGAGTGCTTCATCAAAGCTAAGTGCAAGTTTATCTATCTTTTTGCTGTTGACAGGGTTATTTTCAGAAGTAAACCATAGAAGTGATTTATTATAGTCATTTGCAGCCAAAGTTATATGCTAGTGCTGTGTGGAGTTTTTATGCTCAATGATAGAATCCGAGAGTGTGTTATAGATTAAAGTCTGAATTCATAACCACGTTCAAAACCTCAGGCAGGCTGCCTCTGGTTTCTGAGGGCTTTTCTCCACAGCACAATACAAGCACAGTTTATATCAACATTGCTGGCTAGAGTCTCGTATATCCAAGTATTAGATTGCATACTACTTACTCTAGCATATACTGCAGTATATTTGAGTCATTTACTCCTAACGTGGAACCTTGCATGACGTAGCTATAATTCGGGTTCCTCTTTCCCACATGCATCACTTTGCAGTTGCTCACATTAAACGTCATCTGCCATTTAGACGCCAAGTCTCCCAGTCTCGTAAGGTCCTCTTTTAATTTTTCACAATCCTCCCGTGATTTAACGACTTTGAATAACTTTGTGTCATCAGCAAATTTAATCACCTCACTAGTTACTCCCATCTCTAGGTCATTTATAAATATGTTAAAAAGCAGCGGTCCCAGCACAGACCCCTGGGGAACCCCACAAACTACTCTTCTCCATTGAGAATACTGACCATTTAACCCTACTCTCTGTTTTCTATCATTTAACCAGTTTTTAATCCACAGTAGAACACTGCCTCCTATCCCATGACTGTCCAATTTCCTCTGGAGTCTTTCATGAGGTACTTTGTCAAACGCCTTCTAAAAATCCAGATACATAGTATCAACCGGCTCACCTTTATCCACATGTTTGTTCACCCCTTCAAAGAAATGTAGTAGATTGGTGAGGCAAGATTTCCCTTCACTAAATCCATGTTGCCTTTGTCTCATTAATCCATGCTTTTGAATATTCTCTGTAATTTTGTTCTTTATAATAGTCTCTACCATTTTGCCCGGCACCGACGTCAGACTCACCGGACTATAATTTCCCCGATCTCCTCTGGAACCTTTTTTAAAAATCGGCGTTACATTGGCCACCCTCCAATCTTGATTTTAAGGATAAATTACATATTACTAACAATAGATCCGCAAGCTCATTTTTCAGTTCTAGCAGTACTCTGGGATGAATACCATCCGGTCTTGCTACTCTTCAGGTTTACAGAGAATTCATTAAGTTTCTCCGACTCGTCAGCTTCGAATACCATTTCTGGCACCGGTATCCCACCCAAATCTTCCTCGGTGAAGACCGAAGCAAAGAATTCATTTAATCGCTATGGCTTCGTCTTCCCTGATCGCCCCTTTTACTCCTCGGTCATCTAGTGGTCCAACTGATTCTTTTGCCAGCTTCTTGCTTTTAATATACCTAAAAAAAATTTTACTATGTGTTTTTGCCTCCAACGCAATCTTTTTTCAAAGTCCTTCTTAGCCTTCCTTATCAACGCTTTGCATTTGACTTGACATTCCTTATGCTGTTTCTTAATATTTTCAGTCGGTTTCTTCTTCCATTTTCTGAAGGATTTTCTTTTGGCTCTAATAGCTTCCTTCACCTCACTTTTTAACCATGCCAGCCGTCATTTGGTCTTCCATCCTTCTTTTTTAATACGCGAAATGTATTTGGCCTGGACTTCCAGGATGGTGTTTTTGAACAGCATCCACACCTGATGTAAACTTTTGACCCTCGCAGCCGCTCCTCTAAGTTTTATTTTCACCGTTCTTCTCATTTATCATAGTCTCCTTTTTTAAAGTTAAACACTAACGTATTTGATTTCCTTTGTATTCTTAGTTCAAAGCTAATATCAAATCCGATCATATTATGATCACTGTTATCAAGCGGTCCCAGCACCATTACCTTCCACACCAGTTCATGCGCTCCACTGTGGACTAGGTCTAGAATTTTTCCTTCTCTCGTTGGCTCCTGTACCAGCTGCTCCATAAAGCTGTCCTTGAATTCATCAAGGAATTTTACCTCCCTAGCGTGCCCCGATGTTACATTTACCTAGTCAATATCGGGGTAATTGAAATCACCCGTTATTATTGTGTTGCCCAGTTTGTTTGTGTCCCTAATTTCCTTTTACATTTCTGCATCCTCTGTTCATCCTGGCTAGGCGGATGGTAGTACACTCCTATCGTTATCCTTTTCCCCTTTACACATGGAATTTCAATCCATAGTGATTCCAATAAGTGTTTTGTTTCCTTCAGAATTTTCCATCTATATGATTCAAGGCTCTCATTAATATACAATGCTACCCCTCCACCAACTTGATCCACACTATCTCTACAATATAATTTGTACCCTGGTATGACAGTGTCCCACTGGTTATCCTCCTTCCACCAGGTCTCAGAGATGCCTATTATATCTATATCTATATCTCCCCACTTGTATTCTTACTTCATATGATAGGAGAGAGTGATTAAAAAGAAGGATCTATAGTGTTGCTTTGACTATGCCAAGGTCTTGATAGAGTAAATCATAGGAACTAGGGAGAAACAATGGGACAATATTCTATAGCCCCCTCTCTCCCCCCACCCTTCTTCCTTCCCCTCCTCTTTTCCTTACCAGCCTCAGATCTGCTTTTGATCATGGTATTTCCTCATTATGTCCTCTATTTTAGCCTGTGCCCTCTTTTCTCCCTCCCTCCTCCTTCATCCTCCCTGTTCTGCTCTGTCTCTTCTCCTTTGTCATCCACTCTTACTAAACATAAATAAATAAATAGAGAAACTATGCAGACACATGAGTTTGGGAATGCTTTGCTGAATAGATTTATGTGAGTTTGCTTGGAGTTGTAGTTGGAATGTGCATGTATGTGTAGAAGTGTGTACATGGAGGATGTGTATGTGCTTGGGTAGAGATTATGCTTATGTGTGCGGGGATTGAGATGTATTGGGGATCACATGGGATGTGGATGGGGGTTGTGTGGGAAGTTGTGGGAAGTTGTGACTCTGGGCAAGTCACTTAACCCTCCATTGCCCCATGTAAGCCGCAATGAGCCTGCCATGAGTGGGAAAGCGCGGGGTACAAATGTAAAAAAAAAGTTGTTCATAGATGTTTCTGTAGTGTGTGTGTGTAGTTTTTTTGGGATATTGTTGTGCATGTGTAGGTAGGGGGTGTGGTTATGAGAGGTGTGTGGATGAGGGTTATGTACGTGGAGGTGTTCAAGATGTGGGAGATGTGCTTGGGTGTATAAAAGTGTGTGTATTTGGGGGAATATATGTGTGTGTGGGTGGGCAGAGGTTTGAACGAGAGTGCTTGTAAGGAGTAGTTTTTTGCATGTTTTGCAGTGTGTGTTTAGGTGGGGGTGTAGTTGGAGCAGGAGTGGAGATTTACATCTGTGGGGGGGGGGGGGAAGGGCAGGGGTGCATCAATTCAGAAGTGTGAGAGAGGAAGCTTGAAAGGTGTTTTCTCAGCATCATTTTTCACCTGCTGTGTCTTTTCTGCCTCTGTGGATAATATAGATGTGGATGTACCGTGAGCAGGTGTGCTAGGGGCAGGTTTATATGATGTGGGAGTACGTATCTTTGGAATCATGGGTGAGGTGGATTTAAAGGCACTTTTGATATTATTCTTTGCTAATTGCTTCAGTTTTGCGTATGTTGTGAATTCCTGGAACTTTTCTGAAGAGTAGTGCCTACTCTTGATCGCTTTCATTAATTCTAACCAAAATGCTGGTGAATATAAAAAAAGGCCCAGAAGGTTTGCAAAGTGCTATGGAATGGGGAAGAAAGTGTAGAATATTGCCTTTCTTGGAAGGAAGAGAGTCCCCAGTTGTCACTATCCTTTTTTGGAGCAGGGGTTCTCAACCCAGTCCTAGGGATACACCTAGCCAGTCAAGTTTTCAGGATACCCACAATGAATATGCATGAGATAAGTATACACTGCCTCCATTCTGTGCAAATCTTTCTCATGCTTATTCATTCTGGGTATCCTGAAAACCTAACCAGCTAGGTGTGCCCCAGGGACTGGGTTGAGAACCTCTGTGTTGGAGGGATGGGGGAAGCATGTGGTTCCTTTTTTTTCCCTCTTGACAATGCAGAGACAGTGGGCTTTTCACATTTACAAGGGGGAGGGTAGAAGGGGGCATCGTCCCATGACCATTATTTGTTATTAAATCAAGCAACTAGGAGGGAGGGAGGATGTAAGGGCCACTGAGTCTCAGCTACAATTTTGTTTTTCAAATTGGGCTAGCAGAAGGGAGGGAAAGAGAAATGAGGCATATACAACCCCCCCCCCCCCCCCCCCCCAAGGAACCCCATTGGGTATTCCATGTCCTCTAACTCCTAGATGTATCCCTGGATCAAGCAAGAAGTTGGTTGGGGTTACATAATAAAAATACAACACAAATATCACTTCATATCTTCAGAGGGACATTTCAGCATAGCTTGGTTGACTATCTTGACCTGATACTTTAAGAGGACCTTAGGGAGATATATCTGTAAGGATTGTTTAGGATATGTAGAATAGTTTGATGCTTAGAGGAAATGTGTTCTAACTATAATTAGAATCTGTAATCTTTTTCCCTTCATTAAGACCCCATCATGCACAATTTCTTTCATTCTTTTTTTTTATCATCCAGCAATAGGAGCCAACTCTGTGGGTGCTAGGCACCCCAATGTCGATCACTTGTATTTTGTTTAGTACTTCTAATCATTTTGAAATGTTAGCATCTACGCATCCAGGTCTCATCAAGGAGCTATTATGCTCCTTTTCATATAGTTATCAGAGTGCCATCGTAGAGTACCTTCTCCTTCTTCCTGCCTATTCAATCAGGGAATCACAAATGACAAATTATCTAGTGTAACACATATAAAAGGACCTGAGGAAAGTGTTTCTCTTATTAGAACCACCTAATGGCACTCAGGAAAAGAGCATCAAGAGGCCAGAAGAAGCTTCATTATGACAGCTAGTCTGCTGGAGGAATACTCTTCCCAAATAGTCCCCATTTATCTGCTCAGGTCCCATTCATCTACTTCTCAGCCCCATTCCCTCTTCCCATTACTGTTATTGGGTGTCTCAGTAGAATTTCCAGTTTAGGTCATCATATGAAGTGTAGAATATCTTGGTTTGCTGCTGTTCTTTCCAAGGTGACTCACAGGCTTATTTTTGAAAGAGAAGGGCGCCCATGTTTCGACACAAATCGGGAGATGGGCGTCCTTCTCCCAGGGTGGCCCAAATCGGCATAGTCGAAAGCCGATTTTGGGCGTCCTCAACTGCTTTCCGTTGCAGGGACCACCAAAGTTCACAGGGGCGTGTCGGAAGCATAGCGAAGGCGGGACTGGGGCATGTCTAACACATGGGCGTCCTCGACCGATAATGGAAAAAATAAGGGCGTCCCTGATGAGCACTTGGGCGACTTTACTTGGTCCATTTTTTCTTAGGTGCCCTAACTGACCAGATGACCACCAGAGGGAATCGGGGATGACCTCCCCTTACTCCCCCAGTGGTCACTAACCCCCTCCCACCCTAAAAAAACCTTTTTAAATATTTTTTGCCAGCCTCAAATTTCATACCCAGCTCCCTGACAGCAGTATGCAGGTCCCTGGAGCAGTTTCAGTGGGTGCAGTGTACTTCAGGCAGGCAGGCCCATCCCCCTCCCCACCTGTTACACTTGTGGTAGTAAATGTGAGCCCTTCAAAGCCCACCAGAAACCCACTGTACCCACATGTAGGTGCTCCCCTTCACTCCCCTTCACTCCTTAGGGCTATGGTAGTGGTGTACAGTTGTGGGTAGTGGGTTTTGGAGGGGGGTTGGGGGGGCTCAGCACCAAAGGTAAGGGAGCTATGCACCTGGAAGCTATTTGTGAATTCCACTGCAGTGCCCCCTAGGGTGCCCGGTTGGTGTCATGGCATGTGAGGGGGACCAGTGCACTACGAATGCTGGCTCCTCCCATGACCAAATGGCTTGCATTTGGTCGTTTCTGAGATGGGCGTCCTCAGTTTCCATTATGGCCAAAAATCGGGGATGACCATCTCTACGGACGACCATCTCTAAGGTAGACCTAAATTTTGCAATTTGGGCGTCCCCGACCGTATTATCAAAACGAAAGATGGACGCCCATCTTGTTTCGATAATACGGGTTTCCCAGCCCCTTTGCCAGGACGTTCTGCGAGGATGTCCTCAGGAAAACTTGGGCACCTCTTTCGATTATGCCCCTCTCAGTCATTCCATTTGATAGGGGCTTTTTGTTCTTTACTCTTTTTTTATGTTCCCCTGCAGCAATGAACTGTTACAGTGACCAGCACCTCTGGTGAGAACAAGATATCCTCTTCTTCTTGGCCATGTCAATCTTAACCAGTGAGTGTCACTGCTTGACCTGCGGTCTTCATCTTTGTTCCCTAAGTGCACACACACCCAAGCTAGGTTTTCAGCATCTCACTAGAGATTTTTCTGGAATGTTCTTTAACCTGTTGCTGATGCTGAAGAGGGCCTGCTTCATTTGCTGGGGGAAAAGTATTCACCTTGTGATTGACAGTGATGGAAATTGTCTAAAACAGAAGTAGGGCATCCTGCTTATCCTTGCACAACCTGAATAAGCTGTCCCATTCCTGATTTTTACCCTGTGGTATACACAGTAATGTGGTCCTACTTTTCACAGGAAAATCAGACCTATAGCTCCATGCGTGGGACAAAACTAGGACTAGATCCAACCAGTGGCGTAGCTAGGGTAGTTGACACCCGGGGCCAGTCATTTTTTAACACCCCACCCCCCCCCCCCCCCCCCCCGAAATCCAGTACTAGGCATACCAAGAATACAAAACACTCAGGACCTATAGAGCAATTCTACCATACCATAAGCAGTAATTTGTACGAGTCACACAAGGAAAAGGAAAGCATCTTAAACACTACAGTGAGCACTAGAACATCAATTCACCTATTGTAAAACGAAAACAGACAGATTAGTACAGATCGTCGATCCTGCACAGTCAATGCCAACCGGAAGCCATGTCTTTTTCACAAATAGATACACCCTAATCCACTATAGAATAAGTAATCATAAACTTTCTATTTAGACAAAAATTAAACTGAACAATGCAACACCACAGAAACAGAAAATGTCCTCTAGTACTGTGCAAAATATAAAGACAGCAGATGTAAATTTGAAAAAACTAACAAATACCAATCAGCACGTTACAAATTAACAAATAGAAATAAAACAAATAATATCATTTTATTGGACTAATACATTTAGCTTTCAGAGGCCAAAACCTCCTTCCTCAGGTCAATTCAGTATAGTACTGTTACAGTGTCCTATCCTGACCTGAGGAAGGGGGTTTTGTTCTCCGAAAGTAAAATGTATTAAAATTAGTCCAATAAAAAGATTACCTTATTTACATGTTCTATTATAAACATTTATTAACACAGCTACAATACTACTTTATTCTAAAGCAAAAAAATAAAAATATATATTTACAGTTCGTTGTCTCTGGTTTCTGCTTTCCTCATCTTTTCACTGTCTTCCTTCTATCCAGCATCTGTCTTCGCTCTCTCTCTGCCATCCAGTGTCTGCCCTCTCTCTCTGCTCCTTCCATCCACTGTCTGCCCTCTCTCTCCCTTCCATCCACTTCTGCCCCTTACATGCATCATCTGCCCCAGTCTGTCATCTCTCTCTCCCCCTTCCATCAACATCTGCCCTCTATCTCTGCCCCTTCCATCCACCATTTGCCCCAGACTGCCCTCTTTCTCTCTCCCCTTCCACCCACCATCTGCCCTTTCTCTCTGCCCCTTCAATCCTTCTGCCCTCCCTCTCCCATCCGTCCAGGCCTCCCTCTCCCATCCGTCCAGGGTCTGCCCTCCCTCACGTGCCCCCCTTCCATCCAGGATCTCTCCCCTCTCTCTCTCTGCCCCCTCTTTTCAGCCCCCAGTTCCAGTCCCCTTCATCCACCACATGCCTTGCATCCCCCCTTTCAGCCCCAGACCCATTCTCCCACCTGCCCCAGGCATGGACCCATTTTCCCTCCTGCCCCCTAATCAGACCCCAGTTCCAGCTTCAAACCCTTTCTCCCATCTGAGCACTCCCCTCCCCCCTCTGAGCACCCCACCCTCCCCAATCCCCTTCTCCCCTCTCTGAGCACCCATCTGAGCTCCCCCACCCTCCCTAATCCCCTTTAAGCACCCCTCTGAGTGCCCCCACTCCTCCCCAATCCCCTTCTCCCCTCTTTAATACTCTCCCACCCTCCCTAATCCCCTTTAAGCACCCCTCTGAGCTCCCCACCCTTCCCCAATCCCCTTTTCCCCTCTCTGAGCTCCCCCACCCCTCCCTAATCCCCTTTAAGCACCCCTCTGAGCTCCCCCACCCTTCCCCAATCCCCTTCTCCCCTCTCTGAGCTCCCCCACCCTCCCTAATCCCCTTTAAGCACCCCTCTGAGGTCCCCCACCCCTCCCCAATCCCCTTCTCCCCTCCTTGATGCTCTCCCACCCTCCCTAATCCCCTTTAAGCACCCCTCTGAGCGCCCCCACTCCTCCCCAATCCCCTTCTCCCCTCCTTGATGCTCTCCCACCCTCCCTAATCCCCTTTAAGCACCCCTCTGAGCGCCCCCACCCCTCCCCAATCCCCTTCTCCCCTCTGAGTTCCCCCCCGACCCCGACAGCTGAGATCGTTCTCCTGCTGCTCCTACCCTGTCCTGCCTTTAAAATGTTTTTTTCCAAGCGCCGGAGAGTGGCAGGCAGCGCACCTCGCGTCTGCCCTGCTAGTAAAGAAGATCTCGCTGACGTCGTCGCCCTTCCCACATTGAGTCCCGCCCCCCTCTGAGGCAACTTCCTATTACCGCGAGGGCGGGCGGGACTCAGTGTGGGAAGGGCGACGACGTCAGCGAGATCTTCTTTACTAGCAGGACAGACGCGAGGCGCGCTGCCTGCCACTCTCCGGTGCTTGGAAAAAATTTTTTAAAGGCGGAGCAGCGGGAGCGGAGCACCCCCGCACCCGATGACACCCGGGGCGGACCGCCCCCACCGCCCCGCCCTTGCTACGCCACTGGATCCAACTGTTTTAATTAACCCAGGGGAGCTGGCAATCCTCAGTAGAATCCTGTGGCTGTCGGTCACTGTTGCATCCCCAAATTTGCTGAATTAAATGTCTTATTTCTGTTCCCTGCTGTGGTGAAGCAAGACAAGTTCATAGGGTTACTAACTGTCTCCAAATTTGCACAAAAGGTTTAATCCTATCCTAGATTTACCCTGTTTCATGAAAGGTAGCTCTGATTTCCCAACTACAGTACCAAAGATAAGCAAGACTACAAGTCTCTCCATGCAGTGGCAACTCCTGGGCGATTTCTGTACAAAGCTTTTGAAAATTCTGCATTATTTGCAGTGTTTTTGCACAGAATTGCCCCATCCTAAGGCCTGAAATTCCCTCCTGCCTTTTTTCACCTCAGGCTCCAGCCTCCCCTGTTTCATCTCTCAATCCAACTACAGATCTCTTTCCCTTTAATTCTCAGCAAGACCCCTAATTCTGTCTGCCCCAAAGTCTTCTCCCATATGCAACATCCCCACCTTTCATTCTCCCTCCCCTCAAGCATACACCTCCTTCTCTAATTCTTTCTCCCCTCCTCTCCAACTATCATTGTATCTCTTCTCCACCCTCCCTCATGGCACACTCTCAAGCTTGATCTCTCCCCACACCAGTGGCACACTCTCAACTTTCTCTGCTTCCCCAAAAATTCCTACGGCACACTCACCATGTTCTGCCCCTCCCCTTGGTGTACACTCACCTTGCTCTGCCTCCTTCCCTTGGTGCACACTGGTCTTGCTCTGCCCCTCCCCTAGCTTCCCCCTGGCACACTTACCTTGTTCTGTACCCCCGCCAGCCTCCTCATGCACACTAATTATCAGCTGCTCTTTCCCCCTCCCCTTCCAAGATTGCACAGCAGGAGATAGAGGAAATTAACTGCTGCACATCAGATCACTTCTTCCTCCTCTGCCAGGATAGACCCAACTGTTTAGGGTCTTCCTACAACTCTGTGGTTCACTTAAACAGCTGGGGCTAAGCCAGCAGAGAAGGAGGAAGTGGCTTACTTTCTCCTCCTCCTGCCATGCGATCTCTGCAAGGGAGGCGGAGAAAGACTGAGCACAGACCCAACTGTGGTTCCTTCGCAGAATTCTGCATGCTGTCTGGGGGTGGGGAATTCTGCACAAATTCTGTTTGTAAGTGGGGTAGATCAGGAGTAAGTGGGGTAGATCCAGCACTGGATCAACCTTCTTAAGTGAATTTGGAGGCATTTGACAACAAGATATACCATACCTAGGCAGTCCACAATAGTAATGGTTGCAGTGCACAACTAACCCATTTGGAGCAGGCCCAGTGATTGGGGTGGGGGGGAGGGAGGTGCAAACACGGCAGTTGCCTTGGACCTCAATGCTATATTCTGTGCTATTCATTAGTCTTATATACCACTTCCACCCTTAAAAAGGTCCTGAAATGGTTTACAAAAGAATAGACTACAGGATACAGTACCTAAAAAAACAGAAAGATATAGAGGGGCATAATCGAACGGAAACGTCTATCTCCATGGGCATTTATCTCCGAGAACGGGTCCGTGAAGGGGCGGACCGAACCGTATTTTCGAAAAAAATAGACGTCCATGTTTTATTCGACAATTTGTGAGCTGGGCGTTTTTGTTTTTCAGTGATAATGGAAAATGAAAGCGCCCAGCTCAAAAACGAATAAATCCAAGGCATTTGTTCGTGGGAGGGGCCAGGAGTCGTAGTGCACTGGTCCCCCTCACATGCCAGGACACCAACCGGGCCTAGGGGGCACTTTTACAAAAACAAAAAAAAAAAAGATAAAAGAGCTCCCAGGTGCATAGCACCCTTCCCTTGGGTGTTGAGCCCCCCCAAATCCCCCTCAAAACCCACTGCCCACAAGTCTACACCATTACTATAGCCCTAAGGGGTGAAGGGGGGCACCTACATGTGGGTACAGTGGGTTTGGGGGGCGGTGTGGAGGGCTCCCATTTACCAGCACAAGTGTAACA
The DNA here is from genome assembly GCF_901765095.1 of Microcaecilia unicolor. Taxonomy (NCBI): domain Eukaryota; kingdom Metazoa; phylum Chordata; class Amphibia; order Gymnophiona; family Siphonopidae; genus Microcaecilia; species Microcaecilia unicolor. The sequence continues at coordinate 185,386,230 of NC_044035.1, forward strand.
GGTGGGGGGGGATGGGCCTGGGTCTACCTGCCTGACGTCCACTGCACCCCCTAATAACTGCTCCAGTGACCTGCATACTGCTGCCAGGGAGGTGGGTATGACATTTGAGGGTGAACATAAAAAGTTGTGAGACGGCATATTTTTGTGGTGGGAGGGGGTTTGTGACCACTGGGGGAGTCAGGGGAGGTCATCCCCGACTCCCTTCAGTGGTCATCTGGTCATTTAGGGCACTTTTTGGGGCCCTATTCGTGGAAAAACAGGGTCCAGGAAAAGTGCCCTAAATTCTCGCTAAAAACGCATTTTTTTTTCCATTATCTCTGATCGGCCGATAACCACGCCTCAGTTCCGCCTTCACCACGCCTTTGACACGCCCCCATCAACTTTGTCCGCATCCGCGACGGAGTGCAGTTGAAAACGTCCAAATTCGGCTTTCGATTATACCGCTTTATTCGTTTTTGTGAGATAAACGTCTATCTCCCGATTTGGGTCGCAATATAGGCGTTTTTCTTTTTCAATTATAAGCTGGATAGAGAACTCAGAAACATTGAGGTAGCGATGAAATATAGTAGATGATGACGGCAGAAAAAGACCTGCACGGTCCATTCAGTCTGCCCAACAAGATAACTCATATTTGCTACTTTTTGTGTATACCCTACTTTGATTTGTACCTGTGCTTTTCAGGGCACAGAACGTATAAGTCTGCCCAGCACTAGCCCTGCCTCCCAACCACCGGCTCTGGCACAGATTGTATAAGTCTGCCCAGCACTATCCTCGCCTCCCAACCACCAGCCCTGTCTCCCAACCACCGGCTCTGGCACAGACCGTTCAAGTCTGCCCAGCACTATCCCCGCCTCCCAACCACCAGCCCCGCCTCCCGATCTCGACTAAGCTCCTGAGGATCCATTCCTTCGGCACAGGATTCCTTTATGCTTATCCCATGCATGTTTGAATTCTGTTACCATTTTCATTTCCACCACCTCCCGCGGGAGGGCATTCCAAGCATCCACTACTCTCTCCGTGAAAAAATACTTCCTGACATTTTTCTTGAGTCTGCCCCCCTTCAATCTCAGTTCATGTCCTCTCGTTCTACCATCTTCCCTTCTCCGGAAAAGGTTCGTTTGCGGATTAATACCTTTCAAATATTTGAACGTCTGTATCATATCACCCCTGTTTCTCCTTTCCTCCAGAGTATACATGTTTAGTTCAGCAAGTCTCTCCTCATACGTCTTGTAGCGCAAATCCCATACCATTCTCGTAGCTTTTCTTTGCACTGCTTCAATTCTTTTTATATCCTTAACAAGATACGGCCTCCAAAACTGAACAAAATACTCCAGGTGGGGCCTCACCAACGACTTATACAGGGGCATCAACACCCCCTTTCTTCTGCTGGTCACACCTCTCTCTATACAGCCTAACAACCTTCTAGCTACGGCCACCGCCTTGTCACACTGTTTCGTCGCCTTCAAATCCTCAGATACTATCACCCCAAGATCCCTCTCTCCGCCCGTACCTATCAGACTCTCCCCGCCTAACACATACGTCTCCCGTGGATTTCTATTCCCTAAGTGCATCACTTTTCATTTCTTTGCATTGAATTTTAATTGCCAAACCTTAGACCATTCTTCTAGCTTCCTCAGATCCTTTTTCATCTAATAGCCTCAGGAAGAGTATTCCAAGTTGAAGCTGCCTTATAAGAAAAGTAATATGCCAACATTCTCTTTAATCAAACACCTTTAAAGGAGGGAAAGTTTAAAAATTCTTGACCATCTACCAGGAAGTTTACCATTGGTAAAAGATACAATGGTCAAAAAATCTTCAGGAATATCCTGATGAAAAATTTTAAACACAAAACATGAACTGTTAAAGTCTATTCTGTTAACTGGAAGCCAATGTAGCTCTCTTAGAAGTGGTGAGACATGATCAAATCTAGATTTCTTAAAGATCATACGGTCAGCCATATTCTGGACTTCTTTGAAAGTTCAATGAAATGCCAGCATACAATGAATTGTACTAGTCCAGATACGACAAAATAATATATTGAGTCAAAATTTCAAAATGCTGCTGTTCAAAAAGTGCCCAAACAGATCTTAATTGCCTCAATTTGAAAAAAACACTTTTGTACAACATTATTTACTTGAAGATGAAAAGTAAGAAGAGAATCCAAAAGGAAGAAAGATAATTCCCTCGAGTGAAACAGAAGAAGGAAAAGATGAAATTGTCCTGGATAAATACATGTAGACTTTGAGCGCTTTTGTCTTTGGAGAGAGGCCCTACTTGGGTATTTTGGGGTAGGGGGAATGGGAGGTTTGGGGGCATAGGAGCCGACTCTGTGGGTGCTGTGGGTGCTTGAGCACCCCCAATATTGAGAAAAGTCCTTGTATGTGTCCAGGGAGGGGTTATTTCCACTGGGCTTAGCACCCCCAATAATTTTGAAAAGTTGGCTCCTATGTTTGGGGGAATTGTCTTTTATAGCTGCTGATCTTTAGATTCTCTTGGATGTATTATTGATAATTTTCAGTAAAGTTTTTTGAAAATGGGGGGGGGGGGGGGGGGGGAGGAAAAGATGGACTTGGTGTTCCAAACCACAGGAGCTAGGTCTTAGATTTTGGTTCAAGCTTAATTCTTCTATCAGCCATGACTGAATCTTAGAAATACACGCTGTGATGTTTGAGAGACTAGCACATGTATCTGAATTCACCTCCTGAAGGCAGGGGCGTAGCCAGACAACAGATTTTGGGTGGGCCCCCCAGCCACAGCAGGATGGATCAGCTGTTTCTATAGAAATGCTAAATAGTAGTAGTAGTAGTTCTCCAGCGAGTCCCTGCTCTGGGGGGTTTAAATAGCAGCAGGCTGCAGTGAAAGCCATCTCTAGCCTTTCGTAACCAGTTGTAATTTGATTACCTGCTGGGAGAGCAGAGCAGGGTGGGGGGAGTTGGCTGGACGTGTCCTGGGTTGCCACGGAGATATTTAACTAGGCTGAATTCCTGCACATGAGCACTTCATACCAAAGAGACTTGCACTGACCCCTGAAATTTTAAAAGTGCTAAAAATAAGTTTTAAAAGTATTTGCATTAAATCTAATTGCAGAATTTAGGTGGTAGGAAGTGGGATCGGTATGCTATCTACTCAAATTTACTCAAGCCATATGCAAATTAGTCTGTTTTTGGGAGGTTCTCATTTGCATATTTATGGGTAAAATTGTTGGAAATGTTTACAGCCTTAATGTTAGGGCATGGCTCTGATCACAAATGTGAAGTTTGATCCAAAAACGAAGGGTTTAGCTAATGTTTTTGACTAAAAATTCCCATTAGAGTGTCTGTATGTTAATTTGCATTCAAATAGAGCTCTCTGATTGGATGAGCAGCTCCTGTTAGAAAATCTGCCCGGGAACAGAGAGGAGAGAATCAATGGGTGGGTATGGATGGCCGGAGGGGGGGCAGGGGAGCGAAGAGAATGGCTGGGTGGGTGTGGATGGCTGGAGGGGGGCAGGGGAGAGGAGAGTTGCTGGACATTGATGGAGGAGAGGGAAGGGAGAGAGAAATGCTGGACATGGATGGAGGGGAGGAAAGAGTGAGGAAGGAGATGAGATGAGGGAAAAGGAAGAGAGAAAAACTGCACATGGATGAAGAAAATAGGCAGAAGCTGGATCCATTGAACAGTCAAGTCTGCGGAGGACCCAGCTTTTACTTACGGATGTAGGACAAGAAATGAAGAAGAAAGGCAGAAAGTAAAGAAATAAATGGAAAGGAAGCTCTGGAAACGGAGTTAAGAGGACAGATAGCAGCAGAATTGGATACTGGGCCAGCATGATCAGAAAAACAAAGTCACCAGACATCAAAGGTAGAAAAGATCATTTTATTTTCATTATAGTGTTTCGAATATGTCCACTTTGAGAATCAGGTGCTCAACATTAAAAGTTTATATTTATTTACTTATGTATGGCATTTTATCCCACATTAAACATGAATTAGGATGTTTTGTGGCTCTACATGAGAATTGTGATATTATGATCCCTTGTTTCATATTGTTGATGGTCTGCATTTTCCATACGGGTGGTATATTGGTGTATTAGGTTCTGCCCAGTGTAATATTTATGGTACAGTAAGGTTCTGAGTGTGTTTTTGCACAAAGTTGTGCATAGTGTTTTGCAGTTTAGTGATTGTGGTTAGTATATGCTTTGAGCAACCACTTTATTCTTTGACATATGATACATATCTAATATCTAAATTTAATAAAAGGTATTAATTGTGACTTTTATTTTTATTTATTTATTTTTTCTGTGTGTTATCAGACAATTATGGATTTACGCTCCACCCCTGGCCCCACCCCTAACCCCGCCCCCTTTAGCCTCCCCAAACAGTTGGGCCACCGACCGCCTATGTGTGGGCCTAGATAAGAAGTGGGTGGGCACCAAATGTTCTCCCACCACCACCACCACCACCAAAACAATATCTCAGCTGGCAGGAAAATGCTTCTTTCCACCTTGGCAGTCTGCAGCAGGCATGCATTGAAAACTGAGCATGCGCAGGTGCCAGTATTGTGGAGAGTAGAATTTTGTTACTATCAGGGGAAAGTCTTCAGCTGACAGAGATTGGGATTTCCACCAGCTACCTCTAAACATGTGCTACTGTTGGGTGGGCCTGAGCCCTAAGTGGGTAGGCCCTGGCCCACCCAGGTCCACCTGTGGCTACACCACTGCCTGAAGGATAAATATATTGTCCGCATAAGAATATAGATATCTACCCTTATCCAATACTACCGAACTAAAAGTACTCGTAAAAATTTTAAAAATCACAGGGAACAGTGGTGATCCTTGGGGGGACACCACAATTAGAAAACCAAAATTGAGAAAGATTACCTCATATCTTCACTGTATATGAACAAACTTGAACATAACTCTGAAATCATTTTAGCACAGTTCCCTCTATCCCTAGTCCCATCAATAAGGTCAGCAAAACATCATGATCCACCATTCGAAAGCCTCTGATAGATTGAACTATAAAAGCTCAGCCCTTCTTCCCTTGCCTTAGTAGTTAAGGCTAAAAGCAGGGATTCAGTGCTATCAAATCACCTAAAGCCATATTGAAAAGACTGCAAAATAGAAAACTGATTAAAAGAGGCCATCAACTGTCTTGAAACGATAGATTCTAAAAGCTTAGTAAAAAGTGGAAGCAATAGGCCTATAGTTTGATGGCAAACTGGGGTCTAGAGATTGAGATTTAATAAATGGTGTAAGAATAATCTTACCCATAAAGGTAGAGAAAAAACACAATGTAAGCAATGGTTTATGAAAGTAGAAATCCTCAGTAAAGCATCAGAGGGAAGCTTACTAAACAACATAGATGGACATGAATCTAAAGGACAAGAAGATAACCTTAGTTTAAATAGCAAAGACGCTACCAGAATTTCAGAAACTCCAGAAAAAATTACCAATATCTGTCAACTGGTATGTGTTCATAGTGCTCCAGGGACCTGCATATACGCAGGCCTCTAGGACTTGTTGCTGCTGTATAACCTTGGCATACCAGTTGACACCTGAAGACTAATCTCTTTGAAAAAGTCCTTTATTTGAATAAGCACGTTTACTCACAGTTAACTGCAGATCAGAGGTTGTGCCCCACTGGCAAAGAGTCTTCCTGGTACTGAGATTAGCAGTAGGTCAGAGCTGGCAGAATGCTGTACAATGCCCTCTTTCAGCAACATTCAAGGTAAGAACTAAGTTCTGTAACGTGGCTAACACATGAAAGGGATCTAAAACTGTGTTACAAAAATGGCCACTACCTCATGGACTACCAGAAACAAACAGGGCACACTCTGACCCAGTAAGCAGGGGGAAAAGCACCATGGGAGTAGAGCCTACCAACTACCAACATCGTGAGCATTTAACACAAGCTACTGGAATCACGGAGCCCAATACCCTACACCATTGCTGATGTGACTCTGCAGTGCGCATAACAGAAAAGGTGTCACACTCACCCAAGAGCCACATCAGAACCAGGGAAAGGCTATCACAGGATAAAACACATTATGCTGTCATGGAGGTGGGTACGGCATTTGAGGCTGGCATAGAGGCTGGAAAAAAAAGTTTTTAAAGTGGGTTTTTTTTTTGTGGGAGGGTTTGTGACCACTGGGGGAGTCAGGGGAGATGATCCCCGATTCCCTCCGGTGGTCATCTGGTCAGTTGGGGCACTTTTTTGGGACTTGGACCTGAAAAAAAAGGGTCCAAATAAAGCGGACCAAATTCTCGTCCAAAACGCCATTCTTGTTTCGATTATCAGCTAAAGACGTCCATCTCTCCTCGGCCGATAACCACACCCCAGTCCCACCTTCGCCACGCCTCCGACGTGCCCCCACCAACTTTGTTCGTTCCTGCGACGGAGTGCAGTTGAAGATGACCAAAATCGGCTTTCGATTATACCGATTTGGTCGCACAAGGGAGAAAAACGCCCATCTCCCGATTTGGGTCGAAATATAGGCGTCTTTCTCTTTCGAAAATAAGCTGGCTTGTCTTGTAAAAGAGGCCTGCAAAGTGTAATAATTTTGTCAGAAAAATAATTCACTGTAGTCTCAGAATCAGGGCAATCCGATCTTGAGGAAGATTGCATAGGAGAGGTTAAATCGTTCCAAAGTTTAAAAAGAGATTTCTGATTGCCACGTTCAGATCTGATTAACTTAGCATAATATTGTCTTCTAGCCTTAAGAAGTTCTAGTTTATAACAGTGAATCTTAGACTTCCAAAGGAATTTAGCAGAAAATTGCTTGGATTTCCTCTAAGCTTATTCTAATCTTGTACACTCTTGTTTGGGTGTGCAAAGTTCTTTAGAATACCAGGGTGATCTACATGATCTGACAACTCATCTGACAGATATAGGAGCTATATCATACAAAAATTTGGTAGTACTCACATTCCAATCATTTAACAATCTCGCTGGATCACAAGAGGATTCTATGACTGGAAGGGTGGGAATCAGAGAATCCCAAAATTGGGAATGTTCAAATTTCTTCCTCATATAAATTGAAGAAAATTCTGAATTGCAATGAAACTTAGACATAAAGAGCGGGAGGGTAAACTCTCCTAAAAAATGGTCAGACCAGGGTACTGAGGCACATTTCAGATTGAAAATTTGAGTTGCATACCTAGTAAGCAATCATATCGAATGAATGCTCTTTTTCATGAGTAGGTATATAAGATAGATCTGAAAAATGTAGGGCTTGCATTAAAGTTCTCAAAGAATTAACATTTTCATCCAAAACATTTTCTAAATGAAAATTTAAGAGGTCCTTTTACAAAGACACACTAGTGTTTTTAGCTTGCGTTAAAAATAAACATGTGCTAAACGTTAGAGATGCCATTTCTATTTGCATCTCTAGCATTTAGCATGCACTAGTCATTAGCGCACACTAAAAACACTAGCACACCTTTGTAAAAGGACTCCTAAATAAACTAAAATTAGAACTCTGGAAAATTGAGATGACATACATTATGGTTTCAAAAAGGGTCAACTGGTCTCTATCCCAGGATCCAGGAGCTCTGTATAAAAGTAAAATACTTAATGGTCCCTAGTTAGATTCATCTACTAATTTCAGCATCATTAATTCCAGACCATTTTCTTGGACAGATTTCAAATTAAACAGATTGAAAAATGATTTGAGTACCATTAACCCACCACCTTTTTTCACATCTGGATCTGAGGAAGTTAGAAGAATGGTCTAAGGTTTGGCAATTAAAATTCAACGCGAAGAAATGCAAAGTGATGCACCTTAGGGAATAGAAATCCTCGGGAGACGTATGTGTTCGGCGGGGAGAGTCTGATAGGAACGGACGGGGAGAAGGATATTGGGGTGATAGTATCGGAGGATCTGAAGGCGATGAAACAGTGTGACAAGGCGGTGGCCGTAGCTAGAAGTTTGTTAGGCTGTATATCGAGAGGTGTGACAAGCAGAAGAAAGGGGGTGTTGATGCCCCTGTATAAGTCGTTGATGAGGCCCCACCTGGAGTATTGTGTTCAGTTTTGGAGGTCGTACCTTGCGAAGGATGTAAAAAGAATTGAAGCAGTGCAACAAAAAGCTACGAGAATGGTAAGGGATTTGCGTTGCAAGACGTATGAGGAGAGACTTGATGATCTAAACATGTATACTCTGCCTTCTGTCTCGCTGCACCCTACGCCTGGAATAAACTTCCTGAGCCCCTACGTCTTGCCCCATCCTTGGCCACCTTTAAATCTAGACTGAAAGCCCACCTCTTTAACATTGCTTTTGACTCATAACCACTTGTAACCACTCGCCTCCACCTACCCTCCTCTCTTCCTTCCCGTTCACATTAATTGATTTGATTTGCTTACTTTATTTATTTTTTTGTCTATTAGATTGTAAGCTCTTTGAGCAGGGACTGTCTTTCTTCTATGATTGTGCAGCGCTGCGTACGCCTTGTAGCGCTATAGAAATGCTAAATAGTAGTAGTAGTAGTAAGAAAGGAGAAACAGGGGTGATATGATACAGACGTTCAAATATTTGAAAAGTATTAATCCGCAAACGAACCTTTTCCGGAGATACGAAGGAGGTAGAACGAGAGGACATGAAATGAGATTGAAGGGGGGCAGACTCAAGAAAAGTGTCAGAAAGTATTTTTTCATGGAGAGAGTAGTGGATGCTTGGAGAACTCTTTTATTAAAAAAGAAACGCAAAGCCATACAGATACATATAACCCCAAACCAAATATATACAAACAAGTCCCCCACCTTAAATCCACCTATCTACCTATATACACTGTCAACCCCCACCCATCCTAAAATGAAATTAAATGAACATAAAATTCAAATAAAACTCGAAGCCAATTCAAAATAAGCTGTCCAACCCCTCTATGGAGGTTTCAAGTGCACATGCCTCCACCAAACATTGGTTCTTGCTATCCCCTCCGCCACCCGTTCCCACTGGGCTACCCCCTGGACCGCCCGAACCACCTCCCAACTAACGCTGTCGGCTGATCGGTAGTCCTGGTGCAAGGAGACCCCACACCGAGCCATCCAGAGGCTAAACCGGAGTATCACCGAGATGAGGAACTCAGTCACCGGATCTAACCACCCACCTCCCCCCTGCCGCCCGTAAACCCAATCTGCATATGAATATGAGTTAAAACTTGGGATGTGTAATAATGCTGCTACCCTGCCACATACCATTCGTGTAAAAGGGCATTCCCGTAAAAAATGTTCCATCGTTTCCTCCCTCCCCACGCACTCCCCCCTTGGGCAATCCCGTTCCTGCACATTCCTGTAGTTAATATTCCCTCTGACATACAATTTCCCGTGAAAAGACAGCCAAGCAATATCTCTGTATTTCGGCGGGATCCTCCGTGAGGCCACCAACCGCAAGCCCTGCCTCAGCACTGGACCAGGTGCATCCTTCAGTACCAGGGGCGATGAGAATGTTTGGGACCTCACCCGTTCCACCCATACCTCCCTCCTCCCTGTCTTTATTTCCTCTGCCAAAATTCCCCAAACTCGTACCAGCCGAACTAAGGGCCTATAGTACCCAACCTGGTCCGGAGCCCCCTTCCTTACCACCCGCACCCTCCTTCCCAACTTCCACGGGAGCCAGAATCTCTCCCACCAAGACAGAACGCTACCTGCCCATCCTGGCGGATCTCTGTCCAGTGCCCGTCCCAGGTTAAACTGAATAAACAGGGAGCTAAAGAAAAGTACAGGGTTTACCATCCCTACTCCCCCCTCTTCCCGGGCCAAGTATGTGATGTTACGCTTGACCGGGTTCAGCCGATTCCCCCACAACATCTGAAAAAAAACACTATATAGGGTGGTATAACAATGCACTGGCAACAAACAAATATAACTGATAAACAAAAACATAGGCACCAGGTGAGATTTAATCAGCTGAACCCGGTCAGTCATGGACATCCTCCACCCTTTCCATCTGTCAACCTTTTCCTTAGCTCCCTGTATGCACCGCTGCCAATTAAGGTTGCATAATCCCCCTGTTCAAAATATACCCCTAATACCCGCAGTCTGCTAATGGCCTCCGGAAACTCCCCTCCCAAATCAAAAGAGCCCCCTGGAGGACCCACCCACAGACTCTGACTTTTCTGGAAGTTTATCAAAGCCCCTGTAGCCTGTGAGTACCCAGAAATGACCCCTTTCAATTTCTCCCCCTCTGTTGTGTCCGCCACCCACACCGTGACATCATCAGCGTAAGCCACCACCCTTAATTGAGACCCTGTACACACCTCCACCCCCCGAAGTCCCTCCTTCCCTCCCTGCTCTAACCGCCTAACAAAGGGATCAATTGCAAAAGCATAAAGTACCGGGCTTAAAGGACATCCCTGCCGCACCCCTGCTGTCACCCCGAACCTATTCCCTTTCCAACCGTTCACCAGGGGAAAACACCGTGCCCTCGTGTACAATAAACGTAATTGAGCCACCCATTCCCTAGGAAACCCATAGTGCTCTAAAACCTGCCAAAGAAACGCCCACTGTACCCTGTCAAAAGCCTTATCCTGATCTAATGCCACCATTAGTCTTCCTTCCCCCCGACTATGTTCCACCCCTTCCCTTACCCAAGCTGCTGCCTCCAGAACCCCCCTCCCCTTAATCCCACAGGCCTGTGAACTTGCCAACCCCCCCCCCCCCCCCCACCACCTCCTTCATCCTATTCAGAAGCATATGCGCGAATATCTTCCGATCA